>NC_137329.1:113458874-114658874 GCF_965287045.1 Carcharhinus amblyrhynchos
TTATAAGATTGTGAGACTTACAATTGGCAGAGATATTAAACAGAGGCATGGCTTGGATTCCTGTAACTGGACAACTTTAAGCGCCTTAAGATAAAATGTTGAAATATTAAGCATTCTTTTCATTTGCTGGATGTTTTGTTGTTTATGGGAATCGAGACTGAACAACAAAACTCATGCTCACAAAAACATGAATGTGCATAATCTAACTTATCCATTGTGTGAGGAAAGCAGGCCAGAAAAGAATTTGCAACTGCACACAAATGCTACACAGTCTTATCTGCACACTTGTTGTAAAAGCAAATGCATTACCTTTGGTAATTGTTTATTTTATTTGTTTTATGGGATGTGGGTGTTGCTGGCTAGGCCAATCTTTATTGCTCATCCTTAGCTGCCCTTCAGAAGGTGGGAATCAGCTCCTCCTTGAACCACTGCATTACCTGAGGTGGAGGCACACCCACAGTGCTGTTAGTGATGGAGTTCCAGGATTTTGACCCAGCGACAGTGAAGGAATGACAATATATTTCCAAGTCAGTGACTTGGAGGGGCAACCCCCAAGTGGTGGTGTTTCCAGACATCTGCCTCTCTTGTTCTTCTAGATGGTAGTGGTCATGGGTTTGAAAGGTGATGCCACAGGAGCCTTGGTGAGTTGCTGCATCTTGTAACTGGTGCACACTGCTGCAACTGTTTATCGGTGGTGGAGGGATTGAATGTTTGTGGAAAGTGTAGCAATCAAGCGGGCTACTTTCAAACAAAGAGAAAATGCTGGAAAATCTCAGCCGGTCTGTAAAGAGAGAAAAGAGCTGACGTTTTGAGTCCAGATGACCCTTTGTCAAAGTTGGTTGTCTTCCAGCATGCGCAGTAATTTGCTTTTTACCAAGTGGGCTGCTTTGTTGTGGATATTATCAAGCTTCTCAAGGAGCTGTGCTCATTCAGGCAAGTGGAGGGTATTCCATCACACTCCTGACTTGTGCCTTGTATTACCACCATTGCTGAAATGAGTAACTGGGGTGGCAATGGCCTCGTGGTATTATCGCTGGGCTATTGATCCAGAAACTCAGCGAATGTTCTCGGGACCCGGGTTCAAATCCTGTCTCGGCAGGTGGTGGAATTTGAATTCAATAAAAAAAATCTGGAATTAAGAATCTATTGATGAAACCATTGTCGAACGTCAGGAAAAAAACCCATCTGGTTCACTAATGTCCATTAGGGAAGGAAATCTGCCATCCTTACCTGATCTGGCCTACAGGTGGCTCCAGAGTCACAGCAATGCAGTTGACTCTGAATTGCCCTTGGGCAATTAGGGGTGGACGCTAATGCTGGCTACCCAGCGACACCCATGTCCCATGAATAAATATTTAAAAAAAAAGTTATATCCTCCACAGCATTTTTATTATCAGTTAATGGGCAAACAACCACAGCAATGTAGTTAACCCTTAACAGCCCTCGGGCAACTGGGGATGGACAATAAATGCTGGCCAGCCAACGAAGCCCATGTCTCATGAATAAATTAAAAAATTTAAAATATTTCCTCAGCACTTTTGCTTTGAGAAAATATTATCCCTAAATATTTTACATCTTCCATGATTAAAAATCTGCATTCCGTGGGTAGAATTTAATCCAATCTATCGTAGTTTGCTCCATTAAATCGCATGGGAGGTCGTGCATCCATCTGCTGGTGGCAGGAATACCTTGAGCAATTAAGTAGGAGGTGGAAAGGAGTTGATATATCCAGTCTGGCTGTTAACCATGACATCTGCATAGCTAGGAGACTCCTGCTGCTCTGCCACTTCACCGAAGAAGAATACACCTTGTTCGTCAGTATCAGCTATCTCTTGGGTATTTGCTGACAGGATTGGCCTGGCTAACAATACTGTTTTGGACAAAGCGAGGTCTTCTCTGCATGGGAGCAGACCAGCAATGCTGCATTCACCACCATCATTACAATGCACTCTCTGATGAGTTCTTCCCACAATGTCTTATAGCCCCAGTGATCTGCTGAGTGATACAGATCATTTATGAAAGAATCAATATTCTCTCTAGCTTCCCTGGCTGTGCCGGTTGAATTTTTCTTGTTCTGTTGTAGTATTGTGCCACAGGCTAGAATAAGAATTGGAGGCCTTGCCGAAGACATTGTATTTAGCAGTTTCCTTTTCAAACCTTGGTCGTCTTAAAATGTCCTTGGCATGAATGCCGATTTGTATGAAAGAGCAGGCTGACCTCATCCTTATCTAATTTCTGGGGGAGTCCAGAGGCAATCCAGAATCAACTGAATTGGTGAGGCCAGTTTCTCCAGCGCACAATTGGTCAGGGACCTCACGTGAGGTGGAGGGACACAGGCAGGGTAAGATTTTTACTGTAGACCTGTGTGCTTGTGGGACTTCCACTTCCTCAGGGCCCTAACCTGGGCAGCTTTTGTTTTTAAAAGTTTATTTATTAGTGTCACCAATAGGCTTACAATAACGCTGCAATGAAGTTACTGTGAAAATCCCTTAATCGCCACACTCCAGCACCTGTTCGGGTACACTGAGGGAGAATTTAGCATTGCTAAAGCACCTGACCAGCACACCTTTTGGACTGTGGGAGGAAACCGGAACTCCTGGAGGAAATCCATGCAGACATATGGAGAACTCCACACAGACAGTGACCCAAGCCAGGGTTCGAACCCGGATCTCTGATGCTGTGAGGCAGCAGTGTTAACCACCGTGTCACCCGTCTAAAGGGCACAAACAATCATAATGTCAAGCTCGTTCATATCAGCTATGGCTTGGTTGGTAGCAGTCTGGATTCCACATCAGAACATTGTGAATTCAAATCCGGAGGCTTAAGCTGACACTCCCACTGCCCTACTCATTCACACTGCCGCAATATCAGAGGTGGATGTAAAAATGCAAAATATCTGGTGGCACTGTGAATTGCTTTGGTTCATTATTGTTACATGTGTTAGTACAATGTGTGTGATACAGAAAAAGCATGCCGTACATAGAGAAGGAAAGGAGAGGGTGCAGAATGTAGTGTTACAGTCATAGCCAGGTTGTAGAGAAAAATCAACTTGACACAAGGTAGATCCAGTCAAAAGTCTGACAGCAGCAGAGAAGAAGCTATTCTTGAGTCAGTTGTTACGTGTTCTCAGACTTGTGTACTTTTTTTCCTGACGGAAGAAAGTGGAAGAGAGAATGCTGGGGGTGTGTGGGGTCCTTGATCATGCTGGCTGCTTTTCCATGGCAGCGGGAGGTTTAGACAGAGTCAATGGATGGGAGGCTGGTTTGGGAGATTGACTGGGCTTTGTTCATGACCCTTTATAATTTTTTGCAGTCTTGGTCAGAGCAGGAGCCATACCAAGCTGTGATACAACCAGAAAGGATGCTTTCTATGGTGCCTCTGTAAAAGTTGGTGAGAGTCGTAGCGGATGTGCCAAATTTCCTTAGACTCCTGAAAAAGTAGAGGTGTTCGTGGGCTTTCAGGAAGAGCAGGGTTGAGGGGGTGGGCATTGCCTGTGTCCTGGCCAATATTTACCCTCAATCAATGTAATGAAAGAAGGTTGCATGTTTATAATTATGTTGCTATTGGTGGGATCTTGCTGTGTTCCAGTTAGCCGCCAAGTTTCCTGTTTTACAGCAGTGACTGCACTTAGAAAGAGTTGGCTGTCAAGTGTAATGGAATGTTGGGAAAGGTGCTGTATAAATGCAAGTCTTTCTGTTTCTTTCTTTACCATCGTGCCAGAAATATTTTGTTATTTTAGCACTGCTGCCTCAGCCCCAGGAATCTGGGTTCAATTCAGTACTTGGGACACTGTCTGTATGGAGTGTGCACATTCTCCCCATGTCTGTGTGGGTTTCCTCCCACAGTCTGAAAAGACGTGCTGGTTAGGTCCATTGACCATGCTAAATTCTCCCTCAGTGCACCCGAACAGGTGCTGAAGTGTGGCAACTAGGGGATTTTCATTGTAGCTTCACTGCAGTGTTAATGCAAGCCTACTTGTGATACAAATAAATAAATAAGATACAGCAAAATATTGAAAGCAGCCTAACAGTTTACAAAATAAAGTCTATGCATGGGGAAAAAAATAGATATTGCTGGAAATCTCTGACCTGCCTGTGGCTGGGATTCTCTGGTCCCTCCGCAGTGACTGGAGATTTGGCTGAGCGCCAAATTCTCTGTTCTCACTGGCAGCAGGGAGCAGGGTGAACGAGATTGGAGAATCCTGCCCAGTATCCTTTCTCAGAATCAGATCAATATTGTGCAGCAGTCAAATTTATCTGAGTAAATCTTTGTGATGTGAGTGAAGAATGCAAATTCCAGTTCAGCATTGAATCTCCACAGTGTAGAAGAGGCCATTTGGCCCATCAGTCTGCACCCACAACAATTCCACCCAGGCCCCATTCCTGTAACTCCACATGTTTACCCTGCTAATCCCCCTGACTCTAAGGGTCAATTTAGCACGGCCAGTCCACCTAACCTGCATGTCTTTGGACTGTGGGAGGAAACCAGAGCAGTCAGAAGAAACCCACGTGGATATGGGGAGAATGTGCAAACTCCACACAGACCGTGACCCGAGACTGGAATTGGACCCGGGTCCCTGGCGCTATGCGTACAGCAGTGCTAACCACTGGAATTTGAATCTCCCATCGAAACTGCAGCAGAGCTTGATGGCAATGATTTGTGTCACTGCTTTTTGTGTAATAGCTGTTTCTCTGATGTAAGCAAAGACAGATCTCCCAAATTGTGATGTTTGCTCTACATGCACATCCTCTACTCCCTTCCTCTTTCAGCATTCCATAGGGACAGTTCCCTCCACATTCTCTCTAACAAGCTCCCACCTTCCCTATGACACTTTTCCCTGCAGGTGCAAGAGATGCAATGTGCACCGGCATTGTTACCTTGTCCCTTCCTGCTATCCAAGGCCGTGTGCGCTCCTCTCGGCTGAAACAGCTATTTACTGGTGTTTCTTTCTGTTTCGGATACTATCTTTGTTGCTCATAGCGTGATCTCCCCGACACTGGGGAGATGGAATACATTGCGTGACTGCTTTGCGGAACGTGCTCTTTCCGTCTGCGTGCATTGACCCAAAGCTTGTGGTCGCCTGTCATTGTGATTCTCCACCTTGCTCCCACTCCATCTGACCTTTCTGTCCTTGGCATGCTGCAGTGTTTCAATGAAGCTGAATACAAGCCTGAGGAATAGTACCTTATCTGCATAATTTACAGACTCCTGGAATCAATGTTGAGTTGAACAACTTTAGATCGTAATCTCTGCCTCCGTTTTGTTTCATTTTTCTTTCTGTTTCCCTGTTACCCCCTTGACTTTGCCTTCAGATGGCAGTTATTCAGGACCCTGCCGTTCACAGTTTCTGCTAACACACTTTTGTTTCTTATCTGTTATCTTTCCCTTTAGCCTTGTTCCATGAAATCTTTTGTGTCAAAATCTTCTCCCTATCACACACCGTCCACTTTTTATTCTTCTTCCAACCCTTCCATTCAAATTGGTTACATTTCCAACTTTTCCCAGTTATGATGGGAGATCACAGATGCAGCTCTTTAAAACTGGTGGAGCAAATCTGGATGTGTGAGTCCCACTCCCTTGGGGTGGTACGGTGGCTAGCACTGCTGCTTCACAGACATCATGTTCCTTCTCTTGCATGCCCACCAGCAAATCAGGTCAGACCATTCTCGTGCCTCCTGGATCCACCTGACTCCAGCTCGAAGGGGTCTTGTCCAACCCCACCGTGGAAGAGGTGTCACAGCTGTCACCACACCCACCACACACGCATCCCTCGGGGGGGGGAGGTGGGTGGGGGGGAATCACTAAATAGCCAGGCTTCACTCACTAGGGAACACCTCAAAGCTGAAGACCCACAGCATGGGAATGAATGCTGTGGGGCTGTTTGTATGGAACTCCCCAGTGTTTGCAGTGGTTCAGTCATACGCCGTGGGCAAATCAGAGGGAACACACCACTGGAGAGATGTGATACTCGTGGGATTAAAAATCAACACAAATGAAACACAAGATACGGACCAAAAACGTGCCGGTGCCAGAACCAAGACTGCCATTTTTTTCCGGAAGATTTCACTCCATTCAAATTATGAAACCAGAAATTGCTGGAAATACTCAGCGGGTCTGGCAGCATCTAGGAGGAAGGAAACAGAGTAAACAGGCTGGATTCTCACTCCCAAGTGTAGGATGAGTCGGGAGACCTTTAAGATGTGACTCCCACACTGTGGGTTAAGGCCCCTGCCACTGCAATGATGGGGTCTGTTTGAAACCAAGTTCAGTTGGCCCTGCTGAGTTCACACCTCTCTCCTTTTATCCCTTCCAGCAAAACTGGGATTAGTCGGAAACCCTAGAAGAATCATAGAATCCCTACAGCACAGAAGGAGGCCATTTGGCCCATTGAGTCTGTCCCGACCGCTAGTCCCTCTGACACTATCCCCATTACGTGGGGATGGAGGGGGAACATTGATTCCTCAGTTGAGAAATGACAACATTTGTGTTGAGGATTCTCATGTTTCTTTATTGCCCTCACTACTTTTACAATGCAGGGACTTTCAGGGGATGAGAAGCCAGTACCCTGCTTTTCAGAGGGGGCATGGACCAGACTGCTAGGTGGAATGGCACAGAGTTGGAGCACTCTTTACCCCCGCTCCTGGCGACGGTATTTCAGCAGGATCAGCGCCCCCACCTGGGGCAGCCCCGATTAGTGCAAGTGCACTCCAGAAGAGGTCAGGCAGAAATGGTGATTCTGGGGCCCCATGCTGGACCCGAGTTAGTCATAGAGGTTTACAGCATGGAAACGGGCTCTTTGGCCCAAGTTGTGCATGCCACCCAGTTGAACCTATCTTTGCCCCCCCAAGTCCTCTCCGACGTTCTCTGAGCAGTGTAAAGCTATTTAATTATGTTTAAATGCATTTAAGTTCATGCAAACCAGGTTCATCATGTCACCAGTGGTTTTGGCGGGGGGGGAGGGGGGAGAATGATTAAGATCTCAAACCGAAATCTCGCCGATACAAACCCCGCTGTGGCCTTCTCGCGAGATTTAACGGCCAAAACGGGATTTGAGCCTGTGGCACTCAGGTCCACTAAATTTTGTTGATCAATATAGAACAGTGGGAAACATTTAAATGTGTTCAATACAGTACAGGAAAAATATATTACATTAAAGGGAAAGAATAAACTAAACACGAGTGACAGTCATTACAAGATGACCTCAATAAACTTGCAGAACAGTTAACTAATTGGCAAATAAGGTTCAACACGGCAAAAGGTGCTGACTGCCTGAGCGCTCATCTCCGAACAACCCCTGGAAGGTGCCAGGTTCATGTTTCTATAAACTGGTTGTAAATGACACTGCCATGACGAACGGCGGTGCCCACTGAAGATACTATTGGGCTCAATATCCGGAGAGAGTGCTCACTAACGACAAGCTAATATATTCAAATGAGTATTCTGCAGTCTGCAATGTGTTTCGGAGCATTCCATCGGCGAGGGGCCGGTAAAATTGGGATTTGGAAACTTGTGGGCGCGAATCGTGTCCTTCAGATTTTTCAGCGCTGGAGGGTGGGCTCAAAATTGCTACTTTTCCCTTTAACGATCCAGCGATTGTGGAATGAGATTCATCAGCTCCACTGTCCGGCAATCTGCATACATTAACATTCAAATAAACTGCTCAGGCCGTCAAGCAATTCCTCTGCTTAATTAGTTTCTCAGTGCAGGCATTGGACCAAACAATCAGTAATTAGGGCTGACATTTAACACTGAAAATCTAAACCGGTAAATGCTGGAAACACCCAGCACATCAGGAAGCACCTGTGAAGAGAGAAAAAGTTAAATGAAGAATGATCAGCCTGCAATATTAACACTGAACATGCTGCCTTGTATCTGGAATTATGGAATATTCAGTGCCTAAAGGACAGGCAGTCTACATTGGAAATGGGTGGTGGTCATGTTAAATAACAATTTTATATGCTGAGTGGGAAAATCGTTAGTGCTCTTCATAGCCCACCGCTTGTTTCTGCTTCACACCTTTTCTGGACACCATGGGGGGAATTTTCCCATCCCCCAACCTGCTATGATTCCTGTGGCGGAGAGGGAGGAAGGTGGGGGAGGGGTTGGCCACTGTGCAAAGGTCCATTGACCCTGGGTAGGATTTTCTGGTTTTGGGACGAGCGTGGCTGGGAAATCCCCATCCTCTTTGTTCTCTAAAATCGCCCAAAGCAGTCAGAGAGACCTTCCCTGTCTATTAAAATGGCTGGTGATCAAAGATGAAGAACGCATTGCCACAGAAGAGTGAGTCTCTGTCACTGCCACAGCTATCTGAACTCAAATCTGATTCACGCCAACTCTCTGCTATCAGGGAATAGAACAGTCCCTTTTTGACACATCCCTCATCAAAAATTAATGAAGTTCTTCTGAATTTCATTTACCAATCTGTATCTCTTATGCTTTGATAGATTCATAACCGTTTGCAATTATTTCATTAATTGAGAATAAAGTGCATTATAAGCGTGACTTCTCAGATCAAAAGCATTGGTAAAACTTGAAGAAGTTTGATATATCACATTGTTTTAAAACTTAGAAACTATTTGATTTATTATTGTCACATGTATTAGTGTACAATGAAAAGTATTGTTTCTTGCACGTTACACAGACAAAACATACCCATAAATACAAATTCAAAATATAATAGCCCTTCTTCATCACAGCTGTTAACTTACATAGAATATACAAACAGAGACAGGCCATTCAGCCCAATCAGTTCATTCATGTATTTGTGCTTCTCTTGAACCTCCCCCCCCTCTTTCCTCATTTAAATCCAACATTGTGACCCTATTGTCCTCTCCCTCATGCTTGCCTAACTTCCCTTTAAGTTCATCCGTACTGCTTCTTTCAATTATTCCCTGTGTCAGCGAGTTTCACACTCCACTTTTTTCAGGAGTTTCTTCTGAATTCCCAGTTGGATTTCCTGGTGACTATCTTATGTTGATGGCCACTGATTACGCTCTTCCCCACAAGACGAAACATTATCTCCGCGTCCACTTAATCAAAACCTTTCATAATTTTAATTTCCTCTGGCCACTTTACAAGAGAAAAGAGACCAGATATGGCGACTGGAACTGTACGTAATGTGGTCTAATCAAGGTGCAACGCAGGTTTAACTTAACTTCCTTCCTCTGCGATCCTATGCATTTTGAAATGAAGCCTAGTCCTTGGTTTGCTGTTTCATGTGGCCTTGCTAATCTGTGGGGCAACTTTGAGTGATTGGTGTATTGTTCTTACTGATCTCTTCATTCCTCTACTCAGTCTTGACTTGCACCTTCCGACTATATAACATTACCTCCCCGTTTTTATCAAATATACTACTTCACATCCAGCTGTGTTGAACTTTATTTGCCAATTAGTTAACCATTCTGCAAGTTTATTGATGTCATCTTGTAATGACTGTCTGGTTTGTCCTTTCCTTTTAATGTAATATATTTTTCTTGTACTCTATTGAACACATTTAAATGTTTCCCACTGTTCTATATTATTTAACAAAATTTAGTGGACCTGAGTGCCACGGGCGCAAATCCCGTTTTGGCCGCTAAAATCTCGTGAGAGGGCCTTAGCGGGGTTTGCATTGGCGAGATTTCAGTTTGAGATCTTAGTCATCCACCGCATCCCCCCCCCCCCCCCCCACACAACCCCCTGCCCAAAACCACGGGTGACATGATGAACCTGGTTTGCATGAATTTAAATGCATTTAAACATAATTAAATGGCTTTATGCCATAGCATCCAGCCCTCCAGGTTTTTAAAGACAAAAACCAGTTGTGATGACCACGATATGTGGATGCGTTGAGACTACAGTCAGATTGCCATAATTGAATTGTGGAGTGAGAACACAGCCTCAAGATAAAGGGGGGGGGGTGGTTCAGAATGGAGTTAAGGAGGAGCTTCTTCACTCAAAGGGTGGTGAATCTCTGGAATTCTCTGCCCGTTGAAGTGGTGGAGGCTGCCTCGCTCAATATTTTTAAGACGCGGGTTGATAGGTTTTTGATAGACAAGGGGATTAAGGGTTATGGGGAGAGGGCGGGAATGTGGAACTGAGCCACGACAGATCAGCCATGGTCTTATTGAATGGCGGGGCAGGCTCGAGGGGCTAGATGGCCTACTCCTGCTCCTATTTCTTATGTTCTTATTTCTTATTTCTTAAGTTGCTGAAGAATCTATTCTGGCTCCTAGGTCTTATGTTCCTGTTATTGTATCGCTTTTTAGTCAATTTCCAAATGTTTCTGCATATTTCTTCCTCCACGTTCTTGCCACTATTTGGTGGTCTGTCGACCACACCTCTTAGTGATGGGCCCTTTCTAATCTTTTATTTTTATCCTATTTGTATGTTGCAGATAGTTGTATCCCTTCTTCCCACTGCCATTATTATTATCCCCAATAAATAGAGCTATTCCACTGGCCCTTACTCCTCCCCCTTCTATCTTATCTAAATATCTTTTACCCTGCACTGATTAATTCCCAGTCCTGACTTTTCTGTAGCAATGTCTCAGTAATCTCTACTATGTCTGATTTGTCCCAATGTGTGATTGCTTCCGGCTCCCCTGTTTTATTACAGATACTGCGTGCATGTTTTATTAGAGACACTGCATTTGAACTAATTTTAAATAGTATTTCCTCCTGCTTTCAATCATCTTTTTTTATTTATTTCCTTGCCATCAATATTCTTCCTTAGTTTATTTTTCCCTACCACCTTCTTCCCTATATATATATATTTGGGCTGCTTATGTTTCTTATTGATCTTTCCCTGGGTTGTACTAGTTTAAAGCTTTTGCTACTTCCTTATTTACCCTTTCCATTAGGATATGGGTTCCATCCTGAATCAGGTGAAGCCCATTCCATTGTTACAGCTCCTTCCTGTTCCAGAACTAGATTTATTTCATTCATGGGACATGGGTGTTGCTGGCTGGCCAGCATTTATTGCCCACCCCTAGATGCCCTTGGAGGGAAGTTGAGAGTCAACCACATTGCTGTGGCTCTGAAGTCACATATAGGCCAGACCAGGTAAGGATGGCAAACTTTTTTCCCTAAAAGACATTAGTGAACCAGCTGGGTTTTTCTGACAATCGAAAATTGTTTCATAGTCATCAGAGGATTCTTAATTCCAGATTTTTTTTATTGAATTCAAATTCCACCATCTGCTTTAGTGGGATCCGAACCCGGGTCCCCAGAACACTCAGCTGAGTTTCTGGATTAGTAGTCTAGCGGTAATACGCTTGGGCATCACCGCCACCAAGAACCCTTCTTTAGTATACCAACCCTTTAGTCACATGTTAGTTCTCTTAATCTGACTGTTTCTGTGCCAATTTATACAGGGCTCAGGCAGTAATCTAGAAGACATTATTATTATTATCCTAACTCCTGAAACATTTTCTGCACAACCACCTCCTTGTTCCTGCCTCTTGCTGTTAGTTCCAAGGTGGACCATGGCAACTGGATTTACTCCACCCCATTCCATGTTCTTCCATAACCTACTGTCAGGGCAGTATGCTGGCACAGTGGTTAGCACTGTTGCCTCACAGTGCCAGGGACTCGGGTTCAATTCTGGTCACAGCTGACTGTGTGGAGTTTGTACGTTCTCCCTGTATCTGTGTGGCTTCCTCCGGGTTCTCTGTTTTCCCCTCAGTCCAAAAATGTGCAGGTTACGTTGATTGGCCATGCTAAATTAACCCTAGTGTTAGGGGGATTAGCAGGGTAAATATGAGGGGTTACAGGAATAGGGCCTTCTGCACTGTAGATTCTATGATTCTGTATCCCTTACTTTGACACTGGGTAGCCAACATACCCTTTGACATTCTCATTCTTGGCTACAAAGGACAATATCTATCCCACAAATTACAGAGGCCCCTATTATCACTATGTTTCTATTCTGTATTTGCCTCTTGCCAACACACCTACATCCTGGACAATGGTGCCTTGGTCTGCATTGTGACTGTTCGCTTTCTCCTTGTCCTCACCGGTAATAAATACACCACATTTATTGCACAGGATCAGTGACTGTGGGGCCTCTTTCTCAATCTCATCTAATTCCATGTTTCTCCATTCCCTATGAGTCACAGTCGTCCTTTACTGAGGCAGTGCAAAACACTATATCCTAGATAAAACTAGAGTGAAACCTCTCCCTTTCCGTTATGTGCCAGAATCACTCGAACTTGCACGCTAACTCAATGACCCTGAGCTGCAGCATTTGTTTGCTTAGCACAGTTTTGCCATCCTCGAACATTCACATTCTGCAGACAGGATTCTCCAGTCTCGCATGACCTGCTGCTAGCAGCAGTGGGGAATTTGGCGCTCAGCCAAATCTCCATTCACTACAGCGGGACTGAAAAATCCCAGCTGAGGGCAAGGTCAGAGAATCTTGGTCAATCTCCTGTCTGCTGTATTTTAAATTAATCAATAAAATTAGATTATTCTAACGTGTTTATTTGGTGATTAGTTGTAGTTTTTTTTTAGGTTAAACCATAGATTATAGAACTCGTACATTCCCAGTCTTAGAGTTTAAAAAAAATCTTTTGATGCTTTGAGGATGTGGAAACTCTTTATTTCTTCTTCCTTTCAGCAGGATTACAGCAGGTGAGTTCTGACCTGAACTTTCAAAATCAATCTTGGTTGAAATCCAGGAAAGCTTACCGAGAAGATCGTTTCAGTCTCGCCCACGCATTTGGATCAAATCGGTCACTCGCTCTGCAACACTCCCCTAATTTGACTGTCCATTCAAATCTGATCAGTTTCTCACCAGGTGGGTGGGTGAATGTGACCTCAGAGTACATTTAACTGGTTCCACAAATGCATTGAACAAAAACAGAAAGAAAAAAACATTAACTCTGATTTAGTACATAATCAGCTTTTTAAGAGCCCTCCGTGTGTTTGTGAATTAGGGGCCGTTGTGTTGTAGGCTCTTTTTTTCCTTAGCAACTACATTGTGAAAAGTCCCATGAGGTCCATGGGGAATCACTGATCTCCCTGTGGGGTTCGCTGAGAATAAGCTGCCCTGGTAATAGGCAGTGACCTGCCCAGCTGGAACTCATTGCCTGGGCCTGATAAAGGACTGGGCCTGATAAACTGTAACCTCAGGTAGGGACTATTGTGTAAAACCACAGTAGTGGTTTTACTTTGCATTCCATAATAAAATTTGTTCTGCGTGGTGGTTAGCATTGCTGCCCCACAGTGCCAGAGACCCGCGTTTGATTCCTGGCTTGGGTCACTGTCTGGGCGGATCCTGTACATTCTCCCCATGTCTGTGTGGGTTTCTTCCAGGTGCTCTGGTTTCCTCCCACAGTCTGAAAGATGCGCTGGTTAGATGCACTGACCCCAACTGGTGTTGGATTGTGGCAACTAGGGGAATTTCACAGTAACTTCATTGCAGTGTTAATGTAAGCCTTACTTGTGACTAATAAATAAAAAACTTTGAAACTTTTCTTTCCGGGGCAGGCTTCCTGATTAATTAGACTGCTCAAATTACACGAATACACTATCTGGTACTATGATTCAGCAGGCCCAGTCCTAGGCCTGTCTTATAAAAGACTCCAGTAATGAATTCCAGCTGGACAAGTAACTGCCTATTACCAGAGGAACTTGTACTAATTTTATACCAGGTTTCCAAAGGCTTTTGAATCCAGCTATTATTGAAAATATATTCATTTATGTTCCTTCCATCAGAATAATTTGTAACTAAAAAAGGTAAAAGACTATTAAAATTTAAAAAAAGCTTATTTGTTTATAGACAAGTGGCAGGTCAGGAGATTGGAAAGAATGTAAGGAACATGAAAGAATGATGGATTGATAAGAAGGGAGAAAGTAGAGTCTGAGAAAAAGCTAGTCAGTAATATAAAAACAGACAATAAGAGTTTCTATAGATAGTTAAATCAGAAAAGAGTTAATACCGTGAGCATTGATCCTGTAGAAAGTACAACTGGGGAATTGGACATGGAAATTAGGGTTATGGCTGATGAATTAAATGGGTGTTTTGCACCTGTCTTTACTATAGAGGACACATCCCAGAAACGGATGTAAATCAGGAAATGAAAGTAAGGGAGGAACTCCGGAAAATCAGAATCACTAGAAACCATTGGGGCTGTGGGCTGACAAACCCCCAAGTCCAGATGGACTTCACCTCAGAAGTGACTAATGAGATAGCTGATGCATTAGTTTTAATTTTCCAAAATTCCATAGATTTGTGAAATCTTCCATTAGATTGGAAGATAGAAATGTAACCCTTTTATTCAAAGAGGGAGGGAGACAGAAAGCAGGAAAGCACTGGTCAATTAGTCTAACATTTATTGTAGGAAAAGCTTTAGAAGTCATTACTAAAAATGTTATAGCAGATGATTTGGAAAAATTCAAAACAATCGGGCAGAATCAACATGGTTTTGTGAAAGTGACATCATGTTTAACCATTTATTGGCATTCTTTGAAGGACTCGCGTGCTGTGGCTAAAGGGGAACCAGTGGATGTACTGACTTCAATTTCCAGAAGGCATTTGATAAAGTGTCACATCAAAGGTTATTGTATCAATTAAAATGAAATGAAAGGACAGCATGGTGGTACAGTGGTTAGCACTGCTGTCTCTCAGCACCAGGGATCCAGGTTCTATTCCAGCCCTGAGTAACTCTCTGTGGAGTTTACACATTCTCCCCGTGTGTGTGTGGGTTTCCTCCCACAATGCAAGGATGTGTGGGTTAGGTTGATTGGCCATGCTAAGTTGCCCTTAGTACCATGGGGACTAACAGGGTAAATATATGGGGTTGCAGGGATAGGGTCTGGAGTGGGATTGTTGTCAGTGCTGGCTTGATGGGCCGAATGGCATCCTCCTGTCCTGGAGGGATTGTATGAAAAGCCCATGTAGTGGGTAACACATTGGGATAGATTGAAGACTGTTTCCTGTCAGCTGGCCAGAGTTGGCATAAATGGGTTTTTCTAGTTGGGAGATTGTGATCAGTGGTGAGACACAGGGATCAGTGCTGGGGTGTCAATTTTTACAATTTATGTAAATGATGTGGATGAAGGGATTGAAGGTATGGTTGTTAAATTTGCTGATGATGCAAAGATAGGTAGGAAAGTAAATTGTGAAGGGGATGTAAGGAGGTTGCAAAAGAACATAAGTTAAGTAAAATGAGCATAATGGAGTATAATGTGGGAAAATGTGAAATTGTCCAATTTGGCAGGAAGAATAAAAAATGAATGTATTGTCTAAATGGTGCAAGATTGTAGAGCTCTGATGTGCAGAGGGATCAGAGTGTACTAGTGCATCAAATACTAAAAGGCTGGTGTTAGGAATAATTAGATTTATTGTGAGGGGAATTGATTATAGCAGTAAGATTTAATTTTTTTCAATGTTACAGGTATTGGTATATACTGACAAGCATTGTTTCTTGCATGCTATACAGACAAAGCACACTTCATAGAATACATAGGGGAGAAGGAAAGGAGAAAGTGCAGAATGTAGCGTTACAGTCATAGCTAGGGTATAGAGATGGCATGTTAAGGATATTATGCTTCATTTGCACAGTGCATTTGGAACATTGTGTACAGTATTGGCCTCCCTATTTAAGGAAAGATCTAAATGCATTAGAGGCAGTTCAGAGAAGATTTACTTGATAAATACCAGGAATGCGAGGGTTGTTTTATGAGGAAAGGCTGGAGAGGTTAGGTCTGTATCCACTAGAATTTAAAAGAGACAACTTGATTGAAGCCTTTAAGATCCTGAGGCGTATTGACAGCTTGGATATGGAGAGAATGTTTCCTCTTACTGGAGAATCTAGAACTAGCCGACACTTCTTCAAAATAAGAGATCACTCGATTAAGACAAAGATGAGGAGTTTTTTTTCTGAGGGTTGAGAGTCTCTGGAACTTTGCTTCCACTGTCTTTTGAGGAACAGGGTCTTTGAATTTTTTTTCAGGCAGAGCTGGATCTCAGCACAGTGGTTAGCACTGCTGCCTGAGAGCGTCAGGGACCCGGGTTCAATTCCCAGCTTGGGTCACTCTGTGCAGAGTTTGCACATCCTCCCCATACCTTCATGGGTTCCCTCCGGCTGCTCCGGTTTCACATTCCGAAAGACTTGTTGTTTAGTTGCATTGACTCGAACAGGCATCGGACTGTGGCGGCTAGGGGATTTTCACAGTAACTTCATTGTGGTGTTAATGTAAGCCTTACTTGTGACTAATAAATAAACTTTAAAAAAAACTTAGATTCTTGATTAACAAAGAGCATGAAATGTTACCAGGGAAGGTGGGAATGTGGGGTTGAAGTTGCAATCAGATTAGCCATTTGATTGAATGGCAGAGCAGGCTTGAGGGGCCAAATGTCCTACTCCTGCTCCTAACTTGGATGTTTGTAGGTAAGAATCAGGGAGAAGAAGGAAAAATGTCAAATGCTTCACATTCTGGCAGAGTAAAATGCAGAAAAGATAGGCTAATGAAAGGAAAATAACAAGCACCAAAAATAAATATGAATACAAAAGGGAAAGAAAGGAAGCATATGATGAAAAAAATTGAAGAGTTTACTTTTCTCTTTGTAGTTCAGGGTTAGTGTAATGGTTGCAAAAGTTTTTGAATAGTTCTACAATAGCGAAGTGTTTATTTCTGCATCACGGTACTTAAACTGAAAACAGAACAAAGCAACTGGGTCACAGGGACTCATTTCCTCGGAACTGCCAGCTGTCAAAGAGTAAAGTGAACCACTCAACACGCAATCTAATAAAACATTATGTACTGTGAATATGAATATTTAATAAATCACCATTCCAGGGATAGAATTATGTTAACACTTGGAATAAAGTATAGCATTGTTAAAGACTGCAGTTGATTGCGGTAACAAAATGCTTCTGAAGTTTTTGTTCTCAAGTGTTCCTACTTTTGAAATTGCTCATTTTATTCAGCTCTATTCCGTGGTTAGTTCTGTTTAGAAGCTGTGTCCATTCATATTAATGCGTCCATTAGTTGTCCTCAATTTTTGGCCTGCCATTTTTTAACTTGTTTTCTAATTTTCCCTGTGTTGTCACATCTTTTTCATGTGTCCTCATACACAGTGACACAGTGGTTATCATTGCTGCCTCACAGCACCAGGAACCTGGGTTCGATTCCCAGCTTGAGTCACTGTCTGTGCGGAGTCTGCAGATTCTCTCCATGTCTGGGTGGGTTTCCTCTGGGTGCTCCAGTCTCCTCCCGCAGTCTGAAAGACGTGCTGGTAAGATGCATTGGCCATACTAAATTCTCCCTCAGTGTATCCAAACAGATGTCAGAATGTGGCTGCTAGGGGATTTTCACAGTAACTTCAATGTAATGTTAATGTAAGCCTACTTGCGACACTAACGATAAATAAACTTAAATCTACCTTTGCATCATCAGAAAATGATTATGTGGCCCTTTAATTATGATTATGTAAGTCATTAATAAATCTAGTGAACCGTAGCTGGCTCAGCACATATCCAGTAGGAAACAACTAGGCACGTGGTCAGGAAGGCTAATGGGATGCTGGCCTTCATAGCGAGGGGGATTGAATATAAAAGTAGGGAGGTCTTGCTGCAGCTGTATAGGGCATTGGTGAGGCCGCAGCTGGAGTACTGTGTGCAGTTTTGGTCGCCGTACTTACGCAAGGATATTTTGGCCTTGGAGGGAGTGCAAAGGAGGTTTACTAGGCTGATACCGGAGTTGAGGGGGTTGAGCTATGAGGGGAGGCTGAATAAACTAGGCTTGTACTCGTTAGAGTTTAGAAGAATGAGGGGAGATCTCATTGAGACGTATAAGATGATGAATGGGATGGATAGGATAGAGGTGGAGAGACTCTTCCCGCTCAGAAAGGACAGTAGGACTAGGGGGCACAGCCTCAAGATAAAGGGGGGGGGCGGTTTAGAATGGAGTTGAGGAAGAACTTCTTCACTCAAAGGGTGGTGAATCTCTGGAATTCTCTGCCCGTTGAAGTGGTGGAGGCTGCCTCGCTAAATATTTTTAAGACGTGAGTTGATGGGTTTTTGATAAGCGAGGGGATTAAGGGTTATGGGGAGAGGGCGGGAATGTGGAACTGAGCCACGACAGATCAGCCATGATCTTATTGAATGGCGGGGCAGGCTCGAAGGGCTAGATGGCCTACTCCTGCTCCTATTTCTTATGTTCTTCCAATTTACGTGCATAGAATTATATAGAATTACAGAATAATACTACGTATATATTATCCCCACTCTCTGCCTTCTAAGGGTTAACCATCTTCTAATTAGGTCACTAATATGCCATCAATTCCAGGAGTTTTCATTTAATCAACCAGTTCTTGTGCAGAACTTTACCACATGTCTGCTGGACCCACGTACAAATTGTAACTATATACGTTCCCCGGCTACCAATTTAGTTACTGCCTCAAAAAATTAATTAGATTCATTAGACATGACCTACCCTTTACAAATCCGTGTTGACTCTAAGCAATTCCGATTTCTCTCTCCACTCAGTAGTCTTGCTCTTAATTATAAATTCCTGTAACTTACCCCCAACAGATGTAGGTCCATAATTTCCTGATTTCTCTCTCTCACCTTTCTTAACAAATGGAGTTGTTTTTTGCTGTGGAAATTGAGTAGTATTGATGTGAAAGCAGGAAGCTTTCAAAGCACAATTAAACATTCAAAATTCGTGGTCAGAGAGCAGGCACGGTAGCCAGTAAGCATTCACTGTTAGTTCAAACGGTCATCTCCTGTTCTTAGGGGCTGCAGCTCGTTCTACCCATTTAAATACCGATGATAAACAGTAGCGAGCAGGAGTGAAATTCACTCAAACATTGCTGCATTTCACTGCTCAGACCACCTGAGTCTGAGATTAGATAACAAGCTAACAATCCAAGAGCAGAATGCGAGAAAATTAATCTCTCAGCTTGATCACTGTTTGATGATCAATTCAGTCACCATGCTTGGATATATTTTGGATCGGTTGTAAAGGGCTCCATGATGAGATTTTTACCTTTAAGTCTGGCAATATTCTTTTTATTATGCCGTTGTTGTATCAAGTCAGGTAGCAGTTTGTCAAGTGTCAAATATGAAGTAGGTAATGATTCTGCAAGCTGCAAAAATAAAACTGTCATTGAGCCACAGAATAGTGCTTAGTGCAGTATTATAGGAATAAAATAAACTCTTAGTCAATTTGCCTTTCCCTTGCTGTTTCTGTAACACCCGCCAGTCCTATACTAGCCCCTCACATGATCTATTTTATTGACTGATTTGATTTATTATCGTCACATGTATTGGTATACAGTGGAATGATTGTTTCATGCGCACTATACAGACAAAGCATGCTGTTCATAGGGAAGGAATGTAGAAGGTGCAGAATGTAGCGTTGCATTCATAGCTAGGGTGTAGAGAAAGATCAACTTAGTGCGAGATAGGTCCATTCAAAAATCTGGCAGCAGGGAAGAAGCTGTTCTTGAGTTGGTTGGTACATGATCTCAGGGTTTTGGGCGGGCAGGGAGGGGCAGGGGGCAGGCAGGCCGGGCCCTAAATTCACCAAAAACCAGCAGATACCAGCAGAGGGTGCCACTGCACATGTGCAGATCTCTGTTCTGCCTCACCTACGCTATCATTGGCTTCATGGCCGAAACACCCCCACTCCCACCCTCGTGCATTGATTTGGCTGATCGCTGTTAGAGTGGCAGAGAGCCCTGCCCCCTTGGCACTGTGCAGTGCCCCATGGGCACTGCTAGTGTGACTGGCTGGCAGTGCCACTGTGCCTGATGGGCAGTGCTAGGATGCTGGCAGGGCAAAACGTTAAGATCGTGGCCCAGATCAAACAAAAACGCCATATGACAGAATTTGTGTATTTTCTTAACTGTTTGTAAAGTATTTTGTAGGTAAGGTGTGTGTATTTTTATTGTCAGTATGGTTTTCTACAATGTAAGTAATCCCATCAGCAAGCTGTTCTGTGAGTTTTAAAATAAAGGTTATTTATGACCTCTCACTTGCCCCATCAGTTTGAAAATGCAATATCTCAAACATGCTATCAATCTGGAAAGGTTAGATACAGATAAAGGAAAAAAAATACAGTTACAATTTGGGATTATTTCATTCTTGTTTTGTAGCAGGCTTGTGTGTTCTTAGATTAGTTCATGCTTGGCTGGATTGAATGTGTTGAAAAGCAGAGGAAGCGGCAAGGTTTATTGTCATCTAATTGCCAGGAGGTTGGGTCTCAGGTGAACTTGAAGTTGGAACAGGTTGTGCAGAGTCCTTCTCCCACTTTCAGTGTGTTGCTGTTTATTACCTTTGGTGTTTTTGTTGACTGCAGCTGAGTCTGTGGCTTTATGCTGGTTGCTGTTACCTCTGCAGAGCTGATTCTTGATGTTTTAAAAGTAGACAACAAAACGTGTGATGTGGGGCAAGTCCAAAATGCTTTTTCAAATAAGATGGTGTATTAGGCTAATAAATATCCTGGGTTGGGACACCTCCTCCACTGCCTGTCTGCTGATTTTGGAAACTTTCTCTTCCCCTATTTAAATATGAAAAGTTGTCTGTTGACCAGAATTCTAGCTCAGTCCCTTTCATTCTTTTTGAATTCTGTCAACTCATTCTTGTCTTCCTGGAACTCAATGGGTGGGCTTTTAAGACTTCGCTTGGGTGAGATTGTAAAATCCCACCTGAGGCCAATGGAGATTGTCCGTTCTGTGAGACTAGCCCGCCCTGATTCCAGGGTGGACAAGGTGCTAAAACTCTGCCCTATTCATCTGGTTTTGTTTGTGATGGTCCTTCACTCAGGCACAAACAGATGTTGTCCACGGGCCCTGCAGCCTAAACTCTAGCTCACATGCCAAAAGTCATATGTTGCAGTCACCTGAACAGCTTTTCAAATGTAGCTTTAAAATTTGTAACATCTCCCTGCCTGTTTTTGCCTGTGGAAGCTATGACAATGATAACGTTGCTGTCCAGGTTGCATTTCCCCTCCAGAATCTTCACAAAACTGGTATCTCACTAAGACACATGGCATGACGTGGAAACATAGAAACTCGAAGCAGGAGTAGGCCATTTGGCCCTTCAGCTCCACCAATCATTTTGATCATGGCTGATCATCAAATTTAATATCCTGATCCAGCCTTCTCCCCGCATGTCCCTTGTTCCCTTTAGTCCCAAGAACTATGTCTAATTTCTTCTTGAAATCAAAGTACATGGGATGGTGGATAAGTATTTGCTAAACACACAGAAAAAATTGGGGTTCATCCATCCCACTGTAATTACATTTTTATTGGTGTGATAAAATTTTAATTGCTACCAGTTGATCTTTATTGTGTTGAAAATATATTTTTCCAAGTCCCATTCCATCAGATTTTATTTAGAAAGTAAATATTTTTCAACATTTCCTCAGTCTCTTGTATCTTTATCTCTTGACCATACTGTTCTTTTTCTGTCTCTTTATTTCACTCTCTGTATATGATTTGAGAATGGATTAAGTATTCTAACATGTCTTTCCTGGTTCTGATCCTGTAGGCTGGGATCTCTGGCAGGAATTGGGTCTATATTGAGGTAGAAATGGGTCAGGGAGCTGATTCGATTTAATTTTCCCAAAGGCTCTCCCTCGCTTCATCTGGCCACCAATCCACCTTCATGGGCCAGGATATTCCAGCTTTGTGTGTGGCTCAGTCAACTTCTTTAACCTGATTTAAGGAGGTGCCTAGTTGCTTGGCCTGTAAACACAGGTCTACGTGTCCAGGGTGCTGTACTCAAAATGGATTGCGAATCAATGCAAGTTTGGATGCTAAAATCCAGCAAAAGTTTGTTGGCAAGTGGAATACAAAGTAATATTTGTTTGCTACAAACCTCAAATCCATGCACTAAATTACACTATGGTTCTCTCTTTTCATACTTTTTTTAATTCATTCGTGGGACATGGGCATCACTGGCCAACACTTATTGCCCATACCTCATTGCCCGAGGGAAATTGAGAGTGTACCACATTGCTCTGGCTCTGAAGTCACATGTAGGATAGACCAGGTAAGAAGCACGTCCTAATGACGTACTGGTCAGGTGCATTGGCTTTTCTAAATTCTCCCGCAGTGTACCCAAACAGGTGCCAGAATGTGATGTCTAGGGGATTTTCCCAGTAGCTTCATTGCAGTGTTAATGTAAGCCTGCTTGTGACACTAATAAATAAACTTTAAACTTTCTTTTAAACTAAAGGATGTCAGTGAACCAGATGGGTGTTTTCAAACAATGGTCATGAGTAGATTCTTAATTCTAGGTATATTTCTTGAATTCACATTTCACTATCTGTCTTGGTGGGATTTGATGTCCCAGCTGATTAATAGTCCAGAGATAATACCACTAGGCCATTACCTTCCCTTAACTCGGTATTTGGGCAAACATGCATACAAGTATCAATTAATAGAACAGCAAAGCAAGGTTTGTGCTGTATGACTGCATTATCTGTCAGTAACATGAATCACAGGGTGAAAACTCTTTCAAGGGTTGTTTATGCCACTACTTCTAAACACCATTTGTTGATGAATAAATTACACATCGGATAGATGCCAAAACCAGAAATGAGTGTGCTGTGCTTTTTTTGAGCAGGATGATTCCAACATATTAGTAATGCTGTGGTGTAAAACACAGAGCAGAGAGTTACCAAAACAAACAAGGGAAAATTTATTGGAACTAATGAAGGCCTAGCTATGAGCCAACCTTAATCTGTAGATCATAGAGGAAGGGATGAAACGGGAAGATTGTCTTTCAGAGAATTGTGTTGCTTGACAGAGGTTTAGCCCCCTGTTGTTCTGGTCTTGTTATTTGTCAAGATGAAGGGGAAATTTAGTCTTGCGGGAATTTGGAGACTTTGTGAGCAGAAGACATTCTGACACCACTTGGCAAGCTGCTTGACAGGTTTGTGGAAAAGGCATTTTGGTATGCTCAGCACTGTACATGGGGAATACGTCTGAAGTAGCGTTTTAACTGACTTCACTTTGAGTTCTTTGGAGCAATGTTTTTGCATATGTAATTTTTTTTTGTCTACTTTCCAAACTGGTATGAGTTAATCATTTCCACGACCCAGAATCGCAGATACCAACATATCAATTTGGAGCAGGAGTGGGCCTTTTGGCCCCTTGAGCCTGTCCTGCCATCCAATACGATAATACTGATCTGATTGTGGCCTCTGTCACTTTCCTTCCTTCCTCTTGAATAAGTTTAAAGAGCCAGCTTCCATTATCTTCTGGGGAAGTGGATCCCACACTCCTGTACCATGGTGCATGGTCACTCTTCTCATCCATTCTACGGGCCCTATTTTTGACCATACAGATTGTCAACAGTTCAACCAGTTGGACAGTTGCAAGGATTGAGGCTCCTCCGCTTCTCAATCCTCTGACCAGCCTCACTACCAGTCTCGCCCTCCTTTCCATGACTACTGACCAAATGAGGAGACCCCATCCTCAAGAGATGTGACCACCTCTTGGAAAATAAGTGCCCAGGTGATAACAGCAACACCTTGAAGCATTGCTGTGTCTGCAGCTCAGTGACACTGCTCTGTATCTTCTTGATACAGATGTGCACAGACGTGCACATCCTTCTGTACTGCAATAATCTAATAATGGAAATAATTCTAGTCAATTTATTATCCACAGTTTTGCTCTCTGACATCAAAACAAATTTTGGGCCAAGATAAAATTGTATTTGAAGTAATTTTTGATCATGTCAATTTTATTTCCTGTTGCTTCATCACACACAAGATTATTAATACTTGTGACTTTCTCTGCACTAACCTTGGTGCCTAATTTTATCTTTTCCCACACTGCGACAATGATTCTCAATTTTAAATCACGGGTAAAGTTGCCATAATCCCAGATGATTGGGGTCTACTTTCCTCTGTGAGGGGGCAGAGCTGACTGGTGGTGATTTAACCTGAGAGTCTCCACACCTCAGGCGAGGGGCAAGGTTGAGAAGGCGGGGCCTTCATGAATGACCTCGGCTGGTACGGGAACTGAACCTGCGCTATTGGGGTCACTCTGCATCACAAGCCAGCTACCTAGCAAACTGAGCTAAACCAGTCCCCCCACAAAATAAGTGTAAATTTAGAACTTTTTAGGGAATAAATACTTTAATGATTCTTGCGTGTTGGTACAGACTTGATGGACCAAAGGACCTCTTCTGCATTGTATAGTTCTATGATTAATTCCATAAAGGAGGCAGTTTCCAAAGAAGTGAAATCCACATACTACATGCCCTTTCTTTTAAGGTTTTATGAGTGAAACATAAAGCTTGGTTGCTCTCAGTAATCCATTTATAGTATAGTATACTACAAGCTAAGCATTTTTAGATATCACAGCAATTAATGGCACTCTCCTTGTGGCTCACCCTGCTAGCCTTTGATATCACGGTGTAAATCGTGGTTCTCAAGCTGATGGCTACAAATTGGTTTCACTGTTAACAACCACTTGGTCCCCACATCTAATAAAATCAACGTAGGTGAACGGTAATTGCCTTAAACTAGTCCTTCAATATCAATGTCATTTTCTAAGGTAGTTGGTGATAAGACAGTATTTTTGCTGAACATTGTACTCTGGCGTATACTGCACAGACTTGTGCTCGTTCTGTGATTTTTTTCCTTTTCAGGACTGTCCAAAATGTTGTTCTTGTCAGCTGAGTTTGACAACTCTAGAGTTGAAAGAGCAAGTGTGCTCCCAGGCTGTTGCCAGTGACCCTTGTATCTAGGGTGTCAGCACAATATAGAAATGATTCTCTCCTAGCGGTTAGAAGATGTCTTAACTTCCATTGGTGCCTCCCTGCTCAATGAGGCTCAGACAGTAAAAGAACAACATTTGAACCTGATTCCATCTGTATTCCGTGGCAATAAGCCTCAGTGGCTTCAGCAACCCTTAAATTACTGAAATGTGTACATAGATTGGGTGGAATCTTCCAAGGTAAGGGGAGATGGATTTGAGTGTGGTTTCTGGAGCAGAAAGGCAGAGTTATGAGAATGTGAGGAGTAAACTGAGTGAGTATAGAGGGCAAACAAGTGGGGAGGGTGACTGTGCGGAATGGGTGAGAGGGCAGTAGGGTAAGGTTGAGTATTGAGATGGATGTTTGAGAAGGAGACTGGAGAAAAAGGAAAGTAAGTGACAGGACAACAAGTTGTGACAGTCATGTACAGGGTTCTGGGCGGGAGAATGCCTGAAAAGTGGGAAAGCATTGACTGTCACCTGAGGGTTGGGCAATATTTACCCTTTTTTAAATTCATGTGGCTGTTGCTGGCTGGCCAGCATTTATTGCCCATCCCTAGTTGTCCTTGGAGGGCAGTCGTGTCGATTACATTGCTGTGGCTCTGGAGTCACGTGTAGTCATGATGTAGAGATACCAGCGTTGGATTGGGGTAAACACAGAAGTCTCACAACACTAGGTTAGAATCCAACTGGTTTATTTGATAGTTGGTTGGACTCTAATCTGGTATTGTGAGATTTCGTGCTGTGTTTACCTGAGTCCAACCGGTGTTGGACTGGGCTAAACACATTAATGTGTGTCATGTGTAGGCCAGACCAGGTAAGGATGACAGATTTCCTTCCCTAAAAGACATCAGTGAACTAGATGAGTTTTTTTGACAATGGTTTCATGGTCATCAGTGATTCCAGATATTTTTTATTGATTTCAAATTCCACCATCTGCTGTGGTGGGATTCGAACCCAGATTCCCAGAACATTAGCTGAGATTTTGGGTTAATAGTCCAGCGATAATATCATTAGGCTATTGTCTCTTCTTGTTGGACCTCATGGAATCATCAAACCTACTTGGGCACTGGATTCTGATCCCAGGCACCACACTCCTGCTGCTCCCTGCTGCTGTTGTTTACAGCCATGCCTGTTTGCTGAGGCTGGCTGGCCTTTCAGGTGGTGACCTAGAACAAGGGAAAGTACAGCCCAGGAACAGGCCCTTTGGCCTTCCAAGCTGTGCTGATCATGATGCCCTAACTAAGCTTAAAAAAAAACTTTCTGCCCTTACTTGGCCCATATCCCCCTACTCTCTCTTCATGTACCCATCAAAATGCCTCTTAAATGTTGCAATGTGCCTGCTTCCACCACCACCTCTGGCAGCGTGTTCCAGGCACCCCAGTCTCTGCGTGGAAAAACTTCCTCCTTCTCACCTTGAGTCTGTGCCTCCTTGTAATTTACACTTTCACCCTTGGAAAAAGCTCCTGACTTTCCACCCTGTCTATGCCTCTCATAATTTTGTAGACTTCTATCAGGTCTCCCCTCAGCCTCTGCCTTTCCAGTGAAAACAACCCTAGTTCATTCAACCTCTCCTCATAGCCAATATCCTTGAGAGCAGGCAACATCCTTATGAACTATCTTTGCACTCTCTCCAAAGCTTCCACGTCCTTCTGATAATGTGGTGACCAGAACTGCGTGTAATACTCTAAGTGTGGCCTAACCAAGTTTCATATAGCTGTAACATAATTTCCCAATTGTTGTACTCAATGCCCCGGCTGATGAAGACAAGCATGCCATATGCCTTCTTAATCATCTTAGCCACCTGTGTTGCCACTTTTGGGTGGGCCTGCACACCCAGACCCCTCTGTATTTTATTGTTCCTAAGGGCTCTGCCATTTACAATATAATTCATACCTAAATTTGATCCTCCAAAATGCATCACCTCTACATTTGTCTGGATTAAACTCCCTCTTGACTTTTCTGTGCCCTAGTCTCCAATCTATCTATATCCTGTTGTATTCTCTGACAATCCCCGACACTATAAGCAACGGGGATTGAATATAAAAGTAGGGAGGTCTTGCTGCAGCTGTATAGGGCATTGGTGAGGCCGCAGCTGGAGTACTGTGTGCAGTTTTGGGCGCCGCACCTGCGCAAGGATATTTTGGCCCTGGAGGGAGTGCAGAGGAGGTTTACTAGGCTGATACCGGAGTTGAGGGGATTGAGCTATGAGGAGAGGCTGAATAAACTAGGCTTGTACTCGTTAGAGTTTAGAAGAATGAGGGGAGATCTCATTGAGACGTATAAGATGATGAATGGGATGGATAGGATAGAGGTGGAGAGACTCTTCCCGCTCAAAAAAGACAGTAGGACTAGGGGGCACAGCCTCAAGATAAAGGGGAGGCGGTTTAGAACGGAGTTGAGGAGGAACTTCTTCACTCAAAGGGTGGTGAATCTCTGGAATTCTCTGCCCGTTGAAGTGGTGGAGGCTGCCTCGCTAAATATTTTTAAGAAGCGGGTTGATGGGTTCTTGATAAGAGAGGGGATTAAGGGTTATGGGGAGAGGGCGGGAAAGTGGAACTGAGCCACAACAGATCAGCCATGATCTTATTGAATGGCGGGGCAGGCTCGAAGGGCTAGATGGCCTACTCCTGCTCCTATTTCTTATGTTCTTATGTTCTTATGTAATCTTCGGGTCATCAGCAAACTTGCTAATCAGACCACTCACATTTTCATCCAGATCATTTATATGTACTACAAACAACAGGGGTCCCAGCACTGATCCCTGCAGAACACCACTAGCTACAGATTCCCATTGAAAAACACACTTCCACCACTACCCTCCATCTTCTGTAACCAAGCCAGTTTTGTATCCATCTAGCCAGCCCATCTGAATCCCATGTGATTTCAGTTTTTGTACCAGTCAGTCATATGGGACCTTGTCAAACACCTTACTAAAGTCCATCCAAAGCCCTTTCCTCATCAATTATCTTTGTCACCTCTTCAGAAAACTCAAGTTGGTTGCAAAAACTGTAAAGAAGAGAGAGCTTGGCTCTGATGAATGGTCATCCAGACTCAAAAGGTTGGCTCTATTCTCTCTCCTCAGATGCTGTCAGACCTGTTGAGTTTCTCCAGCGTTTTCTGTTTTTGTGTGTGGGAGAAAAAAAAAACTCCCTTGCTCTTTTTTGAATAGTGCCATGGGATCTTTTACAGCCTCTTTGAGGGTAGGCAGAGCCTGGGTTTTGCAAACTATCCAAAAGACAGCACTTCCAACAATGCAGTCAATCCAGCACTGGCATACTTGTTTGGTTTACACTCCTTAGGCAAAGATGAGAAATTTCTTGGGCCTTGCTGTAAGGAAATTAAATGTGGGTTGAGAGGTAGGTCATAGTCACAAACTGAGGCAAGCTTTGGCCACTGAAGCTTCACTGTTGAGGGAGCCCAATGCAAATGTCAGGATCTGAGTGATGTGTAAGAGGGAAGAGAGACATGCACTCATACGCATGCATTTCATGGCCTGGAAATGATCCAAGGTGATTTAACAAATGAAGTACTTTTGAAGAGTCAATCACTTGCAAATGCAGCAATCAATTTGTGCACAGCAAGCTCCCACAAATAGCAGTGAGATGCATGACCAGATAACCAGTTTCTTTCCAGTGATATAGTTTAAAGGGAGGTAGTGGTGTAATGGTATTGTTCTTGAACTAGTAATCAATAGATGCAGGGTAATACTCTGGAGTACTGGGTTCAAATCCCACCAATTCAAAAGTAAATCTGGAATTAAAAGTCTAATGATGATCTGAAACCATTATCAACTGTCATGAAAACCCATCTAGTTCACTAATGTTCTTTAGGGAAGGAAATCTGTTGTTCTCACCTGGTCTGGCCTACATGTCACACAGAGCCACAGCAATGTGGTTGACTCTCGACTGCCCTCAGGGCTGGGCATTTAATGATAGCCTAGCCAGTGAAACCCTCATCCCATTTTAAAAAAGAGAAATATTGACTTTTTAAAATTTGATTTATTATTGTCATATGTATTAGTATACAGTAAAACGTATTGTTTTTGCGTACTGTACAGACAAAGCATACTGTTCACAGAGAAGGAAAGGACAGAGTGCAGAATATAGTGTTACAGTCATAGCTAGGGTGTAGAGATAGATCAACTTAATGCAAGATAGGTCCATTCAAAAGCCTGAGGGCAACAGGGAAGAAGCTGTTCTTGAGTCAGTTGGTGGTACGTGACCTCAGACTTTTGTATCTTTTTCCCAATGGAAGTAAGTGGCAGAGAGAATGTCTGTGGTGCGTGGGATCCTTAATTATGCTGGCTGCTTTAATGAGGCAGTGGGATGTTACCCTACTGTTGCTCTGGCAAGTACTATGGGATCTTGTATGTAAATAATATGAGAGTGCAGGTGGAGTTCATCTATGAAAGTATAGGTGTAGGATAGCTTTCTCTGGGCCAATTTAATTAAGATATCCTCTCTCAGCAATATCTTCATTGCCTTTCATGTTTGCGGTGAAAGGAATTTCTGATATGAAAAGCCATTTGATAAAGCCCATTAATTGATGATGTATCGCTTTTCAAGCAGCCAGCTTAATAATACCATTGGGCAATGAGCCGTAATTCTGTGCCGTTTTCTGAGGTTTTTTTTTGGGTATTTATGCCTTATGATGTCTGAATTGACATGACACATTTCCAAGTGAACAGATAAATCTTTAAGACAGTACATTTAGAAAACAAGATGGATCAATCTACAGCCTACAGCCATCTTTGATAACTGACCTACTCGGGAGTAACTGAGTAAATAAACTCTCAACAAACAACTGTTGACAATAACGCTTGGGAATAATTACAATCACTATTAAAGTTCTGAATGGTTTCAGAATGGAAGTGGCCGCCTAGAATAATTTTTATGAGGTACTTTGTCTCCCCATGGGCGGCACAGTGGTTAGCACTACGGCCAGGGATCCCGGTTCAATTCTGTGTGGAGTTTGCACATTCTCCCTGTGTCTGTGTGGGTTTCCACTGGGTGCTCCGGTTTCCTCCCACAGGCCAAAGATGTGCAGGTTAGGTGGATTAGCCATGCTATATTGTCCTTAGCGTCAGGGAGACTAATAGGGTAAATATGTAGGGTTATGGGGATTGGGTGTGAATGGGATTGTTGTCAGTGTACCCACGATGGGCCAAATGGCCTCCTTGTGTACTGTAGGGATTCTATGATTTATAATTTTATTCCATGGTTTTCTTTTTAAAATGAGCCTCTGATTAATTTTTACCAGTGGAGCCAGGCTTAGACTTATTTCCATTTTGGCTGTTATAATTTTTTTTATTTCATGGAATGTTGGCATCGTTGGCTAGTCAGCATTTATTGTCCTTCTGAAATTAGCCTTAAGGAGGTGGTGGTAAGCTGTCTTCTTGGAGGGAAATAGTGGCGTAGTGGTATTGTCACTGGGCTGGTATCCCAGAGGCCCAGGCTAATGCTCTGGGGACATTGGTTCAAATCCCACTATGGCAGTTGGTAAAATTTCAATTCAAATTAATGCAAGTCTAGAGTTAGAAACTAGTTTCAGTAATGGTTAACCTGACAACCATCATCGATGCTGGTTGATAAACACCCTTGAGGGAAGGAAATCTGCTGTCCCTACCCCATCTGGCCTAGATGTGACTTCAGATCCACAACAATGTGGTTGACACTTAACTACCTCTGAAATGGCTGAATAAGCCACTTAGTGGATATTTAAAGATTGAGATAGGCAACAATTGCTGACCTTGCCATGAATGAACAAGAAAAAAGGTCCATGTGGTGTAGATACACCAATAGTACTGTTAGGGAGGTAGTTCCAGGATTTTGACACAGCTGTGGTTTTTTTCCAATAATATAAAATACGAATTTTTTTTGTTGCTGAATTAATGGAAAGAGGAAGTTTGCAGTTCTTGCTGGATGGGCAATAACTGAGATGTTACCATTCACGCCCCGCTGCCAGAGAATTTGGTGTCCAGCCAAATCTTTGTTCACTGCAGCTGGACTGGATAATCCCACCGCATGGACGGAGTTAAGATTCTGGCCTTAGTGTTTTGCTGTGTGTGTTGTCTGAAACTTTAAAGGCAGACTCTTTAAATGTTGTTCAATTTTGAGTTTTGCACTTGCTTGCTGAGGATTACCTTTGTATTTTGCACCTCTGGTGAAGCACAGTGGATAAATGCGAGCAGTTCTCCTTAGAAAGCATTCAGATAAAATATCGTAAAGCTCAAGGTTACTTGTAAGATGAGGCAGAACGTGGGGGTCATCTCTAACGGTTTACGAAACAGAAACCTTTTCAGGGATGCTTGCATAGCCGGTATGACAATGAAAATTGATGGACTGGTTCAGTTAGATTTAAAAGTATTTACTGTCTAATATATCAAAGGAAAGGTGGTATTTCTACACAGACTTAATGTCTGGCAGGCAGGAAGAGTGAACTGTTAATTTAACTGTTCAGGCAATCGATGCAGTTAGTATCTCCCCCAGCTATGTTTTACAAATTGGCCTACTTCCGTGCTGTTGATATTATGGAAAATTAATCATTCCTTTAAATTCCAAGTAAGGCACCAACATATCAAATGATTTAATGTGCTTGGTGTGCATGACAAGTACATGGTATGCGTACTACATGGTATTGGTATCCATAGTAACTGCGCAGCTGATGATAAAACCACATTACAGATGTTAAATAGGTATGCTTTGGTTTAGTTTAATCTGAATAGGTTAATGAAAAGACCTTATTGATCTGAAAGAGACTAAATGGTCAATACGTTACTTTATTCACAGTTTCATTAAAATGGAACATGACAACAAATAATACTGGCTATACCACTCGCACAAATTTCTTTGTCCCCAATTATTTTGTCCTCTTACCCTAATGAAGTTTCGCTCACTGTTCAGCTTCTGCAATTTATAACCCTCAGCCAGTCATGCTCTGTAGGACACACTTGGAGATCCTCTGAAAGACTGGACAAGGTTTCTATACTCATTCCTGAGATGTAGGCATTGCTGGCAGGGCTAGAATCCATTGCCCATCCCAAACTGCTCTTGAGTAGCTGGTGGTGAGCCGTCCTCTTGAGCCACTGCCATCCATGTGGCACAGGTACACCTATAGTGCTGTTAGGGAGGGAGTCCTGTATTTTTGATCCAGCGACAGTATAGGAACAGTTTCCATTTCAGGATGGTGAGTGGAGGGGAAATTACAAGTGGTGGTGTTCCCATGTGTTTTTGGCCCTTGTCTGTCGTGGCTGTGAAGATCGTTGTTTGGAAGATGCTGTCAAAGGAGGTTGGCACCTTCCAAACAATGGTCTTCACAACCAAGATGGACAAGCAGTGAAAACACATGGGAACACCACTGCTTGTAATTTCCCTGTGTGGTGGAGGGGGTGAATATTTAAGGTGGTGGATGCGATGTCAATCGAGCAAACTGCGTTGTCCCGGACAATGCCAAGCTTCTCGAGTCTGCTCTTGTAGCTACAGTACTTACATGATTGACTGAGTTACATTTATGGTCAATGCCAACTCCCAGAATATCGATGGTCAGGATTCAGCAATAGTAATACCGCTGGATCACAAGAAAAAGTTGTTAAATTTTCTCTTGCTAGAGATGGTCATTGCCTGGCATTTGTGTGGCATTAATGTAGTTCACCACCTGCTATGCAAGCTGGAATATTGTCCAGGCTTTTGCTACATGCAGGCACGGACTGCTTCAGTTCCTGAACAGTTGCAAATGGTGCTGAACGTTGAGCAGTCATCAGCAAACATTCCCCTTTCTGACCTTCTAATGGGGGGAAGGTCATTGATGAAGTAGCTGAAGATGCTCAGGCCAATGGCATTGCCCTGAACAACTCCTCTAGTGATATCCTGTAGCTGAGACGATTGAACCCCAACAAGCACAACCATCTTCCTTTGTGGCAGGTGGTACAGTGGTTTGCGCCAGGAACCTGGGTTCGATTCTGGCTTTGGGTGACTGTGTGGAGTTTGCGCATTCTCCCCATCTTTGCTTGGGTTTCCTCCGGGTGCTCTGGTTTTCTCCCACAGTTCAAAGATGTGCAGTTGGTTGGATTGGCCATGCCGTGCTCAATTGCCCCTTAGTGTCCAAGGATGTTCGGGTTGGGTGGATAGGCCATGATTGCATGGGGGCTGCTGAGATAGGGCAGAGGAGGGGACCTAGGTGGAGAGCTCTTTGAAGAGTTGCTGCAGACTCTGGGTTGAGTGGCCACTTCTGCATTGCAGGGATTCTAATGTAAGACTCCAATCAGTGGCAAGTTTACCCCTTAACCCATTGAATTTAATTTTGCTTGGGCTTCTTGATGCTACACTCAGTCAAACACCTCGATGCTGGGGTCCTCTGGAGGAGGCCGAGATGGATCGTCCACTCGGCACGTCTGGCCCCTTGATTTTGCAATGTCGTGCTGAGTTCTTCCATCATTGAGGGTGGGGATGTTTGTGAAGCCTCCGTCTCTGACTATTTGTTCCGTTGTGTACTATCATTCACAGCTGGATGTGGCAGGAGTGCACAGTTTTGATCCGATCCTTTGGTTCTGGGATCGCATAACTCCCTACAGCCTTCTGTTAATATTTAGCATTGATGCAGTCCTGTGAGGTGGCTCCGCTCGATTAGCACCTCATTTGTAGGTATGCCTGGATTCCCCATTAAGATTACATACTCAATTCACGATTTATACTGCCCCTCGCCTCTTTTCAGACAACTATCTTGGCGCTACACCACCACTTCCCTCACGATGACTGTACTGACAGTGTGAGGGAATTGCTGGCATGAACCTGCATCTTGTTACTTTGTGACACCTTTATTAAACTTCCTGTGCACTGCGCCGTGAAAGCATGCCATTTCACACAGGGTTTTAAAATTTGCAGTAAAAGCTTATGCGTTAACGACAAGAGGTTTAGATATGAAGCTGTCAGATACTGATAGAAGTTGTCCGTGTACACAAATTATAAACAGAAATGAACAGTGTAAAGACACAGCGGCCAACTTTTACAGATGCACCATAGAAAACATTCTTTCCGGTTGTATCACAGCTTGGTATGGCTCCTGCTCAGTCCATGATCACAATAAACTACAAAGGGCTGTGAATGTAGCCCAATCCATCACGCAACCCAGCCTCCCATCCATTGACGCTGTCTACACTTCCCACTGCCTTGGAAAAGCAGCCAGCATAATCAAGGACTCCCTTCTACCTTCTTCCTTCGGGAAAAAGATGCAAAAGTCTGAGATCACGTACAAATGACTTGAGTACAGTTTCTTTGCTGCTGCCATCAGAATTTTGAATTAATACCTTTAATCTTTCACTTCACCCTAGTTGTGACTGTAATATTACATTCTGCACCCTCTCCTTTCCTCCTTCCCTATGTACCCTATGAACAGTATGCTTCATCTGTATAGCACGCAAGAAACAATACTTTTCACTGTGACGCAATACATGTGACCATAAATCAAATCAAATATCTCCTGTCTACTTGTGGCTGAACTCCAATCTGATACAAAACCACGTTTAAAACTAGGAATTTTATAGCATTGTAATGAAGTTTTCTTTTTAATGCTGTCAGATAATATCTGCTTATGACCTTGCATTTGTGTTAAAATTAGATATGCAGAGAGCAAAGATCCCAAATGTATCTGTAAGCAATACCAACAACCCTCTATTGTCATTTGAACTTGCAGTCAGTTGATTGACATAGAGTCATCATAGAATCCCTACAGTGCAGAAAGAGGCCATTTGACCCATCAAATCTGCACCGACCACAATCCCATCCAGGCCCTACCCCTATATCCCTACATATTTTACCCGCTAATCCCTCTAACCTACGCATCTCAGGACCCTAATGGGCAATTTTTAAGCATGGCCAATCAACCTAACCCACACATCTTTGGACTGTGGGAGGAAACGGAAGCACCCGGAGGAAACCCATGCAGACACGAGGAGAATGTGCAAACTCCACACAGACAGTGACCCAAGCCGGGAATCGAACCCAGGTCCCTGGAGCTGTGAAGCAGCTGTGCTACCATGCCACCCTAAAATTCCACCCATGATCTGGTCCAGGCCCCCTCCTCCACCCTATCCCTGTAACCCCACACATTTACCACAGCTAATCCACTCGATCTGCACATCTTGGGACGCAAGGGTACAATTTAGCATGGCCAATCAACCTAACGTGCAAATCTTTGAACTGTGGGAGGAAACCCATGCAGACATGGTGAGAACGTGCAAACTCCACAAAGAAAGCCACCCAAGGCCAGAATGGAACCCCTACCCCCAGAACTGTGAGGCAGCAGTGCTAACCACTGTGCCATTGTGCCGCTTCTCAAGATACACAGCAGGGAAACAGGCCCTTTGGCCCAACCCAAGCATGTCAACCAGATTTCCTAAACTGAACTAGTTCCATTTACCTGCATTTGCCCCATATCCCACCAAACCTTTCCTAGCCATGTATTTGTCCAAGTGACTTTTTCAAATGTTGTAATTGTACCTGGTTCTACCACCTCCTCAGGCAATTGATTCCACATATGAACCAGCTTCTTCCCTGCTGCCACCAGACTTTTGAGTGGACCTACCTCAGGTTAAGTTGATCTTTCTCTACATCCTAGCTCTGACTACACTACATTCTGCACCCTCTCCTTTCCTTCTGTACGAACGGTATGCTTTATCTGTGGAGCGTGCAAGAAACAATACTTTACACTGTATATTAGTACATGTGACAAATCAAATCAAAACCCTCTGTGGAAAAAGTTGATCCCTTTTAAATCTTGCCTACTACTATGCATTCAAGTCAGTGATCTGTGCTTTGCAGTTTACTGATATCAATGTCTGTATTTTTGCAATGCTTATAAATAATAATCCTTCTTCTCAAAATGGAAGCATAAAGGATTTGTGATCGTAAAGTTATAAAAGACTTCATCGTACATCTCAAAGCAATTAATTGGTTAATACATTAGGCAACGTTGTCCATGGTAATGTCCATTGACTAGCGATTAGACGAAAGATCAATGCATTTGTTTTGTTTTTTGTGTGGTGTCCATTGAGGGAAAATGTTGCTTGGTGAAAATTGGGACTGGAGTAGGTCACTTGGCCCTTTAAACCAGCTCTTCCATTCAATTTGATCCTAACTGATCTGTCAGCCTCACACACCCCGGAATAATCCTGGTTCACAAAAATCTATTAATCTCAGATTTAAAATGCACAATCCACCTAGTGTCAGTCGCCGTTTACCGGAAGAATGAGGGCAGCAGGCACTTTAACACCACCACCTAGAAGTTCCCTTCACAGTACAGGCTGGTCACTTTAACATCAGTAGCGGTTAAGACTTTGGAAGCAGTAATTAGGGAGAAACACCAACAGGGACTTAGCGATGTTTGAATTAATTAAGAGGAGCTAGTGCAGGTTTTGAAATGTAGATTGTGCTTGACTAATCACCATTAAAATTCTTTGATAAAGCAACAGAGAAGAGATCGCAATGGATATTGTCTGTATGGATTTTGAAAAGGTATTTGACAAGAGTACCACATAAGGCTCATGGAAAAGCCATGTCAGTGCCAGCTTGGATAAAAGAATTAGCTTAAGGACACAAAATTAGAGTCAAGTAATGGTAGTTTTAAAGACTCTAGGATGGTAAATCATTGGGTTTCCGCAAGATCAATGTTAGAACCACTGCTTTCTTGATTAAGACAAATGACTCTAATTCACTTCCAAACCCATGACCACTTCCATCTAGAAGGACAAGGGCAGCAGACACATGGGAACACCACCTCCTGCAAGTTCCCCTCCAGGCCACTCACCATCCTGACTTTGAAATACATCAGCCATTCCTTGGCAGTTGCTGTGTCAAAGTCCTGGAACCCCCCTCCCAAATGGCATTGCGGGACAACCCATTGCCTATGGATTGCAGCAATCCAAGAAGGCAGCTCACCACCACCTTAAGAGCAACTAGGGATGGGCAAAAATGCTGGCCAGCCGGCGACACCCAAGTCCTGCGAATGAATTTTAAAAAAAATTAGAACGCAGAGCAACATTTCAAAGTTTTGCTTCTCGTAACTAAATTTGGAATTGTGTCAAATGGTGAGAATGATACGAATTGACTGCCACAGGACATTTGCAGGTTAGCAAAATGAGCAGACGAGTGGAATTTAACACCTAGAAATGTGAGTTGATGCATTTTGGCAGAAGGGATAAAGGCAATACAACCTTAATGAAACAGTTCTAGATAGTGTACTGGGGGGACCGGGGAAGCCTGCCAGCATAAACAGCTGGAGAATTCTGACCATTGAGTGCAAAAGCCAAGCAAATATATTGAACCTTTAGCTCTAGATAGCCACAGCTTGATAGTGGCATCCAATTCTGATCACCGCACTTTAGAAAGGATGTGAGGGCCCTTGAGGGGGTGCAGTGGAGATTTACCAGAATGTTTCCAAGTGTTGTGTGCAGTTTTGGTGTCCTTACCTGAGAAAGGGTGTCCTTGCTATAGAGGGAGTACAACCAAAGTTTACCAGGCTGATTCAAAGAACAAAAAAAATTAGAGCACAGGAACAGGCCCTGTGGCCTTCCAAGCCTGCACTGACCACGCTGCCTGACTTAACTAAAACCTCCTACCCTTCCTGGGACCATATCCCTCTATTCCTATCCTATTCATACATTTGTCAAGACGCCCCTTAAAAGTCACAATTGTATCCGCTTTCACTACTTCCCCCGGCAATGAGTTCCAGGCACCCACCACGCTCTGTACAAAAAAAAATCTGCCTTGTACATCTCCTTTAAACCTTGCCCCTTGCACCTTAAACCTGTGCCCCCTAGTAATTGATTCTTCCACCCTGGGAAAAAGCTCCTGACTATCCACTCTGTCCATGCCTCTCATAATCTTATAGACTTCTATCAGGTCGTCCCTCAACCTCCATTGTTCCAGTGAAAACAAACCAAGTTTCTCCAATCTCTCCTCATAAATCATACCCTCCATACCTGGCAACATCCTGGTAAATATTTTCTGTACCCTCTCCAAAGCCTCCACATGGTAGTGTGATAACCAGAATTGAACACAATATTCCAAGTGCGGCCTAACTAAGGTTCTATAAAGCTGCAACATGATTTGCCAATTTTTAAACTCAATGCCCTGGCTAATGAGGGCAAGCATGCTGTATGCCTTCTTGACTACCTTCTCCACCTGCATTGCCACTTAAGTGATTTATGTACCTGCACACCCAGGACCCTTTACCTATCAATACTCTAAAGGGTTCTGCCATTTACTGTATATTTCCTATTTGTATTAAACTTCCAAAGTGCACTACCTCACAATTGACCGGATTAAACTCCATTTGCCACCTCTCAGCCCAAGTCTCCAACTGATCTATATCCTGCTATATCCTCTGATGGTCCTCATGGCCGTCCGCAAATCCACCAACCTTTGTGTTGTCCGCAAACCTACCAATCAATCCAGTTACATTTTCCTTCAAATCATTTATGCATATTACAAACAGCGAAGGTCCTAGCGCTGATCCCTGAGGAATGCCACTTGTCACAGCCGTACATTCAGAAACGCACCCTTCCACTGCTACCCTCTGTCATCATTGACCGAGCCAGTTTTGTATCCACCTTGCGAGCTCACCTCTGATCCCGTGCGACTTCACTTTCTGCACCAGTCTGCTATGAGGGACCTTGTCAAAGGCCTTACTGAAGTCCATGTAGACAACATCCACTGCCCTATCCTCATCTATCATCTTCGCCTCCTCCTGGAAAAACTCGATTTCTGGGATGGCAGGTTAGTCATGTGAGAGAAGAGTTGGTTAGGATTGTATTCGTTGGAGTTGAGAAAAGTGAGAGGGGATCTCATAGAGATTTATGAAATCCTAACAGGGTATATTCAGAAAGAATGTTCCCAATGATGGGGGGAGCCCAGAAGTAGGGGTCATAGTTTGAGAATAAGGGGTAAACCTTTTAGAGCTGAGCTGAGGTGAGGAGAAATCTCTTCACCCAGAGGATGGTGAATGTGTGGAATTCACTATCACGGAAAGTAGTCGAGGCCAAAACATTGTGCGATTTCAAGAAGAAATTAGATACAGCCCTTGGGATTAAAAGGATATGGGGAGAAGGCAAGATTAGGATTTAATTTGATAAGAGATTAAAATGAATGGCGGAGCAGGATTGAAGGGCCAAATGGCCTCCTCCTGCTTCTACTTTCTCTGTTTCTATGATTAGGGTTTTAGCTACATGGTTAGGTTTGAGAATCTGCATTTTCTTCATTTTCAGATTATAACCTAATTCCCTTTTGAATGCTTCAATTTAATCTGCCTCCACCACACTCTCTCTTTCAGGCAGTCTAAACCCCAGCCACTCGTGACAAAGTTTCTCCTCGTTTCACTTTTTTGCTTCTTTTACTAATTACTTTAAGTCTCTGCCCCCTTGAGAACAGCTTTGTGATTCTCTAGAAAATTCATACACCACCCTGACTTGGAGATTGCCATTCCTTCACAGTCGCTGGATCAAAATCCAAAATCTCTTTGATTCCAAAAGCTTCAGCTTTGCTGAAAGTCAATTATGTGGCATCTTATCAAACATCTTCAAGAGCTAGCGGGCACAGATTCAAAATAATTGGCAAAAGGAGTAACATAGACACATAGAAACTGCAAGCAGGAGTAGGCCACTTGGCCCTTTTAACACTGCTGTCTCACAGTGCCAGGGATCTAGGTTCAATTCCTGCCTTGGGTCACTCTCTGCGTGGAGTCTGCATGTGCTCCCTGTGTCTGCATGAGTTTCCTCCAGGTGTCACGGTTCCCTCCTACAATCTAAAGATGTGAGGGTTTGGTTGACTGGCCACACTAAATTGTCCCTTAGTGTCAGGGATAAATACATGGGGTTACAGCCTGGATGGGATTGTTGGTGTGGGCTCAATGGGCCAAATCGCCGCCTCCTGCACTTTAGCGATTGTATTGTAACCTTCTAACTAGGGATGATGGTTAACTATAATATTTTAATTCATGAGCTTTGAAAATATGGCCCATCATCGGAAAGCTCAGGATAATGCATATATTGTTGCACAGAAACAAGATTAGGGATCTAATTTTGACTTAGTAAATTTATGGAAACTTGGAGCTTAATTGTAGTTTAATTTTCCCCATGGGAATTTATATAGAGATATTAAACTCACGGGATCCATAACTCCTTTGCAAGGAATGTTAGTAACTCAGTCCCACACCTTTGAAGGATAAAACAGTCTGGAAAATCATTGCACACAATGCACTCATTTAGATAAAAAATACAAATCTCTCTTGGTTCTCCTACATGAAATGGTCTAAAGCCTTTTAAATTTGGAAATGTAGTATTTTTGCTATTAAATTGTCCACATTTTCACAGCTGGTTTTGAAACAATAATGCAAATGTGGGTTACTGGTTAGCAAATCCGAAGGTGTAAAAAAGCTTCATATTTTAAATTATGCACGCACGTCAGTTGCTTTTTCTCCTAGAAAATACAATCACCATCTGCACTGACATAATTACCCCCTCCTTCAGAGAGCCTACAGGCCATGCCGGCTGGTTGTTGTTTGGATAAAACATATGTTTAAATAAAAGCTGTTTTGTGGCACTGAGTACACTTTTGAAGTCACCATCTTCTATCTTTGTGAATCAGACAAATCTGAAAGCTTTGCATTAAACTGAAGGGAAGTAGTTCTCGTTGTGGTTTAGAAGAGGGAGGAAAAGTTTTCTGCTGTTGTTTAGTCCAGCGTTCATCACCCTACAACTAAAATACTAAATAAATCCAATTTGTGCAAATCCGTAAGTTGGTATTGCATTATTTAAGTTTATTTATTGTTGTCACAAGTAGGCTTACGTTAACACTGCAATGAAGTTAGCGTGAAAATCCCCTAGTCGCTGCACACTAGTGCCTGTTCCTGTAACTGAGGGAGAATTTAACATGGCCAATCGACCTAACAACATATATTTTGGACTCTGGCAGGAAACCGGAGCACCCGGTTTCCAGGTAGACATGAGAATGTGCAGACTCCAAACTTGTGTAAATGAGCTTGACACACTCACAGGCGTGGCTGAACCAGACTGTTCACAACCTATTCAACCCCAAACAGAACTTCTGGGTAGGATTCCCCCAAGCCCCCATCATTGGGTTGGCCGGGGGCCATTGGGGGAGAGGGTATTAGGGTACGGGGGAGAGGAATATGCTGGGAGGCTCAGAAATTGGCTTTGCTTTGACGTGAATTTGCCGCAGGATCTTCTGGTGCCCCTCACGGTGAGGCAGGTATGGATCTTATTTGCATCCCATCAATGGGATGCAGATGATGGCTCGAGTCCTGACCCCTACATATCATAAGAACATACCCCCCACACCATGTGTGATTCTCCACGATGCTGGTGGGGAATCATGCCACTGTGATCCTCGTTTGGAACAATATGGCACGCAGATGTCTAGACTCACCTGAACGCTGTCTGGGAGGCCACCAGCAACCCTAGAAATTGGAACACCATAGCGGATTGAGGGGAGGGGTGAGAGATAGGGGGGTACATCTGCAGGTGGACCTTCCAGATTCAACAGCAGAAAATGCTCCATCCAGGCCTGCCGTACCATTGAATAGGGCATAAAATACTTGGGCGCACAATTATGAGATCTGGGTTGAAAGATTTGGCGTACTTTCTTGCCAGCCTCTGCAGTGGGAAAGGCTCTACATTCCCACCTTCACCATTGGGCTTAGTCTCAGACTGGGAGAATTTTGTCTTCTGACTCCATATCCCCTCTGTTACAAAGGTCACTGACTGCAACCTCAAATTTCAGCTCTGCCTCAGCCAATTTATTGATAAATCCTTCATCATAGCTTTGTTGTTTCCATTGCTTCTAGCTGGCCTTTCATTTTCCAACTTCTCTGAAATTCAGTTCATCAGGGGAAATCTAAAAAGAGGGACATACTTTCAAAATGAAGGTTCTACCATTTAAGATTTGATTTATTATTGTCATGTGCATTAGCATCCAGTGAAAAGTATTGTTTCTTGTGCGCTATACAGATAAAACATATTGTTCGTAGAGAAGGAAATGAGAGAGTGCAGAACGTACTATTACAGTTATAGTTAGGGTGTAGTTAAGAGTTAGAATGAAGCTTTAGGAGCATAGATTGAATGTAAAAGATAGAATTAGAAGGTGTGCTGGGCATAGCTTGCAAGAAGTCACCTTGCTCTGGCGCCATCTGGATCTAAGATGAAAAGGAGGAGAAATTTCTTCTCTCAAAGGGTTCTTAGTGTTAGGAATTCTGTTCCTCCAACAGGCAGTGGAGACTGAATATATTCAAGACTGAATTCAGTCTTGGTCTTTTCAGGGAGTCAAGGGCTATTGGCGGATAGGCAGTAAAGTGGAGTTAAAGCCACATCAGGTCATCCATGATCATATTGACTGATGGAGCGTAGGGTTGAATGATCCGCTCCCATTCCCGTTTCTTACATGCCAATGTTATCCGAATCTCATCTGCCCTTATCCTGGTTCTGATCAGAATCCGTAACGGAAGTGCCAACTCGTCCACCCTACCGCAGGGTGACTTTCTTTGGCCAGAATCTTACCACCGTTCTCACCGGCAGGATTTTCCCATCCCGCTGCAGTGAATGAAGATTTGGCTGGGTGCCAAACTCTCTGACCTCACTGCAGCGGGAGCGTGGCATGAACTTCCCCTAAGATCACGCCCTTTGTATTTCCTATAATTTTTTTGGTTTTGATTTTCCAGAATCCAGCAAATTTTTTTTTGTTTAGCTTTTTTCTGAATAATGTGAGGTTGTTTATTTTCTTATTCATTCGTGGGATATGGGTGTCACTGGCTGGCTAGCATTTATTGTTCATCCCTAGTTGTCCTTGAACTGAGTGACTTGCTAGGCCATTTCAGTGGGTAGTTGAGAGTCAGCCACACTGTTTGAGTGAAGTGAATGGGATTAGGTTACCGTCAGTGTGTAAAGGTTAAGCACCATAAGTTTCCAGTTTTGCTTTCTTGGTTTCCATCACACACTCTAAATGTCAATATCAGATGCATGGTCTAAATTTTAAATGTTACTTCTTGCAGGATGGCAGTGGCATTTGTCCAGTTGTATTTTGTAAAGAAAAAAAGATAAATGCCTTGAATAGGTGCTTAAATTAAGAGGCATCATCAATATTTCCACAAGGCACTTTGGCTCCGAGCACAAAGGAAATTTGTCTTTTAGTTGTTTTAGACTTCAACAAATGATGGTACAATTCTCCTTAAACTCTTATTGATCTGGCTTTGTTGAGTGATCATGCAGCAAGCATTATGAGGCAGCTTTTAGTGAATATCCTAAGTGCCTGAATAACACATTTTTTTTTAAAGGCTCCATTAGTATACCATTTCCCATGGGGCACACAATTTGTTTCGCTTGCTCTAATCAACTCCAGCACTATCTTTGCAAATAACTGACTGCCGTCAGCAGTGCCCAGCCTGTCTGCTCCTAACAGCTTAAAAGAACAACAAAAAGATGTCAAAACTAAACTCTAATGATATGCGATTGTGACGATGTTCATTTTTGGTTTCTTCTACATTGGACTCATTAACCTGAACAATGCATCTCCCATATTCTACTCATTCTCTTTAACTGAGATCCACCTTCAAATATTCATAACTGGGTTCACAATCGTAGGTCAGTCTCGATCTTACAGTGGTTTGTACTCTGACATAAAGGTGGCTCACGTTTGTATAGCACAACCACCAGACATTTCAAAGCATTTTACAGCCAACAAAGTACTTTTGAAGTGCCTGATCATTTGCGGGAACCTCTTTCTCTAACCAGCCTTGCCAAGATTGGGAGATTCACCATCCGATTTCCTAACATCCAACTGGTAACACTGGGATCTTGGGTGGGATTTTCCATCCTTTCCCTTGTGTGTTTCGCAGTGGTGGAAAGCAGTAGAATCTGATTGTCCCACTGTTGTTAACCTGGTTTCCAGGATGCATCCCTTGCTGCCGGGAAACCTACAGTAAGGTTGCACCATCAAAGGGACCAGAAGATCCCACCAGTGTGAAGGGCAGCATGATTTTGCCATTTATTTTGGGATGTGACAGGTTGTCACTGCCTGATTAAGACAGGTGAGATTTTGATGCATGTTTTAAGTAAGTAAAGAGTAAAAAATATTTTTAAGTATATGAAGACATTGTTACACAATCCCTACAGTATAGATTCGGCCCATCGAGTCTGTACCAACCACAATCCCGACCAGGTCCTATTTCCGTAACCTTACACTAGGGTCAATTTAACATGGCCAATCAACCTAACCTGCACACCTTTGGACTGTGGAAGGAAGCCAGAGCATCCAGAGGAAACCCACACAGGCACAGGGAGAATTTACAAACTCCACCCAGACAGTGTTTGAGGCCAGAATTGAACCTGGGTCCCTAGTGCTGTGAGGCAGCAGTGCTAACCACTGTGCTACCAATCCACCCAATTATAGGGGGAGTTCTCCCGTTCTGCCTGCCATGGGAATCGTTGCGTGTGGGGAGGCAGACTGTGCAAAGGTACGTTGACTTTGGGTGAGACTCTCTGGTTTTGGAATGAGTGTGGCTGGAGAATCCCACCTTGTATGCGGTCATTTGTTTTATGCATAAGGTCTGATTATGTGTCATGTTCCCTTTATGGGTAGCCTTTCTTTATAGATTTCCTTCCCTAGTTTGGACCTAGTTCTACCTCTCGATTTTAATTTGAAGTGCTATTACAATTAATTTTTTTAAAAACTAATTTTATGGGATGTGGGCATCGCTGGCTAGTCGTCCATTGAGCTGCAGCCTTGAACCACTGCAGTCCACGTGGTGTACGTACACCCACAGTGCTGTTCGGGTAGGAGTTCCAGGATTTTGACCCAGTGACAAGTGAAGGAGCAGCGATATGTTTCCAAGTCAGAATGGTGAGAGGTTCGGAGGGGAACTTCCAAGTAGTGGCTTTGCGACTCCATTAACAATCATATTTGTGAATGTATACTTGTTGACTCCTTTCCACGCTGAAAAGCCCACACTTTTCCTATTTTTCCTCATTCCTCTGATTCTTGGGATTAGACACATGACTCTCTTAATTAATAAAGTACCAAACTTGTGTTAACTGACACTGTTGCTTCAATCAATTGATAGACACAATAACTTTATCTTTAAATCAAATTATTAGGAAATATAAAAGAAACCTTAGATATTTATGACTGCTACAAGACTGACCACAATGCTCCTATTCCCCTATAAATCTATATAATTTTCCAAGCATCGATTTTCAACTAATCTACTGGACTTGGAGGGATATCTTGACCCACTTGTGTTGAACTGGCATGGAGAGGGATCAGACTTCATCAAGCTTAGAGCATGAGATTTTATTCTTCTTGCTTCTGCGTTTTTCCTTCCAATTCTACTTTCCAGACTTCAACATTTATTTCTTGAGCCTGGCTGAAAAACATGCATTTTCCACCCATAGGCACTGACCATGGGTATATGGTTCAAATTAGTTTATTGCAGCCTACCTGATCTTAGGACTAGTTGTCGCTCAAACTTTCTGGCTCCTGTCTATGTGGATGATTTGGGATTATGATGAGTTTACTATCAGGGATGGATGTTGTTTTCCATTCTGCTAATTTATCACGGTCAGTCTCTCCCTTGAAGAGTTTTGTGCAGTACTCTGCTGGCTTTATATTGTGCATCGCAAAATCAAAGACCTTTGTTGCAAGTAAACATATATCACTTCTTGTTGTAGGTCACATACTCACAGCTTGGAGTTAAACCCTCTTAGTGGGCGGCACAGTAATTAGCACTGCTGCCTCACAGCACCAGGGACCCAAGTTCGATTCTCAGCTTGGGTCACTGGGTGTAGTTTGCATGTTCTCCCTGTGTCTGCGTGGGTTTCTTCCAAGTACTCCAGTTTCCTCCCTCAGTCTAAAGATATGCAGGTTAGGTTGATTGGCCATGCTAAATTGCCCCTTAGTGTCAGGGGTCTAGAAGGGTAAATATATGGGGTTATGGGCGTAGGACAGGACCAGGGTGGGATTGTTGTTAGTGCAGGCCCGATGGGCCAAATGGCTACCTCTGCACTGTGGATTCTCTGATTAGTTCTGAAGTTAATCATATTTCCATCAGGCCATAGAGTATTTTCTTTGCTTGATTGTTTTGTTTCAAACTATAACTGGTTGGCTGCATGTGGATCAATGTTTGTAAAAATGGCTAAAACCTCTTTTTGCAGTTCATAGAAACCATAGAATCCCTACAGTGCTGAAGGAAGCCATTTGGCTCATCAAGTCTGTACCAACCACAATCCCACCCAGGCCTTATCCCCATTACGCTACATATTTGCCCTGCCAGTTGCTCTAACTTGTGCATCCTTACTAGGGGGCAGTTTAGCATGGCCGATGCACCAAACCAGCATGTCTTTTTGGATAGTGGAAGGAAACCCATGCAGACACGGGGAAAAATGTGCAAACTCCACACAGACATTGACTCAAGCTGGTCCCTAGTGCTGTGAGATAGTAGTGTTAACCACTGTGCCATCCATCCCAAATAGGAAAAACAAGCAAAATGTACCGTTGTAACCATTGTCACTTTAGTCTGTCACCCGACAGGCTCTAAGAACAGACTTCTTGTGGTTCTGGACCAGCAGGCACTGAGTGCTACTTTGATTAAAAAATGAAAAGAATCATCAGGCAACACATTTTAAGTGATTATAACATCAAACCACAGAGCAGAACATTCTCAACGCCTGCTACTGAATTCTGTCAGCCTATGAATGATCGCTGCTGATACCGTGAGCTTGAAATAAGAAGCATATTCCGTTCTCTGGCACTAATGTCACCTTATCGAGTGCAATGCTCAACAAAAATGTGCGAGGTTCAACCCTGTATTTTCCAAATGACGAAAGCAAAAAATCGATAAGTCCTTTCCAATTCATTGAATGGTTGTCTGTGTTTGAAAAGTTTGGGGGGGGGGGGAAGGGTGATATTCTGTTTCATTAACATCATAATTAGGGTCTTTAATTATGTATGCATGTATTTCTGAATTCTGTAAGGAGTGGGATTATTGAAAGTGTTCAACACCTACTAACTGATTATCAAGTGTTGATTGGGTTAGTTGCATGAATTGAAATATTAGATTTGCTCTTAAAGGTTTGGTGAGAAATCTAAACAGAATGATCATCAATTCATTCCTGGAACTATTCACTCCGAAGTCTAAGCAGGTCTTTGAAACTTGTTTTTCTTTGGAAAATGTAAGGGGCAAAAATGATTGCACTATAGCTAATGGAATTGCACCTTTGCTCCTTTGTCCTAGTCCTCGCATGAACTTGTGTGTTTTTTTAATGCATGTAAGCTACAGTTTTGAGTGATATAATAACTTCAAGCAAGCCATTGAGGTTGGCCTTTTGGAGTATGAGCTCATTGATTAAGGATCCAACTGATGAGCCAAATCAGGGAATCTTTGCCTTGGATTTAACAAGGCATGTCAGTTCCTCTGACACCCCTGGAGGTAGACTGCTAACTGTTAGCGCTCTGTGTACTGTTAGAGTTTGTAAATAAAGGTAGTTTGATGAAGGGACTTCTGCCTCTGCAGACTTATTATAGGTGAGCAGCTAAGGAGCAAGGAACCACTGTTCTTACCCCAGCCTGGCCTACACGTGACTCCAGACTCGCAGCAATGTGGTTGACTCTCAAAGTGCCCTCTGAAATGGAGGGCAGCAAGGGAGGGCAATAAACAAGCCAATATTGTGTCTTGTAAAATGAATTTAAAGAATGGAAAAAGCTGCAGCTTAGTTTGTCCGGGAGGGTTAGCAGTGAGCTGAGGGAGTGGAGTTAGGGGTTGTTAGCACTTGAGACAAAATTCTTTAACTGCTCAAGAGCTGAGACATTAAAGAGGTGACTTTAATGAAGCCTGAAGTATCCAAAAAGGGTAAGTTGCGTTTTGTTGCTTTCACTCATTGTTGAGTCAGTACTAGGAGGATACAAATAAAAGATCACAAAGAATTAGGGGGAGCAATTAGGAAACCAGTCTATGTAGGCCGAGGTTGGTTAGAATGTGGTCTGGGCTGTCACCAACTGTTATCAAAGCAGAATTGATCAATTACTCTTTTTAAAAAAAGTAGATCAGATTATTGTTTGAGAAAGGGTGCAAAGAGCAAATGAGAAATTGTGATCAGACAAATGGCACATGGAGCAAATATTTGATGGGTAAAAATGTCAGGATAAATGCTCTGTTATATTTCACCAAAATCAATTCCAATCTGTCACTTGCAAATAGCCATATGCTGGTATCATTTTAATTAAGCAGTCATTATTTGCTTTGCTGATTTAGAAAGCATTAGAATTACAAAATGAGACCATTCAGCCCAATGTGCCTGTCCTAGCTCCTTGACAAAACTATCCAATTAGCCACCCTCCCTCCCTCTTACCCCATAATCTTGCACAAGTCTCCTTTTCATCTGTGTAAACAATTCCATTATTAAAGTTACTGTGACAGTGGCATAGTGGTACAGTCACTGGACTAGCAATCCAGAGATGCCAAGTAATGCTCTGGGGGCACCCAAGTTCGAATCCCATCATAGCAGATGGTGAAATTCAAATTCAATAAGAGTCTGGAATTAAAAGTCTAAGGAGCATGAAATTATGTTCTTAAAACCCATCTGATTCACTGATGTCCTTCGGGGAAGGAAATCTGCCGTCCTTACCTGGTCTGGCCTACGGATCCACAGCAATGTGATTGGCATAGCGATCAAGGGATAGGGGAGGAAGGGTGGAATCATGATATTGAATTCGATGATCAGCAATGATCAAGATGAATGGGCGGAACAGGCACGAAGGGCTGAATGGCCTACTCCTGTTTCTAGTTTCTATGTGACTCTTAAAAATGTCCTCTGAACAAGGGTAATTAGAGATGGGCAGTAAGTGTTGGCCTAGTCAGCAATGCTCACATGCAATCTAACAGCAAGACAATCATTAGAATTACTAAAAGAGACCATTCAGCCCTTTGTACTTGTTTCAGCTCCTAGACAGAACTATTAGCCACACTCCCCCCTCCTTATTAGAATGATTAAATTTGCTTTTACCCCATAATCTTGCACAATTCTCCTTTCATGCATGTAAACTATTCCATTTTTGAAGGACTGCAGAAACTGCTTCCACCGTTCTTCCAGACAGTGCATTCCAGATCAAAACGACTGGCTGTATCGACGAAAAACTCCACATCTTTTCTGGTCCTTTCCTAATTATTTTGCTGACGTGTGATTTAGTCCTCCTGAAATTGAGTCTGGCATTTCGAAATGGACTCTCCGTCTGCATCTGCTGATATCGACTGTGGTATTTTGGTCTAAACGGAAAGCGATCGAAAATAGAGCACTGCTTTGTGTGTCAGTGTGACTTGTGGACCATTTTTGGTGTTACGTGTCCCTAAGTGCAGCTCACATTTATATCTTTTGTTTAAAACCGTGTTTTAAGCTTTATGCTGGGAGCCTGAATTTCCTCAGTGATACAATATAACAGGTGAGCTCCAGCTACCTAGAGCAAGGCAAGTGGGCTGGCATCTTGACATTTACACCCATGAGCTCTGACTGCATTTAAAACTGCTTTCGACTATCTATTTTTGAGATTCAGTAACACAGGAGGATGAAATTAGTCCACTGCCAACCACTAGATGGAGTCTGAGCGTTTTTGTGAAACTTGCATGATAATGGCTATAAAACTGTAAGTCATGCGCTGGTATATTATCTCTTATCATAGGATCATCATTGGATCCCTACAGTTCAGAAGGAGGCCATTTGGCCCTTCGAGTCTGCACCAGCAACCATCTATCCAAGCCCTATCCCCGTATCCCCATGTATTTATGCTGCTAGCCCTCCTGACGCTAAGGGCCAATTTAGCACGGCCAGTCCAACTAACCTGCACACCTTGGAGTGTGGGGGGAAGGCGGAGCACCCGGAGGAAACCCACGCAGACACTGGGACAATGTGCAAACTTCACACAGTCGTCAGAGGCCATTATTGAACCCGGATCCCTGGCGCAGTGAGGCAGCAGTTCTTGCCACTGGGTCACCGTGCTTATTGAGTGCGTAGTAGTACATAGAAATATAGCGTGCCGAAGACAAGTTTGTAATGCAGACATTTGCTGGACATCGTCTCATTAAGACAACACATTTCATTGCATTGTACCTTATATTTTGCATGCAACCTGTCAGGAACCCACAGCCCATCTTACCATCTAGAAACCGCCAGGATTCAACCTTCAGTTTCCCTCTCATATTGAGTCTGCTCAAAGTTGGAACCATCCCACACCTGCCAGTGGTTAGCACTGCCACCTCGCAGCACCAGGGACCCAGGTTTGATTCTGGCTTTGGGTCACTGTCTGTATGGAGTTTGCACGTCGCCCCGTGTCTGCGTGGATTTTCTCTGGGTGCTTCAGTTTCCTCCCACAGTCCAAAATCCAAAAATGTGCGGGTTAGGTGGATTGGCCGTGCTAAATTGCCCCTTAGTGTCGGGGAGAATAGCCGGGTAAATATGTGGGGTTACGGGGATGTGGGTGGGATTGTTGATGGTGCAGACTCAATGAGCTGAAAGGCCTCCTTTTCCTCTGTAGGTATTCCATGATGATTCTGTAATTAGAGAATCATTACCTTTTTGTAGCTGGTTGATTTTCTGACGGAAAACATTGTCAGTTGTCTATCAGGCTGTTTTTCTTTTGAGAGATGCTAAGACCATTTGAGAGGCAAACTGCTCTCTCTATCAATGGTGAAGAAACAGAAAAGCATTGCACGAAGGCCCTGCAGAATGCTGCTTTCTGCTCTGATAGCAATTGAGGAAGGTCACTGTGTCAATTGTGCTGGAATAGTTTTGCATTACTCATTACTTGCACAGTCCAGACAGAAGACTCAGTAAACTCTTGTTCAGGGTCAGTTTCACTGGGACCTTGACATTTCTGCATTATGCTATTTGAAAGGCTGTGACAATGTGTACTGCCGAACATGGCCTACATCAATCAATGTCAAAGTCTTTAAAGTAAAACGGCGCACCTTGTAATGCTACGCTTTCCACCGATGCTTTAAAGCTAAAAAAAATTTACAATTGAGTCATTATTTGAGTGACTATCTTACCGTAGAAACCATCACAACACTTGAAACCAACACAAGAAAAAGGCCTGCATTAAATACCCTGCAATGTTTATTTTCCAATTTTGATCCCAATGACCTCCATTTGTCAGTAAAATCTACACCGTCACCTCCGCAATTGATGAATTCATTGGCAAATGGACGTCAATGCTTTTAACTGCTTACTGACATCACTTTCTGGAAGTATAACAAATTAGATATTGCCTCTTACATAATTCATAACCACAACAGCTAACAGAACCTTTCAGTAAAAGCGAGGGCTCTGATAATTCATTTACTTAGCTGTGGTGATTTTCCCTTTAAGAGGGTCTTCTGGCTTAAGGGACCAATTGGGACTGAGAGTGGGTAATCACTCCAGGGGATGGAGTGCTCCACTTGGGCAGAAAACATCTAGAAGGCATGTAGGAACTGGGGCAAGTGGTGGACAGCTGGGGGGCTGCCAGCCTTTCTGCAGCTTTTCCTTCTTGATAAATGCCCTTTGTCTTCCTGATGACGTCTATAGCATGCGTCATTACACTGGCGACGAGGATGGGATGGATTATGAAGACGCTGCCTGTTGCCTGAGATGGTGTGATGTTGTCAGACCGTGGAAGCCTGACATAGATCAAACCTGAACTGGCCACTACAGTCAGACGTCTAGAAACATATAGAAAAACGAATGAAGAAAAGATCACCTTCAGAAGGAAGAGCTGTGATCATGCGTTTTTAGGAAAAGCGGAACTTAAGCTCAAAAAAAATGGACAAAGAGTTCGCTGAAGTGGAGATTTTCCTGCTTTTTGACTGTGGTAGAAAGACTCAACAAAGTTTGTTCCAACAAAATAACTTGTCCTTTTTTTTACAAAACACTGCATACAGTATTGGCAAAAACTTGAGTTCAGAGAGCCATCGTTACTGTCTGTGTGGAGCTTGCATTGTCTCCCCGTATCTGCTTGGGTTTTCTTCGGCTGCTCCGGTTTACACTCACGGTTCATAGATGCGCAAGTTTGGTGGATTGGCCATGCTAAATTGTCCCTTTAGTGTACAAAATGTGTAGGTTAGGGGGATTCTGGAAATATTGCAGGGGAGTGGGGTGGGCCTGGGTGAAATGCTCTGTGAGAGAGATGGTGCAGATTTGATGGGCCGAATGGCTTCCTGCGCTATAGGAATTTTATGATTCTATGTAGGGGCAGCTCCAAGGTAGCAAAGGGTTGCTGGCCTCTGTACAGTTAATAAATTGTGTTCCTGACACAGTCTGTAGGGTGCATTCCCACATTAGCTATTTTGTAGAGGCTAATTTGTATACCACAGTGTCATACAAAGATTTATATGCAGGGACCAGGGTGAGACTTGGAACTAAGTGTTCCTAAAAAAAAAATTATTTCCTCCAATCCTGACTGAATTTTGATGAAGATGACTGACTGTCATTTTGAACCGCGGCAGACAGTCCTATCCCTGGGGGATTCTGAGGCACATTCACACAAACACAAGTTTAGTCTGGCGTAAAGCGGAGATCACAGATAAATATGGTTCATTGCCACAAACTGAACAACAAATGATGTGACAGTGTTTCTGAATGTAACAGTTTCCATTCAGGCTCAGCTCCTGAAACCTTCTGTTTAAGAAGTAAAACACCTCTTAAAGAGGTGCCAATGTTGGATGCAAGGCTAATGGGACCAAATACTCTGGCTGAGACCTTGCGTCACGTTTGCTGTGGACGCAAATAGCGACGTGTTTGCAAAATCTCCCGGGAAGCCAAAAGCTTGCTGGCGGAAGCTCCCGGCGTGATTGTCCAAGCCCCATCACCATTGGTGTAACGCGGTTTACACCCAGGTATGTTGAAAGCCATATTTAAATACACTTCCAGGTCATCAGCGGGTTTCTTGGCTGTATTATCCCCCCCACATTTGGATTTCACTCATGTCGATAAGGTTTTCAATAGCTCTGAAGCAACATGAACCAGGCGCAGAGAACCCGCTGGGTGTGTGCAGGTAAGTATAGCTCCTGGGTGGAGGGGGGGGGCGTGCTTGGGCAGTTCTCTGGCCCTGCCCCCTGGCACTGCCAAAAGCAAAATACCACAGGTGCTGGAAATCTGAAATGAAAAGCAGAAAACGCTGGAAATATTCAGTCAAGGCAGCATTGGTGGAGAGAAGCAGAGTTAATGTATCGGGTCATGACTTTCATCAGATCCTGATGTGGGGCAGCATGGCGGCACAGTGGTTAGCACTGTTGCCTCACAGCGCCAGGGACTGGGTTCGATTCCTGGCTCGGGTCATTGTCTGTGTGGAGTTTGTACATTTTCCCCGTGTCTGTGTGGGTTTCCTCTGGATGCTTCTGTTTCCTCCCACTGTCCAAAGATGTGTGGGTTAGATGGATTGGCCATGCTAAATTGCCCGTTAGTATCAGGGGGACTAGCTAGGGTAAATGTGCGGGCCTGGCTGGGATTGTGGTCGGTGCTGGGTTGAGTGGCCTTCTGCACTGTAGTGATTCTATGAGTTCAATTCTTCTATGACCTTCTGAGTGTTTCCAGCATTTTCTATTTCTTTCTGTTACACATAGGAAGTTATTACATAGTGGGTTTGTGTGTGTGTTAACTTGAGACGGAGAGGCAGAGGTGATGCTAAGCATTTCACAGAGGTTATAAAAATGGAGAAAGCTTTCAGGTTGGTGCAGAAATCAGCGACTGCCCAGTGCATTAGCCCCCAGGCCGCTTTCTGCTCTGGTCAATGTTAATGTTTACACAATGGGCTGCATTTACAAAATGGCCTATTTGTTGATAAGATGCAATAGCAGACCAGCAGGACAGACCAGTTGAGGGTGGGCAGGAGCTGAGTCAGTGGATGGAACAGATTTTAGGGATAGCAAGAATGTGTCGGCACTGGGTTGTAATATGTTACTACTAATGGGATGTGGAAGCTTGTATGCATGTATCTGCAATTTGCCTGAAAATCTTTCTCTCTCATTATACTTTTAAGTTTTAAAGTTTATTTATTAGTGTCACAAGTGAGCTTACATTAACACTGCAATGAAGTTACTGTGAAACTGCTCTAGTTGCTACACTCTGGTGCCTGTTTGTGTACACTGAGGGAGAATTAGCATGGTCAGTGCACCTAATCAGCATGTCTCTTGGACTATGGGAGGAAACCGGAGCATCTGGAGGAAACCCACGCCGACATGGGAGAAAGTACAGACTTTGCACAGACAGTGACCCGAGTCAGGAATTGAACCAGGGTCACTGGCGCTGTGAGGCAGCAGTGCTAGCCACTGTGCCATCGTGCGCCATGCGTCTGATCCTCTTCCTCTCTCTTTTTCTCTCTCCTCTCTCTCCTGCCTTAAAAAGTACACCGATGGATCTGTTTGAGATTTATGGAATTGCAAAGCAGTACAATAAGTACCACCAGTGGCTTGGGGTTAGATTACAGCACTAACGTAACTCTGTTAATTTCGAGAGAATAGTTTTATTCTTCTGAACTAATTTTTTTTTTGAAGTTTCTTCATTCCATCCAAATCTCTGCCTCCTTGGAGACTCTGTGTGCTTCTAATGATGACACCATTCTCTCGCTGGGATAAATAATCTTCTCTGACTATTGAGCCTTGACCATAATGTCATATCATGTTCACTGAAAATCTGATGAGAACAAATGTTGACCTTAGTTACCCTCTACCCTCAAGTGAAGGCTAATGATTATTTTCCCACCTAAATGCCTGATGTAAATAATATCTCGTGAGTATTGTCAGACTGATAATCCTGGCCATGTATTAATTGTTAAATATTAAATATAAAGTAAATAAAAGTGGACATTTCAAGCAATTCAGATTTGAACAAGATTAAACCCCAGTTTCTCTGATTTCACATAGTCGTAGATTCCCTACTCCCAGAAGGAGACCATTCGGCCCATCAAGCCTGCACAGATAACAATCCCACCCAGGCCCTATCCCCATAACCTTACATATTTATCCTGCCAATCCCCCTGACACTAAGGTCAATTTAACATGGCCAATCAACCTAACTCGCACACCTTTGGAGTGTGGGAGGAAACTGGAGCACCTGGAGGAAACCCACGCAGATATGGGGAGAACATACAAACTCCGCACAGTCACCCAAGTTAGGAATTGAACATAGGGTCCCTGGCGCTGTGGATCGTTGCGTTCTATTAAATGGTTTTATAGTATTAATCTTGCATCTGATGAAACTGTGATCTGGAGCAATTCTGCAGGTTTGTTGCTGGTTCCAACTTCTCTAATTTTCCCAAGAAGCCCCAGAGATGTGGAGCAGTTGGTTTTATTTTTAAATAAAAGGTAATTATCCTTTTCCAGTTACAGAATTCCGCCTGAAGTAGTTGTCCCTCTCTCAGGCGTTCTGCGTGGCTGTAACCTACCTGACACTGATCTGACAGTGCTGTCGACAAGTAAAAGCTCCGAGCAGTCGGGGGACACAACAACCAGCTGCCTGATGCCCAGGAGCCTGTTCCTAGCTGGCAACTGCCATCTCGTCAGAGAGGTTGCTGCTTCTGAATGTCAGTCCAATATTGCGAGTTCTCATTAAAGGTTTGTCTGGAGGTGACATCGCATAAACCCCCAGCTCTGGAATTTGAAAATTGTCCCTGTTTTCTTCTTTCAACAAGCAATAATTACTCACCCCTTTGTGGAACATGCTATTAGGAAAATGCAACAGGAGTAACAAATTCAGCAGCACTGAATTAAATGGGTTTTGTAATACATATTTTAATTTGTTGTGAATGAAGTGTTGTTGTTACTGCTGCTGTTGTCAAAATGACCCCGATGGAGAGTGTAAACCAGCATTGCTGATACTGTGTGCATTGGTTTACCTGACAGGTAAGGTCATTGTTCTAAGCAAACTAATTCTTTTTTTACTGTTATCAGATAAATAGCACAATATATTTCACAAAATACACACGTGGGTGTCAGGGTAAAAAAAACTACTTTTTATTTGTTTGGTACATTGTTGGAGCTTTTTTAGATCACGTATTTTGCTGGCTTTCTGTATGTCAGTGCAGTGGCTAAGAGAATAGTTTAGGGGCTGGTAATTCTCACCTCCAAAGCCTCTCCACCATCTGTAAGGCACAAGTCAGCAGTGTGATGAAATGCTCTCCACTTGCCTGGATGGGTGCAGCTCCAAAACCATTCAAGGAGCTTGACTCCATCCAAAGCAGCCTGCTTCATAAAATCATAGAATCCCTACAGTGCAGAAGGAGGCCATTCGGCCCATCGAGTCTGCACCAGCCACAGTCCCACCCAGGCCCTATTCTCATAACCCATTTGTTTACCTTAGCTTGTACCCCCTGACACTAAGGGACAATTTAGCATGGCCAATCCACCTAACCCGCCATCGTTGGACTGTGTGAGGAAACCTGAGCACCCGGAAGAAACCCATGCAGACATGGGGAGAATTTGCAAACTTCGCCCAAGCTGGGAATTGAACCAGGCACTGTGAGGTAGCAGTGCTAACCACTGTGCCACCATGTCACTTGATTGGCTTCCCATCCCTGACCTTCAACATTCACTCTCTCCATCACCGACGCACTGTAGTAGCCGTGTAGACCATGTACAAGATGCACTGCAGCAACTCACAAAGACTTTGACAGTACCTTTTGAAACTGAATCTCTATCATCTCGGCTGCACCATAGCACAGTGGTTAGCAGTGCTGCTTCACAGCTCCAGGGACCTGGGTTCGATTCCTGGCTTGGGTCACTGTCTGTGTGGAGTTTGCACATTCTCCTCGTATCTGTGTGGGTTTCCTCCAGGTGCTCCGGTTTCCTCCCACAGTCCAAAGATGTGCGGATTACGTTCTTTGGCCATGCTAAAATTGCTCCTTAGTGTCTTGAGATGCGTAGGGTAGAGGGATTAGTGGGTAAAAATATAGGGGTGTGGTGTTAGGGCCTGGGTGAGATTGTGGTCGGTGCTGACTTGATGGGCCAAATGGCCTCTTTCTGCACTTTCTATGATCTCAAAGGACAAGGGCAGCAGATTCATGAGGACATCACCATCTGCAAGTCCCCCTCCAAGCCACTTACCAACTTGACCTGAAACCATGTCGCTGTCCCTGGCTCAAAATCCTGGGACCCCATTTCCTAACAGCACTCTGGATGCACCTACAAGACATGCACTGCAGTTGGTCAGGAAGGTGGCTCAATACCACTAGCCTAAGGGCAATTAGTGATGGGGAATAAATTCTTGTCTAGCCAGCAATGCTGACCTCCTGTGAAAGTACTTATTAAAAAGTTGTGAGTTGCCCTGTGCTCTGTAGCATACTCTTTTACCACTCGAATTTAGAGGGATTCGAGGATACCTGATTGAAACATGTTAAAGTTCTAACAGGGTTGGACAGACTAGATGCAGGAAGGAGGTTTTCTCTGGCTGGGGAATCTAGAAGCAGGGGACACAGTCTCAGGATATGGGTTAGATCATTTAGGACTAAGATTTCTTCACTCAAAGGGTAGTGAACATGTGGAATTCTCTGCCACAGAAGGCTGTGAAGGTCAAGTCACTGAGTGTATTCAAGAAAGAGGTAGATAATCTTTCAGATTTTAATGGCAGCAAGGGATATGGGAAGAAAACAGGAAATGGCGTTGAGATAGAAAGATCAACCGTGATCATATTGAATGGCGGAGCAGACTCGAATGGTTGACTCATGCTCCTCATTTCTGTGTTTCTATACCCCATACGATGTCTTAAATTTTAATTGGTATTTAAGTATTGGCCCATTCATAAGAATGGGGAATTTTCAGCTCACAAAGAAAGTAAAAATGATTAGGAATGCTGTAACACCGCAACAGATCACAGTATGGTTTAATATTTTATTGTGCATTTTTATTACAGTCTCAGGTGCTCTTGCACATCACATTTCCCACAGAATGAGACTTCATGAAGGCCACATATTGAAATGCCAAAGCTTTTAACGCTGTTAGTAACGTTTCTTGACTACGGGGAAAAATGTACACAGGACACAAAAAAAGAGGAACAAATAATCCTCTGAGCAATGATGTAACACTTGCTTCCATTTTATTTCAATGAAGGTTACAGATATGATGCTTCAAGATAATTTGTATCCTGATTGGGGAAAGACTGCTCGAGCTTTCTGGAGAAAAGGACATAACAGGGTTGTTTTGTTCTGGTAAGACTGAACTTGCATGTTTACTCAAACTGTTTATTTACAATCGCTATATCTCTGTTTCAACAAGGAGTCAAAATTTATTTATTTTTGTGACAAGTAGGCTTATATTAACACTGCAATGAAGTTACTGTGAAAATCCTCTAGGCGCCACACTCTGGTGCCTGTTCAGTTGATAAGCCCCTGTGACTTGACCTGATATTAGGTATCCCAGGGTGTTGAAAGAAGTTGTGGTAGAGGCAGTGGATGTATTGTTTAATTTTATTCATTTATTAGTGTCACAAGTAGGCTTACGTTATCACTGCAATGAAGTTATTGTGAAAATCCCCTGGGGGGCGCGGGGGTGGAGGTGGAAACGTGCAGACTCTGCATGGAAAGTGACCCAAGCTGGGAATCGAACCCGGGTTCCTGGCGCTGTGAGGCAGTGGTGCTAACCACTGTGCGATCCGCTGGGGTGGTCATCTTCCAAAATTCTAGAGATTCTGGAATGGCTTCAGTAGTTTTGAAGGTAGCAAATGCCACCCCATTATTTAAGGAGAGCGGGGGAGAGAGAAAACAGGGAACTACAGACTGTTAGCCTTACATCAGTAGTAGGGAAAGCGCTGGATTCTGTTATAAAGAATGTGATAAAGTTGGATAATCATGGTCTGATTGGGCATAGTGAGCATGGATTTATGAATGGGAAAACATGTTTGATGAGCTTGTTGGCGTTTTTTGAGGATGTTACCAACAACAGTGACAAAGGAGAATCGATGGAGGTAGCACAAATGGATTTCGGGAAAGCTTTTAATAAAGCTCCCCATTGGAGGCTGATTAGCAAAATAAATGAACAATGGACAGGAGGCAATATATTGTTATGGATTGAGGATTGGCCAGTGTGCAGAAAACAGAGTCGGAATAAACGGTCATTCTCACATTGGCAAGTCGTGAGGAGTAGGCAACTGCAAGAAACTGTACCTGGGCTCCAGCTGTTCACAATATGTATCAAAGATTTGGATGTGGAAACCAAATGTAATATTTCCAAGTTTGCAGATGATACAAAGCTAGGCAGGAATGTGTATTGTGAGGAAGATGCAAAGCAGCTACAGGAGGATTTGGACAGGCTCTGTGAGTGGGCAAGAACATGGCGGATAGAATACAATGTGAAAAAAATGTGAGGTAATCCACTTTGTTAGAAGGAACAAACGTGCAGGGAATTTCCTTAATGGTAAGAAATTAGGAAGTGTGGATGTATAACGGGACCTTGTCCTTGTCCATAAGTCACTGAAGTCTGACATGAGGGTACAGCAAGCTATTATGAAGGCTAATAGAATGTTTGCTTTTATTGCAAGATTATTTGAGTACAGGAGTAATGAGGTCTTGCTTCAATTGTATAGGAGGTTGGATAGACTGCATCTGGAGTACTATGTGCAATTTTGGTTCCCTTACCTCAGAAAGGATATCACTGCCTTAGCAGGAATGCAACAAAGGTTCACCAGACTTGTTCCGAGGATGGTTGGGACTGTCTTCTGAAGAGAGATTGGGCAAACTGGGCCTCTGGAGCTCTGAGAGGTGATGCCATTGAAATCTACAAATGCTAAAAGGAGCAGACAGGGTAAGATTTAGTACGGCTTTTCCTGTGATTGGGAAGTCTAGAACAAGGGGACACAATTTCAAAATAAAAGGGATGCCACTTATGACCGAGATGAGGAGAAATTTCTTTGCATGGAGGGTTGTGAATCTTTAGAATTCTCTGCTCCAGAGGGCAGTGGAAACTCAGTCATTGAGTATCTTTAAGATGGGAAGTGATAGATTTCTGATTAACATTAACATAAAGGGTTATGGGGATAGTGGGTGGAAAAGGCATTGAAACATACAATCAGCCATGACCATATTGAATAGCAGAGCAGGCGCAAAGGGCTGATTGGCCTACTCCTGTTCCTATGTTTCTAACACAAACATGGTCTGATGAACCAAATTGAGAGTTTTTAGTGTTGTTCTTTCTTAACATTTATTGCTCTGCTGCTGTTCCAACATCAGTGCAATTATAATTACAAATAGAAATTACATTAATTTGTTTCATGGAATAATTCTTTGTCTCAATGTGACAAGCCCTAAATGATTATGCAGATAGATTCCTCACACTCTTTAAACCACAACATTATTTGTTTATACAGAGGATTTACAGTCATGGAAACTAAGCTTGACACATTGATTTGCTGATTCATATTGTAGTACAGGAGAAATAATTTGATCTTAACTATGGACTAAAATTAAATTTGATTCTGTTTGATCTTGTTGAATTGATCTCAACCACATAGATTGACGCTACAGAAAATTTGGTAAGTTTGGCTATTTGGAATATTCATTCTTTTAACTTCAAAAGATGAGCAATAAAAGCCAAAGTTGATGTGGGAAATTAATAATTAGTGAGAAGCATACAAAGTGGCAAAGATTAGTGGGAAACTAGAGGATTGGGAAATCTTTAAAGGTCAACAGAAAGCCACGAAATAAGCTATAAAGAAATGTAAAGTGGATTATGAGCGTAAACTAGCTCAGAATATAAAAACAGATAGCAAAAGTTTCTACAAATATATAAAATGAAAAAGTGCTAAATTAAACATTGGCCCTTTAGAGGATGAGAAGGGGGATGTAATAACTGGAAATGAAGAAATGGCTGAGGCATTGAACAGGTATTTTGTGTCGGTCTTCACAGTGGAAGACAAATAACATTACAAAAGTTGATGACAAGAAGGCTATGGCAGGTGAGGACCTAGAAACTATCATTACCACTAAAGAGTTAGAGTTGGGCAAGCTAATGGGTAAAGATAGACTAATTTCCTGGCTCTGATGGAATGCATCCCAGGGTACTAAAAAAAGATGGCGGGAGAAATAGCAAATGCACTAGTGGTTTGCTGAACCCTGGGGTGGCTCCCACCGATTGGAAAACAGCAAATGTGATGCCACTGCTTAAAAAAGGAGGTAGACAAAAATCAGGTAACTATAGGCTGGTTAGCTTAACTTCTGTAGTAAGGAAAATGCTTGAATCTATCATCAAGGAAGAAATAGTGAAACACCTGGATATCAGTTGTCCCAATGGGAAGACGCAGCATGGATTCATGAAGGGCAGGCCATGTTCGACTAATTTGGTGGAATTCTTTTAGAACATTACATGTACACTGGACTGAAATCTGGATTTCAAGATGGCATTTGATAAGGTGCCGCACCAAAGACTGCTGCATAAGATAAAGGTGCACGGTGCCCAGGGTAATGTATTAGTATGGATAGAAGGTTGGCTAACTAACAGAAAGCAAAATGTGGGGGTAAATGGGTGTTTTTCTGGTTGCCGATCAGTGACTAGTGGTGTGCCTCAGGGATCAGTGTTAGGACCATGATTGTTTACGATTTCAATAGATGATTTGGAGTTGGGGACCAAATGCCGTATGTCAAAATTCATAGGTGGCACTGAGATGAGTGGCAGAGCAAAATTTGCAGAGGATATGGAAATTCTGCATAGGATATAGATAGTCTAAGTGAGTGGGCAAGGGTCTGGCAGATAGAATACAATGTTGATAAATTTGCGGTCATCCATTTTGGTAGGAATAACAACAAAATGTACTATTATTTAAATAGCAAAAAATTGAAGCATGCTGCTATGCAGAGGGACCTGGGTGTCCTTGTGCATCAATCACAAAAAGTTAGTTTGCAAGTGTAGCAGGTAATTAAGAAGGCAAATGGAATTTTTCCCTTCATTGCTAGAGGGTTGGAGTTTAAAAACAGTGAAGTTATTTTGCAGCTGTATAAAGTGCTGGTGAGGCCACACCTGGAGTGCTTTGTACAGTATTGGTCTCCTTACTTGAGAAAGGATATACTGGCACTGGATGGGGTACAGAGGAGATTTGCTAGGTTGATTTCAGAGTTGAGAGGGTCGACTCATGAGGACAGACTGAGCAGACTGGCGCTATACTCATTGGAATTCAGAAAAATGAGGGAGATCTTATAGAAACACACAAGATTATGAAGGGAATAGATAAAGTAGAAGCAGGGGAGTTGTTTCCACTGGCATGTAAAACTAGAATGAGAGGACATGGCCTCAAAATAAGGGGGAGCGGGTTTAGGATTGAGTTGAGGAGGAACTTCTTCACCCAAAGGGTTGTGAATCTGTGGAATTTCCTGCCCAGTGAAGCAGTTGAGGCTACCACATTGAATGTTTTTAAGGCAATGATAGATACATTTTTGAACAGTAAAGGAATTAAGGGTTATGGTGAGCGGGCAGGTAAGTGGAGCTGAGTCCATGAAAAGATCAGCCATGATCTAATTGAATGGTTGGTGAAACAGGCTTGAGGGGCCAGATGGCCTACTCCTGCTCTTGCATTCTTAAGCTGGAGGAGTTGGTCTATGTTGCAGCTGTTTTGGGTGGACAGTTAAAAATGTGGGGCTGGGGGGAAAACCAATAGTTAGTTAGCTGTGAATTCCCATGGCTGAACATCCCCAGACCACAGCCATTGCCTATTTGGAAATGCAGTAAGAAGTCTCACAACATCAATCCGGTCAGAAGGAATACAGTGGTCGTAAGTTTTGAGAGAGTAAGACCAGGCCGCAGGGCCTCTACCTTTAATGCCAGGAGTATTGAAGGTGAAATGGATGAGTTAAAGGCGAGGATTGACATGTGTAATTATAATATAATAGCCATCGCAGAGATGTGGTTGAATGAAGGGCAAGGTTAGCAGCTCAACGTTCTGGGAATCTTCAAGTGAGACAGAAGTGGGGGGGCGGGGGGGGGGGGGGGGGGGGGTGGTAAAAGAGGAGGAGGCAGCTGCTGCAGTACGGAGAGATGATATCTTGGAGGGGGCATCAAATGAAGCTTTGTGGGTAGAGCTTTGGGATAAAAAAGGGACAGCTGCATTGCTAAATGATTGTTATAGACTCCCAGATCGTTGGCGGGAAATTGAAGAACAAATGCGTGTGCAATTTGATGTAAGAACAATAAGGTAATTATATTGGGTGATGTCAGCTTTCCCAACATTAATTGGGACAGCCATCACGTAAAGGGCTTGGAAGTTCTTAAAATTTGTACCAGTGAGACTGTGAGGTTGGAGAGAAAATTATCATAGGCAATGATGATATTGATGGGCTTAACAGAGGACAAACCTCTAGGTCCAGAGGAATTCTGTCCCAGGCTGTTGTGGGAGGCAAGGGAAGAAATTTCAGGGGCTCTGACCTAAATTTTTAATTCCTCCCTGGCCATCGTGGAGGTACAGTAAAAAGTCTGACAACACCAGGTTTTAGTCCAACCTATGGTTGGATATATATACTATAGGTTGGACTAAAACCTGGTGTTGTCAGACTTTTTACTGTGTTTACGCCAGTCCAACGCCGGCATACCCACATCGTGGAGGTGCCAGAGGACTGGAGAACAGCTAATATGGTCCCACTATTCAAGAAAGGTTGCAGAGACAAGCTCGGGAACTTATAGACCCAGTGAGTCTCACGTCTGTGATTGGGGAAACTACAGGAGAAGATTCTGAAGGAGAGAATCTATCTCCATTTGGAGAGGCAAGGTTTGATCAGGGATAGTCAGTGTGGGGTTTTGTCAGAGGGAGATCATGTGTAACAAATTTTATTGAATTTTTTGAGCGTGTAACCAAGTTTGTGGATGAGGGTAGCATGGTTGATCTAGTTTGCATACATTTCAGCAAAGCCTTTGTCGAAGTCACAAATGGGAGACTTATTAAGAAGGCTAACACACGTCTGATACAGGGTGATCTGACGAGCTGGATTTGTAATTGGCTTAGCATAGGAGATAGAGGGTGGTGACAGACGACTGCTTTAGTGATGGGAGGCCAGTAACCAGGGCGTACCACAGGGATTTGTGCTAGGTCCCCTTTTTGTTTGTCATTTACATAAATGACATAGATGGCTATTTGGGTGGTAGGATCAGTAAGCTTGCCAATGAGACAAAGATTGGCCAGGTGGCTAACAGTGAGGTTGAGTGTCAGAAAGCTATAGGCGAGATGATCAAATGGGCGGATAACTGGCAGATTGAATTTAACCCTGAAAAGTGTGAGGTGATGCCCTTTGGAAGGAGTAATTTGACAAGGAAGTATACTATGAAAGGTCTGGCACTGGAAAGTTGCAAAGAACAAAGAGACCTTGGCATGTTTGTTCGTAGATCTCCGAAGACACAAAGGCAGGTGAATAGGGTGGTGAAAAAGATATATGGCACACTTGCCTTTATCAATCAGGGTATAGATTACAAAAGCAGAGAGGTCATGATGAAGTTGGATGGAACTTTGGTGTGGCCACAGCTGGAGTACCGTGTGCAGTTCTGGTCACCACATTATAGTAAGGACGTGAATGAACTGGAGGGGGTGCAGAGGGGATTTGCTAGGATGCTGCCTGGCATGGAACATTTAAGATGTAAAGAGAGGTTGGATAGGTTTGGGTTGCTTTTTCTGGAGCAGAGAAGATTGAGGTGTTCAAGATTATGACAGTCATGAGCAGGGTGGATAGGGACCAGCTGTTCCTCTTAGTTGAAGGGTCAGTTATGAGGGGACACAAGTTAAAAGTGAAGAGTGGGAGGTTTAGGGAGGATTTGAGACAAATTTTTTTGCCCAGAGGGTAGTGACGGTCTGGAATGCACTGCCTGGGAGGGTGTGGAGACAGGATGCCTCACATCCTTTAAAATGTACCTGGATGAGTACTTGGCATGCCATAACATTCAAGGCCATGGACCAAGTGCTGGCAAGTGGGATTGGGTGGGCAAGTCATGGCATTTCAAGTGTCGGTGCAGACTTGATGGGCTGAAGGGCCTCTTTTATACTGTGAACACTGGTTAAAGTCGAACAGATTTATTTAGAAGTGTTGGTCCTTCATCAGGTGAGTGTTATTGCCAAATATTGTTCATATTTCAAAATGAGCAATATCCAGTTGTCAGGGCAGGCTTACATTGACATTGCAATGAAGTTATTGTGAAAATCCCATAGTCTCCATACTCAGGCGCCTTTTTGGGTCAATGCACCAAACCAACACATCTTTCGAACTGTGGGAGGAAACCGGAGCACCTGGAGGAAACCTACACAGACACAGGAGAGAACATTCAGATTCTGCATAGACAGTGACCCAAGCCAGGAATCAAACGCAGGCCGCTGGTGCTGTGAGGTAGCAGTGCTAACCACAGTGTCTCAGTGGGAAAAGTTTTTCCTGATCTACTCTGTACTCTTAATTGCCTCTTCATTTTCTCTTCTCCAAGGGAACAGTAATTGAGGTTTAATGTCAATATGAAGCGATGTTTGATACTACCTTACCTGGTCCAAGCCTCGTTATTAAGAAAGATGCAAAACCACTCAGTTGTGGAATATCTCCCCTTGTGTTAACACTAGAGGTCAGGTCCAAGTGTGGTCTTCAGGTGGAGCAAGGAGATAATTAAACCAGGACATGAAGACCTAACTGAAGGCACCGTTTTAAAGCTGTGCATCATATTCATACTTATAACGAAAATTGTCTATGCAAACACACCCTGCTGCAACTATACCCTCCGACCAGTGGTACTGCTGTGGTGCCTCCACTGGCAAGAACATCAGCACTTTTCAATACAATTTTGGACATCAGAATTAATATTGCAAAAGTTGACAGGAAGTGTGTATAAATGTTATTTTTGAAATCTCTAGATATAATATCGCTGATTTTATAGTAATTGGTTGCTTCAATTTTGAAAAAGAATCCAAGCTCAATTGGACTAGACAAATAAAACAGAAAATTGGGGAAATGCTCAGTAAGCCCCTGTAGCGAGAGAGATACAGAACCAAAAATTCTCTGAACTTCTGTTTGACGACCTGAAACATCAACTCTGCTTATTCCTTCACAGATGTTGACAGAGCCATCGAGCATTTTCTATCTCATTATATGATATTGAGGGGAATTGCTTGATAGAGTAGACGCAGCATTGTTTCGTTAAGGGGAAGTCGTGTCTGACAAATTTATTGGAGTTCTATGAGGATGTGTCTAGGGCGGTGGATAGAGGAGAGCCAGTGGATGTGGTCTTTCTTGATTTTCAGAAGGCGTTTGACAAGGTACCTCACAAGAGGTTATTGCAGAAGGTAAGGGGGCATGGAGTTGGGGATAGGGTGTTAGCGTGGATAGAGGATTGGTTGTCAAATAGGAGGCAGAGAGTGGGGGTTAATGGGTGCTATTCGGATTGGTGGTTGGTGACTAGTGGAGTGCCCCAGGGGTCGGTGCTGGGGCCCCAGCTATTTACCATTTATATAGATGATCTGGAGGAGGGAACCGAGTGTATGGTGTCGAAATTTGCTGATGACACCAAGATTGGTGGAACGGCAAATTGTGCGGAGGGTGTGGAGAGTCTGCAGAAGGATCTAGATAGGCTGGGCGAATGGGCCAGGAAATGGCAAATGGAATTTAATGTTGGCAAGTGCGAGGTGGTCCACTTTGGTAGGAAGAATGGTAGGAAGGGCTATTACTTACGTGGCGAAAAACTGCAGCAGGCGACGGTGCAGAGGGACCTCGGGGTCCTTGTGCATGAGTCGCAAAAACCCAGCCTGCAGGTGCAGCAGGTGGTCAGGAAGGCGAATGGGATGCTGGCCTTCATAGCAAGGGGGATTGAATATAAAAGTAGGGAGGGTCTTGCTGCAGCTGTATAGGGCATTGGTGAGGCCGCAGCTGGAGTTCTGTGTGCAGTTTTGGGTGCCGTACTTACGCAAGGATATTTTGGCCTTGGAGGGAGTGCAGAGGAGGTTTACTAGGCTGATACCAGAGTTGAGGGGGCTGAGCTATGAGGAGAGGCTGAATAAACTAGGCTTGTACTCGTTAGAGTTTAGAAGAATGAGAGGAGGATCTCATTGAGACATATAAGATGATGAATGGGATGGATAGGATAGAGGTGGAGAGACTCTTCCCGCTCAGAAAGGACAGTAGGACTAGGGGGCACAGCCTCAAGATAAAGGGGGGGGGCGATTTAGAGCGGAGTTGAGGAGGAACTTCTTCACTCAAAGGGTGGTGAATCTCTGGAATTCTCTGCCTGTTGAGGCGGTGGAGGCTACCTCGCTAAATATTTTTAAGACGCGGGTTGATGGGTTTTTGATAAGTGAGGGGATTAAGGGTTATGCGGAGAGGGCGGGAATGTGGAACTGAGCCACGGCAGATCAGCCATGATCTTATTGAATGGCGGGGCAGGCTCGAAGGGCTAGATGGCCTGCTCCTGCTCCTATTTCTTATGTTCTTATGTTTATGTTCTTATATTATATCATATTTGCTGTGTTTACTTTTGGATCACAAATGTTTAATGATTTCACCCTTATGACATTCCTGGTACACTCTGCAAAATAATGTAACTTCAAAATCACGCAACATGACATTAAGAACAAAGGCAAAGTTGCCACAATCTCAGGTGACCAAGAGCTGACTGGTGGTGACTTAACCTGAGGATCACCACACCTCAGGCAGTGGGCAAGGTTGAGAAGGTGGGGCTGAATAACCTCAGTTCGTCTGCGAATTGAACCTTAGTTGTTGGTGTTGTTCTGTACCACTAACCAACTATCCAGCCAACTGAGCTAAACCGAATCCCCCCCTCCCCCCATCTCTTAAATAATAGCTCATTGGTAGTTGATCAAGCTGATATATGGCCTCACAATATGAAATCCATCCCAAAGCCTTGCCATGTCAGCCAACTCTTATGATCCTCCTTAATACACAACTCGTCCACTAAACCTTTGGTCACCACTCTCAATGTCTCCTTCTTTGGCCCAGTGTCCATTTTTGCCTGATTTGTAACTCTGTAAAGAATCTTGGGACATTTTTCTACATTAAATGCACCACATAAGTGCAAGCTGTTCCTAGTTTGTGCTGGCAGTTTAGTTAAAAAGCATAGGATTGGCCATTGCGAAGCAAATAAACAAAATAGATTTCTCGCAGATATTGGTAAATGAACCAAGTATTCAAAAAAATGCATGGGTTCCAGTAATAGAAAAAATCTGGAACAAGTTGTTAATATCTGTCAAACTATTTTACAATTTAAGTATGTATTGTTCTTCATATTATAAGAACAGAAGAATGAGGAGCAGGAATATGCTATTTGACCTCTTGAGCCTGCTCCACCATTCAATAAGATCACGTCTGATCTTTTTGTTGACTCAGCTCCACTTATCCGCCGGCTCACCCCTTAATTCCTTTACTGTTCAAAAATCCTTGCCTTAAAAACATTCAATGTGGTAGCCTCAATTGTTTCACGGGGCAGGAAATTCCACAGATTCACAACCCTTTGGGTGAAGAAGTTCCTCCTCAACTCAGCCCTAAACCTGCTCCCCTTTACTTTGAGGCCATGTCCACTAGTTCTAGTTTCACCCACCAGTGGAAACCACCCCCTGCTTATATCTTATCTATTCCCTTCATAATCTTATGATTCTATAAGATCCCCTCCTCATTCTTCTAAATTTCAATGAGTATAGCCCCAGTCTACTCAGTGTCTCCTCATAAGCCAACCCTCTCAACTCCAGAATCAACCTAGTGAATCTACTCTGTACCCTCTCCAGTGCCAGTATATCCTTTTTCAAGTAAGGAGACCAAAACTGTATTTAGTACTCCAGGTGTGGCCTCACCAGCACCTTGTACAGTTGCAATATAACCTCCCTATTTTTAAATTCCACTCCTCTAGCAATGAAGGACAAAATTCTATTTGCCTTCTCAATTACCTGCTGCACGTGCAAACTAACTTTTTGTGATTCATGTACCAGGACACCCAGATCCCTCTGCACAGCAGCAAGTTGCAATTTTTTACCATTTAAATTATAGTCCACGGTGTTCCTTTCCCTAAATGCTCACCCTGTGGGATGCAGTACTCACAATCTAAGACAGATGATGTAGGCCAGCCCTTCCCCTGTGCTGTTTTGAAAGCATATATATCTATGTCAACTCTACCACACAACCCTGCGCACTTGTCAAAAGAACTGTGATTTCTGTTTAAAGTCTAACTTAACAAGCAAGAGAATTCTTAAATTATTATTGGGTGTTAGTAATCCTGAGAACCAGAGCAATGCTCTGGGGACCTGGGTTCAAATCCCACCATGGCAGATGGTAAGATGTGATTTCAATAAAAATCTAGAATTAGAAGTCTACTGATTACCATGAAACCATTGTCGATTGTTGGAAAAACCCATCTGGTTCACCAATATCCTTTAGAGAAGGAAATCTGCCGTCCTTACCTGGTCTGGCTTACATGTGACTCCCGACCCACAGCAATGTGATTGCCTCTCAACTGCCCTCTGTGGTTCTGGAAGAGAGTATCTTGCATTATGGTGGGTTTTGTGGACATGTGGAAAATATTTTTTTCTCTTTGGTCTGTTCTAAAATTTTTTGAGTGATGTAAGGTTTTTGTTTAAAGCAAGAGGAGAGGAATCTGTTAATAGTATATTAAGTAGGATGTGAAAGACATTTGAGCATACATAATAATAGGGGAGTGATGGGACACTGTGTGTGGGGAGAGAGCTGAACAAAATCAGTAATTTCTTCCAATAAAGAAAAGCTCCGTGTCTTGGTTTCTGCTTCACCAACCGGCTTGGATCCTGTTAACATTTGGGTCCTCCTCTGAGTGTTGGTGCTTCTGACAGTGCAGCATTCCCTGACTACTAAATTTTAAAGTTTTAAAATTTATTTAGCAGTGTCACAAGTAGGCTTACTTTATTACTGCAATGAAGTTACTGTGAAAACCCCCTTGTCGCCACACTCTGACACCTGTTCGGGTACAACTGAGGGAGAATTTAGCATGGCCAATGCACCTAACCAGCATGTCTTTCAGATTGTGGGAGGAAACTGGAGCATCCAGAGGAAACCCACACAGACACGGGGAGAATGTGCAGACACTGCACTGACTGTGATCCAAGCCAGGAATCGAACCCGGGTCCCTGGCGCTGTGAGGCAGCAGTGCTGACCACTGTGCCACCGTGCTGCCCTGTTACATTGGAGTGTCATCTTAGATTATTTGCTGTTGCGGAAATGAAACTCAAACCAACTTCTGGTTGAGAGTGCGATCTTATGATTTAATGATCATTGAGCCAAGGTTGACACTTCTGTTTTATTTTTTAGAGAAATTTCTGTTTTACCTAAAGTGATAGAAAACGTTGCAGATGATTTAATTTATACAGTCATTGTGCCCTTTGGGAGATCTGTGTACGAGCTTTGTTTTCATACTGGATTAATATCTCAGTATGGTGATCCTCCATCACGTCATCACGATACCAACTGTCGAGAGAATGAGCTGATTTTACTGGATAGACACAGCACATAGAACATAGAAAAACTACAGCACAAACAGGCCCTTCGGCCCACAAGTTGCGCCGATCATATCTCTACCTACTAGGCTTATCTATAACCCTCAATCCTATTAAGTCCCATGTACTCATCCAGAAGTCTCTTAAAAGAGACATAATAGCCAAACTTTTCCGACCATTCACACCCGCTGCTGCTGCGAGCTAGGACGGAAAATTTGGCGCTCAGTGGTACCAGAAAATCCCACCAATGTGAATGGCTGGAAAATTCCACGCACTATATCAGTGTTGCTAAAAGAAAATCTTGTTGAAGTTTTTCATCTTGCACTTATCAGGCCAATCACAAGAATACCAATATCAGGGGGAACAACAACTTTATATTTAATGAGGAGAAAGCACCAATTAGTTGGCAAGTGGACTCTGGTGGAGGCATTGCCATGGAGAATGCTCTAGTTAGTGGTGACTGACAGTTAACTGCCAAGCATTAAAAGTCTTGTTTCAGCAAAAAAAACTATTTAACAAACAATTATAATGTTTATTTTAATATTCAACTATCACCATTGAGCTCCAAATACATTTTGCTGTGTTTTGTTCAGTTGTATTTTGTGATATCACAGCTATCTAGGTAGTGTCATGTCTATAGCAAAAATTCTCACAAAACTAGAAACTTTTGTTTGAAACACAGAGGTGTATTTAATACCTCCTATGAGATGATACGCTCGGATGACAGCCTACTCTTTATAGACCTGCCTGATTTCCATTTGATTGATTTTTAAAGCAGAGTCTGTCACGTCACATGCAAGAAGCTTCAAAGGGTTGTGAATGAAGCCCAGTCCATCACTTAAACCAGCGTCCCATCCATTGACACTGTCTACACTTCCTGCTGCCTCGAAAAAGCAGCCAGCATAATCAAGGACGCCACCTATCCCAGACATACACTCTTCCACCATTTTCCATTAGCAAAAAAAAGTATGTGTCTGGGGTCACATACTAACCGACTCAAGAACAGCTTCTTCCCTGCTGCCATCAGACTTTTGAATGGACCTACCTTGCATTAAATTGATCTTTCTCTACACTCTTGCTATGACTGTAACACTACATCCTGCTTTCCTTTTCTATGAACGGTATGTTTTGTTTGTATAGTGCGCAAGAAACAATACTTTTCACTGTATCCCAATACATCTGACCATAATAAATCAAATCAAAAACTGTGAAAAGAGAACTTGAATCTTGGGTCGAACTCTTTTTCAGTACAATAAACTGAACCTTTGAACCTGAATGTGGGGAGGAATGCAGAAAAACAGGTCATTTACACACAGAGACAATGAACATGTTTAATGAACTACAACTTGCTTAAAAGGAAAGCAGGAAATTATTAAATGATGTAAAAGGCACACTCAGTGAAGCAACAGAGCGAAGCTCGAAACAAACAGAAAAACATGAAAATCATCAAGGCTCCAGGAGAAAAATGAGGTAGGTTTGAAAGTGATCAGAAAAATGTGCAGATGAAGATACATCAAGCATCATCCATCATGCCAAGATCCATCCAAATTCTATTTCTTGGAAAACAGAATCAATTGCTTAGTTAAACTGAAACAATTACCAATGAGGCAGCAGGTGAGGTCTCCCACTGTAAGTACCTGATGGGATTCTCTTTGCTTTATGTTCAAATAGGAATGGTAAGTGGTTAGCGCTGCTGCCTTACTGTGCTAGATTCCCAGTTTGGGTCATTTTCCATGCGGAGTCTGCACGTTCTCCCCGTGGCTGTGTGAGTTTCCTCCGGGTGCACCGGTTTCCTCCCTCAGCCCAAAAGATGTACTGCTTAGGTGCATTGGCCATGCTAAATTCCCGTCAGTATACCCCAACGCACGCTGGATTGTGGCAACTAGTGGATTATCACGGTAACTTCAATGCAGTGTTAATGTAAGTCTACTTGTGACGCTAATAATAAAACTTAAATAAGAGTTAAAATTTGAACTTAAGGCTTTATTCTGTGTCAGATTTGAAATGCTAAGGTTCAATCTGCCAGGTTTTCTGGGATTTGCCTTTATTTGATTAATTATCGTCACATGTTTTAGTATAGTGAAAAGTATTGTTTCTTGAACATTATACAGACAATACTTACTGTTTATAGAGTACATAGGGGAGAAGGAAAGGAGAGGGTGTTACAGTCATAGCTAGGGTGTAGAGAAAGATCAGCTTAACATATGGTAGTCCCATTCAAAAGTCTGATGGCAACAGGGAGGCAGCTGTTCTTCAGTATTATGGTAAGTTCCTTGTTCACAGACAGGAGGTTGGCAAAGAGGTGGGTGAGGAAAAGTCAGCTCGTGTACCTAAGGAAGGCAAAGCAAATGAAGAGATGGGAACCAGTATCCATGTGCAGGTCACACAGAAGGACAGCAGAGCTGGAGGTGTGATGCTGGTTGTGTGGGTGTGAGGAGGTTTGACCACCTTGACAGCTGTCCAAAGGAGAGAGTTGCAAAGGCCACTTGCACTAACAGCAGAGCCTGCCAAAGAACATAGCACAATTTCAGGGATACATCCAGTTGAAAATCACAAATAGGATTGTTGGGATATCCCAAATGTACAAAGTGTTGCCCATAAAGAATCCCTTATGTTTATAGATATGCAGGCTAGGTGGATTAGCCATGCTGGAAAAAAAATGCCCTTTAATGTTAGGGGGACTAGTTACAGTAAATGCATAGGGTCAAGGGGATAGAGCCTGAGTGGGATTGTGGTCGGTGCAGACTTAATGGGCCGAATGGCCTCCTCCTGCACTGTAGGATTCTCTGATTCTATAGGTGAGAAGAATTTTTTTTCTCTCAATATGATGTTGACGCTACAATCAGATGACCCATGATCTTATTGAATGTGGAGCAGGCGCGAGGGGCTGAATGGCCTACTGCTGCTCCTAAGGGGTGGCATGGTGGCACAATGGTTAGCATTGCTGCCTTAGGGCGCCAGGGACCCGGGTCCAATTCCGGCCTCAGGCGACTCTGTGTGGTGCTTGCACGTTCTCCCAGTGTCTGTGTGGGTTTCCTCCGGGTTCTCTGGTTTCCTCCCACAGTCAAAGACCCGCAGTTTAGGTGGATTGGCCATGATAAATTGCCCTTTAGTGTCAGGGAGGGGGAGCATTAGCAGGATAATTACGTGAGTTACGGGGATAAGGCCTGCTTGAGGTTGTTGGTGCAGGCTCGGTGGTCCAAATGGCTTTCTACTGCACTGTAGAGATTCTATGATAATTGGTGTGTTTGGAATTACAGCTGGCCCTTAAGTTCCTTACAGAATTGCAATGGTTTCCGTACTCTAACAGACAAGCTGTGAATTACAATCAAAAACCTTGACACCTTGAATCTTTGGTTCTTGTAAAGAGAATTTCTACATAAATCATTATAGTGGAATTTTTAGGCCAGACTGAAAATGGGGCAGATTTGACGCAGTGTACCTACTCCTTTCACCTTCCCACATCTCTGAAGGGCCATTTTTGAACTGTATGATTCTATGATTGCAAAATGTTTCATTACTTGCATGGTAAGACGGTCCATAATGTAGGGGGTGAGAACTAAGCAGGAAGGGGATTCGGAAGTGCCAAGCTCCTGTGTCCTTTAGAGGAGACCATCCTGCCATCTTTGTATATAAGAGTGTGGGGGATGTCGGGGAAGGTGAAAGCACTGATCTTCCCCAAGGTCAAAGACCGTACAATCGAGCTGTTACACCTTGTTCAGCCGTTATTGACTGCAGGCGAATGTTAGAGAGTGTTATCCTTCAGCTGCACTGCTAAGCTCTGACAGGGTGTGCCAGTAAACATTTAGAATCCAATCACGCTGGATTATAGAAGAGTAGTGAATTCTCTGTGTTCCAGCTAATCTTCCTTCCTCAGCCAATGCCATCAATACAGGTGGTACGGTGGCTAGCACTGCTGCCTCACAGCTCCAGGGACCAGAGTTCGGTTCTTGGCTCGGGTCACCGTCTGTGTGGAGTTTGCACGTTCTCCCTGCGTCTGTGTGGGTTTCCTCCAGGTGCTCTGATTTCCTCTCACAGTCCAAAGATGTGCAGGTTACATTGATTGGACATCTTTAGTGTCCTGGGGTGTGAAAAGGTAGGTTGAAAGACAGCTAAACGGTGATAGGACCTGGGTGGGATTGGTGTTGGTGCAAACTTGATGGGTCGAATGGCCTCCTTCTGCACTGTAGGGATTCTATGATTCAACACAGATTCACTGATTGTTTTCCTAACCTCTCTTTATGGGATCTTGCTGTGCATAAATTAATTGGATTTCAAAGTACCACTTTGTCCATGAAAATAAAGAAAAAGATGCTTACACTTATATAGCACCTTTCTCTACCACTGGATGTGCTTTATAGCCAATGAATTACTTTTGAAGTATAGTGATGCTGTAATATACGAAACATGGAAGGCGACTGGCGCACAGCAAGCCCACAAAGTGATAATGCCCTATTTTTTGTTGTGATGTTGGTTGAAGGATAAATATTGACCAGGAATAAGAACATAAGAACATAAGAACATAAGAAATAGGAGCAGGAGTAGGCCATCTGGCCCTTCGAGCCTGCCCCGCCATTCAATAAGATCATGGCTGATCTGTCGTGGCTCAGTTCCACTTTCCCGCCCTCTCCCCATAACCCTTAATCCCCTCTCTTATCAAAAACCCATCAACCCGCTTCTTAAAAATATTTAGCGAGGCAGCCTCCACCACTTCAACGGGCAGAGAATTCCAGAGATTCACCACCCTTTGAGTGAAGAAGTTCCTCCTCAACTCCGTTCTGAACCGCCCCCCCTTTATCTTGAGGCTGTGCCCCCTAGTCCTACTGTCTTTTTTGAGCGGGAAGAGTCTTTCCACCTCTATCCTATCCATCCCATTCATCATCTTATACGTCTCAATGAGATCTCCCCTCATTCTTCTAAACTCTAACGAGTACAAGCCTAGTTTATTCAGCCTCTCCTCATAGCTCAACCCCCTCAACTCCGGTATCAGCCTAGTAAACCTCCTCTGCACTCCCTCCAAGGCCAAAATATCCTTGCGCAGGTGCGGCGCCCAAAACTGCACACAGTACTCCAGCTGCGGCCTCACCAATGCCCTATACAGCTGCAGCAAGACCTCCCTACTTTTATATTCAATCCCCCTCGCTATGAAGGCCAGCATCCCATTCGCCTTCCTGACCACCTGCTGCACCTGCAGGCTGGGTTTTTGCGACTCATGCACAAGGACCCCGAGGTCCCTCTGCACCGTCGCCTGCTGCAGTTTTTCGCCCCGTAAGTAATAGTCCTTCCTACCATTCTTCCTACCAAAGTGGACCACCTCACACTTGCCAACATTAAATTCCATTTGCCATTTCCTGGCCCATTCGCCTGGCCCATTCGCAATCAATGAATAATTCCTCGTCTCTTGCTTGACTTTGTGACGGGAGATGTTTTACGTATGCCAGAAGGCAGGGCTAGGGAGAGAAATCATAGGCCCTGGTGCTTTTCTTTCTTCTGGGCCTCTTAACCATCCCAACACCTACTTAATTCCAATCCCCCTCTCTTCAATTAAGCGGTGCCAGTTGCTCTAATGATTCTTTGAACTGGAAAATGTGCTGGTTGAATATAATTGGGGTGACCAAAGTCAAAAATAAGACTGCCTGACATGAACAGCTTAAAAGAAATTTCCTTGGTTTGGAGGAACATTTCATGATTTTGTTACCATAGGACAGTGTCACTAAAGCAACCTTTGATCTTAATTTGCACTGAGTATATTGTCAAGGGTACCATATCGCTGATTCTGGCCACAATTGCAAATTTTCTCTTATAATTGGAAATATTTTTGCATACAGAATAGGTGTAGAAGTAGGCCATTCAGCCCCTCGAGCCTGCTCCACCATTCAGTAAGACTATGACTGATCTGTTCGTGTCAAGTTCGCGTTCCTCCTCAACCCTGATAATCTTAGACCCTTGTTAGGCAAGCGATTCGATCTACCTCTGCCTTAAAAATATTAACTGACCCTGTTCCCAGTGCCTTCTGAGATAGAAAGTTCCAAAGTTGCACAACAAATTTGCTTCATCTCTGCCCTATAGGGGCAACCCTAATTTTAAATTAACACAACATCCCCCCCCCACCCCATTCTGGACTCACCCACAAGAGAAAATATCCTTTCCACGTCCACCTTGTCAATACTTTTCAGGATCTTATAGATCAAGTCACCCCTCACTCTTCTAAACACCAGTGGAAACAAGCCCAGCCATTCTAACTTATTCTCCGACACCCTGCTCATTCCAGGTTTCAATCTATAAACTTCCTCTGAACTACCTCCAGCACATTTACATCCTTCCTTAAATAAGGAGGACCAAAACTCCTCCTTATTTAAGGAATTCAAGATGGTATTTGAGATGCGGCCTCACCAGTGCCCTGTGTAACACAAACATTACGTCCTCCACTTTTATGTTCAGTTTCTTTTGTAATTAGTGGAACGTTCCATTATCATCCTCGATTGCATGCGGCATCTGTATATTAACTTTTTGTGACTCGTGCATGAACACCGAGATCCCTCTGCACATAGGAATTCTGCAGCCGTTCTTTAAATAATACTTTGCTTCTTTATTCTTCCTGCCAAAGTGAAAAAATTCACACTTTCCCACATTGTACTCTGTCTGTCAAATTTATGCTCATTCACTCAACCTGTTTATATCCATCTGCAAACTCTGTATGTCTTCTTCATGGCATACTTTCCACTTGTCTTTATGTCAAATTTAGCTACCAATCCTTTGCTCCCCTCATCTAAGTTATTGATATAAATTGTAAAATGTTTAATACCCAGCACAGACTCCCTGTGCAATTCCACTTGGCACACCCTGTCATTCAGAAAAAGACCCATTTATGCAAACTGTTCTTTTGCTAGCCAGTCAATCTTCTCTCTATGCTAATATATTACTCCCCATGAACTTCTATTTTTAGCAGTAACCTTTTGATGTGGCACCTTATCAAATGCTTCCTGGAAATCCAAGTATCTACAGTTTCTTACACTCCAATATCTAGGAGCTTGGTACTCAGGTGAATGTTGAAATTGGACCAGGTTAACTACTTTGGCTGCTTGATCTCTTGCAGTTTGTTTCAGAGTCTGATTCTCAGACTGGCTGACAATGGATGGTGCTACATTTCTCTGCAACCATTGTCTCATCGATGTCCTTCTGCAATCTGTTCTGGTCCCTCTGTCTGTAGATAAGATTCGTCTTAGAATCCAGTTTTGATCAGATGACTAATATTTGAAATTGTCGGATCAGAATGAGTTCAAAGCCATCATTACACAAAAGTAGATAGATGGCCTTTCAATTAACTTGTGGCCAACTGGTTTCAATAGTTTAAAGTACAAGCCTGCAGACTCTAGAATCTAAGAGTTTTTGGACACTTCTTTGGGTAAGCTTCAAGCAATGGGAAGAACTTGGGTCTTGGTTTTATTTTTGAGAAGTTGGTCTGTGAATCTGTGGATTTGTTTGGTTGTCTGCATTTTAGTAACGTTCACAACTCTAAGACAAACACATTGTATAAAAAAACTGGGCTGTTGCCTAGCAATAGAGAAGCCACAAGGGAACAGAAAGCAGTTTGGGTTCAGTTGAAAGAATGTAATCAGGAATTTTTCCACAGAACCTGTTGGAACAGGCATGAAGGGAGACTGCAGAGAGCAGACCCCAAACTAAAGTACAGAAAGGCCCCAAAACCAGGGAGGGGAACAGAAGCAAGTTCCAAGAAGAACTTTATTGAAAGGGAAAGGGTAGGATACTCGGAAAAGGTCTTGTTAAATAAAGTTAAGAGCGAGGAGCAGAGAACAAGGCTCCAAGTTAGGGCTGAAGATGCAGACCTGGGATAACACGGAATTGTGAGAAGCCAGAGATCTAAGGTGACCCAAAGTTTGTGATGACTTCTTATGGACCTGTGAAACAGTGGAGTTCACAGCTGGGTATTTGAGAAAGTGTGTGGAAGGTGATGTTTGAGTGTATGTGGTGTTGCAGAGCAGAAGAATACTGGATGGAGAAGGTGAAACCCAATAGAGAGAACTTTGTTGAAGATAGAGCCTTGTTGGGGAGAAGATTCCCAGGCATATTCTTCAAGAGCAGCGATTAGAAGCCCTTCCTTGAAAGACAGAGGGGAAATTATCTGGCCACGCTCACCTGAAGGCCAAAAATTCCTGCCCAAGTTCAATGGACCTTTGAATGGTCCATCCACTGTACACGTGGTGGGTGTACGGGAGAATTCCACCCAGAGTTTCAGTGAGACCAGTTGGCTTCCAATGTGACAAGTGTCAGGGGAGAATTGAGATTCCATTGAAGTTATTTTGGATGACATCTACCATTTGGTTTCAGAGTGTGAGGTTCCGAATACAAATTACCGATTAGTTGACATGTGCTGCATACTGGCAAAGAACATTAGAGTATAAGCTAGATTTTGTAACTTGTGTCAACGTTATGTAAAGATATGTACGGATTCATAACGTTTAATAAATGTTTTATTCCTTTATTAGAAGTTCAGTGGGTGACTCCTGTGACTGTTCAGCAGCCACCGTCCATGTATCTAAATTAGGAGTTACTAAGTCAGGTTCAACCCTGGAATCTGACTTGTTCAGTAGTAACATCAGTTGGGATGGCAGACCCTGACCAAAGGCATTGAAACAGCTTGAATTGTGCTAAATCTTATTAATTGCTTCCAGCGTCTCCTATTCACTGCTGCTTTTTGTTCTCAAAAACCATTTTTAGCCATGCATGCTCACCTTTACTCAGTCACTACAGAATCCATCTGTGTTTGTAGACACCTCCAGTGCTCATTACAGACTGATTTCACAGTCAATAAATTCAGGATCTACCTTTCTCATGTTTAAATGAAAACCTGTATTGTGCATGTTCTAGTTTTAATTTCCAGTCTATTGTAACTTTCTGATGTAGAGTACGTGTCCCTCTTCTAATATTTGACTGGAATGAAGATTTAATGTTTGCCAGTTTAATTTTTTTTTACTGCTGACATTTCCACTTGAGACATCATTGACTGGATATTTCTTTGTATTTTTGTTTCACCCGTGGATACGCATATTACAGCTTCCATTTCAATAAAATTATATCCTGTACAATGCCTATGACATCTTAAATTCAGTCGGTCCAGTGTGCATTTTGAAATCTCAGTATAAATACCTGCAAAACCAATTACTCTGACGGGTGCTGCTGTGTTAGGCATTTTCAATGTTAAAGGCGTTATTTAGTATCATGATATAGTGTCTTGAAATGGTGGACCCAGTTCACTGGCTTCCCATAAATTTCTCAAAATGCTTTTTAATGTTTCTTTTCAGCTGTCATGTCTTCCCTCAGTAACTGTCCTTTCTAATATTCAAAATAAAACTTCGGGCAAAATTTTAAAAATTGAAAACATTATGGGAGCATTTCTCCCAAGTAAATTCAAAAGTGTCGGATTTGCATAAAAACTGAAGCAAGTCCTATTGGTTTTTTTCAGTGTGATTTTCAAAATGAATCTCCCACCCTCTATGCACTGCAGAGTGCACTAGCGTGAATCATGCTGTAATTTGGTGGGCGGGGCCTATTCCAGCTGGAGAGCCGGCAGCATAATACTGAGCGAGCCATTGCGCATGCGCTGATCTGTCAGTACTGAGATCCTGCACTGTTGGCCTCCCAATCGTAGACTAGTCCCGTAACTGCTCATCCCTGGCCCTCTGACTCCTCCACGGCCCAATCGCTGACCCCCTGAACAGTGTCGAAGCCCTTCCCTTTCCCCTGCCCAACCACCACGACTGCTGTAGCCCAGCTCAATCGCTGGCCTCCCTCCCCTGTCACTCAGGACCCTCCCATCCCCACTGATTTCCTCTGAGGTCCTGCTCCCTTCTTGGCCCTGCCTGATGCCTGGTGGACAGTGTCAAAGTGCCCCCTGGCATTGGCAACTTGCCCTCTGGGCAGTGCCAAAGGGCTCAGGCTGGCACTGCCAAGGGGACACTACATGCCCCCAGCACCCGACCCACAGGGGGTCTAGATGGCCGCCCCCTTCACTCCAACAGGGTCAGGCTGCTAGCTCCCCGCAAGTGCGGAGTTATTGTAAACCCTGCTGGAGTGAACCATTTCTGGTGCGGAGAGATGCTAGAGATTTCAGTCCCGAGCTCCCTAATGATATTTAAAATCTATTAAAATAAGATTTAAATAAATCCTGTAGCAGCACGCCGATTTCTGGCGTGGAGTTGATGACATCAGAAATCTGGTTGCTGGAGACTTATGGAGGCTATGGTGCCCAGTGGGAAGCTGGCAAAATGGCCTCCGCTTGATTCTCCTGGCCTGCTGTGATTTTAAAAGAAAACAAGGCAGCGGGCTGGGAGAATCACACCACCCCCCCCGCAATATATTTTGCAATAATTTCATTAGGTTTGTATCATGGGTTGTCATTTGTGTCTCTTAATGCATTCATTTAAGATTTTTATTTGTAGGCCTCAGCCTTTCCCTAAAGCTGGGCTTGGATTTGATTGCCACCATTTTGTTCACCTTGAGCACAAACAGTGACACAGACACGGAGTCTCACGAGACTCGGGAAAACAGAAACCTGTTGGCGAGACCTGGTTTTCCAATTTCCCCATCGTGGTGACACAATGAGGTTCCCAGGAAGATCGGGAACCTAATTTTAATAAGTTATAATGTAATTAAATGGTTTCCCTGTCATATCGCACCCTCCCCCCCTCAACATTTGGAACTCTCCTCTTGCCAGTGTGATGTCACGTTGGTGTGGTTTACAACTGGCTTTGCAAAATGTGAACTAGGCAAAGGGGACCTGCTAGGGGTGCACCCCCCCCCCCCCCCCCCCCCCAGGGAGAGGGGCGAAAGAGGGGGCGAATCTCTTAGACGCTTATAAAATTCTAACAGGACTAGACAGGATAGATGCAGGGAAGATGTTACGATGGTGAGGGAATTCAGGACCAGGCCTGAGGATTCAGGGTAGACCATTTAGGATGGAGATGAGGAGACATTTCTTCACCCAAAGAGTAGTGAGCCTGTGGAATTCATTACCACAGAAAGTAGTTGATGCCAAAACAATGAATATATTCAAGAGGCAGCCAGATGTAGCACTCAGGGCAAGTGGGATCAAAGGTTATGGGGAGAAAGTAGGATTAGGCTATTGAGTTGGACGGTCAGCCATGATCATGATGAATGGTGGAGCAGGCTCGAAGGGCCAAATGGCCTCCTCCTGCTTCTATCTTTATATGGCATGCCTTCCACTGCCCTATGGTACTGTGCTGGGGGTGGGGGCCCTCTGGGGAGCTCCATTGGATGGGTGTTGTACTGGGGGGGGGGGGGAAGGGTAGCCCTTGTGTGTAATGGGAGGGGGGAATATATTTTTTTAATTGCAGTTGGGGCACCGTTTTAAAGGTTGATCTGTTTTCTGTAGAGCCAGCATTGCTGAACCCCACTGCTAAGACAGTGTGGGCCATGCTGGGAGATTTCTCCTGGATAGAGTGCTGCAAAATGTGGCAAGAGAAGCCAGTTGGCGAGGGACATGTCAGTTTTCTTTCCTCCAGCCGGCACTCTGGGTAGAATTGCCCAATGTCTTTTGTCCAGAGCTGAAACTCCGCACGCAATTTGGATGTCTGACTGAGTGCAGCATACATAATTTCCCAAGGTGCCCTCCTAGCCCTGAGTCAAAGGGATATTTCTCTTTTTTTCCCCTAGTAACTAAACGCACAAATCTTGACTCCTGAAATGAGTGTTTTATTTCCTGAAGATTTAGTTGATGTCAGAGCAGAAGATATGTGTCACAGTTATTGTTTTGTGTTCAATAAACTTTTATCATCTATTTTAACTTGGTCTGTCTTTCACCCTCTCTAAAATGTGTTCTGAGTGAAGTGGAATTTAATCTCAGCCCTTTTTTGGGATTATTCCAGGATCAGGCTTACTCCTCAGATGATCACTCTCACTTAAGATTGAAACAGGCAGGCCTCACAAACACTTGAGTAGAGCTGATGAACTGACTTATCTTGTAGCAGACGGACATTTTATTATGCAAAATAGAACAATTTATCGTTCCAATACAGTTATCCTGTTAGAAATTTTATGTAATACATAAATTACGTATGTTACACACTTTATGAATGCAAGTTATATTTGAATATTTAATAATGCATTTAGGTATTATATAATGTCATGACATATACATGAATAATTATGTACAATAATATATTTAAAGTAGAGCATAGAAAAACTACAGCACAAACAGGCCCTTCGGCCCACAAGTTGCGCCAAACATGTCCCTACCTACTAGGCTTACCTATAACCCTCTACGTATTAAATTCCATGTACTTATCCAAAAGTCTCTTAAAAAACCCTATCGAATCCGCCTCCACAACCACTGCTAGCAGCCAATTCCACGCACGCACCACCCTCTGAGTGAAAAACTTATCCCTGACATCTCCTCTGAACCTACTCCCCAGCACCCTAAACCTGTGTCCTCTTGTGGCAACCATTTTAGCCCTGGGAAAAGGCCTCTGAGAATCCACTCAATCAATACCTTTCAACATCTTATACACCTCTATCAGGTCACCTCTCATCCTTTGTCTCTCTAAGGAGAAAAAAACCAAGCTCTCTCAACCTATCCTCATGAGGCAAGCCACCTAATCCAGGCAACATCCTTGTAAATCTCCTCTGCACCCTTTCTAAGGTTTCCACATCCTTTCTGTAATGAGGCGACCAAACTGAGCACAGTACTCCAAGTGGGGTCTGACCAGGGTCTTATACAGCTGCATCATTATCTCCCGACTCCTAAACTCAATTCCTCAATTTTATTTTATTTAAAGTTTGTTTATTTATTAGTCACAAGTAGCCTTACATTAACACTGCAATGAAGTTCCTTAGTGAAAATTCCCTAGTTGCCTATTCGGATACACTGAGGGGGGAGGAGGGGAGGTGCTTGGACTTGGAACCAGCTTGTTTCTGGCTACTTTGAATTCCTTAAGAATTTCAAAATGGCACCCGGGAATGTGTGTACAATTCTGACGCCAAGTTTGCTGGACACCAGATCAATTAAGGAGTTAATGTCAATGCACTTAACATGCAATAGGCATGCGCAGAGCGGGCATCATGTCAATCAGCGTGCAAAGCCAATTTGATGGCAGTGCCCCTAATTTGGAGCTTCCCCCTCCAGCTGCTCCGCTTTGTTAACCTCACACAGCTGAACGCAATGCTTAGAACGCACCGTGCAACGCCAATGCTAGGGATCGTCGTCAACTGTTTACCCATTCATTGCCAATTTATTTCTCCTGCTTGTTGCTGCAAGTCTACTCTCCTATGGTGAGTTTCACGGTTGTTTCAAAAGTCTACAAGTAACGGTGGGGCAAATTTTAAGGGCCGGAAATTGGCTTTACGCCGGTGTGAATTTGCAGCAGAATCTTCTGCTAGTGCCCGCCGTGGTATGTCTGGAAACCCGCTGGCGTGAATCTCATTTTATTCCCATTAATGGAATGAGGATTGTCTGACCCTCTCTCCGCTCTGCCCCACCCTCTCCCCCCGCATGCCATATTGTCTGCAATGCCAGTGGGCAAACATGTCAGCAGGAAACATGTTTTTCCATCTCCCAGTTTCCATGTGATCCTGGAGATCCACCTTTGTTCTCAAAGGTCCCTCTTGTTTCTTCATGAGTGGGTCAATGATGTTGGCACCTTTTCAAACTACATGCCATCCACCCTTGCCCTGCCCCTGCATGGGCGTGAGACACCCAGGTGTATAATTAGTGAATCTATAGAATCCCTATAGTGCAGAAGGAGGCCATTTAGCCCATCAAGTTTGTACCAACCACAATCCCACCCAGGCCCTACTCCCATAACCCCATGCATTTACCCTGCTATTCCTCCTGACACAGGTCAATTTACTATGTCCAATCCATCTAACCCGCACATCTTTGGACTGTGGGAGGAAACTGGAGCACCCGGTGGAAATTCACACAGCCATGAGGAGAATGTGCAAACTCCAGACAGACAGAGTGACCTGAGGCCGGAATTGAACCTGGGACACTGGCATTGTGAGGCAGCGGTGCTAATCGCTATGTCACCCCTTTATTTTTAATGATGAAATCTTTAGATTCCGATGATTTGGAGGGGGCACGAATATTAGTTATGTGAGCATGCACATAATTAGCCTCCTCAGTACTAATTTTAAGGAAACCAAGTGATTAATGAGAACTGTCCATTCATTACAGAATCCATTGTATCCCTACAGTGAGATCGGGGTCGGGAGATTTGTCATGTTTCCCTGCTGACCTCTACAGAGGGAAATGCTCCCACCCCCACCACTGGAGAATTCCACCCCTTGTGTCCAGTTGGTGCTGGCCTTGTTCACGTTTCCTGATTTTGAACACATCTGGATCCTTTGCAACAGAATTCATGTGTGCTCTATGGTGAGCTGGCATCCAGGCTATGCTTGGCACAGCTGGGTGCCAACTGCGTTGACGCTTGTGGATATGATTCAGCACCAAAGACTCACCACATGCAAATCCCAACTCTGTGCTTCCCTCTAAAATAGAGGCAATGCCAGTATATCACCAAATGGTCAGGAGTGTGAAATTGAATGGTGGCATCGCTCTGGTCCTAGTCGTCTTCCATTACCTGGTCAGGTTATACTTCTTCGCTATCTGAGAGCGTAAAGGGATGTTAAGGGTTAGGTTTTGCTGAAGAGAAAATATGATGTGTGTAGCTGTAGTTCCCACTCAACAGAGATTGTGGGTTGAGGGGGAAGTGGTGTATGAGAAGGAGGATGAGGTATGAGGGTACCATTCTCTTCAAAGGCTATTCGATTTAATGCAATCCCGCAGTGCTTAAAGGACGCATTTTACCTGTATTACTAATATTTCAGCCAGCTTATCAACAGTAACTCTGCCAATTCATTTCATGTGGGTATAACTTATGTCTTGGGTTCGAAGAGGAAGCCTATGAGACAATATATTAAGAATGCATTTTAATTTAGCTTGTGTATCAGTATGTTACTCCCGCCAACACTCATACAGACATGACTTGTATTTAATGAGAAAATGTGTTGAAAAAGACCTAATTTGCATAGGAAACATATAATTTGTATTGTTATTATATCAGAAGTAGAACCATTTTATAAAGATGTGTTGTATTAAGTGTATGGGGGGGTGGGGAGTATATTTTCCACTTTACGTGCACTCTGCTTGTACATTATGCACAGCTGGTGTTTATTTATGGGCTAAATTTTGTGGTCAGGGGGAAAAGCAATGGCATTCACTGCTTACCTTGAAGCAAGTTGCCTACAAAGATCTAGCTTTTTGGCTATGATCAAGACCAAGGTGGGGTGAAATGCCTTATCTTGTCAGCTTGAATCTTGTTTGCCTCTCTTGTTGTTCAAGCCAGAGTTCTTTCAGTCACGGTTCTTTGTGCATCAGGACTGTCGTGATGGCTCCTATGTATAATTTAAAATTTGGCCATTGACTAAAATGTCCACATGAGAAACCCAAGATCTTTGACTGTACAGGAGCATGGCTGTGTATCTTCTGGGCTTGACCTCAAGGACAGTCTTTTGATTTGATTTATTATTGTCACATGTATTAGTATACGGTGAAAAGTATTGTTTCTTGCCTGCTATATAGAGAATGCATACCGTACATAGAGAAGGAAAGAGTGCAGAATGTAGTCTTACAGTCATTGCTGGGGTGTAGAGAAAGGTCAACCTAATGCGAGGTAGGTCCATTTCAAAAAGGTTTTCTGTGCATTTTTGAGTTTTTGCTCTGCTCAGTTTTGCTGTAGAAAGAATTGAGCTAAAATTGGCAGGAGATTGATCTCACCTGTGGTGGTGTTTTGCTCCATAGCACTGGTGTGGTCGCTTTGCGAGTTAGTTTGGATATTGTTTCCCCTGGCCTAGGGTATCCCCGTGCATGGTGTTGAAATACCTGAACTATGGGTTTGCCTCTGCACCACAGTTTATGTTCTCCCCTTAAATTGGCTCTGGACTGCTCATGGTGTGCTGAAATATCAATCAGGTTTGTCTTTTACAGGGTTAGATTTCCCTTTTCTTGTATGAGGTCAATGAGTTCATTATCTGCCACTCCTACCACTATTTTGTCTCTGAGTTCTGATTTTAAACCTCAGTTTCTGTAATCTTTTGCCATCCTGCACAGATCATTGATAAACTGATCAACAGGTTCTCCTGGATGTTGGACACTCTTCTTGAATGTAGCTCTTTTGAGTAATGTATTGCTTCTTGGATTAAAATAAACGTCAAATGATTTTAATACCTTTGCATGTTTTGCAGATGATTTATTCATTCATTCCCTGTCTTGCAATAATGTCATCCACAATTGGATCTACTGAGTAAAGCAATGTGTTCACCAGCTTTTCTTTTGGACTTTTATTTAAACCTGAAGCAATGTTGTATTGTAAGAATCTTTTCCTCCAAAGTTCACAGTTTTGTAATTGATCTGGGTCTTGAATTAGTCTGAATTGATTTGCAAGTGTGGAATTGTGATCCATGTTCAAAATTGTTAACTGTATGTTTTGCTTTAAGAGCTGTCCGCATTTCTAAATGGTGTCACTGTTCATTCAGATACTAAGGGATTTACCACACTTGCTGGTTTTGGCAGGCTCCACAACAACAGCAATAACACTCAGCTTGCAAAAATATTTTCTCTTGTTCAGCATTTTCTCTTTTTGATTTGAGATAACGTTGACCTCTAAATACTGCTTGCCTTTTAACAAGTCAAACAGACATGATGTTCCTGAAATTTGTTTTAATTCGTTCATGGGATGTGGGTGTTGTTGGTTGGATCCTAACTGGACCCATCCCTAACTGCCCTGCATTTGAGAGTCCACCACATTGCTGTAGGTCTGGAGTCGCATGTAAGCCAGACCAGGCACAGATGGCAGATTTCTTTCCCTAAAGGACATTTGTGAACCAGATGGGCTTTTCACGGTCACCAGTAGACTTTTAATTTCAGATTTTGAATTCAAATTTCACCATCTGCCATGGTGGGATTCGAACCCGGGTCAGCAGATCTTTCTCTGGATTACCAGTTTAGTGCTGATACCACTTTGCCACTGACTCCTTAATACTTAATTAATCCTTTCTCGTTTCTTTCTTTCTGACGAGTCTGGACTTGGGGATTTGATTTTGCCGAAGGGTTTCTGTCAAACTTCACTCTGACTCTGAATTACTTTTAAGGATTTCTCAGGAGTTGCTGCAACCTAGAATTTTTAAAGATTTAACTCACCCTTGCTCATCCACTCTGCAATATGAAGCTGGACTTACAAAGGAGATTCAATGGAGTCTTTTGTTTGTGTTAGGAATTGTAAATTTCTGCCTTCAGTTTCCAAACCTTTCTTTAGAACCTTTTCCTGGCAAATTTCCCCTTGGCCGCCAGTGTTTCTTTCAGGTCAGAATGCTTCTTTGAATTTTTCCTCAATCGTCTTGGATTTTTGATTGTTCCTGATCTTCAGTGAGATTTTTCTCCCCTACAAACATCCACCATGTAGGATGTTGGTTACAATTCATTAGGGTCTGACTAAGGAAATTTGGTATGTCAGCTACATCTCTCACCAACTTTTACAGATATACGATAGAAAGCATTCTTTCTGGTTGTGTCACAGCTTGGTGTGGCTCCTGCTCTTCCCAAGACTGCAAGGGACTACAAAATGTTGTGAATGTAGCCCAATCCATTACGCAAACCAGCCTCTTATCCATTGACTCTGTCTACACTCCCCACTGCCTTAGCAAAGTAGCCAGCATAATTAAGGACTCTTCGCACCTTGGACATTCTCTCTTCCACCTTCTTCCTTTGGGAAAAAGATTCAAAAGTCTGAGGTCATGTACCAACTGATTCAAGAACAGCTTCTTCCCCACTACTGTCAGACTTTTGAATGGATTTACCTTGTATTAAGTTTAACTTTCTCTCCACCTTAGCTATGACTATAACACTACATTCTGCACCCTCTTGCTTCCTTCTCTATGAATGGTATGCTTTGTCTGTATGGCATGCAAGAAACAATACTTTTGACTTATGTTAATACATGTGACAATGATAAATCAAATCAAAAGTCTTTGTCCTCACATTGGGTAACTAAAATTCTTTCTTGATTGTTGGAATGATTTAGAAATATACAAGAGTACAAACCAAGAGTTGATTCCATGCTTGCTTGTATGCACGACTCTGTCCAACATCCTGCTGACTCTGGATGTGGCTCATGTGCCCTTGTACATTGTGTGGGCAATACTGTACTCAGTCCCACATTAACCATAGATATGTCAGACCCTTTGATTTGATTTATTATTGTCACATGTATTAGTATACAGTGAAAAGTGTTGTTTCTTGCGCACTATACAGACAAAGCATTTCATTCATAGAGAAGGAGCGAGTGTAGAATGTAGTGTTACAGACATAGTTAGGGTGTAGCGAAAGATCAGCTTAAAGCAAGGTAGATCCATTCAAATATCTGATGGCAGCAGGGAAGAAGCTGTTCTTGGTCAGTTTTGTATCTTTTTCCTGACGGAAGAAGGTGGAAGAAAGTATATCCTGGGCGTGGAGGGTCTTTAATTATGCTGGCTACTCTTCCGAGGCAATGGGTGGGAGGCTGGTTTATATGACTACAAGTATCCTCAAAGACAATTGAATAAGAAAAGGACCTGTGCTTTGTTTCAGAAAAAAGAATTCAAGAAGAGAAAATGAATTTAGCATGCTAAAATACATATAGAATCATTCACATTGAAGGAGTCCATTCAGCCCATTATGCCTGTGCAGGTCCTTAGAAGGAACTATCCAATTAACCCTGCTCCCCTGCTCTTTCCCCAGCTGCACATTTTTTCTTTTCTACTATTTTCAAGTTATCCTTTTTTTGTTCTATTTTCCTTAATTCTATGGAGGGAATGAGGCGTAGTTGCATTGGATTTGTTATAACCATTGCTCTGTCTGGCCACTTACTCAGTAGATTGGCTTCTTGGCTTATCCTATTGTATGCCTCGTTATTGGAGTGTAAAAATACACTCCTGATGTTGAGGGATGTAGATCCACTCGCAGTAGATTAGGATCACAGAACTGTTACAATGCAGGAGGCCATTTGGTCCATCGTGTCTTCATTGACTGTCCAAATGAGCATCATGACTTAGTGCTGTTCCCCTTCTTTTTTCCTGTACTCCTGCATATTGTTCCTATTCAAGGAATCATCCAATGCCTTCTTCTACAATGTCTCGATTGATCCGCTGCACTTCCAGGCAGTGTATCCCAGATCAATCCACTCACTGTGTGACAATTGGCAAAAGTTTACTGTCACTGAATTGGAGTGGGCAAAGGGCGGACTATGGAAATATCCGTTGACCTCGGGCAGGAATTTCCGGTCTCGCTCGAGCGAAGCTGTAAAATCCCATGAAATGTTTTCTTCGCACATCACGTTTGCTTCTTTTGAAATCACTTTAAATCTGCGCCCTCTTTGATTTGTTTTGATTTATTTCAAAATTTGATTTATCATATGTCATATGTATTGGATTGTTTCTTGAGCACTAAGTAGACAAAGCATACCATTCATTAAGTATGTGGGGCGGGTGGGGGCAAGGAGAAGGATTGGGTGCAGAATATAGGTAGGGTGAAGAGAGGTAGGGCCATTCAAAAATCTGATGGCAGCAGGGAAGAAGCTGCTATTGAGTACAGTTTGCAAGTGGGAAGAGATGCTCCCTATCTAATCTGCCCAGCCCCCCTCATGATTTTGTTAGCCCAAGAGAATATCTAATGGTGATCTGAAATTTGTAACAGGCTCCGAACAATCCGACGTTTCTCTGAAGCTGTGTGGCACAAAATGATGTGGCGATCACTATCAAATAAATTGGTTGGACTTTAACCTGGCGTTGTGAGACTTCTTACGGTACAAAATGCACAGACTCCTTTGGATGCCTCAATTTTCCCTCCCCCCCCATGGAGAAAGACCGGAACAATGCTCTGTCTGAGTCTCCATTCTGAGTGTCCACATGTGATGATAATGTTCCACAAATTGGCCGCTTGCTTTCACAAAGTCTCCCCATTGAATGCTTCTTCCCTGGACTGGGAGTTTAAGCAGCATGTCCAGCCCTGGGCTATTATAGTTAGGGATGGTTCAGGGATGTATCCGGTTTTTAAGCACTCCTGTCGAGAAACATTTAGCGTTTGAACATTAGCGTGCTGCTACTTCCACCACTCTTTGTTAATATAGTTCATCATTCAATTAATTACTGTTAACAATAAACAGTCACCACTTCCAAAAAACTCATCCATCACACAACTATAGCACCTCAAGGTACGGTCTGAAATGGTTCTTTAGTTGCTCCCGAGAGCGTTTACATTGCATTTGTAAAGGTTAAATGAGAGTTGTATTTTTCAAGGGAAGTTCTGCATTAGTGTCCCTGGCTTTTATGGATATCATAAACCTGCACTTCTGTCCATTGACTTACTTTGTCTTGTATATATTTGGGTGCCTCTTGGGAAATCTAGTTGCAAATACGTCTTCCTAGGATCAGGAACAGCAATGGTAACATAATAAAACCTTTAGCGCTAAATGAGCTGAGATGGGTTGCGTGCTTTTTTTTTTGCAAACATGAAGCTCGTTTTAATTGAACCACATCCTTGATTAATGCGCGGCTCACTTAAGTATGAAGACATTTATGGATTCAATCATTTTAAGTTACCGAATGCATATCCTGCATGCTGTCTAATGGAATGGAATTAATGCTTGGAATGTCTCCAAAATCGTGCACTGTCTCAAGGGAGGGATTAAATATTTATGATGAGTGTTTGCGGTGAAATTCATGCAGCAGTTCCCACAGCTTGTATTTTCTGTTTTATTTATCTCTTTGTTCCTGTACACAGCGTTATCTTGTGGTACGTGGGTTTGTGTGAAATTTTGCGTGACTGATGGGGACAAAATGACACTTGGTAATACACAGACTTCCTCCAAAGACTTTAAAACCTAATTGTATTTGTCAGGAGAAAGAAAATGTAACGGGACTAATGTTTAAAATCCCAGAAGCGTATGTAGAGTGCTAATAGTCAGATTCAGCAATAAATATATCAGCCAATAACTCAAAACCTGAACTTACATTCTTGCTGATGTGTCACGCAGCAAAGCTCAGACTTTGGTTCCTGTAGAAAAGCAAAGCCCCCGTGCATCACTGGGTCTTGGCGATATGGCCGGGATTTTACCGTCCCACCCACCATGGGAATTGGAGCAGGCGAAGGGCGGATTACGGGAAGATCTGTTGACCTTGGGCAGGGTTTCCTAATTTGGTATGATTTATTTTTTGGTCACATGTATTAGTACACAGTGAAAAGTATTATTTCTTGCAAGCGATACAGAAAAGCATACCGTACGTAGGGAAGGGAAGGAGAGTGCAGAATGTAGTGTTAGACTCATGGTTAGGGTTTCGGGATGAGTGAGGCCATAAAACGCTGCTCTATTATTCCACTGTGCTATCATGGATTTTTAAAGAAATGCAGTTGACCCTTGGGACAGAATGTTAAAATACCTGCAAGAGAGGGCAGTGACTGGTCCAAAACTGGAGAGTGTGTGGAGTGGATTTTGCCATCACTCTTTAACTCCATCATAGTTTTAGTATGCTACCTCGAGAATTCCTGACCAATTGAAGCAGGCCTGTCGATACCTGAAATGAGTGGGTTGTTTTCTGAGCTGAAGCTGGGCTTGTTTCCACTGGAGTTTCGAAGAGCGAGGGGCTACTTGATCGAAGTCTGTAAGACGCTGAATGTTATTGGCAAGGTAGGCATTGCAAGGATGTTTCCTCTTGTGGATGAGCTCGCAATGAAGAGGGACTGTTTTAAAATGATAAGTACAGTAAGAAATCTCACAACACCAGGTTTAAGTCCAACCCGTTTATTTGAAAGTAATCCCACAAGCTTTCGGAAACGGTCTTCCTTCATCAGGTGCGTGGAAGGTTCTGATCAGGCATCTCTACATCATTAAAATGATAAGATAGAGATGAGACGGAATCTTTTCTCTGAGGATTGTGCGACCCCTGACCTCTGAGGGCGGTGGAAATAGGGTCATTGGATATTTTTAAGGCAGAGGTCGAGGGGTGAGGAAATTGGGGGTCATTGAGGTTAGATGAGAATGTGGAATTTGAAACACAGCTATGATCTTAATGAATAGTGGAGCAGGCTCGAATAGTGGCCTACTTCTGCTCCTGTTTCATATGTTCTCATACATGTGGCCACTACCAAAATTTCCAGTAAGCTGCTTGCATGTGTGGCCAAGCAGAGGATACTGCGTTGGAGGCCACACTTGAAGATACTGTATATTTGTGCGCAGGCAAACAGAATGAAAGGCATTGCAATACATTCTGTTCAATAGCTGAGCCACACAGAAGATCGGAAGGGGCCCTGTTTCGGTTATTACGCTGTGGCTGACTCCAGCTCCCTTTCACTAGCACACCATTTCCTTCTGTTTTTCAGTTTTAAAAAGCACTTCATGATATTTGATGACAGTGAAATGTGAGCAAGAATTGAATGTAAAAGTAAGTTCACCTTAGCCCACATTATTATAAATTTACCCTGATGGAAACCTTATCAATTTTTGCCCACGCCTGGTGATGGATTTCTCAGGGTGTTATGCTCCCTACTGCACAACTAAAACCCTGGCATGAAAAAGCCTCTGTCTTGGTGGGGTATTAATTGACTCAGGGAGAGACGTCTGCCCCAACCTGGGGAGGAGAGTTCAGTTCTGAAGTCCCAGCAGCGCCAGGTTCAAGTGGTGGCCATTGCTGGAACTACAGCCAATCCCTAGGGGAGGCAGTTATGGTGGCCTTACTGAAGGCAGGTCCGGTATACTGGATGGCCCTGTCTAGCAGGACACAGCAAGGGGGTTGAGGGAACCAGTGTGCTGGGTTTGAGAGGCCAAGGGGTACAGTTAAAGGGAGGTAGAGCCAGGGAGAGCGTCACCAATGAGCACAGGAGACCATCAGTGGAAGCTCTCTCTCCCCCTTCACCCCACACCAGATCACATAGCTAACAATGCCAGGTTACTTGCTTGGCGTGGGCCTCCCCCCTGTCACAGCACTTATGTAGCCATTAATTGCCTACTTAAATGTCTCAATATGCCCAAGAGCAGACACCTCCACTTTCCCCTCTTCCCCACTCCCCGTAAAATGGGCGACAGATCGGGGACGGAAGGGAAGGCAGCGAGCAAGTCACATGCTGCATTTTAAGAGCTCCCCTTGCCATGAAACATGTCAGCAGGGGAGCATAAAACCCAGCTCCAGAATTTGTGTAAATGTCACAATGTCTCTTGGAACCGCTGAGGATTAATTGCCTCTTTCTCTCACTTTACTGGAATAATAATGTGTAATGTGAACAGTGCAAAATGCCAATATTTCTTTCTAATAAATATTAAACAGTAAAATAATTGATACTTGGCTACCTTTTACTGTGTTAAACTTGAGAACAAAATTATAAATATGTTTTAAATGTTGAAGATGATTAAATTGAAACCATTTCAATTTCCTAACTTGTTATTTGAATGAAATGCACACAGCTGGACTCCATTGCAACCTTTTGATGCACAATGTGAATTAATTTTTGAGCAGTCTTCACCAGGAAACTTGTCTAGTAACTATAACTTCCATCTAGAATCACTGATGATTCAGTTTGATATCACTTTCCTCTTTTGTGGATTCGCAACACTGGATGGCACAGTGGTTAGCACTGCTGCCTTACAGCATCAAAAAACAAAGAAAATTACAACACAGGACCAGACCCTTTGGCCCTCCAAGCCTGCACCGACCATGCTGCCCTTCTGAACTAAAACCCCTGTCCCTCCTAGGGACTATATCCTTCTATGCCCATCCTATTCGTGCATTTGTCAAGATGCTCCTTAGAAGTCACTTTTGTACCTGCTTCCACTACCTGCCCTGGCAGCGAGTTCCAGGCACCCACCACCCTCTGTGTAAAAATACTTGTCTCATATATCTCCTTTAAATCTTGCCCCTCGCACCTTAAACCTTTGCCCCTTAGTAATTGACTCTTCCACTCTGGGGGGGGGGGGGGGGGGGGGAGCTTCTGACTATCCTAAAGTTCGATTCCCGGCTTGGGTCGCTTTCTGTGCAGAGGCTGCACATTCTCCCCGTGTCTGCGTGGGTTTCCTCCGGGTGTTCTGGTTTCCTCCCACAGTTCAAAAGACATGCTGGTTAGATGCATTGGCCATGCTAAATTTTTCCTCAGTGTACCCGAACAGGCACTGGAGTGTGCAACTAGGGGACTTTCACAAGTAACTTCATTGCAGTGTTAATGTAAACCTACTTCTGACACTAATAAATAAACTTGAACATATTTATTGTACAGCAACGACCACAATCCCACCCAGGCCTTATCCCAATAACCACCTGCATTTACTCTGCTAATTCCCCTGACACCAAGGGGCAACTTAACATGGCCAACCAACCTAACCTGCGCATTTTTGGACGGTGGGAGGAAACTGGAGCACCCGGAGGAAACCCATGCAGACACAGAGAGAACATGCAAACTCCACACATTCACCCAAGGCTGGAATTGAACCTGGGTCCCTGGTGCTGTGAGGCAGCAGTGCTAACCGCTGTGCCTCCATTGAACGTTGACGAACACAGATTGCATTTTATATTTTGTACAAGTAGAATTTTTGTAGTGTTTGCTGCTTGAAAAATAAGCTTTTGGATAAAAAGGGTTTTGAACTTTTGTGCATTAAAAGTAAATGGTGTGAGCATAACGATGAAAGGAGACTTATTATTTGAATGATGACTGAAAATTATTTTATTGCCAGTCAGTAAATGTCGTAGCCCAAATGACGTAAAGAAAAAAATTATTTTTAACGGGTTTCTTTTTGCGATGTTCTTTCTATTCCACCTAATGGCCTCCTACAATTTTCTCTGGAAAGAGGCAGATCAGGCCTGTGAATGTCTATAAACTTCAGTCAACAATATATTTTGGGAACTTGATGAGTGACAGGCAATTCGGCAAGGTGCAATTGTTTACTTAATGGTAAATTTAAAACTGACTTGAACGCAATTATATTATTCGAGTTAACGGGTGAAATCTTCTGGTTCCATGGAACTAGCCTCAAAGGCGAGATCAGGACGAAGTTCAGCTTTCTTGGCGTTGGGTCAACAGTTTGATATCCTTCTGGCTTGTGCCATCTTCCTGAAGGTGGGTCATCACTGATAGAGGCTGTCTACCCATCATCAATGGGCAGTCCATTTGAATAATGAACTATCCATTAGAATCATAAAATCCTTACAGTACAGAAGGAGGCCATTCAGCCCATCAAGTCTGCAACTGGCCACAATCTTGACCAGGCCCTAATTCCCGTAACCCTACATATTTACCGTGCTAATCACTTGACACTAGGGTCAATTTAGCATGGCCAATCAACCTAACCCACACATCTTTGGACATGTTAGTGGACTCGGTGGGGACTCAGTGAAGGACAGGCTGTCCAAGTACCAAACCATGCTGCCCTCCTGAACTAAAACCCCTGACCCTCTCGGACTATATCTCTCTATTCCCATCCTATTCATGTATTTGTCAAGATGCTCCTTAAAAGTCACTTTTGTACCTGCTTCCACTACTTCCCCTGGCAGCGAGTTCCAGGCACCCACCACCCTCTGTTTAAAAATACTTGCCTCTATATCTCCTTTAAACCTTGCCCCTCACACCTTAATTGACTCTTCCACTCTTGGGGGGGGGGGAAGGCTTCTGGCTATCCTAAAGTTCGATTCCCAGCTTGGGTCATTTTCTGTGCGGAGGCTGCATGTTCTCCCCGTGTCTGAAAGATGTGCTGGTTAGGTGTATTGGCCATGCTAAATTCTCCCTCAGTGTACTCCTCCACCACCCCCCCCACTCCCCTCCACACAAGACTCCACCTTAGTTACTAATCAATTACTCGGGGACATAGGCTTAAGGTAAAAGGAGGAAAGTTTAAAAGAGATGCGAGAGGCAAATTTTTTAAACAGAGGATGGTAAGCGCTGAAATGCGTTGCCAGAGAAGGTGGTAGAAGCAGATACAATACCAACATTTAAGAGGCACCTTGACAGATCCACGAATAGACAGGGAATGGTGGGATATGGACCGCATAGAGACAAAAGGTCTTTAGTTTATATGTTGGCATATAAACTTGGTGGGTCAAAGGGCCTGTTCTTTAGTTTGTATTGGTACAGACTTGGTGGGCCGAAGGGCCTGTTCCTGTGCTGTATTCTCCTTTGTTTTTGTAATTATTTGAGGCCTAGACAACATCCTTATAATATTGCAGAAGCACGTGGTAGTGAATCCTTGCATCAACCGAATGCTCAGACCAATGATGAACTAATGTTTTTACAAACTGGTTTTCAGTTTCTTGGACATGAGGCATTGTAAACAAAATGTACGAGAATTGGGTCAGAACGTTTTTTTAAAGGTTAAGCCTTACCACTATTTCGAAAATAGTACTGTGAAATATTTCAGAACAAGATCGAATCTGTATGTATGAAGTAAAGACCTTGAGGCTGGATGAAGAATCAGGTAGTTGGATTTGGGGAGCTCTGATGATGTTGAAGAAGCTCTCTCAGTTTTGCAGCAAGGATAAGAATTTCTGGTTGGAAGTTTTTTTTTCAACTATGGGTGTCACTTTTACCTTTTTAACCATTTGAGAATTCACAGCCACCTGTATCTCTAATGTACGCATGCAAATCAATCAAGATGGGCAGGAAACTTGACCTGAAAACTGTGATCAGGAAAAATTGACTTTCTTTAGAATTCCCTTCTGACATCTTTGTGGGTGGCACAGTGGTTAGCACTGCTGCCTCACAGCGCCAGGGAGCCAGCTTTGATTCCTGGCTTGGGTCACTGTCTGTGCAGAGTCTGCATGCTCTCCCCATGTCTGCTTGGGTTTCCTCCGGGTGCTTCGGTTTCCTCCCACAGTCTGAATGACATGCTGGTTAGGTGCATCGGCCATGCTAAATTCTCCCTCAGTGTACCCAGACAGTGTGGCGACTAGGGGATTTTCACAGTAACTTCATTCCAGTGTTCATGTAAGCCTACTTGTGACACTAATAAGCAAACTTCAAACAATAGGATCCGGCAGATGAAAAGAAGATTACTTTCTGACAACTTGTAGTGTTTCGTGCACTGGTTGCCAGGTGTGGAAAGGTGGTTTGATTCAATTTGTTGAGTGTTAATGTAAGCCACTTGTGACAGTAATAAATAAAGCTAAATTTTTGAAAGCAGTTACCTGAGACGGAGAGTTACAATTCTATGCGTAGTGATATTGGACATTAGCACTTCAATTTTCTTTTACTAATACTGTTATGGCAAACCTGATCAGCCTTTTGTTGAATTTGCAATGCACTTGCATGCAAAAACCGCTGCTTGCATTCTCCCCTGGATTATGATGTTTTTTAGTCAATTGTAAATAAGATAGGGTTGTTGATTTGAAGGCATTCTCCTCCCCCACACATTGACTCACGCATTGAATTATATCCTCCATCGCTGACTTGGAGATAAAAGGTGGTTTCTCCTTCAGATAATTTTTACAATTTCAAAATGTTTTCTAATTGCTTTCATCCCACCTTGTTGCACGGGAACAGTCAATACCAAGTGTAGTCTTCAGGGGAAATTGAGGTTCGAGAGCCCAGGATTATTGGACTAGATTTACAATTCTAGTGTTCTCTTGGCTGGCTTCCCATCATCCATCTGCATAAATTTGCTCTTGTCCAAAATTCTGCAACTTTTATCTTAATGTGCACTTAGTCCTAATCTTTCATTATCCCTGCATTTGCTCACTTACCTGTCTCAATTTTAAAATTCTCCTTCTTGTTTTCAAACTCAACTAATCACCCGCCGCGTATCCTCACTTTTCTCTGTTTTTATAACTTTCTCCGGTCTTATGAATCAGAGTGTCCCTACAGAAGGAGGCCATTCAGCCCATTGGGTCTGCACCAACTCTCTGACAGATTAGCCTACCCGGGTCCTATCCCTGTAAATCCAGGTACTTTCCCCGCTGATCTACGGATTTTGGGACGCTGGCTGTGCTAAATTGCCCTTTACTCAACCTAAACCATAGGTATTTGGACTGTGGGAGGAAACTGGAGCACCCAGAGGGAACCCAGATATGGTGAGAATGTGCAAACTCCACACGGACAGTCACCCAAGACCAGAATCGAACCCATGTCCCTGGCGCTGTGAGGCAGCAGTGCTAACCACTGTGCCACCGTGCCACCCTATGAGCATCCGAGATCTGTGTTCCTCCATTTCTGGCATCCTATGCATCTCAAATTTTAATCACTCCACCATTGCTGACTATGCTTTCAGCTGCCTTGCTTCTAATAGCTGGCAACTCCTTCCTAAACCCCTCTTCCTCCCTACTTCTCTCTCCTTTCAAGATGCATCTTAAAGCCAGGTTTTTGGTCAACTTCCATTTTGTGGTTCAGGAGTCTTTGTTCTGGTAACATTATGTGACTTTACAATGAAGGCTGAATTGTGTGTGCAGGTATTTATATAATGCCTTTAACATAGCTAACTGTCCCCAGGTGCCCCACAAGAGTAAGGCAAAATACTGCAGATGCTGGAATCTGAATCAAAAACAAAAAATGTTGGAAAATCTCAACGTGTCTGACAGCATCTGTGGAGAGAGAATGGAGCCAACGTTTCAAGCCCAGAAGTAGGGGTTGTAGTTTGAGGATAAGGGGTGAATTTTTTAGAACTGAGGTGAGGAGAAATCTCTTCACCCAGAGAGTGGTGAACGTGTGGCGTTCACTAACACACAATGTAGTTGAGGCCAAAACGTTGTCTGATTTCAAGAAGAAATTAGATATAGCTCTTGAGGCTAAAGTGACCAAGGGGGAAGGGGGGAATCAGAATATTGAATTCAATGATCAGCCGTGTTCAGAATGAATGGCTGAGCCTGTCTGAAGGGCTGAATGGCCTATGGGTGCTTCTAGTTTCTATATTTCTCTGCCTTCAGCTCTGACAAAGGGTCATCCTGACTCAAAACATTGGATCTATTCTGTCTCTCTCTTTCCACAGATGCTGATAGACCTGCTGAGTTTTTCCAGCATTTTCTGTTTCTGTTTCAGGTTCCAGCACCTGCAGTATTTTGCCTTACTTTTGTGAGGCAGATTGGGCAGTTTGCTATGCTAACAGCCCAATATGAACACTTGCATACTGAATTCAGCCTCTGTTTTAGAGTCGTACGTTCTGACCCTCATTAAGTGGAATGGCAGATTGATTTGGGAAACAGTAGACACATCAGGGTGACCATAAAGCAGGTCGGAGGATATAATTAAAGTATGGTTTTACATAGGCAGTTTCCAATATACATAGATATAGAAAACTACCTGGGGAAAATGTTAACACAGATGTGATGACAAGTATTGAAATTTTGAGGGAAAAAAGATGAACGCCAAGAATGAGAACAAATCATTATTTCAGTATTACTGGGAAAAGAAGCATATTGTTGAAACTTCTGGTTTTGCACCCATCAGGACAGATGTAAGAATGCCAAATTTCAAAAGGAGTAACAATTTATACTGCATGTGAAAAGGCTGCTGATTGGTTCACAAGTCAGCTTTGGTCGAGGTGTTGCCATGGCACCAAGGCACCATGCTTTTGTTTAATTCCTAAAAGGCGCAATTTCTGGACATGAGTATATGTAGCCTTTAGCAAGCATAGGTAAATCACATTATGAGGCCGACTGATAATCTTAAATTGGCTGTTCTTGTGACTCTTAGCACACTCAGGAGGAGCCAGTGCTGTCCAATTTGTGGTATCGCATCTAATGTTAAGCTTTCTAGTTCAGGAAAGAAACAAATGGAACTAGGAGACACTGTTTACACACGAATTAGGAGCAGGAATAGGCCATTCGGCCCCTTAAGCCTGCTCCACTATTCAGTAAGATCACGGCTGATCTGATTGTGGCTTCAACACCACCGTCCAGCCTATCCCCTCAAATCTTTCACCCCTCCCCTTGTTGATGAAGAAAAATAAGAAGTCTTTCATTTAAAATGGAGAGAAAGATTTTTTTTCTCTTCCAGAAGGCCCTTAAATAGTGGGATTCGTTTCCTTGGAGACGAATGTTGAAGCTTTCTGTTTTGCACCCTTTAAGACAGGTACAAGAATGCTAAATATCAAAGGGAGCAACAATTTGTACTGCACGCGGGTAGGGTCATTAACAATCTTATTCTCCTCCTTCTAAGATAAATTGCAAACACTTCAACAGGCATTGCACTGCAAAATTGATTTAAATGACTTGAACTTGTTGATCCTTCCAGGTTGCCACTAGCAACATAATGACACAATTTGCAAATTTATTAACTATATCACAGATAACTTGCTTGCTGGAAGAAGCAAATTCAACTCTGACCCATCAATTTCTGTACCACAAGTGGGTAGTACGTTTGTTTTGTACGGGATGGTAGGACCACGTGGCGGTACCTGCTCCCTCACACAACGAGTGACATGAACAGAAAGAATCCCTCACTCGGACATTACACTGGCTGATAGCAGCGGAGGGCAGAGTTAGTGGCTGCTCCCCTTGCTGAGGTTCTTCCTGAAAGTCCTCACTCTAGGAGGACGCAGCTTGGGTGAGATGCCAGTGAAGTACTTGTTCTCCTTTACTACTAACTGTAACCTTCGGGAAAGGAAGGTTAATGAAGAACATCAAACTGGAAAAGAAAAATAGTGATATTCCTCAACATATGGAGACAATACTTTGTCATTTTGACTTGATTTATTATTGTCACATGTATTGGGATTCAGTGAAAAGCATTGTTTCTTCATACTGTACATACAGTATACAGGGGAGAAGGAAAGAGTGCAGAATGTAGTGTTACATTCGTGGCTAGGGTGTAGAGAAAGATCAGCTTAATGTAAGATAGATTCAGTACAAGTCTGATGGCAACAGGGAAGAAGCTTTTGTTTAGTTGGTTGGTACCTGTTTTCAGACTCTTGTGTCTTTTTCCTGACGGAAGAAGGTGGCAGAGAACATGTACTGGGTGCATGGGGTCCTTGATTGTGCTGGCTGCTTTTCCAAGGCTGTAGATGAGAGGCTGATTTGCGTTTTGGTCTGGGTTACATTCTCAACTCTTTGTGCAGTCTTACGATCTTGGACAAAGCAGGAGCACATCAAGCTGTGATATATTGGAAAGGATGCTTTCTATGGTACATCTGTAACAGACATGCCGAATTTACTGCGCCTCCTGAGAAATTAGAGGCATTGGTGGGTTTGATCCTAGAGATCTTGAGGTCCCAAGTTCAATCCTTGACTTGTGGCAAGTTAGCTAATCACAGATGTAACAATTTTGGGAGGGGGGAGTTGCAGAGAGTCTCATTTCTCATGGACTTGAGGGAATTTTAAGCGTATAATAGGATGTCCACTCAGAAGAAAATGGATGTTTTGTTTACTTCAGCAGATGAGTTGATGATGGCTGATCACCCAAAGGATACCCAGAAATGTAAAGACCAGGTTAAAATGCCCATCTACCTGAGAAAAAAGTAGATCTCTGTTTCTATAAATAAGTACTTGCATTTGTGAAAAGTAGCAACGGAATCTTTTCCTTTGAGAATCACCTTTATAGCTTTTGTACCACATCCCTTGTTTGTTTCCCTCCCAGTGAACATGTATTATTTATTCTCTTCTGCTCACAGGTCTGTGTTGATCACCCTGACAAGTGTTGTCGTCGTCGTCATCACCACTGACTGGATCAGTTGGGACAAGCTGAACCGAGGCTTTCTGCCAAGTGACGAGGTCTCCAGAGCCTTTCTGGCCTCTTTCATCTTGGTTTTTGACCTCCTTATCGTCATGCAGGTACAGGCGCTTGACTTGTTAACTCTTCAGAAACTAAAATGTGTTGAACTACTTAAAACTCTTGTTGCAATGTGCATAGATCCCTGAAAGTTGGCACCCAGGTTGATAGGGTTGTTACGAAGGTGTACGGTGTGTGAGCTTTTATAGGTAGAGGGATTGAGTTTCAGAGCCATGAGGTCATGTTGCAGCTGTACAAAACTCTGGTGCGGCCGCACTTGGAGTATTGCATACAGTTCTGGTCGCTGCATTGGAAAGGGTGCAGAAGAGATTTATCAGGATGTTGCCTGGTATGGTGGGAAGGTCTTATGAGGAAAGGCTGAGGGACTTGAGGTTATTTTCGTTAGAGAGAAGAAGGTTAAGACGTGACTTAATTGAGGCATACAAGTTAATCAGAGGATTAGATAGAGTGGACAGTGAGAGCCTTTTTCCTCGGATGGTGATGGCTAACACGAGGGGACGTAGCTTTAAATTGAGGGGTGATAAATATAGGACAGATGTCAGAGGTAGGCTCGTTAGTCAGAACATAGTAAGGGTGTGGAATGCCCTGCCTGCAGCAGTAGTGGACTTGCCAACTTTAAGGGCATTCAAATGGTCATTAGATACATATATGGATAATATTGGAATAGTTTAGGTTAGAGGGTCAATAGATTGTTTCCAATGGTTAGCGCAACATCGAGGGCCGAAGGGCCCGTACTGTGCTGTAATGTTCTGTGTTCTATGTTTTATGCTTATGTTTTATGTTTATGTTTTAGGATTATTTACTGTATCAAAGGTGCGATAAAAAGATAGGTTCTAATTGTGATACATGTTGAAACCTGGTGAACAAATGATCGTCTCACTCTCGATACCAGCACTTGTCTGAATTAATCCTTCAACTAAACAATACCATTTTTGAGTACAATTTACAATGGAGTGGTGGGCACCCTGCAACCTCTGGGCCACACGTGGCCAATCTGGATTCTGAGTGTGGCCTACGAGACATTTTGTTGCCCGTTGTCCAGGCACAAGGTTGCCACATTCTACTGTTTTCATCTTATCATTTTTTTCCTACTGGTATGATTGAAATGATTCACACATAAAATAAGGGCAAGCTTTTCTTTAATTCATTCACATGGCAGAGGCGTTGCTGGTTGGCCAGCATTTGTTGCCCATCCCTATTTGCGCTAGAGAATGTGGTGATGAGCTGCCACCTTGAGGACTGATACAACTGAACGCCTTGGTAGGCCATTTCTGAGGGCAGTTGAGAGTCAACCACATTGCTGTGGCTCTGGAGTCACGTGTAGGACAACAGATTTCCTACCCTAAAGGGCATCAATGAATCAGATGGGTTTTTCTGACAATCAACAATGGTTTCATGGTCATCAGTAGTTTCTCAATTCCAGATATTTTCTATTGAATTCAAATTCCAGTTTGCTGTGGTGGGATTCGAACTGAGTCACCAGAATTTAAGCTAAGTTTCTGGATTAGTAGCCTAGCGATAATACTGTTAGGCCGTTGCCTCCCCTGGTGAAGTGAATGTGCTGATTACACGTAACATTGACTATGAGAGCTGTATGCTCCCTCTGCGCCTAAAGTGTATTTCTTTATATGTTTTATATGTTTCTTTATAGAAACAATATTTCTTTTGTTTTTAGCATTTGAAGTTAATAGTTCCCTTAATCTATGAATGATTAAGCATTTTCTATAACTTATGAAATATTCATCGTGTATTAAGTGTAATTAATCTTATTCATGGGCACATAGTTAGTGAATAAGCCTGATTTCCATGATGTGGAGATGCTGGCGTTGGATTGGGGTGGGCACAGTAAGAAGTCTCACAACCTTAGGTTAAAGTCCAACAGGTTTATTTGGAATCATGAGCTTTCAAAGAGCTGCTCCTTCCTCAGGTGGAAGGTAAAGTTTAGTTATTGGTCACAAGTAAGGCTTATATTAACATTGCAATGAAGTTACTGTGAAATTCCCCTAGTCGCCACATTCTGACACCTGTTTGGGTAATGCCCCTAACCAGCACATCTTTCAGATTGGGGAAAGAAACTGGAGCACCTGGAGGAAGCCCATGCAGACATGGGGAGAACATGCAGACAGACAGTGACCTAACCCTGGCCCCTGGCACTGTGAAGCAGCAGCGCTAATGACTGTTCCCCCGTGCCACCCGTGAGTGGGCTTATAGCTTGACTTCAATCTTGCGACCTACTGATGTGAAGGAGACCCACTCACTAGCTTAAATCACTGCTGTCACAGATTGTCACTATTTTGGGGAAGAACATGGAGTTTTCTGGTGCTGTACCAACACCACAAAAACTGACAAAAGAAAAATACTGGAATCTGAAACAAAAATAGAAAATGCTGGAAAGTCTCAGCAGGTCTGACAGCATCTGTGGAGGGGGAACGTTTCAAGTCTGGGTCACCTTTCGTCAGAGCGTCGGCTCTACAGACCTGCAGAGATTTTCCAGAACTTTCTGTTTTCTGACAAATTGGTCGCATGTCTCCATTTGTTTGTGACATCTTGATGTTTACGAGTTGACTGCCATATTTGCTTACAATAACAATGACTACACTTGAGAAATAATTAGTCGGCTGTGAATTAATTATGAGTGGAGTTTTACCGGCACGTCCGCCTGATGTTCGTACAATCCCGCCCGAGGCCAACGGGGAATGTCATTCTCTCAGCCTCACCCTTCCCCGGCATCGGGGCAGGCGTGCCGGTAAAATTCCAGCCTAGGAAATTAGCTTTAAATGACCCCTATTTTGCCAATGCAAGTTCTTATTATGTCCACTGACTTTTCCTGTTAAACTCTCACTTCTGAATCTGACACAACATTGAGTCGCAATCGCAATTTATAGGTTTTAAACATCTCAGCAGCAGACATCATTGACAAGAAGAACTAACCTGCGAACAGACAGTGTTTCATCTCTGCTATCAACTAGTCCCTTGCCATTTAGCTTGGCTTATTGATTCAAGGTGGAGAGTGACGTAGTTGATTCTGAGACCAGGGTCCTGAATCTAAAAGAGGAAGCTACAATCAGATGAGGTGCGAGTTGGTTATGATGGATTGGGGAATGTTACTTAAGAGTGATGACGACAGTGGATCGGCAATGGCAAAATTCAAAGAGCGCGTGGATGAACTGCAGCGATTGTTTTGTTCCTGTTTGGGTCAAAAACAAAACCGGAAAGGTGGCCAAACCAAGAGAAATTAGAGATAATATTAGATCCAAGGCAGAGGCATACAAATTGGCTAGAAAAAAACCCCACAGACCTGATGATTGGGAGCAGGTTAGAATTCAGCAAAGGAGGACGAAGGAATTGATTAAAAAGGGGAAAAGAGAGTGGGTTGGCCATGGTAAATGCACAAGATTACAGCGATAGGGCAGAGGGGTGGAAGGCCTGGGTGGGATGCTCTTTTGGGGAATTGGTGCAGGCTCGATGGGCCGAATGGTCTCTCTGGTGAGACCACATCCGGAATATTGTGTGCCATTTTGATCTCCTGAACTGAGGAAGGATGTTCTCGCTATGGAGCGGGTGCAGCGAAGGTTTACCAGGCTCATTCCTGGGATGGCAGGGACTGACTACAGTCTGAGGATATGGGGTAAAGCATTTAGGTCTGAGATTAGGAGAAATTTCTTTACTCAGAGAATGATGAGCCAGTGGAATTCGCTACCACAGAAAGCAGTTGAGGCCAAAACATCGTATGTTTTCAAGAAGGATAACGGCATCAAAGGATATGGTGGGGGGAGGGAGCTGGAACAGGTTACTGTCGAACAATCAGCCATGATCATAATGATTTTTGATTTGATTTATTATTGTCACACGTATTAACATACAGTGAAAAGTATTGTTTCTTGCATGCTATACAGACAAAAAAAATGTTCATAGAGAAGGAAAGGAGAGAGTACAGATGAGATTTACAGTCATAGCTAGAAAAAGATCAACTTAATACAAGGCAAGCCCATTCCCTACTGACAGCAGTAGGGAAGAAGCTGTTCTTGAGTCGGTTGGTATGTGATCTCAGATGTTTGTATCTTTTTCCCAAATGGCAGAGTGAGCTTGAAGGGCCAAGTAGCCTACTCCTGCTCCCATTTTCTATGTTTCTGTGTTCCTATTATCTACACAAGTGCTGATAATCTTTCCTTATAATGTAGAGCTGCATGCTTCAGGGAGAGGTTTTATAAGAATAAATGTATTACTGCACCGATAATCGGATAATCAGAAACCTTACTGGAGCGCCGGTTTCATATCCTTCAGCTGCTGCTCTGTCCCTAACCTTGCAACATTAGATTAACAGTTATCTTTTAATCTAACCTTTATGATTCGATAGCAAAATACTAAACAAAATAAGTCTCCCTCCCCCCACCCTTCCTCCTCCGAATCCTCTTATTGTAATGGAAGTGTACGTATGTGTCAGAGTTCACAGGCTAGGCTTCCTTCTCATCTGGTAATTCAACCTTCACTTATTTGAATGGTTCTCCCTCTTTTGAAGCTACAGAAACTGCTGCGATTGAAAAGTGGTGAGCATTGATACTCCAACATTAGACTATCTTTCATCCGTCTTTCTGCATTTTATTTTCTTTGGTTTGTAATAGGTTTGCTTATTATCTGGGAGCACCATCTTCTGTTTCCCAATGCATTATCTTGCACTGTGTGCATCCTTTCCTAGTTGGTTCGACAGATGGATCGAGTTACTGCAGCATTACAAGACTGTATCAGTAGGTGAATTGTCCTTACAAGAAGAAACTGTGTGTGGTAAAGGGTTAAAAAGACACCTCTGTCTTTTGAGACATGATATTAAGATAATAAACATATAGCAACGATCTCATTAGAGCCAAAATTACTTCTAACTCTAGCAAGATGCATTAAGGAGGGGGTGACGCAGGTTCACATGCAGAACACAGTGTACGTTTTACTCATCATTTTTTGCATCACAAAGTTGCAAATTATTTACAGAGCAGAAGTAGGCCTTTCAGTCCAGCAAGTCAATACTGATGTTTCTAATCCATATGTGTCTCCTTCAAACCCTCTTCAGCTGACCCCTTTCTGCCTTGTATGCTTACCTCGCCTCCCTTGACTGCATCAGTGTTGTTCACCCCACCCCTCCACATTCTTTGGAAGAACGTTCCATATGCTAACCACTCTCTGTGTAAAGAGGTTTCTTGCAAATTCCTCATTGGATTTGTTTGTGACCATCTTATATTTGTAGACCCCAGTTCTGATCTACCCTATCAAACCCTGAACATTGTCCGGGTCTCGCTGCATGCGGGCACAGATTGCGTCTGTATCTGAAGAATCCCAAACGGTATTGAACATTGTGCAAAAATCTCCACTTCTAAACCTTTGATGGAGGGAAGGTCATCGATGAAGCAGCTGAAGATGGTTGGGTTTTGGATACGACCCTAAGGAGCTTCTGCAGTGATGTTCTGGGGCTGAGATAATTGGCCTCCAACAACAGTTATGACCATTTATATTTTCTATTCATTTCACAGATTTGCTTACAGATTGCTTACCTGGACAATGTTCGGGTTTGGGCTGATAAGTGGTAAGTAACATTTGTGCCACACGAGTGCCAGGCAATGACCATCTCCAACAAGAGAGAATTTAATCATCTCCCCTTGATATTCAATGGCATTACTATGACTGAATCCCCCATTATCATCACCCTGGTAGTTACCATTGAGCAGAAACAGAACCGGACCCACCAAATAAATACGAAAAGAACTTGCCAGAGACTGGGAAGTCTGCAGCAAGTAACTCACCTTCTGACTTGCCAAAGTCTGTCCACAATCTATAAGGCATAAGTCAGAAGGGTGATTGAAGAATTTCCACTTCTCTGGATGAATGCAGCTCCAACAATAGAAGCTTAACGCTGTCCAGGACAAAGCAACCGGTTTGACTGGCATCTCACCGCTACCTTAAATGTTTGCTCCCTGCACCACCGCACACAGTGGCAGCTGTGTGTCGTAGATGCACTGCAACAACTCACCAAACCTCCTTAAACAGCACTGTCCAATTCTGCGACATCTAATGCCAAGAAGGACAAATGCAGCAGATTCATGGGAACTCCAAGACTTGGAAATTCATCTCCAAGCCACAGACCATCCTGACTTGGAAATATCTCAAAGTTTCTTCATTGCAGGAATGCAATGTTGCAGGATTAACCTCCTCCCTAACTGCACTGTGGGTGCACCTACACCACATGGACTGCAGCGGTTCAAAAAGGCAGCTCGTCACCACCTTCTCGAGGGCGATTATGGATGGGCAATAAATGCTGGCCTAGCCAGCGATGTCCGCATCCTGTGAATGAATAAAAACCCCTCTGGTTCCAATGAAACAAAATAAAATTTAGATCAAAAGTAACTTGGGGAAGGACTACTATTCAATCCACTACATTTCTTTCTATCGACTCAAGATATGCAGGTTAGGTGCATTGACCTTGCTAAATTGCCCATTAGTGCCCCAAGTCGTGTAGGTAAGATGGGTTGGGGGGATTGGGGGTGGGGGGGTTTGGCGTGGGCTTGGGTAAGATGCTGAGTCAGTGTAAACTCGATGGGCCAAATGGCCTCCTCCTGCACTGCAGCAATTCAATGAATTTCAAGGGCATATCCTTAACAGAGGTTTACTTGCGAGTTAGCCTCCTATTTGTTCAGTGTTTGGTGCAGGAAACCAGGCCCCTGTAGGGTGACAGTAAAATATAAATTGGCAAAAGAAATGCTTCCTGAATGTTAGCTTTTATTAGCTTGTAAACTGCAGTAGAGGAAAGCACAAGTGCCCTTTTCCCTGCTGTCAAAGCTGAGGAATAATACCAAACTGTGCTCCTCAGTAATTTGGTCTTTTAAACTGATTGCCATTGGTAGCTTTCCAGCTAATTGAGTTTCATGAATGTCACCAGCATCCATCTAAACATGCTTGTGATTGAAATTTCATTAAACGTGCGAGTGCCATTTCAGAAAATGGACAGTGCGACAAAAGGAGCAGAAAGAGAGGGAGAAAGAAATTAGAAGTAATTAGATGGGGGTAATGTGGCACAGCGTTTCAGAAATTGGTACAAGTCGTGATTTTTCGATCAAATGCACTGCCCCACGTCAACAGCGCAGACCTGTAAAATTACCCTCATTATTGTGTCAATTTAAAATGAGCTTTAATAAGTAGAGACCTTTTCATTTCCAGTATGTTGACATGATAAATATTTCAATAAGTGGTCTGACAGGAATCAGATCAGCTGCGCCTTGTCTTCATGCCTTAGACTTCCTAGTGTTCGAAATAGGGAGGCAAAGATGCATTTGACTTTTGTAGATTTTAACAATCTTATAGATTTTAGCAACTTAAATGGGTACTGAAAGGAATGGCAAAATACTCTTATATTTCACAGACTGACTGAGGCAGATGGGTAATTTTTCATGGGATGTGTGCATTGCTGGCAATATCAGAATTTGTTGCCCAAAGTTAATTTGATTTTGTTTATTTGGTTGGAAACTAAAAGATGTTCTTAATTGACCTTGAGCTGTGCTGCTTGCAGACAATTGCTAGGGCAACACGGTGACACAGTGGTTAGCACTGCTGCCTCAAAGCACCAGGGAGCCGGATTCGATTCCCGGTTTGGGTCCCTATCTGTGTGGATTCTGCACGTTCTCTATGGGTTTCCTCCAGGTGTTCCAGTTTCCTCCCACAGTCCAGAATACGTGCTGGTTAGGTGCATTGGCCATGCTAAATGCTCCCTCAGTGAACCCGAACAGTGTGGCGACTGGGAGATTTTCACAATAACTCCATTGCATTGCAAGCCTACTTGTGACATTACTAAATAGAAATAAAAAAACGATTTCCAGAGGGCAGTTAAGAGTTGGGTGAGAATTTCCATGCCCCTCCTCCCTGTGACAGAGGTGGCCTGCCATTGGCTGGTGGCAGGGTCTTCTAATTAAATCACCGTGAATGGAGTTTCCTGTTCTATGCACCCCCTGGTGTCAGAAAGTTCCAGCTATTATTGTAGGTCTGGAGTCGCAAGTAGGCCAGACCACGCAAGGATGACAGATTTCCTTCCCCAAAGGACATTAGTGAACCAGATGGGTTTTTACAGCAATTCATGATATTGTCGTGATCGCCATTACCGAGAGTAGCTTTACATTCCAGATTTATTCATTGAATTCAAACTCCAGCAGCTGCCATGGTGAGATTTGAACCCATGTCCTCCTAGCATTATCCTGGGCTCTGAATTACTAACCCTCTGACATTACCGCCATCTTCCCAACCCCCACCATCCATTCCCAGCATTCTGTTTGTTTCATTTCAGTTTAGTGCTGGATTCCGTACTAAGATCTGCTGAAGTATTTAAGTGCTGGAAGTCTCCATATCGATCCTAGAAACCATGATCCTTATTAAAAATACTTTTCCAATCGGACAAACTCTTGCCGCTAGTGTGAGAGATGAGGCGGAACTTGCTGTTCTCTGAATCCTTACAATGCAGAGAGGCTGTTCAGCCCATCACTAGCATATCACAGCATTATTGTTGGTTGTGCTACACTTCGGAAAAATGCAAACTAATGTTTCTGAATAAGTACGCTATTGTATACCAGTGCTCATGTTCCCAAGAAGGCAATTTATCTAAATTTGGACCATTCTGCTTCAATCAGGACTTGAAATGTAATATTTTTTAAAGGCAGGAGGCGATTATGATATATTGGTCTCTCTGCACTGTACTCTGTTACAGTACGATACAGGAGCTGAGATGTATTTCCAGACACATCAGCCAGTAATTCAACCCTACAGCAAAGTATTAATAACTGTTGACCATTATTATACTCCATCCTCTCCATATGCTGTTCTGTCATCTACTTATGCCTCCTCTTAGTTCACAGTTAATTCCCCTTGTACCTGTAGGGATGCTTTTACATTGCAATACAGCATTGGTGTGGCAGCAACATGTTACACAAATGCTAACTAGTGTAAATCCAGATCCTGACTTGACTTATGCCTCTACTTTCTCAGGAGGCTGAGGAAATTAGCCATGTCTGCTACGATTCTAACCAATTTTTACAAATGCACCATAGAAAGCATTCTTTCTGGATGTATCACAGCTTGGTATGGCTCCTGCTCTGACCAAGACTGCAAAAAAACTCCAAATGATTGTGAACGTAGCCCAATCTATCACAGGAATACACCTCCCATCCATTGACTCCGTCTGTGATTCCCACTGCCTAGGCAAAACAGCATAATTAAGGACCCCAAGCACCCTGGACATACTGTCTTTCACCTTCTTCCAACGGGAAAAAGATACAAAAGTCTGAGATCACATACCAACCAACTCAGATTCTTCTGTTGCGATCAGACTTTCAAATGGACCTACTTTATATTAAGTTGATCTTTTTCTACACCCTAGCTATGACTGTAACACCACATTCTGCAACCTTCTCTTTCCATGTCCCCTATGTACTCTATGAACAGTATGCTTTGTCTGTATAGCGCATGCATGAAACAATATTTTTCACTGTATACCAATGCATGTGACAATAAATAAGAGAAGTGCAGTGAGAATCCCTGCACTCGAATGTTTGGTGCTGCATTAAGGATCCTGCATCATGTTGAAAAGTTAGTTTGTAAAGCACTTGGGGCTGATGGATCCTGAAGGTTCTTCTTAAACTACAAAATAAATTTTGAACATTGGGGAGAGAATAGTCTGGATGATCCTTCCTGAGCTCTGACAAAGGATCATCCAGACTCAAAAACATTGGCTCTATTCTCTCCCCACAGGTGCTGTGAGACCTGCTGAGATTTTTGAGCATTTTCCACTTTTATTTCAGATTCCAGCATCTGCAATATTTTGCTCTCATCTTAAATAAATTCTGAAGTTTTACTTTAATGAGTATGCTTACATTAACACTGCAATGAAGTTTCTGTGAAAATCCCCTCGTTGCCACGCTCTGGTGCCTGTTCAGATACACCGAGGGAGGATTTAGCATGGCCAATGCACCTAACTAGCACATCTTCCAGGCTGTGGGAGGGAACTGGAGCACCTGCCAAGGGAATCGGAATGGATGAGGGCCCTATCGCAGAAAGGTCCAATGACCTCGGATGAGGAAACCCATGCAGACACTGGAGAAAGGTGCAGACTATGCAGAAACGGTGACCCAAGCCAGGAATCAATCCAAGTAGCCGGTGCTGTGAGGCAGTAGTGCTAACCACCGTGCCACCTAGTTTATCCATTAGGAAGCTGGGATTTTCTTCTTCATGCTGTTGAAGCATTTTGGGGCGGAGCTTTCACTTTTGGCACAATTGATGATCTCGGTGCAAATTCCTTCGCGTATAGTTTGGAAAAAAAACGTTTTGGTCTCAACTGGATAATTGCACCCAGTTCTAGGAACCATTCTTTAGCAAGGATATGTATGTTTTAGAGAGCGCGCAGAAAAGATTCATGAGAATGGCCGGAGAGGCTGGCGTTGTTCTGCTTGGTGGAGAGAATTTTCAGCCAAGATTTGACAGAGGTGGTCAAAACCACAAGAGGATTGGACAGAGTAGAGGGGGAGAAGCTGATCCCATTGGTGGAAGAGCTGAGAACCGGAAGATACCAATTTAAGGTGATTGGCAAAACTGGCGAGGCAAGGAAAACAATTTTAATGCAGCATAAGAAAGGGGAGCAGAAGTAGGCCCATTGAGTCTGCTCTGCCATTCAGTCATGGCTGATAAGTTTCTCATCTCCATTCTCCTGCCTTTTCCCTGTAACATTTGTTTCCTTTAATCAAGAAGCAGGTTAGGACCAGGAATTCATTGTTTGAGATTGTGTCTATTTTGAGAAGTGCTTTTTCCTTCTAAGCTCCCCGCCCCGCCCCTCCCCTCCCAAACTCAGTTACATATTGGGTGGGTTTTCCAGCCTTGCTCGCCCTGAAACTGGAAAATCCTGCCCGAGGTCATCAGACCTTTCCGTGATTGGCCCCTCATCTGTTCCAATTCCCTTGGCAGGTGGGACGGTAAAATTCATCCCATTGTCAAACATAAAGTGGGGGTGGGGGGGAATGATTCTCCCAGCCAGTTGCATTTGTAAGTGCAGAACGTTAACAAAATTACCCTCACTGTCTACTTTGTTAAGGAACTGGCAACTATATCCCAGTGTAACTAGCGAATCCTTCTTTATATCGTTTTCAAGCTCTTTTCAATCTTTACTCAGAGTTATGAATTTATGGAAGAAATGTGGAGGCTTGTGAAAGACAAACAATAGATGCAGAACTGTCAAGATGTGAAGTTATTTAAATCCTCAACCCTTTAAAAATAAAAATAGCAGTTTGCCTATATCAGAGTGCGAAAAAAACCCCCGGTTGTGAAGTTATTTAAATCCACCACCCTTCAAAAACTTTAAATAAACAGCCATTGAGAGTTGAATTCACTGTTCCAGCAGTTACAATAGCTGTTTGTTGACATTACCACAGAAGTTATTATTATATCATTCATAATACTTCGCTGTTTTCTGGGACGTGCAGTTATCCCAGCAGGGTGTCCATAGTTCACATCCTATCGACTGACATTTCAAAGAGTTTATTAAAGGATTATCAGCGTTTAATGAGGGATGTACTTATTGAGAATGGGCAACTGTGGTTTGCAAAGATTCTGGTCCAGAGTTATCCAACTCTATATCACACAGCCTCACACTGTAGGAGCTAAAACGATCTGTACCTTTTTATGTAGGCAAATGCAACAAGTCCTCAAAAAGCAGTGTTGAGAATTCCAAGCCCAGCAGTGGAAGAAGAAATGAAAATCTTCTATTTACAGATTCCTTATTTGTATTGTTTATGTATGTGGCTATCTGGTGAAGTGGAGCCCCGATGAAATGGTTCAGAATGACAGAATGGTCAATTTAACAAGAAACAGGCCTCGGGGAAACTCTGGGTTGGGCTGAGTAGAAAACACATTCTCAGTCTTTAAGACCTGGGGTATTTTAACTCCGATATTAGGCCAGCACAGTTGTTAACACTGCTGCCGCACAGGGCCAGGGACCCAGGTTCAATTCCCAGCTCGGGTCACTGTCTGTGTGGAGTCTGCACATTCTCCCTGTGTCTGTGTGGGTTTCCTTCCGGGTGTTCCTGTTTCCTCCCGCAGTCCAAAGATGGGCAGGTTAGGTGGATTGGCCATGGCAAATTGATGCCATGGGTATTAATAGGTTAACAATGTGGGGTTACGGGGATAGAACCTGGGTGGGATTGTAGTCGGTGCAGACTCGATGGGCCGAATGGTCTTCTCCTGCACTATAGGGATTCCATATACATCATGTGATAAAGTAAGATTCAGGGTCTGATTTTTAACCCTGTATTGATTAAATGAGTTTTGAGTTAGTTAAAATCGAGTCTTTGGTATGGAAAGACGTAGAAGCCATTTTGTACGCTGGGGTTTTGATGCTGAGATGAGGTGTACATTTCTCCAAGGCTGCCCATGTATAACATAGGCTGTATATCCTGAGGATCCAGTCACATTGTCACCCCTTCCAACATGTTCAGCAGCCAGTTTACAGCCTTCGACTGCCATATAACACATATATTAATTTGATATAAAACTGACCAGCAGCTGACAAAGCAATAGATGGAAATCAGATTTGCAGAGTTAGAAATGTCTGATCTGAAGAAATTGGTTCTCCGCTCTATCGAAAATGCAGTAAAAGTGTCCAGAGTAACTGAGATAACAGATCAATGGTGTGGGACTCGTTGTGGTTCCTGGCAAGCTCATTTTCGACAAGGACTTCACTGAAAATCAATCTTAAACGTTATGACAGTCTTTTCTTTTAAAGGTTGTTGGGACAATAAATGTGCCCTATAGGGATGGCTAAGTACAAAGTCCATAGTCCCCAAAACTGGCTTTGTAGTGCTGCTGAAAGTGATGTAATACAGTGGTTAGCACTGCTGCCTCAGAGTGCCAGGGACCCGGGTTTGACACCCAGCTCGGGTCACTGTCTGGGTGCGGTCTGCATGTTTTCCCTATGTCTGCGTGGGGTTTCCTCTGGGTGCTCCGGTTTTCTCCCACAGTCCGAAAGACATGCTAGTTAGGTGCATTGGGCTGCTAAATTCTCCCTCAGTTTACCGGAACAGGTGCCAGAGTGCGGCGACTAGGCGATTTTAACATTGCAGTGTTAAGCCTACTTGTGACAATAATAAATAAACTTTAAGCCATAGCAGATGGGGATGAAAAGACAATGGTTTCTGATAACTGTGGTGTTTCCTGTGCTGATTGCCTAGCTTTGGAAGGTGATTTGATTTGATTTATTATTGTCACATGTATTGGGATACAGTGAATTGTTTCTTGTGTGCTATGCAGGCATAGAACACCATTCGTAGAGTACGTAGGGGAGAAGAAAAAAGAGGGTGCAGAATATACTGTTGCAGTTACAGTTGGGTGAAGGGAAAGATCAGCTAAAGAAGTCTCACAACACCAAGTTAAAGTCCAACAGATTTATTTGGAATCACCAGCATCTGATGAAGGAACAGCGCTCCGAAAGCTTGTGATCCCAAGTAAACCAGTTGGACTTTAACCTGGTGTTGTGAGACTTCTTACTGTGCCCACCTCAGTCCAATGCCAGCATCTCTACATCATAGCTTAATATATGGTGGGACCATTCAAAAGTCTGATGACAGTACGGAAGAAGCTGTCTTGAGTCAGTTGATACATGTTTTGAGACTCTTGTATCTTTTTCCCAAAGGAAGAAGGTGGAAGAGGGCATGTCCGGGAGGCTGTCCGTTTTTCTGAGGTAGCGGGAAGTGTAGACCAAGTCAATGGATGGGAGGCTGGTTTGCGTGATGGACTGGGCTACATTCACAACTCTTTGTAGTTTCTTGATGTCTTGGTCAGATTCAGGAGCCATACCACGCTGTGATACACCTGGAAAGGATGCTTCCTGTAGTGCATCTTTGGTGAGAGTTGTAGCAGACATGCTGAATTTACTTAGCCTGCACAGAAACTAGAGGTGTTGATGGGCTTTCTTAACTTCAGTGTCAGCGTGGAGGGACTAGGACCAGTTATCGGTGATCTGGACACCTGGGAAGTTGAAACTCTCAACCAATCAACTTCATCACAATTGATGTAGACGAGACATGTCATCCATGTCCCATGATGGCACGGTAGCACAGTGGTTAGCACTGCTGCTTCACAGCTCCAGGGACCTGGGTTCAATTCCCGGCTTGAGTCATTGTCTGTGTGGAGTTTGCACATTCTCCTCATGTCTGCGTGGGTTTCCTCCGGGTGCTCCAGTTTCCTCCCACAGTCCAAAAATGTGCGGGTTAGGTTGATTGGCCATGCTAAAATTGCCCCTTAGTTTCCTGAGATGCGTAGGTTAGAGGGATTAGCGGGTAAATGTGTAGGGATATGGGGATAGGGCCTGGGTGGGATTGGGGTCGATGCAGGGGCACTGTAGGGTTTCTGTGATCTTCTATGATCATTATGGTTCCTGAAGGTTTTATTGACATTGAAAGATAGATCATTGTCATTGCACCATTTCACCAGATTCTCTGCCTCTTAGTGAGGTCATTCTATGTGGATGTCAGAGGCTGATCTTGATTTTGATTTGCTGCCCAGTCTAACATTTTAGATCTATCTCACAGGGCCTGTTCATATCCTTCTTAACATGTTCAGCTAAGCTGCTTGGCTGCACGAGGGATCCTTCCATCAGTGTTGATTAAAAGCACCTTCATTGAACTTTCTGGCAGAGGAGGCTTTGACTTTTGCTGTTGCAGAGTTAGTGGAAGTACTCAGCAGTGCGTTGGGGGATTTGACAGAGGTGGATGAGGAGGAAGCGGGACTGTAGCCAGGCCTTGCACTTTCTGGTTTTGCTGCTCTTTCTTTCAACTGGCCCTGCGAAAGAGAGGGCAGAGTGTCAATACGTGTCCTGTATGATATACATTGCTATAGTTGAGTAGCTCATGAGATATGTGTGAGGTTGCAGTAGTGATAAGTGTTTGAGAATGAGGTAACACGTATGAATGTGCAGCATGAGTCTGGATTGTCACATTGTTGGGGTGAGTGATGACAGTGTGGGGTAATGAGTCACTTGTAAGTTGCTGGTGGTATTAATAGGAATGGTATCTGAAAATGTGTTCATTGACCTTGGTCACTCATGTGAGATCATTGAGCTTTTTCCAGCATAGTTTCCAGGTTCTTAGAGCCAGCCCTCCAGATTAACCTCCAGGGTTCTCTGCTTCCATTGCCTCATTGTGCTTGTATATATAGCCCACTGGCCCCAGCAGAAAGATTACCTTTCTGATCCTTTCCACCTCCGTCACTAAGATCTCCAGTTCTGCTTTGGAAAACCTGGAAGGCCTCTCTCTGATCTGTCACTCTGTTTCTCAGAGTGCAAGATGTGAGGGTTAGGTTGATTGGGCATGCTAAATTGCCCTGAGTGTCAGGGAGGTTAGCAGGGTAAATATGTGCATTACAGGGATAGGCCTTGGGTGGGATTGTTGTCAGTGCATGCTCAAAGGGCTGAATGGCCTCTTTCTGCATTGTAGGGATTCCATTATTCTATGATTTCCTACTGTACAGAATCATAGAATCCCTATAGTGCAGAAGGAGGCCATTTTGCCCTTCGAGTCTGCACTGACTCTCCTGACAGAGCATCCCATCAGACCCTAAGCCTGTGTTCCCACTAATCTCCCTAACATACACATCTTGGGATAATGAGGGGCAATTTAGCATGACCAATCCAACTCACCTGCACATTTTTGGACTCTGGGAGAAAACCAGAGCAACTGGAGAAAATCCATACAGACGTGGGGAGAACGTGCAAACTCCACACAGTCATCCAAGTTTCGAATTGAATCCAGGTCACTGGCGCTGTGCAGCAGCAATGCTAACCACCGTGCCTCTCAAAGGTAAAGTCATCGTAGTCCCAGATAACCATGGACTGCTTTTCCCCCCTCAAATGAGTGTTGTGATGATTTAACTTGAGAATCACTACACCTCAGGCGAGGGGCAAGATTGAGAAGGTGGGACCTTCGTGAATCTCGGGCAGAATGGGAATTGAACCCACGCTGTTGGTGTCACTCTGCATCATGAACCAGCTGTTCAGCCACCGGAGCTAAACCAACAGAGAATATTTTGCAGCCACTTCCAGCCTCTGCTGAAGCCAGAATGAGTCTCCCTTTCAAGAGGAGCTTATTTAAAATTATTTATTTGTGGGACATGGGTATCGCTGGTTGGCCAGCACTTATTGCCCATTCCTGGTTGCCTGAGGGCAATGAGAGTCAACCACGTTTCTCTGGGTCTGGAGTCAATGTAGGCCAGACTAGGTAAGGACAGCAGATTTCCTTCCCTAAAGGACATTAGTGAACAAGATGGGTTTTTTTTGACAATTGACAATGGTTCCATAGTCAGCAGTAGGTTCTTAATTCCAAATATTTTTATTGAATTCAGATTCCACCATCTGCCGTGGTGGGATTCGAACCTGGGTCCCCAGAACATGAGCTGAATTTCTGGATTAATAGTTTAGCGATAATTCCACTAGGCCTCCCCATCAGCAGGTTGGGTTTAATTGATGCTCGCTACACATGAACCTGGGTCCCCTGCCAAGCACGCAGTGGGTCAGTCAACTGATGCTGCATTGCCCATCACGATCATGAAGATGAGGAGAAAGTGAAAGATTTCTGGGCTGCCCTGCACCATTACCCATTGAGCACAGGGCAATTTACCACGTCACCAAGGTTTGCAAACAAGCCTTATATAATCTTTCATTCTGTATCCTTTAAATTTTCTCCCATGTACCCGTGTGGATGGATTAATGGTGTAGAGAAGGTTAAAAGGGATTTTTATAAAAGCAAAAGAACAGACGATCTTGATAAATGTACGGTTTGGCTTTGGAGTTTTAAACAGAAAGGCTGAACAGATGTTTCGGCCTAAGCCTATAACCAGAATAATGAGCAGCAACTGGAGCTTAGCAGCCTGATTAAAGATCACTTACAAGCCCTCGATAGGGCGAGTGCTGGGCGGTGAGGAGGAGAGACAATTAGACAGAATGTTCCGGGGCTGCTTTTTTAACAGCTTCTGTATGAGGCTAATCTAATCGAGCAAAAAAAAAACTCCTCTCCTTCTCCTCGTTCCCCCAAGCTTCCTGCACTTGCAAAGGAGAATAAGCCATGAGTTCACGCATCAGCCTCCACTATCACTGCCTTGTCTCCCCCTCTCTCTCTCTCTCGAGCTACACATGAGTTGTGTGTGCAGCTATTTGCAGACTCTGTTCCACAAAAGACTTATTGACGAAATCCAACCCCCCATTTCTACACCCCCCCCCCCACCCCGAGGCTCTGCTTTCACACCCACACTCTTGGTCTGACAGTGCTGGGATTTGTGTATCACAGCAAATCCCAGCCACTGTTTTAATATTCCTGCTCACAGTCCACCTTATTAGAGCATCAGTGGAACTAATGCTTCTCCTGTTTTTAGCAGGTAATTCAAGTTTTTTATTTCCCCCACGTGCTTTTCAAACTGAATATTTCAGAAAATCTGTAGCAGTGGATTTAAATTCAAAATGAGTGTCATAATTTACATGCAGGTTGGTGATTAATCTGTTTCATTCGGTCCATAGAGTTTGCAGATAACTGTGCGGTAGTGGTGTGGTGATTTGCAAACTGGGACCTATGGACTGTTGGAAAGCTATAGATACTTTACAGAATGTTGTAAAGTTTAATTGTAGTTCCCTATAATGTAGAAAGAGGCCATTTGGCCCACTGAGTCGACATCAACCTCCGATAGAGCATCTTACCCAGGCCCAACCCTGCTCCATTCCCTTAACCCCATGTAATTATCCCACTGGTCCCCCTAACCTACACATTTTGAGACATAAGGGGCAATTTAGCATAGCCAATCCACCTAACCCAGACATCTTTGGGTTGTGTGGGAGGAAGCTGGAGAAAACCCATGCAGACACGGGAAGAATGTGCCACACAGACGGTCATCCAAGGCTGGAATCGAACCTGGGTCCCTGGAGCTCTGAGGCAACAGTGCTAATCACCGTGCTGCCAATATGCCACTGTGCCACCAATAGTTCAACAATTCCAACAGTGATGTCCAGGGTTCGTATTTGGAGGACCCAAGCTCATCCCACCCTTACCTCGCCATTCAAAATTGATTCCCCTCAGTGGCAGATGTTTTAAGACTTCAAAGATTGCTGAGATAATGGGTCCTTTCCGAGATGTACCTGCACCTGAAAATCATGAGCCAGTTCTGTCAATCTCGGCCCCTGTAGAAGTCAGGGAGGTGGGTAAAGATGGTGATCTAAACAGTAGAAACTGATATAAGGGCCAGAATTCACTGATCTCGTTCACCTCTCTGCCGCTACCAGCGAGAATGATAAATTTGAGACCCAGCCAAATCTCCATTCCCAGCAGCGGGACTGGAGAATCCCAGTTGCAGGCGAGGACAGAGAATCCTGGCCATGGTTCAACTTAAAACCAGTTTAAAAGAAGAACTGGTGCAGTTGAGGTGGCACAGTTGCAAACACTGCTACTTGTCAGCACTAGGGACCCGGGTTCAATTTTGTCCTGGGGTGACTGTCTTGTGTGGAGTTTGCACATTCTCCCCGTGTCTGCATGGGTTTCCTTTGGCTGCTCCAATCTCCTCCCACAGTCCAAATATGTTTAGGTTATGTTGATTGACCGTGCTAAATTGGCCCTTAGTGTCGGGGGATTAGGGGGTAAATATGTGGGGGTTTTGGGGCTAGGACGTGGGTGGGATTGGTGTCGGTGCAGCCTTGATGGGCCAAATGGCCTCCTTCTGCACTGTAGATTCTATGATTCAATGAAAAGTAGTACTGCAGCGTGTTTACCAAACTTTCCTTCTGTGATCTCTACCACAAAAAGGATAAGCATGTTATTAGCCTGATCATGGGCGAGATTCTCCAGAATTCCAGCCTTGCGTTTCCCACTGGTGGGCATCCCACTCCTGTAAATAGGAATTCCCATAGATGTGATCCCAAACCGGTGGGAAACCTGTAGACAGGGGTACACTGCTGGCAGAACTGGAAAATCCCATCGACAGAAAATTCTGGCCCAAATGTTTGGGGTGTAATTAATCCAGGCTTTAAACTAAAGATCCTCGCGAGGTTCCTCTCATCTGCTGTAGCTGTAGAGAATTTTTGAATAAGTTGTTCTTTTTTTCAGGAATGTGGCTGTTTGAAAAGCCTCCAAAAGAAGAGAGGGGGGGTAAATAATATTGCTCTCTCTCACAAGTCGGTTCTAAACAGTAAAATGCTCTTAACTGCTGGCTCGTGTGTGATATGTGATGTTGTGCGGGGAAAATTTATTGCTTTGGAAGAGCTGAAATTGCATTTCTTTCAATCTGCATCCAATAAGTCAGCCCTTGTAATGTAGTCTGACCAGATGTAGAGGTGGTTAATCTATCACCGGATGGCAGGAAGCATAATACAACAAATGTCTACAGACGGGGTAAATTGAATATTCAGCCAAAGGCTGCCCACTTAACAAAGTAAGCCTTTTTTGTCCCCCTTTTTGAGATATTTTGGAGGGGAGAGGGGGAAGGGGTAAACTGGAGTAAATACCAAAAAATACATCGGACAAAGACTACGGGTTGGGAAAATTAAAAGAGACGTAAGGGGCAAGCTTTTCCACACATGGGGCAGTATTTTACCAGCATGTATGCCCGAGGTTCGTACGATCCCACCCCAGCCCAGCGGAGAGCACCGTTCTCTGAGTCTCGCTGGTCCCCGGAATCAGGGTGGGTGTGCTGGTAAAATTCCAGTAAGAAGTCTCACAACACCAGGTTACAGTCCAACCAGCCAGGGGGTGGAAAATGCCTGGAACGTGCTGCAGGAGAGGAAGTGGTGGAAGCAGATTCTATAACAACGTTCAAGAAGTTATCCGGATAGATACATAAACAGGCAGGGAATAGAGGGATGTAGACCACGTTGAGGCAAGAAAATATTAGATTAGAGAGGCATCTGGGTCTGCACAGACTTGGTGGGCCGAAGGGCCTGTTCCTGTGCTGTACTGTTCTTTGTTCTAGCAGGGTGCTTTGGCAGGTGAAAGAGAAAAAGAGCTGGGGGACAGGTACACACTCCAACACTTTAAATTTTAAAAATAGATTGGCAGCCTGGCCACCATTGTCGGGGGAAGAGGGGAGGGGGTGAAGGGGATTCCTCCACAGCAGAGATTGCAGCAACAGGTGAAGCCACACAGGCAAGGAGGGCCTCCAGCTTACTTGGCGTGTTGACCTCTATGTGGGGAGGTCACCTTCAGGCAGCTGCCCTGTACCCTCACTGTGCCTGGAGTACGTGGGCATCGGTGGCAAAGCTAGTATTTGGTGCCCATCCCTTTTCAGGGGCAGTTAAGAGTCGCAACTGGGTCAGGAATAGGTCAGAGTGGGGAAAGAATGGCAGATTTCCTTCCCTACAGAAAATTGGTGAACCAGATGGGTCTTTACCACAATCAGTTATAGTTTGGTCATCATTACTGACACTAGCTTTCAATTCAATTAATTAAATTTAAATTCCACCAGCTTCATGGTGGGATTTGAACCCATGTCCCCAGAGCATTGCTCTGGATCTCTGGATTACAACTCCAGTGGCATTGCCACTGTGTCCCCAGCTCCTCCAATTCCAATCAGAAAATTCCAGTCAGCCTTCGACAATGGGCCTCATTAGGCCTTTATTAGGCTCTGATGAAGGGTCATCCAGAATCACAATGTTGGCTCTATTCTCTCTCCTCAGATGCTGTCAAACCTGCTGAGATTTTCCAGCATTTTCTGTTTTTGTTCATTAGGCCCTTAATTAGTTGAAAATGGCCTGGAGGCATGTAATAAGCCTTCAGAGGCTGAAGTCCCTTAACTAGAATTCCTTTATTTACAATTCCAACAGCAGTGCACAGAGTGCTATCAGTCAGGTAATTGGGAAAGTCAGCACAGGTTATGAAATGGAAATCATGTTTAACCAATTTATTAGAGTTACCATGGATAAAGGGGAACCTGTAGATGACTGCACTTGGATTTCCAGAAAGCATTTGATAAGGTGCTGCATCAAAGGTTCCTGCATAAAATAAATGCTTGGGAGGTAATGTATTAGCTGGATTGAAGATTGGTTGGCTAGGCCTTTGTTTGATTGGCAGGATGCGCTGAGTAGATTTCACAAGGGTCTGTGCTGGGACCTCAACCTTTTACAATTTGTATTACCTTGAGTTTGTCTAAGTTTCCAGCTGAAAACCTCGTTAATGATCAAGTCTAACACCTTTCCACGATAGAAGTCAAGCTCACTGGCCTACAGTTATTTTTTGCCTCCTTCCCTTCATGAATAGAGAGGTTACATTTGCTTTTTTCCAGTCTGATGGAACCTTTCCAGACTCTAATGAATTTTGGAAAATTAACACCAGTGCGTCTATTACTTCATTAGCCACCCATTTTAAGACTTAGGATGGACTTGTCAGCCTGTAGCTTCCTCAGTTTGCTCAGTATAGCTTCCCAATAATAATGTTGTCTTGTTCTGATGACAGCACTTTTTTTGTGTCTGTCTACCACCCTCGCGTCATTACCTAGCCTTATGAAATTATACAATGAAAGACAGGATGTCAGAACTGCTTTTTGGTGAAAAGTTATTGGAAAGGTTTTTTTTTCTTCTTTAAACCTCTAAGTTTCTTCAAGAAGCCATTTTGGATTGAAAGGAGTAATCTTCACGTCCTCCAAGACATTCACAAAGTAGAGAAGATGGCCCTGAAGGACGACCATCGAATATAAACAATTCTTAAAATGAAGGACGTTTCAGCCACATCACCTGAAGCACTCAACAATTGTTCTTCCAGTGAACCTACAGACATTATTGAGACGTATCTGCTCACGTCTTCAGGACTGCTGAGTGTTAACATCTGCTTTTCAAAGAAATATCAACTCTATTTTTGGCTCCAGATTTTTCATTGTGACAGTCTCATCCACTCTTGAGCTCTGCTGTAAACCTGATCAGAGAATTCGGTCTGTCTTCAACAACACCTCAACCCCACAAACATTGTTACTTTTGAAGGCAATCTTCTGTCCTAATGTCACTTGTACAGAAAGCTTCATGCAGCAGCAGTGGCAAATTCTTAGCTGAGCAATGCTAAGCTCATCACGTGCCAACTTGAGGGCTGTGGAGAGGCATCCTTCTTCCCAGTTGGGTGTCCTCTTCATTATAAGTATTTGCATCTATAGTACCGACTGAGATAGGAAGCCACCTAAGGTATTTTGGAGGCTTAAATATGATGGTATTGGTTCCATGGTTTCAGGTTTGTCAACAGAAAGAGAGGGTGTAATTTAATGTAATTTGACGTGGGTTCAGCCCACCAGTAGGAGAACCAGTGGGAAACACATGTCGCTTCAGAGAGGGAGGCCCCACTAGTTTAATTGCCTGCTGACACTTAATTCATCAGCCTTGTATCCCCCCCCAACTTCTCCCATCGGGGATTTCAGGGTCCCTGGGAGCAGAAATTCTGCCCAATGAGTGGCAGGCAGCCCTCCATTCCTGGCAACACCACTGCGAGTTATGGTTGCTGCTAGTGTGGCAGGACGAGGCCTAGGATTTCTCAGGGACACAGGCCAAAGGGAGGATGGGAGTTGCGGGCACGGTGGCTCAGTGGTTAGCATCGCTGCCTCCCAGTTTCAATTCCAGTCTTGGGTGACTGTGTGGAGTTTGAAGTTCTTCCCATGTCTGCGTGTATTTATAACAAAAGTTTTATTTGTTAGTCAGAAGTAAGATTTACATTAACACTGCAATGAAGTGACTGTGAAATTCCCCTAGTCGCCACACTCCGGTGCCTATTTGGGTCATTGCGCCTAACCAGCACGTCTTTCAGAATGTGGGATGAAACTGGAGGAAACTCATGCCAACACGGGGATAACGTGCAGAGTCTGCATAGACAGTGACTCGAGCCAAGAATCAAGCCCGGATCCCTGTTGCTGTGACGCAGCAGCGTTAACCACTGTGCTACTGTACCGATTTCCTCCGGGTGCTCCAGTTTCCTCCCACATGTGTGGGTTAGGCTGATTGGCCATGCTCAATTGCTCCTTGGAGCCAGGGGGGTTAGCAGGGTAAATATGTAACGGTTATGGGGATAGGGTGTGAGTGGGATTGTTGTCGGAGCAGGCTCAATGGGCTGAATGGCCTCCTTCTGATTCTATGTTTCTATGAACTCCTGACTGTAAATCTTACCAGGCTGCAAAATAGGTTTAATTGACCACTCTGCACTTGTAGAAGGGTAGCAGTGATTCCACTCCACCCCACCCAACACATCCCACCTCCATGAAAATGGACCTGGGCGGGATGGAGCAAGGAAACCAGCATGCTGATCAATAGTGCAAATTTGTGTGTATGTACTCTTGTCAGAATCTAAAAATCCAATCTCGTATGTGGCAACAAAGACTGTTTTCTTTAAATGAAATTTCAAAGAAAGGCGTTGCTGTTTAAATCCAATATTCAATGTTGAAAACCACTGCTAGTCATCAAAATGTCAAAGTTAATATCATTATGATTGAAGTTAGTCGCACTGATGATAACGTGAAAGAAATGTGTAACTTATTCATAACTTTAAAAAGGTAGCGAATATAGAGGCTTATTTATTCACAAGCTGTGGATATTCAAAGGTGAATGCATACATTATGAAATTACACTATTTCTCGGAGCTTTGATTCTCCCCGTACCGGATAATCAAGTCGCTCCAGGGATTTGCCACAAACTATATTCTTGCCCCATTTATCTCTGCTCAAAATATCTTCAATCCCAAGGGTTGTGGCCCTATTCTTCAAAGAATGTGAACGTATCAATTCTTATTTTTCATTTCTTCTTTAACTGCCTAGCTCTGGTTCATTGATGATAGAATTATAGTAATGTCATAGCAACGTGATGCAAATGTCGACAATCAGAAGAAAATGAATGTCTGCTTCTTTGAAACCACAAATAACATGGAGAAATTAAAGTGACCTTACAAGAGGCTGAATCTTTTTTGGAATGGTTTCAATTCTACTCCAATCAGCTGTAATTGTAAATGACTTCATGAGAGGCAGGTTAGACACGGTCCCCCATTTATTGCCTCCTTCTAGTCACAGTTTAAGAAAAATGAGAAAGGAAGAAGTAAACAAGGCCTAAACAACACTGGATTGATTAAAATCTCTTGAAAATTATCTGTGGGAATGATGAAGCCAATCGCAAAATTTTTTTTCTTTTTCATTCGTGGGACATGGATATGGCTGGCCACCATTTATTGATGTAGAGGTGCCGACGTTGGACTGGGGTAAACACAGTAAGAAGTCTGGTGTTGTGAGACTTCTTACACCATTTATTGCCCATCCCCTGGTTGCCCTTGAGAAGGTGGTGGTGAGCTGCCTTCTTGAAACGCTGCAGTCCGTGTGCTGTGGGTTGACCCACAATGCCGGTAGGGAGGGAATTCTAGGATTTTGACCCAGCGACTGCGAAGGAATGACAATATATTTCCAAGTCAGGATGGTGAGTGGCTTGGAGGGGAACTTGCAGGTTGTGGTGTTCCCATGTGTCTGCTGCCCTTCTCCTTCTAGATAGAAGTGGTCATGGGGTTGGAAGGTGATATCTAAAGATCTTTGGTGAATTTCTGCAGTGCATCTTATAGATAGTAATGATGTAGAGATGCCGTGGTTGGACTGGGGTGGGCATGGTGAGAAGTCCCTCAACACCAGGTTAAAGAACAACAGGTTTATTTGGAATCACAAGCTTTCGGAGTGCTGTGATTAGCCCTTTTGGAGTGGAGTGGTCAACTCACCTGATGAAGGAGCAGCACTCAAAGCTCGTGATTCCAAATAAACCTGTTGAACTTTAACCTGGTGTTGAGAGACTTCCTACCTTGTGGATAGTTCACGTTGCTGCTACTGAATGTTGGTGGTGGAGTGACAGCATGCTTGTGGATGTGGTTCCAGTCAAGTGGGCTGCTTTGTCCTGGGTGGTGTCAAGCCTCTTGAGTGTTGTTGAAACTGCGCCCTTCCAGGCAAGTGAGGAGTATTCCATCACACTCCTGACTTTTGCCTTGTAGATGATGGATAGGCTTTGGGGAGTCAGGAGGTGAGTTACTCACCACAGTATTCCTAGCAATTAAATGTTCCAATTTATCAATTCCATTGATTTTGAATTTTTTATTACCTCACTGGTTTTCTATTCTATCCACCTAGAAAAGTTATCACTTTAGAATGTGGTTAGAGGTTAATCAAACTTTGTTTTTGAAGCAAAGTGGTCTAAATGACAGAAACTGGAATTACACAAGATATTGAATATCAGGCACTTCAACACAGAGCATTTATATTTTAAACTATGAGTTAATAATCCGTTCTCCTTTAGGATTTGAATGCCGAGCTGTGAGTTTATGAGCTGTTATACTTTGAAGATTTATTCTAGTATGTCAAATTTGTTTGAGCAATATACTTTTGAAAGGCCAATAAATTTATTATGTTAACTAACTTCCAAAACGTTAAAATTGAATTTGACTTTAAATTATGCTCTCACCCTTGTTTGAGTTTGTCTGTAAGCAATATGGGCGGGACCTTAGGGCCTTGGGCGAGACCGGACATTCCCACCCGAGGTCAACGGAAATTTCAGTTGTTGGACCCTCGCTCGTGCCAATTCTGTGGCGGGCGAGGTCATGGAGCTCCATTCCTGCATTATATTGTTCTTTGTTCTGTGCTGGAATTTGTTAGCGCTGTCAAACTATGAGCAGAGTTTTCAGAGCAAGTTGTTGGATGTAGTCTGATACTTCCTCAGTCTGACGGAAGCCCTTAGTAAGAAGACTTCCTTTTTCAGCTGTGTGTTAACACAACATCAAGAGCTGTGCCATTGTGATAGTATGGACTTAGCGCAATGTGGGAGATGCATGCAGGCTGCCAAGTGGCCTCTTCACTCATATGCCAAAGTGTTTGTCTCTTAAATGTCACTGAAATGATTCAGCATGCCTCACGGTTTAAGGGCAGTTAAGGATGGGCAATAAATGCTGGCCTTGCTGGGGCTGGTGGAAGGGGGAGGGAGGAGAAGAATAGGAACCACAGGTCCCCGTAACATCCTGCCCATTGTTCCACTATTGCATTATCGCCGTAACTTTACCATTTCTTCATCCTTTAAGTGTTAATAATTGTTTGACCAGTTCATCATTATTTTTGATATTATTCAGTCCAAAGCTATGTATGGTTTTTCTGTTGAGCAAAAAGAGTCTACTGCATTCACTATAGAACAACAACAAATCACTATGGATAGCACTATTTCCTGTGAGATGTAATAAGGTGCGACATAAATGAAACTTCACTTCTTTAATGTGAAGCATTGACAAAGGCATTCCCTTACCTCACTCCAGAAGATATCTGAGTCTTTTTAATCGATTTTAAATATCCAAGCAGCTGGAAGGTGGGGCATTAATTACAGCGACACAACATTTATTCAGTGTGGGAGACTCAACTTTGAATACTAAAATTGACCAGTGATCACACTTGGATTTTAAAAATGCTGATTTTGCTAATTTTTGGATGGTGAATCAACAGCAAGAGGGGAAATAGATTTTGAGTGTTCAGTTTCCATATTGCTTAAGCTAATCAGGTGGTGGTTAGATTAATAGGTACCACTCATGGTGTCTCTGAGGGGATTGCACACTAGACCACCCAGTTTCAGTTTTATGTCACAAGTTGGTTTACATTAACACTGCAATAAAGTTCCTGTGAAAATCCCCTAGTCACAACACTCCTGCACCTGTTTGGGCACACTGTGGGAGAATTTAGCATGGCCAATGCACCTAACCAGCACTGTGAGAAGAAACTAGAGTACCCAGAGGAAACCCATGCAGTTATGGGGAGAACATGAAGACTCTGCACAGACAGTGACCCAAGCCGGGAATCGAACCCGGGTCCCTGGCGCTATGAGGCAGCAATGCTAACCATTGTGCCACCCTAATAAGTAGCTAGATGTCAATGAGTAAATGTAATTAGAACTTACCTGCTGAATGGTGGAAGAAAAGGGAAAATGCTAGCAATACATAGGTCTGGAGATAGAAACAGAGTTACCCTGACAAGATATGGACTTCCACATCCAGGAGACTGGAATAGAGTCCTTATAGGAAGCAGGGTGCGACGGTGTGCAGTTCAGGCAGCTGAGAGAGTCAGTGGCCTTTCAGGGAATATTGGTTGATAGATTATCCCGGGACGGAGAAAGGGAAGAATCGAAGATAGAATATGTGAAGGTGAGGGAAGAATGAAAATTAGAAGCAAAGTTGATGACGATGGGTGGGATTTTCCCATCCTTTCCCACCGGCAGGATTTTCCAGTTCCGCTGAAGGCAATCCCCCCTGCACAATGGTTTCTCTGGTGGCAGGATGGCTGGGTCATTCATCAGCAGGCCAGAAATTCTGGCTAACAGCGAGCCACTTCTGCTACTGAAAAACACACTGCCAGGCATGGGCTCCCAATGATTGGCTCCTGTATTCCTGAACTTTCTCTGAGAAGAAGAATTTCCCTGTTGTTTCCCTATAATAATACGTAGCTGGCACAAGTCAGCAAAAAAAGATGGAAATGTCTGAAATTCATTTGAGCCAGACACTTTTGTGATCTGATAATTTAATATTTCTATTCATTTGAAGCTTGAATGGAACAGTTGTGTATATTCTAAAACCTTGCCGTTCCGTACTATAGTCGTGGCTCTTAGGGATATGTATATTTTTCAATACACTAAATGGATACATCATGATTGGTAACTGTTACACATTTCAGCTGAAGATTACGTAAATCAATGCTGTTTTTCTTTAACAAGTGGGGAGAAATTTCTGCAACATTTTGAAATTTTTTTTTTCCAAGTGTCCTTCTTTACAATCAAAAGCTATTATCAGTTTTAAAATTGAGGTTAAATGAAGAGGGCATGAGGAAACAGTGCAAGTACAAAGAGAATTGAAGCAAAGAAGACAAAACAATTGATGCAGGGTACAGGTGGACTGGTGGAAGGCTTGCATCTGCTCCAGCTTTCTAACCCTACAGCCCATCTCCATGACAACATGGCATACCTGGGATGTTCCAAACAGAAATGTGAATGAATTATATTTTACCTTCAAAACAACTCTTTGATTCTGTGACCCACGTGAGTAATTTATATCTCTAATGGGTGTGATTGCCTTCTCTCCTAATTCGCTGGGTCCTATTAAGGAACTCCCATGCTTATAAACTGCTCCACCTACTTTCTATCTTGAACCAACAACAATTTTTAAAATATTTTCTTGAGACAAGGGGAGATTTTCTGGCTTCTATAAGAGATCACTGTATAAGTTTTACACTTCTACCTCTGACCTTTTACAATAAACACAAGTTACCTGTTGAATGTAATTAAGATGTGGATGTGCCGGCGTTGGACTGGGGTAAACACAGTAAAAAGTCTGACAACACCAGGTTTTAGTCCAACCGATTTATTTGATAGTAAACTCACAAGCTTTCGAGGGGACTCCCTCTTCGTCAGGTGAATGGAGAGTTCTGGCCTCGGACAGAGCATATAAAGCACAGACAGTTTAGAGATTACTGATCTTGGGTTCATGTCTCACTATCTGTAACCCCCGTGACTTGCCTGGGTTTGCAAAACCTCACTCACTGTGCTGTCTGGAGACAATACACATCTCTTTAACCTGTGATCAGTGCTCCTTCCACACACATTGTCAGCCACTTTAGGACTTGAACAGCAGGTTAGGTGTAAAGATTTGCATTCTAATCAGTAATCTCTAAACTGTCTGTGCTTTATATGCTGTGTCCGAGGCCAGAACTCTCCATTCACCTGACGAAGAGGGAGTCCCCTTGAAAGCTTGTGAGTTTACTATCAAATAAATCGGTTGGACTAAAACCTGGGAATGTAATTAACTCAGCTTATTTAAGTTGCATATGCATTTGGTGCACACCAGCTCCTTAAGCAAGTGCCATTTATCTTTATCTTCAAATCCTTAAGGTAAAAGTTACATTCCATGTTAAAACATATGCAACAACACTGGATGAGGGCTCAAAGAGTTGTAGCAAAGGAAATCTCAGATGTAAATACAATGTTAGAATATTTGACTGACATTTACATTTGATAGATTTTTGATAATTGATTGTATCCAGTATTGTTGGGTTTAAACTAAGTTAAGCAAGAACAAAGGACTAACCTTGCATAAAGAGCAATGATTATTTTAATGTTATGTAAGCAGCTGTAGTTAGACTAAACTGTAGATTCAATTTCACTGAAATTGTGTCTCGGCTAATGAGGATACTTTCTTTTTGTTTTTCCAGTACTCAGATGATAAATGAGCCTTTGTCATCATTTTAAGCTTTTGTAGTTAACATCTATTAAGTCGTTCCAAAATAGAGGCATTTCATGTTGCAATCAACAATTGCATCTCCCATACAGATGCTTCAACCCAGTAGCTCCCTTTTTACAGACATTTATTAAATCTGCTAAAAAAAAACATGCATTGGCTGAATATTATAAAGTTTTACAGATTAATGCTAAATTAGTTGTGACGTGAACGTAAAGTTTGTCAGTAACATGAAAGACAGGCTTTCATTTATGTAGCATCTTTCACAACCACCCTATGGAGACAAAGTCCGGCCTTCACATTGAGGACATTCTCCATCATGTTGTGTTGCCCAGATCTGGCAACTGAAGACTGGGCATCCACGAGGCGCTGTATGCCATCAGTAACAGCAGAATTTTACTCAGTGCAATCTGTAATCTCATGGTTCAGCATATCCCCCACTTTGCTATTTACCACCAGGCCAAGGGATCAGCTCTAGTTCAGGAGGGCAGGCCAGGGGCAGCACCAGGCATACCTAAGGTTGAAATGCCAACCTGGCTGAGCTACAACACAGGCCTAATTGCGAGCCAAGCAGCAAAAGCAACAAGTGATAGACAGAGCTAAACTAAGCATTCCCAAAACTTAAGTTAATTTGAGTTAAGAAACAACAAGGGGCAAAAAGCGCTGGTGATGGTGGTATACAGATCACCAAACTGTAGTGGGAATGTTGGGAAATCAGAGATGCATGTGTTAAAGGAACATCTGTGATTATGGGGGGCTTTAATCTGCATATGGATTGAGAGAGTCAAATTAGTCATAGCACAACAGAGGAAGAATTTCTAGAGTGCATATGGAATGGTTTTCTGGAGCAATATGTTGAGGAACCAACAAGGGAGCAGGTCATCTTGGACTGAGTGTTGTGCGTTGAGAAAGGAGTAGTTGGCAATCTAGTTGTGAGAGAACCCGTGAGGACAAGTGACCATAATGTGGTAGAATTCTTTGTCAAGGTGGATAATGATGTAGTTGATTCTGAGACAAGAGCCCTGAATCTCAATAAAGGCAACTATGATGGCATGAGGTGTGAATTGGCCATGATGGACTGGGAAAGGAAAGACAGTGGAAAGGCAATGGCAGGCATTTAAAGAATTAATAAGTGAACTCCAGAAGTTGTTTATTCCTGTTTGACGCAAGAGTGGTAAGGGAATTGTGGCCAAACCGTGGCTTACAATGGAAATTAGAGAGAGAATCAGATTCAATGAAGAAGCATACAAATTGGCAAGAAAAAGCAATAGGCCTGAGGTTTGGGAACAGTTTAAAATTCAACAATGGACGATCAAGGGTTTAATTAAGAAGGGAAAATAAAGTATGAAAGTAAGCTAGCGGGGAACATAAAAACTGACTAAAAGTTTCTATAGATATGTAAAGAGAAAAAGACTGACAAAAACGAATGTAGCCCCTTTGCAGTCAAAAATGGGAGGATTCATAATGGGGAATAAAGAAATGGCTGAGGAATTAAATTTGTACTTTGCTTCAGTCTTCACAAAGGAAGACATGAATAATGTACCAGAAGTGCTGAGAGAAACATGTGTTAGTGAGGAGCTGTAGGAAATCAGCATCAACGGAGAAATGATTTTGTGGAAATTGATGGGATGGAAGGTGGATAAATCTCCTGGTCCTGATAATCTTCATCCCAGAGTACTTAAGGAAGTGGCCCAGGAAATAATATATCCATCGGTGGTTATTTTCCAAAATTCTTTGGACTCTGGAATAGTTCCGACAGGTTGGAGGGTAACTAATGTAAGCCTGCTATTCAAAAAGGAAGATAAAGAGAAAACAGGGGACTATAGACCAGTGACCCTAACATCAGTACTGGGGAAGTTGCTCGAATCTATTATCAAGGAGTTCATAACTCAGCACTTGGAAGGCAGTGCTATAATCAGACAAAATCAGCATGGATTGACAAAAGGGAAATCAGACTTGACAAATCTATTGGAAGTTTTTAAGGATGCAACTAGTACAGTTGACTGAGGAGAAGCAGTGGATGTGATTTATTTAGAATTTCAGAAGGCTTTTTGACAGGGTCTCATATTACAGACTACTATGTAAAGTTAAAGAGCGTGGGATTACAGCTAATGTCTTAAGATGGATAGAAAGCTGTTAGCAGATAGAAAGCAAAGAGTTGGCATAAATTAATCCTTTTTTGATTGGCAGTCACTGACTAGTGGGTTTCCGCAGGGATCTGTGCTAGGACCCCAACTGTCCACATTATATATTAATGATTTGGAAGAGGGAACTGACTGTATTATCTCCAAATTTTCAGATGATACAAAGTTGGGTGGGAGGATGAGCTGTGAAGAGGATGCAGAAATGCTTCAGTGTCATGTAAAAGGGCTGAGTGTGTGGGCATCTGCATGGCAGATGCAGTATAATGTGAATAAATGTGAGGTTATCCCCAATAATAGGAAGACAGATTATTACCTGAATGGGTATAAATTGAGAGAGATGGATACTTGACGAGCCCTTGGAATCTTTGTGCAGCAGTGGCTGAAAGTAAACACGCAGGTACAGCAGGCAGTAAAAAAAGACAAATGGTATATTGGCTTTCATAGTGAGGAGGAACTTCTTCACTCAAAGGGTGGTGAGTCTCTGGAATTCTCTGCCCATTGAAGTGGTGGAGGCTACCTCGCTGAATATATTTAAGTCACGGGTAGATAGGTTTCTGATAGACAAGGGAATTAAGGGTTATGGGGAGAAAGTGGGAAAGTGGAACTGATCCACTTAAGATCAGCCATGATCTTATTGAATGGCGGGGCAGGCTCAAAGGGCTAGATGGCCTACTCCTGCTCCTATTTCTTATGTTCTTATAGTGAGAGGATTTGCGTATCGGGATAGGACTGTTTTGTTGCTGTTGGTGAGGCCACATCTGGAGTATTGTGTGCAGTTTTGAAGTCCTTACCTGAGGAAGGATTTCCTTGCTATCGAGAGAGTACAGTGAAGGTTTACCAGGCTGATTCCTGGGATGGCAGGTCTGTCATATGAGGAGAGACTAAGCTGTTAGGATTATATTCACTGGAGTTTAGAAGAGTGAGAGGGGATCTGATAGAAACTTACAACGTTCTAACAGAGTTAGAAAGAATGTTCCCAATGGTGGGGGAGTCCAGAACTAGGGGTCATAGTTTGAGGATAAGGGGTAAACCTTTTAGAACTGAGGTGAGGAGACATTTCTTTTCCCAGAGGGTGGTGAATGTGTAGAATTCACCACCACAGTAGTTGAAGCCAAAACGTTGAGTGATTTCAAGAAGAAATTAGATATAGCTGTTGGGGCTAAAGGGATCAAATGATGTGGGCGGAAGGGGGATCAAGATATTGAATTCGGTATTCAACTGTGATCACAATGAATGGCAGAGCAGGCTCAGTGGGCTGAATGGGTACTGCTTCTAGTTTCTGTATTTCTATAACCAATGGTGATCCAAGTTCTACAGTCTTGCCACATACAGTTGTGAATGGTGGTGGACAATTAAGTAACTCGCTGGAGGAGAAGGCTCCCAAATATTCTCAGTGATGGAGGAGGCCAGCACATTAGTACAAAAGATAAAGCTTAAGCATTTGTAACAATCAAAAACCAAAAGTACCATCGCAGTCTCCTCTGGAGGCCCCCAGCATCACTGATGTCGATCTTCAGCCAATTCAATTCATTCCCCTTGATATCAAGAAATGATTGAAGGCCCAGAATACTGACATGGCTATGTGCCCTAATAATATTCAGGCAATGGTACTGAAGGCTTATGCTCCAGAAATTGCTGTACCCTAGCCAAGCTGTTCCAGTGCAGCTACAACACTGGCATCTACCCAGCAAAGTGAAAAATTACCTAGGTATGCCTGTATAGACACTTCTTTACACAGCCAATTACCAATCTATTAGTCTGCTCTCGACCGTCCGTCAAGTGATGGAAGGGGACATCAACAGCCTGATCAATCAGCACTTGCTTAGCCAGGACCTGCTCACTGATGCTCAGTTTGGGTTCCGCCAGAGTCACTCAGTTCCTGACCTCATTAAAGCTGTGGCTCAAACATGGATGAAACAGCCAAAAACAAGAGGTGAGGTCAGAGTGACTCACTTAACATAAAAGCATTTGAGTGCTTATCACTGCTGCCTCTCAGTTCCACAGACTTAGGTTTGAGTATGGCCTGGGTGACTGTGTGGAGTTTGCACGTTCTTCCACTTGTCTGCGTGGGTTTCCTCTGGGTGCTCTGATTTCCTTCTGTACTCCAAAGATGTGCAGGTTAAGCCCAACAACACTCAAGAAGCTTGACACCATCCAAGAGATGTAACCAAACTTGATTAGCAACCCATCCACAAACATTCATTCCATCCACCACTAATGATTGCCATGTGTACCATCTACAAGATGCACTGCAGGAACTCATCAAGGCTCCTTTGACAGCACCTTCCAAATCCATAACCATTCCTATCTGGAAGGACTACAGCAGCAGATGCATTGGAACATCACCATCTGGAAGTTCCCACTCCAAACCACTCTCCCATCCTGACTTGGAAGTATTTTGGTATTCCTTCATTGCCTCTGGGTCAAAATCCTGGAACTCCCTCCCTTACAGCGCTGTGGGGTGTACCTACGCCACATGGACTGCAACAACTGAAGAAGGCAGCTCACCACTGCCCTCTCAGGTGGAATTAGGGATGGGCAATGAATGTTGGCCTAGTCAGCGATGTGAAAGAGCAAGAAGAAAATGATTAAGATCCCAGATGCCTTGTCACCCTGGCTCTGCTATTAACAGCTCATACTTCCAGCAATTGAAAAGGCAGAAAAGCTTTTGAACTGAAGGTTGCAGGGTAAAAGTGTAACTAGTACCATATAGCATGAGATGCCCACTCATGCAGGGCTATTATATCTTTTATAAAAATAGATGGTTCTCAAGCAAATCAAATACTGACACCTACCTCAGTCAATCATCTGTCTCATACTGTTGATATTATTTCATACTGAGTAACCATTATATAAACTGTGTGTCAAAATTGAAAATAAACTGATTTATCAAGTTGTTCAGTAAAACGTGCTACCAACTGAAGTACTATTTCCCTTGTTATATTAGGTCATTCTATTATGGGATCAGCCTCTCGTCCTTCTGAAAATAAACCATTGCTATGATATTTTCTATGCTTAATTATTTTAACAACTGGTCCATAAAGCCAAATAAAAAAAGCCACATTTCTAAAATGCTATATAATTTAACACTGTACATTTGTTTTTTGGAATGGAGTGTGCAGGTGTAAGGTAAATGTTCAATTTTTCAATATTTTAAGGAGGATCATTTAAACTCCATGCATCGTGACCAATCATAATCAATATAGAACCCCTATAGTGCTGAAGGAGGCCATTTGGCCCATCAAGTCTGCACCAACTCTCTGACAAAATATCCTACCCAGACTCTGTCCCCCGCCTATCCCTGTAACCCATTTACTGCAGCTAATCAACCTAACCTATACATCTTGGGACATTAAGGGGCAATTTTGCATGGCCAATCTACCTAACCCACACATCTTTGGACTGTGGGAGGAAAGCAGAGAGCCCGGAGGAAACCCACACAGACACGGGGAGAATGTGCAAACTCCTCACAGTGACCCAACGCTGAAATTGAACCCAGGTCCCTGATGCTGTGAGGCAGCAGTGCTAATCACTGCACCACCTCAAAGCATGTTAAGTTTTGCCAACCTCTGAAGGAATGATTCACTGATATTAGAATGTTGTTTTGGTGATAGAAACATAGAAGATAGGGGCAGGAGGAGGCCATTTGGCCCTTCGAGCCTGCCCCACCATTCATTCCGATCATGGCTAATCATCCAACTCAACCTAATCCTGCTTTTTCCCCATAACCTTTGATCCCATTTACCCTAACTGCTATATCCATCCCAATCTTGAACACCCCGTATCCCTGAAATCCATAGAATCCTATAGTGTAGAAGAAGGTCATTCAGCCATTGAGTCTGGTCTGACCACAATCCTACCCAGGCCCTATCCCCATAACCCCGTACATTTACCCTATCTAGTCCCCTCACACTAAGGGGCAATTGAGTATGGCCAATCCACCTAACCTGCATATCTTTGGACTGTGGGAGGTAACAGGAGCACCCGGAGGAAACGGGGAGAACGTGCAAACTCCACATGGACAGTGACCCAAACGGGGAATTGAACTTGGGTCCCTCCCTGGCACTGTGAGACAACAATGCTAACCACTGTGCCGCCGAAATGTAATTATTGTTCATCTGAGTTGACTATGAGTCCATTGTTCTCCCAGACTTCCTTAATGACAGGAAAGGAGATAGCAGTAACTCTGTTCAGCTCAGGAGGATTAGCTTTCTTTCCCAGGATATGTAGGTGTTTAGCTAAATGCAGTAATAAGCAATTGAAAGTAAAGATCACAAACTGATGACATCAACCATGAGCCGTATGATCGTTCAGTAAGATGGGGAAGATTTTTATTGTGTTTGAATCTCATCTGGTTAATGTACTGTGTTTCACTGCTTATGACCAGACTACAGCTGAATAATTATCAGCTTAAATGATAATTTTTATTGAGTAAGGAGGGACTCCATCGAGTTGCATGGGCAATTTAATTTACATTGACTTTGGGAGGTTTAACCTCAGTAATATTTTGTACCTGATATTAAAACGGGCTTGTGATAACGGAATGAAGAAACAGAGTTGGGGAGGATTCCTTTCAGGAGACGCTGGTGGCCGATTTTTATCCTTTAATCAGCTTAAACGTTCCTAGCAACGTTGCCAGGGAACGTTATAATTGGGAATGAGGGAAATGGAGGTGGGACTGAATATGAGGGCATCAGTGGTGGAGGTGAGAGACTCATTGAGTGAAGCACCAGTAGGCAACCTTGTATTACCAACCCTCCGGGTAGTCCTGGAGTCTTCAGCAGTTAAAGATTACTCTCCCGGATACTGCCATGAGCAACCCGGGAGGAAAGGCAGAGGAGCATATAGAAAAGTAGGGTGTATTTTTAGAATTTTCTTTTAACGTTTTGCTTATTAGGTGTAAAAAAAAATCTGGGATGGGCAAAAAGAGACTGTTTGACAGGCAGTGTGGTCGAATGTCTTTTGATCTCCAGGGCTACATGCAATCAAGAGCTGAAATCTCGAAGGCAAATAGGAATCGGCAAGAATTGCAACCTTGCTGGCAATAAGAATGCAGCATTAAAGTTAAAATATGTGAGGTGAGGATGGGGAATGACTTTTAGTCTGGCAGTGCAGTTGGAAATCTTTTGATCATGTTTCAATGGTAAGAGAAATTGAAGCTTCAGGCAATATCAGATAATAACTTTGGGCTGTCTCATTTCCAGAAGTGTTATTTTCCTCAACTTGGCACAATGGTTAGCACTGCTGCCTCACAGTGCCAGAGACCTGGGTTTGATTCCTGGCTTGGGTCACTGTCTGTGCGGCGTCTACATGTTCTCCCCATGTCTGCGTGGGTTTCCTCTGGGTGCTTCAGTTTCCTCCCACAATCCCAAAGACCTGCTGGTTAGATGCTTTGGTCATGCCAAATTCTCACTCAGCGTACTCAAGCAGGCACTGGTGTGTGGCAACTTAGAACATAGAACAGTACAGCATAGTACAGGCCCTTCGGCCCTCAGTGTTGTGCTAAGCTATGTCCAAACCCAAGATCAAGCTATCCCACTCCCTATAATTCTGGTCTGCTCCATGTGCCTATCCAATAACCGCTTGAAAGTTCCTAAAGCGTCCGACTCCACTATCACAGCAGGCAGTGCATTCCACATCCCAACCACTCTCTGGGTGAAGAATCTACCTCAGACACCCCTCCTATATCTCCCAACATGAACCTTATAGTCATGTCCCCGAGTAACAGCTATATCCACCTGAGGAAATAGTCCCTGCACGTCCACTCTATCTATCCCCCTCATCATCTTATAAACCTCTATTAAGTCGCCTCTTATCCTCCTCCACTCTAAAGAGAAAAGCCCCAGCTCCCTCAACCTTTTCTCATAAGACCTACCCTCCAAACCAGGCAGCATCCTGGTAAATCTCCCCTGCATTTCCTCCAATGCTTCCACATCCTTCTTATAGAGAGGTGACCAGAACTGAACACAATATTCCAAATGTGGTCTCACCAGTGTCTGGTACAGTTGCAGCATAAACTTGGGGATTTTCACAGTAACATCATTGCAGTGTTGCTGTAAGCCTACTTGTGACACTAATAAATAAACTTTAAGCAACAAGCAAAAATCGTTCCATGAACAATCGCCAAAATGCAATGTACAAAACAGGATGAAGGCCCCCTCCTGCCATATCCACAGCACCCAGTATGTTTTCACTAAGGGGTTGCAGTCTGACGCAATGTTATGGATTGAAACTTGCTCATTAGTAACCAAATGATGAATGACAACAGTTCCACTCAATCCAGTTAACAAGCGGCAACGGCCGCAGTCCAGAAACCAACTGACAACCAAAAGAGCGTCATGAAAAATATTGAACCTCCGTCAAGTAATGAAGTCAATTACGTGTCACTTCCAATGAGTCGAACTCTACGGTTAAGGTGAGCAAGAAATAAAATTTGTCATCAAAATAATCACAGCAGCTTGACATAACACAGTTTCTGCTTTTTCTCCAGGTTAGGTCACGTTTTGATGCATTAGTTATCTGAGCGCTATCACCCTGGCTTGGGAATAGTGGCGAGTTAGATTGGACCCTGTGAGTTATAGCTCAACTTTGCTCTGAATTCAAAAAAGACACAAACGCTAATCAAATCTAGCAATAAAACCTGCGTCCGGTTAACATTTATACAGAATATGATATATATCAACTTGTTTTCACAATTGCCTGCAGCTGAAGTTATTCTACATAGCATTAGCATGTAATTATAAGATTCTTCCTAAAGCAGGAAGGCTAGACTGACTAGAGCCTGTACCCTTGAACAAGAAGGCAAATGTTCTGCTAAATCATGTCGGTGGCACAGTGGTTAGCACTGCTGTCTCACAGCGCCAAGGACCCGGGTTCGATTTCTGGTTTGGGTCACTGTCTGTGTAGAGACTACACATTCTCTCTGTGTCTGCATCGGTTTCCTCCGGATGCTCTGGTTTCCTCCAACAGTCCGAAAGATGTGTTGATTGGCCGTGCTAAATTCTCCCTCAGTGTACCCAAACAGGTGCTGGAGTGTGGCGACTGGGGGATTTTCACAGTAATTTCATTGCAGTGTTAATGTAAGCCTACTCATGACACTATTAAATAAACTTTAAACGTTTTTTGTTGGTTGGGTGGGTTGGAGAGACAATCCTTGGGGGTAATGTTGAATTCTAAAGGGGTTTACAATAGAACATAGAAAAACTCCAGCACAAACAGGCCCTTCGGCCCACAAGTTGCGCTGAATACATCTCTACCTACTAGGCTTACCTATAACCCCCTATCTTACTAAGTCCCATGTACTCATCCAGAAGTCTCTTAAAAGACTCTATTGAATCCGCTTCCACTGCCACCGCCAGCAACCGATTCCACGCACTCACCACCCTCTGAGTGAAAAACTTACCCTTGACATCTCCTCTGTACCTACTCCCTAGCACCTGTGTCCTCTTGTGGCAGCCATTTTGGCCCATTTAGTGGGAAAAAGCCTCTGAGAATCCACTCGAACAATACCTCTCAACATCTTACACACCTCTATCAGGTCACCTCTCATCCTTCATCTCTCCAAGGAGAAAAGACCGAGCTCCCTCAACCTATCTGCATAAGGCATACCACCCAATCCAGGCAACATCCTTGTAAATCTCCCCTTCACCTGTTCAATGGCTTCCACATCCTTCATTTAATGAGGCAACCAGAACTGAGCACAGTATTCCAAGTGTGGTCTGACCAGGGTCCTGCTGTGATTCTAGGATTCCAAGTGCTGGAACATATTGAACATCAAAGGATATGAAGGTGTGGTACTGGAGACCCCCCAAAAGCTAGAGGGCATGGGGGCAGGGGGGAGGGAGTGGAAGTACAGATTCTATGAAGAGAACTATAACCTATTAATTTTCAAAATCATTTTTTTCCCAAATATATTTGAAGTGTAAGGACCCACAATGTTTTTTCTCTTACTTTAGGATTTTTTTTGAGGTTCTGGATAAAACAAAATCCAGACTCATCAATTTTCTCTACGTAGCATCCTAACTACATTGGGGATTATAAGTTTTAAACGTAAAGTAAAAGATGTGGTTTGCACACATAGGTTCAAAATAACACCATCAGATTTATTCTAGGAAATTGAAACTAAAACTGGAGCCTGTGAAACACCCCAGTGACGACATCATCAAATCATGTGACAGGCTCTTAAAGCAATCATGCAACCGCTTAAATATACGACACCCAACATGAAGGTGGTGACATTATTCCTCTCTCACCAGTACCAGATTTAACGGGGGTCCTGTTTGAACAGTAGACCATCCATTAGACACCTGAAAAATAGGTGGCTGGCTGTTGAATGCAGAAGGGTCACTTTGGCTGGACCATCAATGCCCAAGTCAGATACAGTTTTCAGTTAGGTGTGTAAATAGGTGAGCAGTACACCCGCCAATATGAGGGTAGAGGCTACCCAATTGTGAAAATTGGGATCCTCTGCCAGTTTAGGATCTCCATTATCTTTTAGAGAAGGATGAAACATTGAGACCAGAATTCTCTGATGTTGGAGGCACTGCCACTGCTGCCAGCGAGAACGGAGAATTTGCACTCAACCAAATATCCATTCACTGCAGTGGGACTGGAGAATCACAACTGTGGGCAAGGTCGGAGAATCTGACCCGAGTTGTTTTTAAGCAATGGAGAGCGTAGATGTGGATAACCAGCTGATGTGTATATTTTCAAAGGGTGATTGATAAATACCAGAAAGTAGACATCTTGGTAAAATTGCAGCTGAAGGGATGAAAGGAGCAGTAACAGATTGGAAATAAAATGAACTCATGGAAAGGAATCAGAGAATAGTGATAAAATAATTATTTTCCAAACTGGAGTAAAATGTATAGTGTTGTCACCCAGGGATTGGTGTTGGGACCAGTACCCTTTTTGATATATATTAATGAACTGGAAATGGGCATAATATAACTTTTGCAGATGAAGTAAAACAAATTTTATGTCAATGAGATTTTATGGTCTTGTCTAAGTTAATGGACTTCTGAAAGGCTTGCTGCATTTTATAGCCCCACCCCTGCCACGGCGGGACTGAAAAATTCTACCCCCAGAAATGCAACAAAGAGTGGTACTTAACAAGGACAGACTGGTCAAATGGACAGTAACCTGGATGCAGAGAATTATGAAAAGATTCATTCTGGTAGGAAGATCCAATATCAAATAAATAGTACAATTTTAAAGGTTTTACAGGGACTGATGGGTGTGATCTCTGAAGGTGGCAGGACAAGTTTAGAAGTCCGCTAAAAAGATATATAGCTCATTGTTTTACGAATGTATGGAGTTAAAAAAAAGCAAAGAAGCTGTGCTGAACTACTATAAACTCAGGTTAGCCCTTGGCTGGGGAATTGCACCCATGTTGGGAGACCATACTTTAAATAGATGTACTGGCCTTGGAGCAGCTGCAGAGGTGATTTATCAGAATGGTACCAGGGATCTGGGGCTTCAGCTATGTGAAGAGACTGGAGAAGTTGAGTGGGGTACCTTAGAGCAGAGAAGGTTAATAGGAGGTCTGATTGAGATGTTCAGAATTATGAATGGTTTTGACATAGTAAATAAGGTGAAACTGATTCCAGTGACAGGCTGGTAACCAGAGGGCACAAAATTATGGCAATTGGCAAAAAAAAAACAGATCTTTTTGAGGCCGTCAGTTTTGGGGATTCTGTCACCCAACAAGCACCTGAGAGACAGACAGAAGTCCCAGTGAAGTTGAGTTAAAATGTTAGAGGATGGATTAGAGGATGGGGAGCAGATTTTGAGTAAGGAGAGCTGTCAGGGTGAAGTTGCCCCTTTGCAGAAATGGTTTTTGTTTGGCAAGGCCTTAGATCTAAGAGGTGCGCCTGTAAGATAGCGTTTTAGTATATTCCAGCATCCAGGGAGAAGGACATTGGAAGGCAAAGTCGAAACCCTAAGAGCTGTTAAAGCAATCCAAGTGGGAGTGACCTTTGGTGAGAACTTCAATGAGATCTTCAAAGGGAGAGATTGGAAACATTTGTGAAAAAGATGAATTTTCCGTGAGATTGACCCAGTGGGACTAATGTCTGGTTGATTTGTTGCAAAATCCATGTAATCGGTTTTGGTTGCATCTGACATTTACTCGTTTACTCCAGCTACAGTTTGTCGATTCAGATGTGTTTCATACTTATCCTGAATGTTAAAGTATAACTCGTTTAAGATGTATATTGTAACTTGTGTTATCTTTCTGAACTTGTGTCGTAAAAATTTGCCCTTCTTGTTCAATATCCATGGACCTATATGACTTTATTCCAAATGTTGGCGCCTTGAATCTCAATCTTTACCTACTTTAAATAAAATGTTATTGGTTCCCTAACCAGATCTCTCCCCCATCAGGGTTCTTTTTAAGTTTTAAATTTATATTTATTAATGTCACAAGTGGGCTTACATCAACACTGCAATGACGTTACTGTGAAAATCCCTGAGTTGCCACACTCTGGCACCTATTCAGGTACACTGAGGGAAAATTTAGCATGGCCAATATACCTAACCAATATGCCTGGAAACGTGGGAGGAAACTGGAGCACCTGGAGGAAACCCATGCAGACATGGGGAGAGCATGCAAACTCCAAACAGACAGTGGCCCAAGCTGGGAATCAAACTCAGATCTTTGGCACTATGAGGCAGTAGTGCTAACCACTCTGCCGCCATATCTGACCAAGGATTGTAAGAATCATCATGTCCAATTCATTTGTGCTTAAGTTGAAGTTCTTCAATTCTTCAACACCTAGGGAGTTACTCTCATCTACAACTGAGAACTCGATCAGAAGCAGGTCAGGTTTGTCATTGTACAGAGTGTCCGTGCATCTAGAGAATTTCTGCTCAGCTTGCATAATGCTCCAACTTGTACTGTAATACTGTTGACTTTGAATGTCATTTGGCAATGACAGGTTATCCAGTTTGTTTTCCCTTCTAGAAGGCATAACATTGTGAACTTGAATCAATTCATCTCTCCAAAAACCTCTCTTCGTTGCAAAGGCAGTGATGACCTGCTCAGCATTTCCTGTTTTTTATCTTCATGTGATCCGTTTCATCTTGCTGTCCATTCATCTGAACTTGTGCTGAATTTTCAGCTCCTCTTCCCATGAGCTGGCAAGGCACTCAGTACAAAAGTTATTACTGTGTGACCAGGATAACATCAAATAATTCTAGCCTGCAGAAACAGGCAATTTGACACATCAGGCCTGTCAGTGTTCTCCACTTCTGCCATCGAATGAAAATCTACTCTCTTGGCTTAACCTCCACACCTTTTATTGTCCCTCTTTTCCAAGTATCTGTCGAGATGCTTTTGTAAAAGAATCCGTGGATTCTGTTTCAGTAATTGATTGTGATCTAGAATTCCACAAACTAAGCATCTTCTAAGTAAAGGTCATTTTCCTATTCTTCCCAATTCACTTTCTTTATTTCTTAAATTTGTGTCATTTAGGAATCGTCTTACTGAACGGTGAAAACAATTAATTGCCACCTTCTAACTATCCCCAGTATTAACTTCCTCAGTTATCCTGTAACTGCAAAGCGGTAAGAAAAGTGGCACAGTGGTTAGCACTGCTGCCTCACAGCGCCAGGGACTCGGGTTCAATTCCAGCCTCGGGTCACTGTCTGTGTGGAGTTTGCACATTCTCCCTGTGTCTGCGTGGGTTTCCTCTGGATGCTCTGATTTCCTCCCACACTCCAAAGATGTGTGGGTTAGGTGGATTGGCCATGCTAAATTGACCCTAGTGTCAGTGGACTAGCAGAGTAAATATATGGGGGTTATGGGAATATGGGTGGGATTGTGGTTGGTGCAAACTCGATGGACCAAATAGCCTCCTCCTGCATTGTAGGGATTCTATGATTCTAACCCTTGGGCCCAGGAATTTCAATTTAGGCCACTTTCCAATGCCATGAACCCGCATGTGTGCCTACAATATTTATATGGTGGTGGACAAGCTGGAGTCAGACACTGCCTCTGGAAGCAGGCCTGAGGAGGAAATGGAGGTAGGTAGATGTTGAGGTGGGCAGGTTAGAAGTTGCTAGAATCCAAGCTGCTGGCTGAAGTTCAAAGCAAGACATAAAACAAGACATTTCTCTTGTGGGACTCTTAAAGCAAGCATACCTTTTTGTAAAAGAGTCTGACAATTGGTGATTTATGTGACCCATTTCATCTTGGTGATCTTTTTACTCTCTCACCTTTTATGCTAGCAAGGTCAATTCTTAAATTTTGCTCAGTCACATTTCCGGTTGAATGCACAGTCATCCCATAGAGAAGTCCCCTTGTATAGAACTTCCCTCAAGGTATTTAATAATTAAAATTCCATGTCACCAAAGATGCTTTTAATTACCTTGAAATAACTCCTCACAGGTTGGAGTTTCTTCACCAGATTCCCTTTATTTACAAACTTGTCTCCACTTTTGGGATTGCTTCAAGTACAAACGCAGAATCCAGACACTCCTAATTATATCCACAGGTGAGACTCCCTGACTGGGCAGGCAATCATTACCTCAATCAGGGAGCTCGAGGCCGCAGCTGGAGTACTGTGTGCAGTTTTGGGCGCCGCACCTGTGCAAAGATATTTTGGCCTTGGAGGGAGTGCAGAGGAGGTTTACTAGGCTGATGCCGGAGTTGAGGGGGTTGAGCTATGAGGAGAGGCTGAATAAACTGGGCTTGTACTCGTTAGAGTTTAGAAGAATGAGGGGAGATCTCATTGAGACGTATAAGATGATGAATGGGATGGATAGGATAGAGGTGGAAAGACACTTCCCGCTCAAAAAAGACAGTAGGACTAGGGGGCACAGCCTCAAGATAAAAGGGGGGCGGTTTAGAACGGAGTTGAGGAGGAACTTCTTCACTCAAAGGGTGGTGAATCTCTGGAATTCTCTGCCCGTTGAAGTGGTGGAGGCTGCCTCGCTAAATATTTTTAAGACGCGGGTTGATAGGTTTTTGATAAGAGAGGGGATTAAGGGTTATGGGGAGAGGGCGGGAAAGTGGAACTGAGCAGCGACAGATCAGCCATGATCTTATTGAATGGCGGGGCAGGCTCGAAGGGCTAGATGGCCTACTCCTGCTCCTATTTCTTATGTTCTTATGTTCGTACTCTAAGAGACCAGCCTCATGAGTCTTGTTGAGGTCATTATTTAGCCTTTTTATTTTCTTAACTTCCCAAGCCATTGGACAACATTTGTTATTTTTTCCCACCAAGAATATGATAAAAACCTTGCTCATGAATATTCATCTAGAAGACTGACATGTGAAGCATCACTAAAAATGGCTGACTTTGGCTGAAATGGTGACATGGTGGCACGAGGGCAGAACGGTGGCACAGTGGTTAGCACTGCTGCCTCACAGTGCCAGGGACCTGGGTTCAATTCCGGCCTTGGGTGACTGTCCATGTGAAGTTTGCATATTTTCCCGTGTTTGTGTGGGTTTCCTCCGGGTGCTCCAGTTTCCTCCCACAGCCTGAAAGGACATGCTGGTTAGGTGCATTGACCATGCTAGATTCACCATGACTTCTGGATCACACAAAGCCAAAAACCTAAATGTGCGTTTCTCTAAACACAATGTTTTATTTGACGTCCGAACTTTCTCAACTCCAGCATGTTTCGTGAGTTCCAATCCGTTAAAGCTATCAGCAGATGTTGTCTGACTGCACAGCCAGTTCAACAATCCAATAAAACTCCTTAGTTGGTCTATTCCTTCCTTGGATGCAGGATCCTCATTTTGTGAGGACCTGGCCCAATTTGTTGGGATACGATTGACATTTTCCAAATAAGACTTTTAATTAAGGTCAGTCTGACTTATTCTGCTTAATGTCTGGCATTATATACTTAAAGCCTTTCAAAGCCAGATTTCCAATCTCAAACTCCTCCTTTATTTCATCTATCCCACATAGCTCAAATTCTGCAGAACCTCCCTAAAATATATCAACGTGCATCATTAAGATGCCTGCTAGTTTCTCTCTGTGATACCAGTGGAACATAGCTTTTAGCTGAATATAATTGAATTTCAATAGGTGGACTAGGTGAGACATACCACACCCTTGATGTGTGACTGAACCCATAAATGCACTTGTTTAATTTCCACAGGTTTCTTCTCTATCACCAGTTTCTCTAAGTGGTGTCAAAAATCGGTCCCTTTGAAATTTCGCATCTTGTAAAAATTTTATACAGAATCACCACTCTCTTTCACGACTTTAATGTATTATTGTCCCTGACCTGAAGTCAGCAGAACTTTCATATTCCTTTACCTTACTTTGGACTTTACTACTTGGAGAATCCAGGTTAAGCAATCCAGTCCACATACTGTGGAGGTGCGTATACTGTCCAGCACAGCACAACTGAACGAGCCTGCAACTTGAACATCCATTACTGGAGTACCCAGCTAGTGGGTGGTGAATCTATGGAATTTGTTGTCAGGCATGGCTATGGAGGCCAGGTCATTGAGTATATTTAAGAGAGAGATAGGTTCTTAATTGGGAAGGGGATCCGAGTCACGGAGAAAAGGCGGGAGAACAGGTTTAAGAAACACATCAGCCACGATTGAATGGTGGAACAGACTCAATGGGCCGAATGGCCTAATTCTACTCCTATATCTTATGGAGTAAAGCTTTCTGGTGACCAATACTGTCCCTTCTGACTGATCACTTTCACCTTTTGAACCTTCCATATCATGTGTCATTTCAAAAACCCATTTTGGGCAATTCATTGGATAATGATATTTCGGGACACATTTGAAACCCTGTTGACCATTCCTCAGTTTTCCCCTGTGGTCCAGTCTCCTGCCATTATTACCAGATTCCTGTGATCCGTGTGAGCTAGCTAAAGGATCTCCATCCTCATTTCTGCTGTTTGTGGTTCTTTGGTATTGGCTTTTGCAACCCATTTCTAGGTGGTCTTGAACTGCTGTCAGCATTAAACCCTCCATCCCTTTGTCATTTCAATTTTCAACATGGGTGGGGGGGGGTGTTCTTGAGTGCGGATATCACTTGCAACAAAGATGCTATGTAAGATAAGGATGTTCAATGAAGTCTGAAGTGTTGCTGTTATTGGTTTTGTGACCTTCACTCTGCAGCATTCATTACTTTCACAATCCTGGAGCTTTAAGCTGTAAATCCCACTAAATTCAGTGGCCTCACGTTTGCAAACCTCCTATGTTGCAGTACAAAAGAAACTCCAAAATTTCCATCCATTGAGGGTGCTAAATTTAATGAAACTGATTGGAAATTTGAACGGAAATGCAAAAGCAACACGGGCAGAGGTGATTACTGTTGACAGCTCTGAACTCCAAAACTTCAGCCTCTGCTTTGACCTCCCACCCAATGTTCCTGGTGGGATGAGAGGACGATTGTCAGAGACTCATCCTTTTCCCCCCTCATAAGCTGCACTTTCTTAAAGTCAGAGTCAATTCAGTTGTTATGCTGGAGTAAGCAAGTGCCAGGATGCATGCACTTAATGGGAATGATGACAGGGGTGTACAAAATATCCAGCGGCATTGAATGCTCTTCAGATTGTAAGTGGAGACACATTTGGGAAGAAGGCTCAGGATACAAAGTGCACCTACTGAGTAATGCACATTGATAAAAGAACTGAAATTGTGAGGTAATTTTAAGTGCGAGTTGCGCTTAGTACACACCATTAATGGAAAGTAATTATGGCATATGGTACCTTAGCCGACCTGGTACGATCATTACATTTTTTCTGCGACTGCTTCCTGGTGCGGTGGATGAAAGACACTTACCAGATCCGATCGTTTGCTTGGTTACTCATGCTTGGGCACTGCCTGCAGTGGTTTGCACTGCTGCCACATGGCTGCAGGAACCCAAGTTCGATTCCTGGCTTTGATTCCCGGCTTGGGTCACTATCTGTGTGGAGTCTGCGTGTTCTTCCCATGTTTGCGTGTTTCCTCCGGGTGGTCCAGTTTCTTCCCATAGTCCAAAAGACTTGCCAGTTATGTGCATTGGTCATGCTAAATTCTCCCTTTGTGTACACAAACAAGCACTAGAGTGTGGCGACTAGGGGATTTTCACAGTAACTTCATTGCAGTGTTCAGGATGTGGAGGCTTTGGAGGGAGTACAGCAAAGATTTAACAGGATATTACCTGGTATGGAGGGTGTTAGCTGTGAGGAGAGATTGAATAAACTGGGGTTGTTCTCCCTGGAAAGCAGAGACTGAGAAGTGACCTGATGTGGCAGCAGTGCAAACCACTGCAGGCAGTGCCCAAGGATGAGTCACCAAGCAAATGGTCGGATCTGGTAAGTGTCTGTCATCCACCACACCAGGAAGCAGTCGCAGAAAAATGTAATGATCGTACCAGGTACCATATGCCATAATTACTTTCCATTAATGGTGTGTACTAAGCACAACTCACACTTAAAATTACCTCACAATTTCAGTTTGTTTATCAATGTGCATTACTCAGTAGGTGCACTTTGTACCATGAGCAGGGTACAAAGTCTTAGATGGATAGACACATGAACAGGTGGGGTATAGAGGGATACAGGTGGTTGGTCTAGGTAGGGCTACTTGATCGGTGCAGGCTTGGTAGGCCGAAGGGCCTGTTCCTGTGCTGTACTGTTCTTTGTTCTTTATGCAACCCTACATGTGACACTAATAAATAAACTTTCAAAAGACTTCTTCACATTCTTATTTCTTGTAGGATACTTCCAGTAATTCTATCCTGGAAATGGGCTCCTCTCTGTCCTCCTTCACTCCTAAAGATGTTCTTTCCTTTGAAAAAATAGCTTGCTAACGTGCAAATTGCTTTGCTTTTTGCTGCAGTCCTTTACATTTTGCAGCAATGTCTAATTTCTCAATCACAAATGGTGAACTCTCAACCACAAGCATTTTGCACTCTCAAAGCTCACCGCAATATTGTATTGCGGGCTACCCCCAGAAATACACCTGTATTCATCATTCTTAACATTGGATGTGCGCTTTTCCACGTTGCCTGACCCCCAGGCAAGCCTACGCCAAAACTGAAAATTATACTATTCTGGGAACAGAAACAGTGACAGCAACTTAAATTCATCAGACAAATTTGTCACAAGGCACTTAGGAACAAGAGATGCTCTGGTCATTATATTGATCTGTGGTTACTGGAAGCAAGTTGTGGTCAGGATCCAGATGTCAGGATCCCAACCACTTGGAAAACAGTCACCAGCAGTGACCTTCCCAGAACTGGTCCATTAATAGTCAGGTGGGCGGGCTTGCCGTCCAGTTAAAGACCACTGGGTCGGGGGAGGGGTGCGGGAAGGGGAAGCGTTCTCAAAGCTGAGGGTCAACAGGAGGCCTGCTAACATGGTAACATTTGCCATTACAGGTAAGGGGTGGAGGAGATGAGGGAGGGAGAGGAGAGAGGGGGGAGGGAGGGGAGAGAGAGGGAGCAATGGAGGCGGGGGAGAGAAGATAGAATGAAGGAGGGGGAGAAAGACAAGGGGATGAGAGAGAGAGAGGGAGGAAGGAGGAGATAGGAAGAGAGAACAATATTTTGCAAATTTAGGAAGTTTCGCATTAAATAAAAATGGCGAGAGCAGCTGGACAGTCAGCGTGAAATCCGTCCTGGTGCGATCTGTGGTGACAGCTGTAACCAGATAGACTGAGTTGGCCTCACAACCTGCCTGCAGCACTGACCCTCTGAAATGCCATTGGGAAGGCCTCCTCTGATTTAATTCCTGATGCCCTGGGGTTGCCTGCAGGGTGACTGGATAATTCTAGCCAGCCTCTGTTAATTGTATTTAAGGGGCCATTTGTCTACCATATCTTTGCCTTCCTGCCTCCCGTGGATGAGTCATTTCCTTCCGGATCCCACCACCAGGGTAATGACCCAGGCTGGAATGATGCCGGGAATGGGCTCACCAGCCAGGGTCAGCAAGGGTAGGAGGGCTGGCGAAGTTTCGCCCATGTCTAGCTCCGTATTTGCTCCTCATATCGGAACAAAAATTCTCCCCTCAGTTTAATTTGTTCAAGCCATTCGAAGCATTAATGAACAAATCCAGATTCAGTGTCTGGGGACCTGTTTGCTTAAGCAAATGATAGCTTTATCTGTTCATTCATTTGAAATAGTCCTGCTCGCTGCAACAATATTTTATTACTTGTTAGTGAATTTCTTCACTAAATTTGATGGCGACTCATTTATTCTGGATTCTAAATATTCATTAATGTCGCGGGTGTCTTGTTGATTTAGTGCATACTGATTTTGAAGGAATTGTTCATGGGAGAATCATTAACTCCAGCTAATGATGATCGCAAATACAAAGTAGGGTGATGGTTTTATGCAAAGGTAATACAGCAATGTTGACATCTGAAAGGAATCTTGTCATTAAGATTGAAAGGGAGTAAGGTTGTGTTTTACTAGTTCCATTTCCATTCTTTATATCTGTACAATGGGATTGTCAAGCTTGCTAGCCCTCATGCCGAATTATTGGTGAGATTTATCTCATCTTCCTGCAGTAGGCCAGTGATGGCATTTTGCATGCACGCTCACAAACCTGGCCTGTGGAAAATTAACAATATGATTTATGGGGCCGGCAGCAAAAGCTCTAACATGTAAACAAGGGAATACGAGTGCCGGAAAAAATTCACGGCAAAGCGGGAGCTCCTGACAGAGGTTTCTCCTGAGTGCGCCCATTGAATGAGGCGTTAGTCATAAAGTTCAAAGGGTAATCGCAGATGGAGGGGATTAAAAAAAGATATTCAGAGTTACTGCAGGAAACAAAAGATGCCTGCAATGCTCAACTAACACTGTTGGAATTTGTGGTGGGTTAAAAACATCCTCTGGTGGGTAGTGCAGTGGTTAGCACTGCTGCCTCACAGTGCCAGGGACCTGGGTTCGATTCCCAGCTTGGGTCACTGTCTGTGTGGAGTCTGTACGTTCTCCCTGTGTCTGTATGTTTTCTTCTGGTTTCCTCTCTCAAAGATGCGTTGGTTCGGTGCATCGGCTGTGCTGAATTCTCCCTCAGTGTACCCGAACAGGTGCCAGAGTGTGACTACTAGGGGATTGTCGCAGTAGCTTTGTTGCAGTGTTAATGTAAGCCTACTTGTGACCATTAAATAAACTTTAAAACTTTTGACATTCTGCAAAGGGTTCCCAGAATGGCCATTGGGCAGAAGAGCGCGAAAGGGTTAGCAGGATTTGCCACGGTTTGGCTGATAGTAACTCGAAGTGAACCACAATTGGCCTAAGACAGAGATTGCTTATTTATCCTTCAGCTTGATTTTCCTTTTCTCTCAGCCCAGCTGACAAGGTTAAATCTCTTCAACTCTGTGAATGCTGAAGGAGCCCATATTCAATTCCTGCTTTGTTAAAGATGGCATCAGTCCTTTTACTTTAATTGAGCTAATGTCTCTGATAAAACAGCAGAAGGAGAAACATGAGACAAATTTAGTAGGCTTTTGTACCAGCGGGTTTCTTGTACTTATTTCCATGTGATAGATTGTTAGGAAGTGATGCCACTTCAAAGATGGGCTTTAGGTCAGGCTTCCATGTTTAATAGTTTGGACATTGTGCTATAATGTAACATATAGTGAATGGAGTTTCATATTATGTTAATATTCCTCACACCTTGTTGTCTTTACTAGCCTGTTCAATCTGTTCGAGTGATTTTGATGTTCACTGAATCATAGAATCCCTACAGTGCTGATGGAGGCTTTTGGCCCATTGAGCCTACATTGACTCTCTGACAGAACATCTTACTCAGGCCCTCATCCCCATCTTATCCCCTAACCCCACACACTTACCATAGCTAATCCATCTTACCTACACATCCTGGGACACTAAGGGACAATTTACCATGGCCAATACATCTAACCTGCACATCTTTGGACTGTGGGAGGAAACCGGAGCACCCAGAGGAAATCCACACAGACGCAGAGAGAACGTGTAAACCCCACATAGACAGTCACAGTGTGCTGTACAGTTTCAGACTCCTCCTCCTGTCTCTGTGTCGTACACTCTCCAGATTCCTCCTCTCTCTGTGTTGTACACTCTCCAGACTCCTCCTCCTGTCTCTGTGTTGTACACTCTCCAGATTCCTCCTCTCTCTGTGTTGTACACTCTCCAGATTCCTCCTCTCTCTGTGTTGTACACTCTCCAGATTCCTCCTCTCTCTGTGTTGTACACTCTCCAGACTCCTCCTCTTTCTAGTGGTTTACACTCTCCAGATTCCTCCTCTCTCTGTGTTGTACACTCCCCGGTCTCCTCTCTCTGATGGGTGTCGTATGCAATAATGAGAAGGGGATGAGAGAGAGATAAATTAGGGTCGTGACTAAGGGGTTTTTATGAGAACCATGGGGGCATTGGGGGTGTCCTGCGCACATTCGCAGTTTGGAGGAGTGGGTTCAAGGGAGGTCAGTGTGGATCTGTACAATAATTATCCAGAAGCTAGAAGCAGTTTTATTTCTTCTAACTGTTTCTGTTATAACACAGTCAGAGCCATCTGTTATTTGCTATTTGAATCACATTTGCAGATGGTTTCCAGTGCACCCTGAAGGAAGATTGCACTTCCCGTTCACTTCCTACCTGGGAACCTCCAGGAGATGGGGATCCCCAGTGTCTCATTATCATGTCCCCCAGTGCACTGCCCTGGAGCTTGCAAATTAGGGCCTGTTATTTAAAAAGGGCCCCATCAATGAAAGAAGCCTGAGAATCATTGCTTTAGATGGATGGGAGGCTGGTTTGCATGATCGACTGGGCTTCATTAATGACCCTTTGTAGTTTCTTGCAATCTTGGACAGAGCAGGTGCCATACCAAGCTGTAATACAATCAATGTCAATGGATGGGAGGCTGGTTTGAGTGACGGATTGGGCATTGTTCATTACCCTTTGTAGTTTATTGCAGTCTTGGGCAGGGCAGAGCAGGAGCTACACCAAGCTGTGAAACATCCAGAAAGGATGCCTTCTGTGGTGCATCTGTAAAAGTCGGTGAGAGTCGTAGCAGACGTGCCAAATTTCCTTAGCTTCCTGAGGGGCATTAGTGGGCTTTCTTAATTATAGCATCAGCATGGAGGGACCAAGGCAGGTTGTTGGTGATCTGAATACCTAGAAACTTGAAGCCCTTGATCCACTTCATCCCTGTTGAGATAGAAAGGGGCACTTCCTCAAGTCAATGGCTATCTCCTTTAGTTCATTAACATTGAGGGAGAGATTATCATCATTGCATCATTTCACCAGATTCCTTCCTGCACACTGTCCCATCATTGTTTGAGGTCTGACCCATAGAAATGGACGTGGACCTTCAGCCAGTTGTAACTTCAAGTAGAATGGATAAGTATATTGGACTAGAAATCCTTTGTGATAGTGTCATATAACATTTCATTTAAGGAGCTAGTGGTGTGATAGATTGATGATAATATATGACGGGGCATGATATAAGAATAATTCTATTGACATTATGTTTTTTAATATAAATAATGTCTTGTGGAAAAGCAGGTGCATAAGAAAAAGAATGCAGACTTAACAACGCAACAGTTCATATTTGAACATGTTTAATACAAGTACTTTGGGTTTCTCATTCCTCACTAAGCTATGTTAAATGGTTGTAAAACATTGTTTTTTTTTATTATTAGGATTGGGAGTTCCCACAATTCATGGAAAATTTGGAAATCAACCTTCCTGGTCTTCCCACATCACACATTCACTTAAGATTGCCTCGTTTCCAGAAAATATTCAAGGAAGAATATGTCATTTGTATAACAGGTGAGTCAGAAATATGGAGATAGGAATTTATACTGGAACTATAGTAGGCAGGGCAGAATGTGCACGTTTAAAATGGGAATGAATTTCGTCTGTGTGCCTTTGTTCAATTGTTCCTTACCCCTGCTGACCCGACTTCACCTGAAGTCTAGTTGAGAGGGAAAGTTGCCATTGTCCCAGATGACCATAGGCTGCTCTCCCTTTTTAAGGCGGACAGCTGGTGGGTGTTGATTTAACCTGAGGATCACCACACCTCGGGCAAGGTTGAGAAGGCAGGGCCTTCATGAATAACCTCAGCCAGTACGGGAATTGAACCGGTGCTGTAGGCATTGCTCTGCATCGCGGTCCAGTCGTTCAATCAACTGAGCTAAATCGACCCCCAGGAGAATTACCTTGGGCTCTTGGATTGTGAGAACATCGCTACACCACAGTCTGTTTATATCCACTGGAAACTCTGCTGGAACCAGTGGAGATCGTGAAATGCAACCCTGAAAAATGGACAATTTTTAGCTTTTACGATAGTGACATTTAAGGGACGTCTTGACAAATACGTGAATAGGATGGGAATGGAGGGAAATGGCCTCTGGAAGGGTAGGGGGTTTTAGTTCAGTCGGGCAGCATGGTCGATGCAGGCTTGGACAGCCAAAAGGCTTGTTCCCGTGCTGTAGTTTTCTTTGTTCTTGTATGTTTTACATAAACAAAGAACAATACAGCACAGGAACAGGCCCTTCGGCCCTCCAAACCTGTGCCAATCACATTTTCCTAACTAGACCAACTACTTATATCCCTCTATTTCCTGTTTGTTCATATGCCTATCAAGATGAGTCTTAAATGTGGCCAACGTAACTGCCTCAACCATCTCATTTGGCAGTGCCTTCCTGGCCCCCACCACCCTCTGTGTAAAAAAAAACTTCCCCCCAAACCCCCACTGAACTTTTCCCCCCCTTATCTTGAGCTTGTGCTCCACAAGTAAACCACTGAAGGTCACCACTTCTAAACTAAAGGAGGTGAACTAATTTGTGTTGTGTGAATTTTGAAGACAATTCATGGATTAAGCAGAGTTTTCTAATGCTTGCCATATTTACCACATCTCTTTATAGGTAAATGGTTCAACTATGGCATCATCTTTCTTGTATTGATTTTGGACCTGAACATGTGGAAGAATCAGATATTTTACCAGCCACCTGAATATGGTCAGTATGTGGGACCTGGGCAGAAAGTCTACACAGTAGAAGATTCAGAGTCATTAAAGAATTTGAACAAAAGTACTCTGAACTGGGAGTGGAGGTCAACCAATATTAACCCGCTCACTAACCGGACCTATGCCCAGGATGACTTGTTTCTGCACAGCAGGTTTATTGGGGCCAGACTTGGAGTGAAGTGTCTCGCTTTTATCCCCAGCATCTTGGCCTTCATCTTGTTTGGGTTCTTCATCTGGTTTTTTGGAAGATTTCAGAAAAGTGAACTGATCGCGGACAAACAGGATAATCTGTACGTGAAGATCAAACGGAAATCGCCATCTGAGTTTAGCAAAGATTTGAATGAGCCTATGGAAGATGTGCACAAACCTGTGACTGTAAAGGATGAAACGTTGATGTCCGCAGGGACAGAGGTGGCAACGGCTACTATACACGGCACTACCTCTACTTCTTCTGAAGACCAGGGCACTTTTTTCAAGGATTCACAGAGCAACAGTGTGCTGGAAGTAAGGCCAGAGGCTGAACACGTCTCTCCTGTCCTTCCTGATCCATCAGCAAAAAAATTACCTGACACACATGTTCAAGATTAAACTCAAAATAAGCACAAGCCTTAAGTATGATTTTAGCTTTTCATTTTTACACATTTATAGATCTTTATACAATTAGTGTTACAGTGCCACTTTGACTTAAAAATTACTGACCTAGGTCTAAGAAGAAACTATCTAGAGTATGTAGGTTGTGGTCCTGCAAATAGGGGGCAGATACTGCTTTTATTTTTAAAAAGCATACTTTTGTGCCTACACCTCGACATTCCTTTATATCTTGCCTTTCGCAATAACACATGGTTTATGTCAATTTTGTACTAAAATTGTACGGTAATATAGTATTCATCTTCAACACAAGGGTAAATACTGTACTAGTTGTGCCTTGAGAAGTTCCATTTTGTACTATCGTCTCAAGGAACTTTTTTGTAAGATGTTAGATTTTCACCTTCACAAAATTAAAAAGAAAACCACCATTAGTAGTTGACTCACTGATGGGATTACTTGAGAGACCGCTGGACTTTTTGCTCATGTAATACTGCATCCTGAGGCTGAAATTGCTGCTGTAAGTGCTCTAGTTATGTATAAGGTAATTCCAATGCTTAATTGGTAATGGCACAGCTAGTATTGACAACTGAACTGCACACGAAAGAAGCGCAGTTGATTAATTTTTTCGTTCTGGTGAATTGGTTGCCTGCCAAAGGAAGCTGTAAAGGTGATGGAGAGGAGACGCTTTGTGTGGGACACTGTGTTCAAAGTGGATATATTTCACAATCTATATCTCACGATCAGAATTGCAATGCAGTACAGTATACTAAAGCACAAACATCTGACTGTATTTATGTATGTGAAAATACTAACTACCTACAGATGTAGAATAAATGGTGTAATCCTTTCAGCTTATGGTCATTGTTTTTTGCAGCCTGACTGAGTATCACTGACAACAGTTTAAAAATGTCGGCTATTCTGATGCATGACAATCTTTTGAAAATAAACACAGCTGTGTGTTTGTGGTTTTTCCAGCTGTACCACCCTTGCCAACTTTCAGCTCTCTTGTCGAATTTGACAGTGGCCGCCTCTTCCGTTTTTGATTTACAAGTTCAATGTTAAAGGAAGGCAGAAAATGGAACCTGAGGTTTTCCCTTTGTTACATCTGCTCACCTTGTATTTGCCGAGTCTGATCTATCAGTTTGAGCTCAGGAAGGATTATATTCATAGTCCCATTAAACTGGTTAGATACAGACTGATTAAATTAAGATGGAATTGTAAGTTCATGGTGCAATGCTGATTGCTGCTGGATGCATAGTTGTTTTCACTCCTAATAAATCCAATAATTCCTATATCGTGGATCATGGGAATCTCAAAAATAACACAACAGCATAATGCAGTTTTTGCCTTTCACTGTTAAATGAGGCAAATGTTCAGTCCACATTCTAATTTTGCCAAAAACTGCAATCATGTTTCCAACATTACATTTTACTTTGTTCAGCCCTCAACTGTCTTTTTACTTGAACTGAAGGGTCTGGTTTAAAGTGATTTAATGAATTGGCAAAACATTTAACTGAAGTGATGTTGTACCTGAGTTTACAGCTTGTGGTTGAGTCCTGTATAAATACAATCTAGTGGAATTTATTAAGCTGATCTTTCTCCCCACCCCAGTTATGACTGTAACACTATATTCTGCACCCTCTCCTTTCCTCCCCTATATAATCTATGGACAGTAATTTGTCTCACAACACCAGGTTAAAGTCCAACGGGTTTATTTGGTAGCATGAGCTTTCGGAGCGCCGTCCCTTCATCAGGTGAGAATCATCAGTAGGCACTCACCTGATGAAGGAGCGGCACTCCAAAAGCTCGTGCTACCAAACAAACATGTTCGACTTTAACCTGGTGTTGTGAGACTACTTACTGTGCCTACCCCAGTCCAACACCAGGCAACTCCACATTATATTCTATGGATGGTATGTTTTGTCTGCACAGTACGCAAGAAACAATACTCTCCATGGTAACCCAATACATGTGACAATAATAAATCCAATCGAGGGGGATTTTCACAGTAACTTAACTGCAGTGTTAATATAAGCCTACTTGTGGCATTAGTAATAAATAAATATCAGAGCCAGGTTGGAAATATCAAGGAATTTAGAGCCTAGCCAGATATCATCCCAAAACTTTAATTGATTAACTTTGAAGTGAAGAAATACACAATGATCGTGACCAATTGTTGGGTTTTGAAGACAGTAGCTGTTAACAGACATGTCTCGATCTCAGTGGTAAGAGGATGGCCATGGGAAATAGATCCAATCTGACAATGGCACAGGATGGAGACTGAGAACAATAACAAGTTTAAGACCCCTCATGAATCTCCATGGAATCTGACAACTTTAACCTATGACCTTTCTCCTCCATCTTGACCTTTTAATATCTCAAACATTTTTTGCTCTGATACAAAAACCTTTTCTCGCCCTCTCCCTTCCCCTTCTCCCACTGGACCATCTGCCACTTGTTACATTTTGCTACCTCTTTCCTGCAATCACTACTAGCTCCCACTAATCACTGTGCCACCCCATTCTTGTATAGTATATAATCCAAGACAGTGCTTCCCTCTCTTTAGTTCGAAAGAAGTCATACAGATTCCAAACATTAACTCTGTTTTCCCTCTCCATCAATGCGGCCACACCTGCTGAGCTTTTCCAGCATTTTCTGTTTTTCAGGAATTTAGTTGGACTGCTCAGAGGTATCAGGTAGATAATTTCCCATAATTAGATGGTTTATTACTGCAACATTATTTTCTGTGTTGCAACAATCTGCCAAGTGTCAACCCTGAGAGAATTGCTGGTGCGCTGGCGAGAATTTTCTGATCTTTCCCATTGTAATATTCTGTCTGACTGAGATTGGAATTTGATGCTTGATTATCATTTTTGTGTTTTGAGCACACCTCAATTAGAATCCAGACTGAAAATTATCCAAACTTATTCTGTACAATATTCAACTGTGGACAAGGTTTGAAGCCAACTAGCATTTATAGAATGCCTTTAACATAGCAAAATGTCCCAGTAAGTGACGAATCATAACCCTGAATCATGTACGGATATTATTGAACATTTTAACAAGCTGAGCCAATGACGGCTGTGAATATAAGTTCAGTAATTCCTGAATTGCTCCAGTGTGACTAAAGTCTGAGGGATGATGGAATGTCTTTTCCAGACAGGGGCGTACCAGCAACGATTCTCCCATCTGGGCAGAAGAACTGTGCAAGGGTGATGAGTGGGATTTGCACAAGCGTTCATGTCTCCCGTGCCAGATTTTCGGCGTGGTCTGCTCTGTGACAGAAATCGGCGGGGCGAGCATTTAAATCTTAGTTTGAATATTATTTAAATACTATTAGTGGCCCGGGATTGAAGTTCTGGGCTCGCTATCCTCTCCTCCATAATGTTGCATTGCAGCTGGGATTACACTAGATCCCCACTTTCAGGGAGCTAGTGGCCTGACCCCACTGGAGTGAAGGAGGGATAATCGGGGACCACCCCAGAGGCTTGGGTGGTGGGGGTGTGCCTTTCTCATATCCCCAACAATCCCAGTGGCAGAGTGGCAATGGGACCCCTCACCCTCACTGATCGCCCCTTAGGCCCCCACCCCCCCCCCCCCCCCCCATAGGCACTGCCCCATGCCCAACGGGCAGTGTCAAGGTGCCCCCTGGGCATGGTCACTTTGGCCCTTGGGCAGTGCTGGGAGCCCAGGCTGGCACATCCGCAGGGTGCACACCCCCACCACCCAACCCTCTGGGGGGGGCGCTCCCCGATTATCCCTCCTTCACTCTAGCCTCTAACTTGCTCCTGTAGCCACAGCATTTCCAATGCGAGACCAATTCAGTTTTTGGCTAATGGTAGCCCCCCAGAATGTTAAGAGTGAGGGATTTGGAGATGGCGATTGCCATTGAATGTCAAGCAGTGATGGTTAGATCCTGGTCATTGCAGATGGTCGTTGCCTGGCCATTGTGTGGCGTGAATGTTACTCGTCACCTGTCAGCCCAAGCCTGGACATTATCCAGATCTTTATTTGGACATGAACTGATTCATTAACTGAGGAGTCACGAATGGTGCTGAATGTTGTGCAACCATCAACGGACACCCCTACTTCTGAACTTACAATGGAAAGAAGGTCATTTATTAAGCCGCTGAAGGTGGTTAGGCCTAGGACACTAGGAACATGTGCAGTGATGTCCTAGAGCTGAAATGATTGACTTTCAACAATTACAACCATTTTCCTTTGTGCCAGGTATGACTCCAACCAATGGTGATGCATTGGTTGGAGCTGTGTGCCCCTAGTTGAACCCAAACTGAGTGCCTGCGAGCAAATTATTGCAAAGCAAGTACCACTTGCTGGATTTTCACAGCAACTTCATTGCAGTGTTAATGTAAGTGTACTTGTGACACTGATAAACTTTAAAGCATAAACTTGATAAGGAACAAAGAACTGAACAGCACAGGAACAGGCCCTTCGGCCCTCCAAGCCTGCACCAATCTTGATGCCTGACTAAACTAAAACCATTTGCACTTAGAGTCCATATCCTTCCATTCCCATCCTATTTGGGATTTTTTAATTATATCATACCTGTTCCCACCACCTCCCCAGGTAGATAGCACAGTTAATGACACCTGTTAGTTTACGGATGATTGAGTGCAGGATAATTGGCTGGGTTGGATTTGATCGGATTTTTGTGGACAGGACGAACCTAAGCAATTTTCCATGTTGCCGGGAAGAAGCCAGTGTTCATTAACATTCCTTTGATGTCCCTCGGGACATTTTAAAGCATTAAAAGTATTATACCAATGCACGTTCTTGTTGTTGTTGTAGTTTTGCATTTGACTATCTCTCCGCTTCTCCAGTCTTCTGAGCTGCAAATCTCCACTTGTATCACAAGCATTATCAGTCAATTCTAATTGGTGGATCAATTATTTCAGCAAGTGCTTTTTAGGGAGAGGTCTTGGGTGTTGAACCAGAAATCTTCCCATTTATCTGTATTTTGCAGGTTGTAATTTGTATCCCAGGAAGGGCATATGTGTCCATGCTGCCATCTACCAACTGCCTCATTATGAAGCATTCAAGCCGCAAATGATTTGTTCAGGGATTCAGTGTGGCACTGTGGTTAGCACTGCCGACTCACAGTGCCAGGGACCCGAATGTGATTCCTGGCTTGGGTTACTGTCTGTGTGGAGTTTGCATATCCTCCTCATGTCTGCATGGGTTCCCTCCAGGTGCTCTGCTTTCCTCCCACAGTCCAAATATGTGCGGGTTAGAGGGATTGGCCTTGCTAAGTTGTCCCTTTGTGTCAGGGGGATTAGCTAGAGTAAATACGTGGGGTTATAGAGATTTGTGGGATTGTGGTTGGTGCAGTCTCAGTGGGGCGAATGGCCTCCTTCTGCGCTGTAGGGTTTCTATGAATTTAAGTGTGACTTGAAAAATACAGTTACACTGTAGGGCTTATTGCTCCTTGGTCTTGAGGAGCTCTGAAGCTGGAGAACAACCACATGGGGATTAGATTCTTTTAGCTCCCTCTTGGCGGTAGCCACCCTCCACTTAGCATCTCTCCAGTCAACATGGAAAAGTTAAGGATTGTCACTGGATTTGGCATCTGACCAACATGGTACCATCCAATGGCCTTCAAACAAATGGAGATACTTACCCATTCTCACAAAGAATGCTGTTAATGGATTTATGAATTGAAATGTGTCTCAAACTCATGGTGCTCTATACAGATTGAAAGTTTGGTATTCGCTAATACCCTGTAATTAGCCGTGGTCTACTACAGATTATACTTTAAAACTTGTTGAAACACTGAGACCAATAGTTTAAGTCTATTTATTAGTAGGTTTACATTTAACACTGCAATGAAGTTACTGTGAAAATCCCTTAGTTGCCACACCCTGGCATCTGTTTGGGTACACTGAGGGAGAATTTAGCACAGCCACTGCACCTAACCAGCACATCTTTCAGATTGTGGGAGGAAATCCACGCCAACACAGGGGGGGCATGTGGGCTCCGCACCAACAGTGACCCAATCCAGGAATCGAACACCGATCTCTGGCGCTATGACGCAGCAGTGCTAACCACTGTGCCGCCCACAGATTCACTCACTAATTGAAATTGCAGTGGCCACAATGATAGCACTTAGCAACGCTGAAGGAAACCATTTGACCATTAAAACTGTGGCGATTACCTGCAAGAGCTATTCATTTAGAATAATTCCCCCTGCTCACTTACACAGCAAACAGTGATGTATATTATTCTATGGATTTCACTTTGCAAGTATGTAAATCTGGTGTGGTCTTGTGGCTGCAGATAAAAATCAATGTAATGCAGTGGCAGCATGCAATTATCTTTTTCTTATATCTGAAACCCCAGAATATTTCAATGTGCATCCAATATTTATTCAGTCTTTTAATTATATGCAGAGGCACAATCAACCTGTTTATTATTTCTCTGGTATTGTAACTTTGAGTCTAAATTAATGATTGCTTTGCCTTTTTGCCAGGCGTTTAATCAAATTAAAGGTGCTGCATGGAATAGAGAGTCAAAGCAAATCCCATAAAATGAGGTAATCATAGACTGCTTTGGTTCGCAAAGCACCCAAATTAATTTGAATACGTGTTTTTTTTCTCTCTCTGTGCACAGCTCTGAGCAGCACAATGAGAAAGAAATGCCATCAGTCTCACAACTAGCAATGCATGCATCTAACTGGAGAGCCTCGTTGCTCACAATGTCACAAGCAATCTTTATCAATTTTACAAGTGAGGGAATGTGTGACAAGCTGCAATCTGCAGGCTTAATCCCTACTAGCCCAGTGATATCCAACTTGGTTTACCACGCCAGTCCTTCTTTTCTCTTGTTTTAGCAATTACCAAAGGCCAGCTGACTTCAGAGTTCATTTTCAATGTCATGGGCTATTTTCCCAGGATTATAGACCCTATGATCTACCTTCCTCCTTCAGTCTTTTGTAATTACACCTATCTTTGGAAAAAAAAGTGTTTAACATTTGTTGATTCTTTCGTAGTTTAAAGTTAATTTGTTAATCACAAGTAGGCTGACATTCACACTGCAATGAAGTTACTGTGAAAACCCTAGTCACCACACTCCAGTGCCTATTCGGGTACACTGAGGGAGAATTTAGCACGGCCAATGCACCGAACCTGCACATCTTTGGATTGTGGGAGGAAACCGGAGCACCTGGAGGAAACCCACACAGGGACAGGCAGAATGTGCAAACTCCGCACAGACAGTGGCCCAAGCCAGGAATCAAACCCGAGTCCCTGGCGCTGTGAGGCAGCAGCGCTAACCATTATGCCACCATGCCACCCCAGTTAGCTGCAGTCATTACGTTGGAAGCCATTCATTTTGATTCTATTTGGTTCACAGCTAAATTTAGAGGCCTCTGTTAATGATTACTAATGTCACTTTATGTTTTGATTAACTAGAAGTTCAGGGAGGTGATAGTCTAGCTATAACACCATTAGACTATTAATCCAGAAATTCAGCTAATGTTCTGGGGACCCAGGTTCGAATCCTGCCACAGCAGATGTTGGAATTTGAGTTCAATAAAAAATGTCTAGAATTGAGAATCTACCAATGACCATTAAACCAGTGCTGATTATCAGAAAAACCCATCTGGTTCACTAATGTCCTTTAGGGAAGGAAATCTGCTGTCCTTACCTGGTCTGGCTTATATGTGACTCCAGAGCCACAGCAATGTGGCTGACTCTTAACTGCCCTCTGAACAAGGGCAATCAGTGCTGGCTGACCAGCAGTACCCATGTCCCAAGAATGAATAAATAAAAAGGGTTACAAGTCTGATATAATAGTACTAACAATAGTGAATCTATCTGCAATGTAAAAGATTATAAAACAATAGTTAACATATTGAAATATTTTAATAATTATGAGTATTTTTATTATGCAATGAACATTGAAATACGAGTGCATTGAAAAGTATCAGCTTGGCTCATCTGGTGCCTCTGAGTCAGACATTTGTCGATCCAAAATGCACACCATGAAATACACATGCCCAGATCTATCACTCGATTAATGGTGGCTTCCAGGCAGAAGTCTAGATGTGTGCATTGGCAAGTCCTTTAAATGCTATTCCACTTGCCCCTACTACTTCCAACACTTTCCGCCAATATTTGCTTTTGGACGTAGGCAGCATTTATCCATTTACAAATGATAATATTATACATTGGAGTACACAATGGGAATTCACCTATTCGATGTAACTACATTGAGTGAGCAAGGGTCAATAATCAGGGTGTTGCTGAAGTCCTAATCCGGAGGGAAGTCATCATATACTTGCAAATGTTTCAGCTGATTAGGCACAATCAGCATTAATTGTTTTCCAAAATGTGCATCATGTTTAATGAACCTAGTTGAAACCCAGAGTTAGAAAGATTTTTTTTGGATACCTCTTACAGAAGATTTTTATAAGAATTCACACAAGAGATTACAAACTAAGGAGGACAGCATGGCACCCGGGTTCAATTCTGGCCTTGGGTGACTGTGTGGAGTTTGCAGGTTCTCCTTGTGTCTGCATGGGTTTCCTCCGGGCGCTCTGGTTTCCTCCCACGGTCCAAAGATGTTAGGTGGATTGGCTATGCTAAATTGCCCCTTGGTGTCAGGGGAATTGGTGGGGTAAATACTTGCGGTTACAGGGATAGGGTCTGGGTAGAATGGTTGTTGGTGCAGGCTCGATGGGCCAAATAGCCTCCCTCTGCTCTGTTGGGAATCTAAGGATGATGTTCACGGTGTGGAAACAGAAGCACAGGCTGTCTGTGCATCTCAATGCCTGTGTGATTACCTCAGTTAAAACAGCTTCCTGCTGAGCTCGGGATACATTAAGGAAACTGAGCTAAGACAGGGTTTCTTTTCATGGTTGATGGAAGGTGTGAAATTTACTAATCAAAGTTTTGATGATCCAGATGATATTGACCTGGTAACTTGTGCTTATGGTCGTAAAGTTATTCTGAAGAGTGTTTGAGGTCAGTTTAACCATGGAATTAAGAAGAATAATCATGGTAATGGAATAGTTGCAATTGAGTTAAGTGCATGATTCAGTTTCCACTGGATTGTTCTGATACTCTGATGTAGCTTTGATGTACCATGATTAGATAGCAGTAGAGGTTAAAGGTAACATAAAAATTGGCCACATACCAGTTGTGCACACTCTGGACTGTGAAGTGCACATGTATTAAATCACGTAATATGAACTCAATGAGAACATATGCACTCAGGCTTAGATGGCACCTTCCAAATGCATGACCATTCCCATCTAGAAGGACAAGGGCAGCAGATGCATGGGAACACCACAACCTGCAAGTTCCCCTCCAAACCATCCTGACTTGGAAATATATTGCCGTTCCTTCGCAGTTGCTGGGTCAAAATCCTGGAATTCCTTCTCTAATGGCATTGTGGGTCAACCCACAGCGCATGGACTGCAGCGATTCAAGAAGGCAGCTCACCACCACCTTCTCAACGGCAACGTGGGATGAGCAATAAATGTGGCCAGGTAGTGACACCCATATTGCAGAAATGAATAAAAAAAAGACTGCAATTGTGAACATAGAATCCTACAATGCAGGAGGAGACCATTCAGCCCATTGAGTCTGCATCAACCATAATCCCACCCAGGCCCTATCTCCATACATTTACCCAGCTAGTTCCCCTGACACTAAGGGGCAATTTAGATTGGTCAATCCACTTAACCCACACATCTTTGGACCGTGGGAGGAAGCCAGAGCACCCAGGGGTATCTCACACAGACACAGGAAGAATATGCAAACTTCCCACAGATCGTGGTCCAAGGCAGGAATCAAACCCGGATCCCTAGCACTGTGAGGCAGCCGTGCTAACCATTGTGCCAAATGCAGATCTGGTTTTGTGTTCTTACAGTTGATGTGTGTATATTCCAGTGTTTAGAATGACAAATTAGACCAAGAAAGTACATCAACACATGGAAATTGGATACAGCCTTCTGGCACATGTTGCTCAATAGTGGGAGTGCGGGGAGCTAGAGAACTGGGAGAAGTTAATGTTCCAGGTTTAGGTGGGATGAGAAAAGTTGTATCCCCCAAGTGTTAAAGCTCGGGATCAGGCTTCCTACTCTGTATAAGTAACTTCCTTTGGGAACAGAAACAAATACATCCAAGCTTTGAGATAATATTAGGTTAGTCAAGCTGATGGGCTTAATGGTCTAATTCAGTTTCCTTTGCTTCTGTGCTACAATTCTTTGCACACAAATTTCTATCCGTCAAAGTATTCACTGTGTGAAGCACTCTGAAAGATTCCTGAGAGATATAATAGACGGCTGTCATGTTTTCTACATAATCTCTGTACATCAAAGTAATTCGCTCATATGAAGTGTTTGAGAGATGTGATAAGGTGCAATATAAATGACTGCTGTACTTTGCCCATTATAATAATCACTGCACTTGAAAATACATTGTCATGTGTGAAGCATCTTGAGCTGTTCCACTGATACTGGATAGAGGGCTATATTAATATGAGCATTAACTTGTATTATTTCATTATATGAGAAATTTCACTTTTGAACTGTTATGATATGAAACAATATTAAAGAAAACAGACAACTTCTTAATCATCATCAAACTGATACACCATTTGTGTCGTTAAATACTTTTAAAAACGGCATTGTTTGAACATTATCTGTCAGCACGTCTGACAAGATAACTACCTTCAGAAGCTGCAGAAATGCTAATAAAATTTTATGCCCTAGAAATGGCTTTTAATGACTTGAATATCTCAGCACATCGCATTTGCATCTTCTGTAATGTTATAAACTTATTCTTTTCTTTGGCAAATCAAAACACAAGAAGTGTTCAGTTGTGATAGATTTATTGATAAGCTTTGCAGAATGCTATTCAGTTTCTTACTTCTAAAATCATAGATGGAGCGAGCAAACTAATATGGTTAAAGCAACTCCCCAGTGCTTATGACAGAATTGGGTTCAAATCTTGTCCGTCTCGTGTTTCTCAGCCTCTTATGTGTTCAAAGCAGAATGTAATGTACATCTCACGCTTTGTATGATAGGAAATAGGAAATAAGTAAGCAGTGTCACAACACCCGGTTAAAATCCAACTGGTTTACTTGGAATCACGAGCTTTCGGAGCACTGCTCCTTCATCAGGTGAATGGAGACAAAGTGGAGACGGCATAAATAGACAAAGACACAATATCAAGATAGTAATTGGAATGCAAGTCTTTTCAGGCAATCAAATCTTTACAGGTACAGACAGTATGAATGGAGAGGGGGTAATCACATGCTAAAGAGATGTGAATTTGTGTAAATCAAAATTCCCATGTCCTTAGAGTCATAGAGGTTTACAGAATGGAAAGTGGCCCTTTGGCCCAAGTTGTCCATGCCACCTTTTTTTTTAAAACCCCTAAAGCTAAGCAATAGACATTTGGCCTATATCCCTCTATACCTACCTTATTCATGTAACTGTCTAAACGCTTCTTAAAAACAAAATTATACCTGCCTCTACTATTACCTCCGACAGCTTATTCCAGACACTCACCATCCTCTGAGTGAAAAAATTGCAGCTCTGGACATTTTTGTATCCCTCCCCTCTCACCTTAAACCTATACCCTCTAGTTTTAGACTCCCCTATCTTTGGGAAAAAATATTGACTATCTAGCTGATCTATGCCTCTCATTATTAGATAGATCTCTATAAAATCACTCCTCAGCCTCCTACAGTCTTGAGACCTCTCCCTATAACTCAAACCATCAAGTCCAAATAGCATCCTAGTAAATCTCTTTTCCAGTTTAATAATATCCTTTCTATAACAAGGTGACCAGAACTGTACACAGCATTCTAAGTGTGACCTTCCGATATCTTGCACAACTTGAACAAGACGTCCCAACTCCTGTATTCAATGGTCTGACCAATGAAACCAAGCATGCTGAATGCCTTCTTCACCATTCAGTCCACCTATGACTCCACTTTCAAGGAGTTATAACATGTACCCCTAGATCTCTTTGTTCTCCAACTCTCCCCAATTCCCTACCATTAACTGAAAAAGTCCTGCCCTGATTCAACGTATAAAAATGCATCATCTTGCATTTGTCTAAATTAAACTCCATCTGCCATTCGTCAACTCACTGGACCAGTTGCTCATGGTCCAGTTGCAATCTGAGATAACCTGCTTCACTGTCCACTATGCCACCAAAGTTAGTGTCCTCTGCATACTTACTAATCATGCCTTCTATATTCTCACCCAAATCATTAATATAAATGACAAATAACAGTGGATCCAGCGCCAATCCCTGAGGCACACCGCTGGTCACAGGCCTCCAGTTCGAAAAACAACCCTCTACGGCCACTCTCTGGCTCCTGTCATCAAGCCAATTTTGTATCCATTTAGCTTACCCTGGATCCCGTGAGATTTAACCTTATGCAACAACCTACCATGCGATACCTTGTCAAAGGCCTTGCTAAAGTCCATGTAGACAATTTCAACTGTACTGCCCTCATCTACCCTTCCAAAAAACTCAATCAAATTTGTGAGATGTGATTTTCCACTTTCAAAGCCATGCTGACCATCTTGCAGGAGCTTATAACTGGTATTGATTATAGTTTACAAATCATTAGCTTCTTTTTTAAATTAAAAATTGCTATTATAAATAATAAATATATACAATAAAATGTATTAGGAAAACTAATAGAGCTTATAGCCCCTGGATCTGATTGTTTTTTAAAAATTATTTCATATTGTGAGCATCGCTGGCAAGGCCAGCATTTGTTGCCCTTGAACTGAGAACTGCCTTCCGAAATGGGCAAGCTAAAGAGTCAACCATTTTGCTGTGCCAGACCAGGCAAGGATAGCAGATTTCTTTCCCCAGACATCATTATTGGACCAAATAACTTTCATGGTCAGCATTAGACTTGTAATTCCAGATCTCCATGGCATTCAAATTCCCCCATCTGCTGTGAGTAGGATTTGAACCTGGGTCCCCAGAGCATTACCCAATGTCCTTGGATTATAGGTTCAGTGATAATACCAGCATGCCACTGTCTCCTCTACATTTCATCCAAGGATATTAAAAAAAGTAGCTACAGAGATGATGAATGCATTAATTGTAGCCTTCCAAAGATCCTTAATGTGGATATGCCAGCATTGGACTGGGGTGGCCACAGTAAGATGTTTCACAACACCAGGTTAACGTCTAACAGGTTGATTTGGAATGACAAGCTTTTGAAACATTGCACTTTCATCAGGTGAGTGCTCCTTCATACTCATCTGTTGAAGGAGCAGCGCTCTGAAAGCTCGTGATTCCAAATAAACCTGTTGGATTTTAACCTGGTGTTGTCAAACTTCTTAAAAATCCTTAAATTCCAGAAAAGTCCAAGAGGATTGGAATCTGGCAACGTAACATCATTGTTCAAAAACGGAGGGAGACGAAGAACAGAGAACGATTGGCCAATAGGTCTAACATCTGCCATTGTAAAAATGTTAGAGTCCATTCTAAAGGATGTAATAGCAAAGCATTTAGGAATGCATAACGTAATCAAGCAGAATCAGCAAGGCTTTGTAATGGGGAAATTATGCCTGACAAATTTATTAGAATTCTTTGAGGTAGTAACAAAATAGGATAGATAAAGGGAAACTAGTAGGTGTAACATACTTGGATTTACAGAAAGCATTGTACTACATAAAAGGCTGTTTAAACCAATAACAGTCCATTATTTATGCTAATATATTAGCATAAATAATGCTAATATATTAGCATAAATAAAGGATTGGCTAACTAATGGAAGATAGAAAGTTGGGATAAAAGGGGCATTTTCAGAATGGCATCCTGTAATTAGTGGAATGCCATAGGAATCAGTGCAGGAGCCACAATTATTTACAATATATATTAATGACTTGGATGAGGGAAGTGAATGCACTATTGCCAAGTTTGCGGATGGCACAATAATAGATGAGAAGGCAAGTGATGAGGATGACACAGAGTTCACTGAGAGATATAGAGAGGTTAAATGAGTCTTGGCAGATGGAATATAATGTAGGAAAATGCAAAGTCATGGACTTTGGTAGAAAGAATAAAGGAGCTGAATATTATTTAAACGGAGAAAGACTGTAGAAAGCTGCAGCATCAGGAGGATTTGGGACGCTCGGGCATAAATCACAAAAATGCAAGTGTGCAAGTTCAGCAGGTATTAGGGAAGGAAAGTGAAAGGTTGGCCTTTATTTCAAAGGGAATAGAGTATAAAAATAAGGAAACCTTGCCACAACTGTACAAGACACTAGGTAGATGACACCTGGAATACTGTGAACAGTTTTGGTGCTCTTATCTAATGAAAGATATACTGGCATTGGAAGAATCCAGGGAAAGTTCACTAGGTTTGGAGGGAATGGCTAGGAATCCCTCCCAGGTATGGAGAGATTTTCTTATGAGGAGAAATTGAGTAGGTTGGGCCAGTACTCATTGCAGTTTAGAAGAATGAGAGATGGCCTTATCGATAAATCGTATAGAATCTTAGGTTTTATTAATAGGGGGATGGATTATATAAGCAAGGAAGTGCGAAAGGATATATTGGCCTTGGAGGGAGTACAGAGAAGGTTCACTAGGCTGATACGGGAGATGAGGGGGTTAGCCTACGAGGAGAAGTTGAATAGACTGGGTCTGTATTCGTTGGAGTTTAGAAGGCTGAAGGGGGATCTTATAGAGACATATAAGATAATGAAGGGGCTACATCGGGTAGAGGTAGAGAGATTCTTCCTGCTTAGAAAGGATAGCAGAACTAGGGGGCATAGCCTCAAAATAAGGGGGGTGCAGTTTAGATCAGAGTTGAGGAGGAACTTCTTCACTCAAAGGGTGGTGAGTCAGTCTCTGGAATTCTCTGCCCATTGAAGTGGTGGAGGCTACCTCGCTGAATATATTTAAGTCATGGGTAGATAGGTTTCTGATAGACAAGGGAATTACGGGTTATGGGGAGAAAGCGGGAAAGTGGAACTGATCCACTTCAGATCAGCCATGACCTTGTTGAATGGCGGGGCAGGCTCGAAGGGCTAGGTGGCCTACTCCTGCTCCTATTTTGTATGTTCTTAAACTCAAATAGGATATAAGTTCGACTTAACTGGAGTATTGAGTCCAGTTCTGGACATCACAATTTAGGAAAGATATTAAGGCATTACAGGGAGCAAAAAAGCTGAGAATTGTGCCATGGATCAGAAATTTTAGTTATGTAGGTAGATGGGAGATGGAAATTGTTTTCTTAGAGGAGAGTAGGTTGAGAGATTTGTCAGAGTTACTCAAAATCATAAGGTCTGGACAGAATAGATAGGGAGAAACTGTTCCAATTGGTAGAAGGATCAACAACAAGATGATTGATTGAAGGTGTTGAGGAAAAGGATACATAAGGAAATATTTTTTCACACATTGAGTGGAATGTACTGCCTGAGAGTGTGGTGGAGGCAGTTTCAAGAGGAACTAACTGTTATCCAAAAGAGAATAATGTACAAGGGTAAGGTGAGGAGACATGGAAAAAATTGCTTCAAGGCAGAAACAGTGCAGACACAATGGGCTGAATGGCCACTCCCTTTGCTGTAACAATTCTGTGCAGTGGAAAAGAAAATACTACTAAATTCCCACCTGAATTATATACATGAAATATATATCACTTCAGAGATACATTCCTCGCCTCCAGCATCCTTTCAAAAGACAGATCTACTCGAGTCATAGAGGTTTACAGCATGAAACAGGCCCTTCGGCCCAATTTGTCCATGCCGCCCTTTTCTTTGCTGAGTGTAGGGTGTCGAAGTTTGCTGATGACACGAAGATGAGTGGAAAAGCAAATTGTGCAGAGGGTGTGGAAAGTCTGCAGAGGGATCTAGATAGGCTGAGCGAGTGGGCGAGGACCTGGCAGATGGAGTACAATGTTAGCAAGTGTGAGGTTATCCACTTTGGCAGGAATAATAGTAGGAGGGATTACTACTTAAAGGATGAAAAGCTGCAGCATGCTACAGTGCAGAGGGACCTGGGGGTCCTTGTGCATGAGTTGCAAAAACCCAGTCTGCAGGTGCAGCAGGTGATCAAGAAGGCGAATGGGATGCTGGCCTTTATAGCGAGGGGGATAGAATACAAAAGCAGGGAGGTCTTGCTGCAACACCAGGGTACTGGTGAGGCCGCAGCTGGAGTACTGTGTGCAGTTTTGGTCGCTGCACTTGTGCAAGGATATTTTGGCCTTGGAGGGAGTGCAGAGGAGGCTCATTAGGCTGACACCGGAGATGAGGGGGTTGGACTATGAAGAGAGACTAAATAGACTGGGTCTGTACTCGTTGGAGTTTAGAAGGATGAGGGGGGATCTTATAGAGACGTATAACATAATGAAGGGGATGGATAGGGTAGAAGTGGAGAGATTCTTCCCACTCAGAAAGGACAACAGGACTAGAGGGCACAGCCTCAAGATAAGTGGGGAGGGCAGTTTAGAACAGAGTTGAGGAGGAACTTCTTCACTCAAAGGGTGGTGAATCTCTGGAATTCTCTGCCCATTGAAGTGGTGGAGGCTACCTCGCTAAATATATTTAAGACACAGGTAGATAGGTTTTTGGTAGACAAGGGAATTAAGGGTTATGGGGAGAAAGCGGGAAAGTGGAACTGATCCACTTCAGATCAGCCATGATCTTATTGAATGGCGGGGCAGGCTCGAAGGGCTAGACGGCCTACTCCTGCTCCTACTTCTTATGTTCTTATGTTCTTTAAACCCCTAAGCTAATCCCAATTGCCCGCATTTGGCCCATATCCCTCTATACACATCATACCCATGTAACTATCTAAATGCTTTTTAAAAGACAAAATTGGACCCACGTCTACTACTACTTCTGGCACCTTGTTCCAGGCACTCACCATCCTCTGGGTGAAAAAATTGCTGTTCTGGACACCTTTGTATCTCTCCCCACTGACCTTAAACCTGTGCTGTCTAGTTTTAGACTCCCGTACCTTTGGGGAAAGATATCGACTAACTAGCTGATGTGTGCCCCTCATTATTTTATAGATCATAAGATCATCCCTCAGCCTCCTATGCTCCAGAGGAAAAATGTCCCAGTCTATCCAGCCTCTCCGTGTAACTCAAACCGTCAAATCCCAGTAGCGTCCTAGTAAATCTTTTCTGCACTCTTTCTAATTTAATAATATCCTTTCTATAATAGGGTGACCAGAATTGCACACAGTATTTAAAGTGTGGCCTTACCAATGTCTTGTACAACTTCAACAAGACATTCCAACTCCTGTATTCAACGTTCTGACCGATGAAACCAAGCATGCCGAATGCCTTCTTCATCACCTGTGACTCCAGGAACTATGAACATATACCCCAAGATCTCTTTGTTCTGTAACTCTCCCCAACGCCCTACCATTAACTGAGTAAGTCCTGCCCTGGTTCAACCTACCAAAATGCATCACCTCGTATTTGTCTAAATTAAACTCTATCTGCCATTCACAACTCACTGGCCCAATTGATCAAGATCCCATTGCAATTGGAGATAACTTTCTTTACTGTCCATTATGCTACCAATCTTAGTGTTATCTGCAAACTTACTAACCATGTCTCCTATATTCTCATCCAAACCATTAATATAAATGACAAATAACAGTGGACCCAGCACTGATCCCTGAGGCACACTGCTGATCACAGGCCTCTAGTTTGAAAAACAACCCTCTACAACCACCCTCTGGCTTCTGTCAAGAATTTTATATCCGTTTAGATACTTCACCCTGGATCCTGGGAGATTTAACCTTATGTAACAATCTACCATGTGTACCTTGTCAAAAGCCTTGGTAAAGTCCATGTAGACAACATCAACTGCACTGCCCTCATCTACCTTCTTCGTTACCCCTTCAGAAAACTCAGTCAAATTTGTGAGACATGATTTTCCACTCACAAAGCCATGCTGAGTGTCCCTAATCAGAACTTGCATCTCTAAGTGCCGGTAGATTTTGAGGTATCGTCAAAATACCTTCCAACAATTTACCCACCACAGATGTAAGGCTCACTGGTCTCAAGTTCCCAGCCTTTTCCCTGCAGCCATTTTTAAACCAGGGCACACCATTTGTCACTCTCCAATCTTCAGCCGCGACTATCGATGATTCAAATATCTCAGGTGGGGGGTGGGGGGGGGGGGTGGTGCAGAGGTGAGGGGGGAGGGGGGAGGGGAGAGGGAGTGGGGAGGAGGGTGTGGGGGGGAAGTTGGGCGGGGATATGAAAATGTTGATGAGGATAGAAAATCACCTCTAATCTCTTTAATTGGATGTGGTGCAAGCAACCTGGTCTGTATTCCTACTCACACCTGGGCACCCTCTCACTGTGGTGGGAGTACATTGAGGAACCATCCTGTCCCCCCCCCCCCCCCCCCCACCCCCCCCCCCCCCCCCCCACACCCCCCCACCCCAGCACTGGTTTCCTGGAAATCATCCTTTCCCTTGCCTCTAAGAGCCCAGTAGCACTGGGGCCATGAAAATTCTTCCGAATATAAATATAGATTAAGTAAAGTGAGTATTTATTTTAATTAACATGTAGACAGTCACACTAATGCCTATTTTTAAAAAAGGAAATCCATTGTATAACAACTTGGAGAAATCAGATGAACTTGGAACACTTTATAGAATACAATAGAATCCTTACAGTGTAGAAAGAGGCCATTCAGCCCATTGAGTCTGCACCGACTCTGAAAGAACATCCCATCCAGGCCCAACCCTACCCTATCCTCATAACCCCCCCACATTTCCTGTGCCTAATCCCCCAAACCTGCACATCTTTGGACCCTAAGGGGCAATTTAGGATGGCAAAATCATCTAACCTGCACATATTTAGACTATGGCATGAAACTGGAGCATCCGGAAGAAATCCCACGCGGACACAGGGAGAACGTGCAAGATAATTTAGGACCTATTAAATGTTACTTGTACAAGAGCACAAGAGCTGTAACTACAGAGGTTTAGATATCCAAGCCAATATTAATTGCTGTTCAAACTCTCCATTGTAATCGGAGTAGTTAGGGTCATAGAGCCCTGACAGTGCAGAAGGAGGCTATTCCATCAAGCCTGCACCAACAGCAATTCCACCTTATTCTCATAACTGCATGTGTTCATCCTGCTAGTCTCCTTGCAGGGGACTAGCAGGGTAAGGGGAAATTTATCATGGCCAATCAACCTAACCTGTACATCTTTGGATTGTGGGATGATATCAGGGAGTACATGGAAGAGCCATCCTGTGCCACTCCCCACTGGTTTCCTGGAAACCATCCCTTCCCTTGCCTCCAAGAGCCCACTAGTACTGGGCCATGAAAACTCTTCCCAATATAAATATAGATTGAGAAGTAAAATGAGTATTTATTTCAATTAACATGTAGACACTCATACTAATGCCTATGCCATTGACTCTGCACCGACTCTCTGAAAGAACATCCCATCCAGGTCCAACCCCACCCTACCCCCGTAACCTCCCCGCACCCCCCACCATTTTTCAGTGGAGGAAACCCACGTGGACTTGGGGAGAATGTGCAAACTCCACAGGTACTCAAGGCGGGAATTGAACCCAAGTCCCTGGTGCTGTGAGGCAGCACTGTGCCATTGTGCCACCCCTTTATGTTTATGTATATATATTTGTATGAACAGTGTTTGAAAATTTCTTTCGCTCCATCTGTCACTGATATTTGCCTATGATTTTGTATCGTCACACTCAGTGCAATCTATATTCTGTACTGCTAGTTAATTATCTTTACATGTATATTAACAACTATTCTGAATACATGGCATTGTTGATAGTGTCATTTGATGTTTAAATTACTCGTAGTGTCAGGGTTTAACAAGGAAGTTCTAATCAAGAGAATACAGCATGTTTTTCTGCTACCTGTCACCAGAGTACTGTGGGGTGAAACTGGTAATTCTAATTTATTTTTCAATGAAGTTAACATTAAGAAATTAAATGATACAGCATGGTGCTAATTCAATGCTGTACTTAACAATAGAACTTGAGTCAGTTCATAGAAGGTTAATGAAATCTTTTCAGTATTCCTTGGGGAGTGACAGATCCTTTGACAAGGAACATTAGGATTTGCCTGTTTTATAGGTGTTTAAATATAATTTAGGCAGACAATACACATTCTAGTTCTCAATGGGATCCTTCACTCTTGCACTAAAACTAATTTCAGGAGAAACCTGCAGCCTGACACAATGTGAACTTGTACAGTATATTAAGACTATTGCAAACAATATTTATACAAAATGCATTGGACATTAGGTGGGTGGATGCAGAGCCACCTTACAATACAGTTTGCATCTAGAAAAAAGAATCTTCATTGTGCCTGATTTCTATATGAATCAAATCACTTGGTTATTGTCTGCCTGCCATTCTTCAGTTTGAAACATTGGACATTATTCTCTTGGGGGTCTATGTCCCGTGGTGTTGGTGGGGATGTGGGCTGTTTCCCTCTGTGGCGGCTGGCAGGTGACTGACTACACTATTTTCTCCAGCCCCTACCTTACTAATTGTGCAGCTGGTAGTCTGTGCCTTATTCCATGGCGGGTCAGGCCTGAAAGCCCACCATTCCCGGGATAGAGTTGGTGTACCTCTGTGCCAATAATATTGTTTTGGAGGTAAGGTGATCAAAACTGCATGTAATATGCCAGGTGCAATGAAGACAAGTGGTAGACAGAGGGGAACCGGTGGATGTGGTGTTTTTAGATTTTCAAAAGGTGTTTGATAAGGTGCCTCACAAAAGGTTGCTACAGAAGGTTAAGGTGCACGGAGTTGGGGGTAAGGTGTTAGCATGGATAGAGGATTAGCTGTCTAATAGGAAGCAGAGAGTTGGTATCAATGGGTGCTAGTCTGGTTGGCAGTTGGTGACTAGTGGAGTGCCACAGGGATCAGTTCTGGGGCCTCAACTATTTACCATTTATATAGATGATCTGGAGGAGGGGGCTGAGTGTAGGGTGACGAAATTTGCTGATGACATGAAGATGAGTGGAAAAGCAAATTGCTTGGAGGGTGTGGAAAGTCTGCAGAGAGATCTGGATAGGCTGAGCGAGTGGGCGAGGACCTGGCAGATGGAGTATAATGTTAGCAAGTGTGAGGTTATCCACTTTGGCAGAAATAATAGTAGGAGGGATTATTATTTAAAAGGCGAAAAGCTGCAGCATGCTACGGTGCAGAGGGACCTGAGGGTCCTTGTGCACGAGTCGCAAAAACCCAGTCTGCAGGTGCAGCAGGTGATCAAGAAGGCGAATGGAATGTTGGCCTTTATAGCGAGAGGGATAGAATATAAAAGTAGGGAGGTCTTGCTGCAACTGTACAGGGTACTGGTGAGGCCGCAGCTGGAGTACTGTGTGCAGTTTTGGTCGCCGCACTTGTGCAAGGGTATATTGGTCTTGGAGGGAGTGCGGAGGAGGTTCACTAGGCTGATACCGGAGATGAGGGGGTTAACCTATGAAAGAGACAAAATAGACTGGGTCTGTACTCATTGGAGTTTAGAAGGCTGAGGGGGGATCTTATAGAGACATGTAAGATAATGAAGGGGCTAGATAGGGTAGAGGTAGAGAGATTCTTCCTGCTTAGAAAGGATAGCAGAACTAGAGGGCACAGCCTCAAAATAAGGGGAGGGCAGTTTAGATCAGAGTTGAGGAGGAACTTCTTCATTCAAAGGGTGGTGAATCTCTGGAATTCTCTGCCTGTTGAAGTGGTGGAGGCTACCTCACCGAATATATTTAAGTCACTGGTAGATAGGTTTCTGATAGACAAGGGAATTAAGGGTTATGGGGAGAAAGCGGGAAAGTGGAACTGATCCACTTCAGATCAGCCATGATCTTATTGAATGGCGGGGCAGGCTCAAAGGGCTAGATGGCCTACTCCTGCTCCTATTTCTTATGTTCTTATGTTCTATACAATTGAAACAGGACACTGCTCCTGTACTAAAATTCTCTTGTGATATAGGCTGACATTACATTAGCCTTCCTAATAGCCTGCTGTACCTGCATGTTAGCCTTCAGTGACTTATGGACAAGGACACCAAGGTCCATCTGTGCATCTACACTTTCTAATTTCTTACCATCAAGAAAATACTCTGTACATCTGTTCCTTCTATGATTACCTCACATTTTCCCACATTATATTCCATCTGCCATGTTCTTGCCCACTCACTAAGTCTGTCCAAATCCTCCTTTAGCCGTTTTACATCTTCCTCACAATACACATTCCTGCCTAGCTTTATAACATGTGCAAACTTGGAAATATTACATTTGGTTCCCACGGCGAAGTCATAATATATATTGTGAACAATTGGGGCCCCAAGTACTGGCTCTTGTGGTACCCCACTCATCACAGCTTGCCAACATGAGAATGATCCATTTATTCCTATTCTCTTTGCCTTAATGTAATATGACAGTATGTTGTCTACTATCTCATATACTTTATTTTGCTAATTAACTTCCTGTGGGAGATTGTATCAAAAGCCGTCTGAAAGTCCAAATATATGATGTCCATCAATTGTCCTTTATCAATTTTGTTAGCAACATCTTCAAAAAACTCTTAACATGTTCTGTTAAAATGATTTCCCATACAGGGGAAGGCGATGGCCTCATGGTATTTTCGCTAGACTATTTATCCAAAAACTCAGCTAATCTTCTGGGGACTGCCCCTCTGCCACTGCCAGGTTGCAGACAGAGGGTCCCTCAAGGGACCTGGGAATGGGGGGCTGCTCAGAAGGGTGTTGGGACTCTCCACTGGGATGGGAACTTTGGTGCCCGAAAAGGCGCCACAGTGTGGTGACAAGGGATTTTCATTGCAGTGTTAATGTAAGCCTACTCATGACAATAATAAATAAACACTTATCAGCAGATCAATGTGATTCTGTTATCAGAATGCTGTAAAATAAACTGAGATGTCCTTGGAAGGAAATAACTTCTGCTCCTTTCAGTGAAGATGGCATGGAATAGGGGTGGAAGGATCATAGAATCCCTACAGTGCAGAAGGAGGCCATTCAGCCCATTGAGTCGGCACAGACTACAATCCCATCCAGGCCCTATTCGTGTAACCCCACATATTTACCCTGGTAATCCCTTTGACATTAGGGTCAATTTAGCATGGCCAATCCACCTAACCCGCACATCTTTGGACTGCGAGACGAAACAGGAGCACCTGGAAGAAACCCACGCAGACACAGGCAGAATGTGCAAATTCCACACAGACAGTGACCCAAGGCTGGAATCGAACCCAGGTCCCTGGTGCTGTGAGGCAGCAGTGCTAACCACTGCGTCATTGTGCCATCCCTAAGAAACCAAAGTGAGAGTAAAATAATGTTTCTTAATTGTTGCACAACAAAAAGATATATACCCTGGATTTAAATTTGCATTGAATGACCTTGATGGTGATATTACTGCATTACGTTTGCAGTACGTACTGAATCCTGTTACCTCTGTCAATATTAACACTTAGAACGAAACAGATAAAATAGAAATTTCTTCTGTTATTGGACACACAATTAAACATATTAAACACATGAGAGTCAATTATCGCAGAATCCCTACGGTACAGAAGGAGGCCATTCGGCCCATTGAATCTGCACTGACCATAATCCCACCCAGACCCTATCCTTATAATCCCATGAATTTACCCTAGCTAGTCCTCCTGACACTAGGGGGCAATTTAGCATTGCCAATCTACCTAAACTGCATATCTTTGGACTGTGGGAGGAAACCGGAGCACCCGGAGGAAACTCAAGCAGATATGAGGAGAATGTGCAAACTCTATGCAGACAGTAACCTAAGGCTGGAATCGAACCCGGTGCTAACCATTGTGCCAGCGTGCTGCCCCATTCTGCCCGTGCCTGTGTGGGTAATTATTATTACTGTATTTTGTTAATTATTTATTACCATCAGAGATTTCTGCCCTTCACTTCTGACTGATAAAAATGACCTGTTTAATGCTATTTGGCATGGTGAAATACAAGTCTACCATTATCTTTTCTGTAACACTATATTTGCAAACAGAGAAGCTTCACACAACAATCATGTTTAAACTACTATTATAAGGTATCATTATTGAAAAGATTGCAATAGCTTCGCAGTCTATTGCCAGGATGGATAGTGCCTTCACTGTTAATAATGTGTTCGACTACTATAAGTTGTTACCATAAATCTTCCCAGTGATATAGGACATGCCCAGAACCACAAAGTACAAATGTCAATTTGGACATTTTACACGTAGAAGCTTTTCTTTGAGGAAGAATAGTTGGTCCGCATCTAACCTGTGTACTCCAATGTTGCTGAAAATCCAGGGAAAGGAAACATAGAAAAATAGAAAATTGGAGCAGGAATAGACCATTTGGTCCTTCGAGCCAGCTCCGCCCACTCATTATAATCATGGCTGATTGTGCAACTCAATAAGTTGTTTCTACTTCCTTTTTGATCCCTTAACCTCAAGAGCTTTTTCTAACTGCTTCTGGAAAACATTCAATGTTTTGTCCTCAACTATTTTCTGTGGTAGAGAATTCCATGGTCTCACCAATCTCTGCGTGAAGAAATTTCTCCTCATGTCAGTCTAAATGGTTTATCCCCAGACCATGACTCCTGGTTCTGGACACCCTCACCATCAGGAACATCCTTCCTGCATCTTCCCTGCCTGGCCCTGTTAGGGTTTTATAGCTTCCTATGACGAGATTCTCCCATCATTCTTCTAAACTGACTCGATCGCTCTCATACGTTAGTCTCACCATCCCAGGAATCAATCTGGTAAACCTTCACTGCACTCCCTCCATGGCAAGAACATTCTTCCTCAGGTAAGGAGGCCAAAACTGCACACAATATTCCAGGTCTGGTCTCATTAAATCCCTGTATAATTACAGCAAGACATCTCTGCTCCTGTACTTGAATCCTCTCATTATGAAGGCCAACATATCATTTGCCTTCTTCGCCATGTGCTGCACCTACCTGCTTACTTCCAGCAACTCGTGTACAAGGCCATCGAGGCCTCATTGCACAATCCTCTCTCTCAATCTATAGCCATTTGCCTTCCTGTTTTTGCTATCAAGGTGGATAACCTCATATTTATCCACATTATACTGCATCTGTCGTGCATTTACCCACGTATTCAACTTGTCCGAATCGCACTGAAGTTTCTCCGCATCCGTCTCATAACTCACCCTCCCACCCAGCTTTATGTCATCTGCAAAGCTATGAAAAGATGTGTAAATCATATCAGAAGAGTAATTTAACGCGGTTATACAGAATAATATTGGGAAAACTCCAGGGGCTGAAATTCTGGTATTGGGTAGTAGAAAAGATTTTAGTTTGGCAAGGATTGGGGGTAACAATTTGGGGCAGGACATGGGGTCATCTCTGTGAAATGTACTCATAAGATCATAAGATGTAGGAATAGAAGTTGGTAATTTTGCCCATCAAATCTGCACTGCCGTTCATGACTGATCTGAAATGATAATTCTCAACTCCACTTTCTCACCTTATCCCTATAACCCTTGATTCCTTTACTGGCTAAAAATCTGTCTATCTCAGCCTTGAACATATTTAATGACCCAGCATTTACAGCCCTCTACGGTAAAGATTTCCACAGGTTCACTACTGTCTGAGAGAAGAAATTCCTCCTCTTCTCTGTGTTAAATGGTGGCCCCTTACTCTGCTCCTCTGGTCCTAGACTCTCCCTCATGGGGAAGCAACCCCCTTGGTATTTACCCTGTCAAGCCACCTGAGAATCCAATATGTCTCATAAGGTCGCCTCTCATTCTTCTAAACTCCATTGAGTACAGGCCCAACCTAATCAACTTCTCCTCAAAACTGTGCAGGGGTGGGGAGGTAGGAAAAGTTTTCCACATGTTTATTGGTGCAGTGTCACTTCACCGTATTATATGAAAATATGCAGAGCTGCAGGATACATTTGTATGGGTCAGGTTAGAAATCCTAAAGTACTTTATGGAGAGCTCCTGAACCATACATTTTGCATCTTGAATTTGGCTAGGATGAGTATGATATGTTTCCCTTCAGGTATGATTCAACTACCCACTAGGGAGCTTTAATCAAATAAAGTTTATTTAAGAATATATTTAACATGTGTAGAAAGAAAATTAGTAAGAACTTTTAACAATTACAAATAAAAAAGAAGAAAGAAAACAACCACAATAATGTATTAACCCTTAACTGAATATTAAAGCTATTCCAACAAACCAAAATCTTGTATAGACAAAATCCTTTTCACAGGCTGAACACAGCATAGATTAAAATCTCACTTGAATGGATTTCCAAAGGCTGCACTTTCCTTCCAGAAGGCAAAACGTTGCCTTGAGATAACCAGCAGAATTTCAAAATAGAACAGGAAGACAGAGAAAGAGAGACTTCAGCTTGATGCCCCTTCTGAAATTAAAAACTAAACTTCAGCCTCAGAACTCTCCAAACTGAAAGCTTAAACTCACTGGAAAGGAAAACAAAACTGTCCAAAAACACATGACCTTTTCTCCTAACGATGTACGATTGTTAAGCTAACTCCAGAGTAAACACAAACAAGCCACTTAAGAAGCAATAAAAGGACAATTCCAGCCAAGTCGGCAATAATGATGACATCACTGAAGTTGTGAGCTACGAAACCACTGAAGCTGTGAGAGCTGCAGAGATCATGATGTTAAAAAAAACCTTTCTTAAAGATACGCTAATGCAACTCATTATTATTCCTGAAAATTGTTTGGCTAAACCTATTAAAGCAAATAATGTTCAGTAAAGTAAAATGTCCAGAGAAAATGATCCCTGCTTTAAATTTTTCTTAATAACGTGCAGTTCTACTGCAACACAAATGAACTAGATATAAAACTAAAACTGGTCGTGGGTTTCCAGATTAAAAAGCTGGGCAAATTCCAAACAGGTTGGTCCAAGAATTGAAAACTTCAGCTGTTAACTGGTACCAATCTAGGCCTGACCTTACAGATCACAGCTTCTAATTGGTAAACTCTATTTATGAATGTCTGACAAGTTTACGCTATTTGTCTGCACTGCTTTGCGTTAGCATCTGGTCGAGAATATAACCAATAGTAACGTAGTATGTTTGTTTTATTTATTTGTTTATTAGTCACAGGTAAGGCTTACATTAACATTGCAATGAAGTTACTGTGAAATTCCCCTAGTCGCCACAGTGCGACGCCCATTCGGGTTAATGCACCTAACCAGCATGTCTTCCTGAACACAGGAGGAAACCAGAGCACCTGGAGGAAAGCTACGCAGGCATGGGGAGAATGTGCAAATTTCCACACAGACAGTGACCCAAGCCAAGAATCGAACCTAGATCTCTGGCACTGTGAAGCAGCAGTGCCACCCATTGAACATTGAATGTACACCTGCTAAACACTGGAGCTACACTCATTAGAATTCAGAAGACTGAGGGGAGATCATATAGAAACATAGAAGATTACAAAGGAAATAGATAAGATAAAAGCAGGGAGGTTGTTTCCACTGGCAGATGAAACTAGAACTGGGGGCATGGCCTCAAAATAAGGAGAAGCAGATTTAGGACTGAGCTGAGGAGGAACTTCTTCATCCAAAGGGTTGTGAATCTGTGGAATTCCCTGCCCAGTGAAGCAGTTGAGGCAACCTTATTGAATGTTTTTAAGGCAAGGATAGATAATCTTTTGAACAGTAAGTGATGGTGAGCAGGCGGGTAAGTGGAATTGAGTCTACAAAAAGATCAGCTATGATCTTATTGAATGGTGGAGCAGGCTCAAAGGGCCAGATGGTCAACTCCTGCTCCTAGTTCTTATATTCATATCTCTTTTATATGAATTATTTCAGATATATACCAAATTTTATAAATCATAATGGTGAGAATTTTGTCTTTAAAAGAAGTTTGTATTCCTGGAGTTAGCTGTATGCAATGTGGCAACACACGTATGTTTGAAGTTTAAGAAGACACAGGGAGAATGTGCAAACTCCACACAGACAATTACCCAAGCCAGGAATCGAACCCAGGTCCCTGGTGCTTTGAGGCAGCTGTGCCACCGTTCCGCCCGCATACTCGCTTTCTGAGCACTCTCAACTTATCTGCAGCTCTCTACCCACAAACTCAAAACCAATCTACAGCTCTGGGTCCTCAGATCTAACACCATCCCTACCATCTCCCAGCCCTCAGGAACTGTCTTCAATTCCACATCCTCAGATTTACTTCCCCAAAAACCTCAAGTCCCATCTGCAGTGGATGGATGTGGAGAGTTCCTTTATTTCCTGCTAATCTCTTGAAGAGCAATGTGCCCAGATCAGCCTGTAAGAGGAAAGGTCAATGGACAGTGAGTGCTAATGATTGCAGGAACATTAATAGTGATCGTTCCAGCAACTTAACCACCACATTCTCATTTGAGACTTTATTTAGAGGGGTTATTCAGATAAAGACTTATGACCTGAGGAAATAATAGACAAATACCTTTAGAAGGAGCTACATCCCAACTGTAAGAGCTTATGTTTCTGCTATGCCATGGTAATAAAACCACAAAGCAATTTAAAAAGAAACCTCAGTGCACATCAGTTGGGTGCATGAAAAGATATGTACACGTAACACCTACTTTATTTGTGAAAGGAAAAACAGTAATTATGTGTTGCTTTGTGAAGTGATTCATTCAGGGTCTAAATATGAAAAAAATAAAATGTTGGCTTCACATCAAACAAAGCACCTTTTTATCCACCTGGATTTTTACATTTTAAGTTTGGTTAATTTCTTCTGGAGACGCAGAGTGACAATATTTTTGTGTCTTGCATTGAGGGAAATCATCGCTCAGATGGACAATTTCCTCAGAATCTCCCTCTACTCTGACGGAGCAGCCCCGACTCCATCCTTACCAATGCTTTCTCGCCCTCTTAGAAGTGAGACCGCATTGTTGCTGCTGAATTAAATTATCGCTAAATACGAGACAGATTTATGTTGTGGATTTGTGTCCGACGAGGATTCAGCTGAGATTGCAGGAACTCTATTAACTGTGACCTTTAATGCTGTTAGTAAAAGATGACTTTCATTGCTTTACCCTGGGCTGCTTTTAAACTTAGGCCCTCAGGGTTTAGCATAGTAATTGACTGGCACTCATAATTAAATCATATTTGCTTCAACTTTTTGGGTTAACAACATATCCAATTCTTTTACGATTGGTTTTAATATCCACATGTCCCAGAATTAAACTTTCTATTACAGTAATATATTTTGAGAAAAGTGAAGCAGCAGTTTATAATCAAAGCAGAGCTCCCAATAAACATTTACCATTTAATAAACCACAAACGTAGGATGTAATAGTGATTTTTGCAATCTCTTTTGGGCCATTTGTGGGTTTCGAATACCGTTTTGTATAACCAAGTAAAATAGATTTTTTAAAATCAGGATCAGAATCGTAGAGAACAGATTAAATTAATTTATATCTTTCTGATCAATAATATTGTATTAGTTCTTTTCCCTGTGTAAGACATTTCAGAATTTTGATTCTTCTGTGAGTTTTCTTTTATTAATTCATGGGACATGCTGGCTGGTCAGTATTTATTACCCATCCCCTAGTTACCCTTTGAACCGACGTGGTTTGCTGGTCCATTTCAGTGGGCAGTTGAGAGTTAACCACGTTGCTGTGGCTCTGGAGTCATGTGTAGGCCAGACTAGGTCAGGATGGCAGATTTCCTTCCCTAAAGGGCATTAGTGAATCAGATGGGTTTTTCTGACAATTGACAATGGTTTCATGGTCATCAGTTAGATTTTTAATCCCCAGATAATTTTATTGAATTCAAATTTCACCATCTGCCACAGCGGGATTTGAACCTGGGTCCCCAGAACATAAATTCAGTTTCTGGATTAATAGTCTAGCGATAATGGTCAGTACCATTGCCCCTCCCCCCCACGAGTGTTCATTAAACCCTTTGAACTCCACGGACTCTTTTTAAACATAGCAGTGGATCAGGGGAGGCGATTTATTGCCCATCCTCAGTTGCCCTTTGAACTGAGTGGCTTGTTAGGCCATTTCAGAGGGCAGTTGAAAGTCAACCACGTTGCTGTGACTCTGGAATCGCGTGTAGGCCAGACCAGGTAAGGGCAGTACATGACTGCACATGAGCTAGAGATGAGGTAGACTTCTTCCCTGATTAATGGTAAGTTGCTGCTGCGTTGTTCTCTTTTGGTGGGGGGCAAGGCAGGGGGGTGGAAGGGGCAATGCCAGCCTATGCTCATACAGAGTAGTGGCAGTACAAGCCATCTGAAGGATGACCAATAAAGGGATGAAGGGTTAACGGTGAAAGGTGGGGCCATCCAGTAGCTGAGGAAAGGTAGGTGGACAGAGCCGGTGGTCCAGGTGCCCTTTAGATAGCACCCAGACCCATGTGGTAGAGATGGTGACTACCTGGCTGCCCCTGATATGTGAATGGGTGAGCTACTGGCAGCTGTGATATTGAATAGAGTGTATTCACTCAGTGCTAAGCCATTCCACCTCGCAGTGGAAAAGCAATCTCACTTCTAGACCCACCACCAAACTTAAACTCTCGGATGTAAGATTCCGGCCTCTGTTCCCTCGTTCAAGACTCTCCAGCAATCTCCCAGCATCAGCCCATCAAGCTCCTTTGATTCTTGTAAATTTCCATGAGATCCATTTCTTCTAAACCTCACAGCGTATCAGCTCAATCTACTCATCTCTCACCATTGTATACCCCTTTCCTCCCAGGAATTAAGCTGGTGAATTTTCACTGTGCTGTTGCCAAGACAAGCATATCCATCCACAGATAAGGAAACCAAAACTCCAGGTATGGGTTTCACCAAGAACTCCATAGGCGCTTGCCTGAGAACCATCATCATCTATTGTGTGTAACTTCTAGGTTCCAATGCCAGATAACCCTGGGCCTTGTTCCCCATCCTCACAGTTACATCGGAACATAGAGACTAGAAGCAAGAGTAGGCCATTTGGCCCTTCAAGACTGCTGCTCCATTCATTTTGATCATGGCTGATCATTGAATTCAATATGCTGATTCCCCTTTCCCCCATATCCCTTGATCCCTTTAGCCTCAAGAGCTATATCTAATTACTTCTTTCAATCAGACAAGGTTTTGATCTGTTAAATAAGTCAGACAGACCAGATGACTAAAATATTGCACTGAGTTTCTGCAGTGTAGTGGTTATCACATCCACTTCACACACAAACGGTACCTGGTTTGAAACCAGGCAGAAACATTTGCATGTACTTTAGAGTGACACAGTTGTCAGCACTGCTGCCTCACAGTGCCAGGGACCCAGCTTTGATCCCCAGCTTAGGCCATTGCCTGTGCAGAGTCTGCATGTTCTCCCTGTGTTTGTGTGGGTTTCCTCCGGGTGTTCTGGCTTCCTCCCACAATCTGAAAGCTGTGCTGATTAGGTGCATTGGCCATGCTAAATTCCCCCTCAGAGTACCCGAACAGCGTGGTGACTAAAGTTCCTTTTTAGTCACAAATAGGCTTACATTAACACTGCACATGAGTTACTGTGAAAATCCCCTAGTCGTCATACTCCGGCACCTGTTCGGGTACACTGAAGGAGAATTTAACATGACTAATGCACCTAACCAGCGCATCTTTCTACTGTGGGAGGAAACTGGAGCACTCAGAGACATGCAGACATAGGGAGGGAATGCAGACTCCACACAGACAGTGACCCAAGCTGGGAATCGAACCCAGCTCCCTGGCACTGTGAGGCAGCAGTGCTAACCACTGTGTCAAAGGGCACAGTAACTACATTGCAGTGTTAATGTAAGCCTACTTGTGACACTAATAAATCAAATGTAAACCTAAAAAGGAAAAGCAAAGTTGTCAAAGCCGCAGCTCCTGTTCTCATAAATATATTTTACAGCCTACAATAAATTCATAAATGTTACATTCTTGAGACAAACCTTCCTATGTAAAAATGTTAATGGTTCTCCCAGATATCCCAACACGCTGATAATTTGATGGCTGCAATAAATCATGCTGGAACCACACACTGGATGAGGAGATAAATGTGGCAGTAATACAGGACGCAAGGTAGCTATAGAAAAGCTATCAATAAAGCTATTAGATGGCAGATACAAAGGAGAGATATCAGCATGCACCAAATAATTGGAAAACAAAGCCAAGTGTGTTCAGAAATCAAATTAAAGGATCATGTTGGATTACATAGCAAGCTAAGGAAGTTTCCACAAAGCACGGGTTATTACTAATTCTAGTTCAGCTGAATCCCCTAGATCCATATTGCAAATCCAAATCTGAATTGATACTTCACGGCCAGCAGCGCAGAAATAGAACGCGAGGTAGTGGATTCATATTCCTACTTAGTGAGCGCAGTGTTTAGGGCTGTGATATAGGCAGAGCAATTGAGTCCGAAACAAAAGTGTTAACATGATGGATATCAGCTGGAACAAGAGCCAGAAAGTAGTCAATGGCATCTTGTAAACTGTGGGTCTGGAGATGGGAAAAGCATGTTTACCTTTGCTTGCAGCAGGATGGGGCTCTCTGCCAGGTCCATGAGTCTAACTGATGTGAAAAATGAACTATTGATTTTTTTCCACTTTGCAATCAGTGAAGAAAAGCCAAGGGAAGCAACAATATTCTGAGCAGGCGTGGAAACAGCGCTGTAGTCAAATGAAACAGAAGGAGATGCTGAAGCTGGGAGGTGAAACGGGGGATTGGAAATTTGGGTGTGATATCAAACTCCTGGGTAGAAATGTGGCTAAGAGATGTTCCCTCTTGGGTAGAGGCAGCAGGTGACCAGGTATCAGTCACTTGCCAACTTCCTGAACACAACATCCAGAGTCATGGCTGTTGCTGGAGAGCCCGAATCGGGGAGGGAGGGTGTTGCGGGGGTGGGGTTGGTGCTGGGGACAGCCCCGCAAATATTAAGTGGATTGATGAGACAAAGAAAGAACTATCACAATCTGATTATGTCAGTTGAATCTGATCTGCATATTATTTATTTATCTGTTTATTTGTTAATGTCGCAAGCAGGCTAACACTGCAATGAAGTTATTGTGAGAATTCCCTAGTCACCACACTCCGGCGCCTGTTCGGGTACACTGAGGGAGAATTTAGCACGACCAATGCACCTAACCAGCACATCTTTAGACTGTGGGAGGAAACCGGAGATCCTGGAGGAAACACACGCAGACAGGGGGAGAATGTGCAAAATCTGTACAGCCGGTGACCCAAGCAGGGAATCGAACCCAGGTCCCTGGAACTGTGAGGCAGCAGTGCTAATCACATTTAAAGGGGATTCCATTTACTTTGAGCTGATGTGGTGACCTTACACCCTCTAACTTAAATGGCAGCCCACCAGACTGAGGTGGTGAAGGAGTGGCAAATCTCCCCAAACCACACCATTTTCACCCCCCTTGGCCTGGTTTTTGCCTGACGGGTGTAGGAGGTTTGGGGGTTGGTGGTGGTGGTGGTGGTGGTGGTGGTGGTGGATGGGGGGCAGGCAGTGCATGGAGAGTTAACGTTGAGGCTTTTCATAAAACTTGCTGCATAGCGTTGTATCATTGATCGTTTGCGACCAATAAACCTTTGTGTAGATTTACTGTGTGACAAAGTGAAATTGATTCCCATGTGTGGTACTGTATTTGATGCCCACATCGGCTGTTTATGATGAAGAGGAACCTTGGATTTGCAATTGCTCACAAAATATGATATTAGCAAAGGACCACATTGTGTAACACACTTAAATATTCAACAGAACGGAGATGTCAAGGCCAAATATATTGAAAAGAACAAAAATGGCAAGCCGGAAACTGTGATTCGATGGGTTTTAAAAACCTTTAGTTTGTAAGAGAAAGAGAAACTGGAGGAGTTAAAAAGCATTGAATGGTTAGAGTGGAGGACACTGCAACTTAGTTTCATTTGATTTGATTTATTATTGTCACATGAATTGGTATACAGTGAAAAGAATCATATCTTGCGCACCGTACAGACAAAGCATACCGTTCATAGAGAAGGAAAGGAATGAGTGCAGAATGTTGTGTTACAGTGATAGCTAGAGAAAGATCAATTTAATAAAGAACAAGGAAAGTACAGCATAAGAACAGGCCCTTCAGCCTTCCAAGCCTGCGTCAATCATGTTATCCTGTCTAGATCAACTGCTTATATCCCTCTATTCCCCATTTGTTCATATGCTTATCAAGGTAAGTCTTAAATTTGGCTAACGTAGCTGCCTCAACCATCTCACTTGGCAATGCATCCCACCACCCGCTGTGTAAAAACTTTCTCTGCACAGCTCCACTGAACCTTTCCCCCCTTATCTTGTGCCTCCTAGTAATTGTCATCAATGCAAGGTAGGTCCATTCAAAAGCCTGATGGCAGCAGGGAAGAAGCTGTTCTTGAGTCAGTTGGTACATGTCATCAGACAATTGTATCTTCTTTCCAACAGAAGAAGTTGGGAGCGTGTATGTCCGGAGTGCGTGTTGTCTTTGATTATGCTGGCTGCTTTTCCAAGGCAGCGGATGTATAGACAGTGTCAATGGATGGGAGGCTGGTTTGAGTGATGGACCGGGCTTCATTCACAATCCTTTGTTGTTTCTTGTGGTCTTGGGCAGAGCAGGAGCCATACCAAGCTGATTCCAACAGGGACAAGGAGACCTTGCAGAGTGGTATACTGAGAGATTTGGAGGAATGTTCAGGTATGATTTACACATTCTTTTATCCTTTCCTGTGAAATGGGTGTCAAGGGCAAGCCCAGCATTTATTGTTCATCCTTAATTGCTCTCGAGAACCTGGCGGTGAGCAGCGCTTTTGAAGTGCTACGTGAAATGAGAGAAAGATTCAATTGAACGAGATTGAGCTTGTAAAGCAGGTTAAATTCTACTCAGGATCCTCAACAAGATCATCCCAAAAACATTTCTCATTGAACTGATTTTGTGATCAACTTTGTGGGTTACTGTGTGTTACTTCACTGTCGCTGGGTCAAAATCCTGGAATTCTCTCTTTAACAGCACTGTGGGTACACCTGCATGCATTGCAGTGGTTCGAGAAGGCAGCTCACCACCACCTTCTCAAAGGCAGTTAGAGATGAGCAATAAACGCTGTCCTAGTCAGCGATGCCCACATCCCTTAAATAAATTTTAAAGAAACATGTGGGCCAGACCAGGTAAGGATGGCAGATTTCCTCTCCTAAAGGGCGTTGGTGAACCAAGTGGGTTTTTACAATAACCAGTGCTGGTTGTCATGGTTGCCATTACTGAAATTAGCTTTATATTCTGCAGATAAATTTAAATTTAATCAGAACCCACAATCACAGCACATTAGCCTGGCTTTAAGCCCAGTGACATGGGTGGCACAGTGGCATGGTGGTTAGCACGGCTGCCTTATAGCGCCAGGGCCTTGGGTGACTCTGTGGAGTTTGCATTTTCTCCCTATGTCTGTGTGGGTTGCCACCAACAGTCCAAAGATGTGCGGGTTACGTTGATTGTTCATGCTAAATTGCCCCTTGGTGCCAGAGAGATTAGTAGGGTCAATACGTGGGGTTATGGGGACGGGACCTGAGCAGACTCAACGGGCAAATGCACCCTGGACATATTCTCTTTCAATTCCCCACTGGGAAAAAGTTAGAAAAGTCTAAGAACACGTACCAACTGACTCAAGAACAGCTTCTTCCCTGCTGCCATCAGACTTTTGAATCGACCTATCTCAGATCTTTCTCTACACCTTAGCTATGATTGCAACACAATATTCTGCACCCTCTCCTTCCCTTCGCTATGTACAGTATGCTTTATCATGCAAGAAACAATACTTTTCACTATATACAAATACATAAGACAATAATAAATTAAGTGAAATCAAATGGCCTTCTGCACTGCCAGGATTCCATGATATGACCACTATGCCACCATCAAACCCTTGAATGTGCACAGGCCATATTTTTATATTAAAATAAATTGATTTTATGATTGTGTGACACATTTGTGTTTTAGGAAATGGTTTGGCTTTAAGATTGTGCAAATCATTGTGAAGCATGGTCAACATATCTTACTGATCATGCCCATTATGTGGCTTTGTTAAGCTCTGATGCTTACTACTTCACTTAGCTGTCCTGCACCGCTAACAGTGGCAGTCCACTAGCTGTAGCATTGTGCATGATAATTATTCAAGTTTCAGGTCAACACAAAGCTGCCCTTTTGTTCCAGCTGATTAGCTCTGCATTCTAAGTGCCTTCCTGGAGTACCACGGTAAATATATTTCAAATAAATTACTCAACACCCTCCAGAATATCAAAAACAATGTGCTCAGAAGATGCTAATGCGAATTTTTAAAATAATTTTAAACTGTTTAAATAATATAATTCTCTGAATATTAATAATGCATTTTATTTTACAGTCTATTGGGAGGACGATTGCTGTTAAATTCCCGAAAAGAGAAAGTGAGTGACACGCTCTGTATTTCAATAATCTGTCGGAGCCACCGAGTCAGCTTTCATTCTCAAACTTATTGGGCTGAATCCTACCCCATACAAAATGAAACCTGACCAGGTTTTACACAAAAAACATAAGAAATAGGAAAAGGAGTAGATCCTTCAAACGTGTTTCAACATTTAATATGATCATGAAAGGTCTTCCGCTTCAACCCCATTTCCTTGTCCATTCCCCTTGATTGCCTGGCAGACCGAAATCTGTCTACCTCCCCCTTAAATATATTGAACAATAGAACAACCGCACTCTCTGGAGTAGAGAATTCCACTGACTCACAACCCCTGACCACTGTTCTCAGTGCCACAATATGCAATCTGCTATGTAATTTGTGTCTTCTGCCATGACAAATAATTATTCGGTGACTTTGGCATTTCCTAATTTCACATGAAGCTTCTCCTGTCTCTGCCTCTAAAGGAGAAATGTTTATCTTTGCTATTCCACATTTTATCTGCAGTCAGATTTTAAAAAGGGGTCCGGAATATACGCTAAGGGCAGACGCTTGTGCCCCATTGCAATTGTCTGGGGCAAGCCTGCCTCTTCTTGGCCATCTTGCATGCCTTTAGGCTTTCTAGCCCTTTAGTTAGTGTGAGGCGGGTAGTCTGCCCATCTCCAGGAGGAGGTCCCACCTCCTACGGCTACCAGCCACTTGGAGACCAGCAGCTCTGCACAACAACAGCGCCATCAGGAGAGGTGGCCACTGACAGTGGCATTCTGGGGTGGACATGGACATTATGGTACATCAGGGCTCCCACTGGTGCCAGGCTGACAGGCCTCGGTGAGGAGATGAGAGGAGCCTATTGGTCAGTGTAGGGGAAGAACAATTGATGTACAGAGGCAAAACGTGTCGAAGAGGCCTCTGTTTGGCACCGGAGGTCCAGTGAAAGTCACCCCCTCCCCTTAAAGTATCCAGCAGCCTTTGGAGTTAAACTCGATGTGCTACATGTTGAGGACCAGGCCTCTTTCACCACCCATTATATTGGGCATTAATTGCCCATTCAAGGGTCAAATGGGGTACAGGTGGACAACCCACCCTCTTGTAAAATTGCATTGGTTGAGGGGGCAATGGGCTAACGATGGGTACGCTGCTGATAGCTCGGTGTCCTAGTTTACAGGTCCATGCACCCGCTTTCCACTTGCAGACAGCTTGTAAAATTCAGCCCATGAAGACTGTGATTGAGCAAATCTCTTGCAGCTAAGCATTAGTACCCACGAGAAGCAAACCAGTAGTGTATATTTTCGTGAAACCCTGATATACTGCGCAACTCACTGAAGTTGTTTGGTATATTCACAGGATCCTGGTACAATACATTGCCATTATGAATAGGAACTTTCCAACTAGAGTGGTTTATGTCTCTTATTTCATATTTGCATTGTATTGTAAAAGTTCATTCATCAAAGTGTTAGCGTAGAGGGCTGGTAAAACAACCATTGTGTTAGACAAAACACAGAATCATAGAATCCCTACTGTGCACAAGGAGGCCATTTGGCCCATTGACCCTTAACCAATAACAATCCCACCTAGATCCTATCCCCATAACCCCACATATTTACCCTGATAATCCCCCTGACAATAAGGGGCAATTTTGCACGGCCAAATCCACCTGAGCCACGCATCTTTGAAGTGTGGGTGGACACCGGAGCATCCAGAGGAAACCCATGCAGATGTGAGGAGAATGTGCAAACTCCACACAGTGACCCGAGCCAGGAATCGAACCCAGGTCTCTGGCGATGTGAGGCAGCAGTGCTAGCCACTGTGGCACCATGCTGTTCACAGCATCAATGTATGCACCAAATAGGAATCAAATGTTGCTGTCAGGGAATAAAAAGGTAAACTTGTTGAGGGGCACAGCGGTTAGCACTGCTGCCTCACAGTAAGAAGTCCAACAGGTTTATTTGGAGCACTGCCCCTCAATTTACAAAATAATGGTTGGAATGCGAGTCTTTACAGGTAATCACGTCTTAAAGGCACAATGTGAATGGAGAGAGGTTAAGCACAGGTTAAAGAGATGTGTATTGTCTCCAGCCAGGACAGTTAGTGAGATTTTGCAAGTCCAGGCAAGTCGTGGGGGTTACAGATAGTCTGACATGAACCCAAGATCCGAGTTGAGGCCATCCTCATGTGTGCGGAACTTGGCTATCAGTCTCTGCTCAGTGACTCTGCGTTGTTGTGTGTCGTGCAGGCCGCCTCGGAGAACCCTTACCTGAAGATCAGAGGCCGAATGCCCGTGGCCACTGTTCTCCAACAGGAAGAGAAAACTCTTGCCTGGTAATCGTCGAGCGATGTTCATTTATCTGTTGCCATAGTGTCTGCATAGTCTCCCCAATGTACCATGCCTCGGGACATCATTTCCTGCAGTGTATCAGGGAGACAATGTTGTACGTACCTTTGTCTGTATGTAACATTGTATGTAACATTGTCTGTACCTTTAAGACTTGATTACCTGTAAAGATTTGCATTCCAACCATTATTCTGTAAATTGAGTTTGTGTCTTTATATGCCCTGTTTGTGAACTGAAATCCCACTCACCTGATGAAGGAGCAGCGCTCCGAAAGCTAGCGGCTTGTGCTACCAAATAAACCTGTTGGACTTTAACGTGGTGTTGTGAGACTTCTTACTGTGTTTACCCCAGTCTGGCATCTCCACATCATGGCCTTACAGTGCCAGGGACCCGGATTCAATTCTGACCTCGGGTCACTGTCTGTGTAGAGCTTGCACATTCTGTCCATGTCTGCGTGGGTTTCATCCGCGTGCTCCGGTTTCCTCCCACAGTTAAAAGATGCGGGTGTTAGGTTGATTGGCTGTGCTAATTTGACCGTTAGTGTCAGGGGGATTGTAGGTTGAATACATGGGGCTACGGGAATAGGGCTTGGGTAGGATTGTGGTTGGTGCAGTCTTGATGGGCCGAATGGCCTCCTTTTGCACTGTAGGGATTCTATGAATATTTTACTCTTTGAAGAAGGTATTCCTTCATTAGTGTATTAACTGTATTACCAACCTTCAATTGTCGCAATGACATACATAAATATCAATTACAGTAGAATAGAAGATGCCACATTTAATTTAAAGCTTGTTTTCAGATCAGTGCTAGTGGCAGCAAAGAAAATCCTTTATTGTGTTTAAATAATTATTTGATCTAACTTACAATGATGGGTAATGTTGAGATATATTAAAGCTCCAGTCAGTGCAAAAGCACAAATGGTAAAAAATATTTGCTTTTGTGTGGATGTTACGAGTGACAGCTCACCAATTCTGCAAAAAGAAAATAGCTTATTGTGTTACAGCCGTTCGATTAATCACTACTTGACATTCTAAATGAGATGGAGTCACCCAAGCCAAGGACAGCGGGTTAATTGAACACATTGGGGATAATTTTCGCCATTACTGCTTGTGCAATAATTCGAAGGAGTGGATTGACCCACCGTTATGAAACTCAGCTGAATTTTACCTGGTTGAAATCAATGGAATAAAAATCTGTGAAGTCTCACAGTGGGTGAACGGTTCGCTCAGCCAGTATACCGCCCAAGCCATGAAGGCAAACATTACTCCTGGGTTGTTACATTTTGATTACACACTGCTCGTCACGTTTGTTTACAGGAAAAAGGTCTCCATGAGCACATTTAAGTGCGTCAATAAGGTTAAGTAACACTAGCAATGGAAAATATAAATCACATAAAATCACAGTGTGCAAGATGATGAGGGGCACGGACAGACCGGATAAGGCTGTTCTCCTTAGTTGAAGGGGCAGTTGTGAGGGTACGTAGGTTCCAGGTAAAGTGGCAGGAGGTTTTGGGGGTGTTGTATTTGCCGCACAGTCTGTTTTAACCCTTATATAGTGGATGAAGAATTGTGAGTAGACTATTTGTTGGTACAACAATATTTATTTAAACGCACAATCAATAATCACCCACTCAACCAACAATAGGTTATCTTACAAAAATACTAAAGTTCACTTTGGTACTTACAAAAATACTAATACTTAAAATACTTACAAAAATACTAAAGTTCAAGTCCAATACTAGATCTTGACTTAATTTTTGCATGACTGGCAAGTACCCAGGCAGATATTGGCCTTAATCTCTGCACTGGTCTCTTTAGTCCTCTGCGTAATCTGGTCCTTTGGTCTGGTCTGGCACTCTGCGTCTGGTCTTCCTTCCTTTCTTGGATGTGGTGGTGACCCTCCTTGCGCTGGTCGTTGCTGGCGATGGTCACAGTTGTTGTAGCTCGTTTGTGGAGTCAGAGAGAGAGAGAGAGCTTCCTCTGTTGTGCAGCACCTTTTATCCCTCCTCGGTTTCATGTCTTTTGGGCGGTCTCCTGATTCCTGTCAAACAATCGATCAGGGCTTGATCACCCTGATCGATAACAGCCCAATCAGGTGCTGCCACACCGATCTCTGGGCATTTGGCCTCTGACCTTTGGGTGAGTGTTCTCCAAGGCGGCCTTCATGACACACGACAGCGCAGAGTCGCTGAGCAGACTGAAAGCCAAGTTCCACACACATGAGGACGGCCTCAACCGGGATGTCAGGTTCATGTCACACTATCTTTAACCCCCGACAACTTGTCTGGACTTGCAAAATCCCACTAACTTTCCTGTTTGGAAACAATACACATCTTTTTAACCTGTGCTTAATGCTCTCTCCACTCACATTGTCTGTACCTTTAAGACTTGATTAGCTGTAAAGACTCACATTCCAATCATTATTCCTGTAAATTGAGTTTGTGTCTTTATATGCCCTGTTTGTGATCAAAACTCCCACCCACCTGACAAAGGAACAGCCAGTTCGGAAAGCTAGTGGTGTTTGCTACCAATAAACCAGTTGGATTTTAAACTGGTTTGAGTGACTTCTTACTGTGTGTACCCAACAGTCATGCCTGTGGGTGCTGGAGGCACGTAGGTCACACATCTCCCTCCCAAATAAGGGCTTAAGGCTCCCCTTTGTCTGGTAAACAAGCCTGTCTGACCAGAGAGTGTTCATTGTCTTTGGGATGGCCTATTTCCTGTGTATTCAGTCATCTGAGCTGCAGCCTGTTTATCTCTGTCTTTTAAGCTGCAGCCTGCTGTTTCAGCGCTTGTCCAAATATCCCAGCATGCTCTGTAAACCTCCATTTTAGGTGGCCCGTTTGGCCACAGGGGGATGTGAGGAAAAACCTTTTTCATAGAATCCCTACAGTGCAGAAGGAGGCCATTTGGCCCATCGAGTCTGCTCCGACCACACTCCCACCCGGACTCTATTCCCATTAACCCACATCTTTACCCTGCTAATCCCCCTGACACTAGGGTCAAATTAGCGTGGTCAACCAACCTAACCCGCACATCCTTGGACGATGTGTGGAAACTGGAGCACCCGGAGGAAACCCACGCAGACATGGGGCGAATGTGCAAACTCCAGACAGACAGTGACCCGAGGCTGGAATTGAACCCGGGTCCCTGGCGCTGTGAGGGGCTGTGCTGACCACTGTGCCACCATACCGCCCAGAGGGTGGTGATGGTCTAGAATATGCTGCCTGGGAGGGGGATTTCCTCACGTTTAAAATATACCTGGATGAGCATGTGGTGCATTAGGTCTATGGGAAAGTTCTGGTAGCTGGGATTAGGTGGGAGTTCAGATGTTTCTGGTGTAGGCTTGTTAGGTTGAAGGGCCTATCCTGCACTGTATGAGTCTATGATTCTACAGCTCTGCAGATGCTGTCAGACCTGCTGCGTTTCTCCAGCATGTTCTGTTTTTAATCTCAATAGGACGTCTGCTCAGTGGAATCATCCCTCCCCACTGGATTAAGAGCCCATGTCAGTAATTAGGACAATGTGTTTCACAACAGGATTTAAATGGCATGTAGTTGATGATTTGTGCTTTGCTCCTGACCCAGTCTACACCATGCAGTGAGGAGACCATCAGGAAGTGTTATCGCTGTCTTTGTGATTGCTTATAAGCAGGAGGGAAGAATAAGAAAAGTGTGACGGAGGCCCTTGGCTCACCAAAGGGAGATGCAGAATTCTGAAGCCAAATGGGCAGTTGGCCCTCTTCTGGACACAGAGGATGATTCCCAGAGATCATTCTTAGGCACCTCGCTATACCCTGGGTCTATAAACATTATGAGGAGATGCCGGCGTTAGACTGGGGTAAACACAGTAAGAAGTCTCACAACATCAGATTAAAGTCTGACCACACCTGATGAAGGAATAGCGTTTCCAAACACTGTGGGTTTAGAAGATAAGAACATAAGAAATAGGAGCAGGAGTAGGCCATCTAGCCCTTCGAGCCTGCCCTGCCATTCAATAAGATCATGGCTGATCTGTCGTGGCTCAGTTCCACTTTCCCGCCCTCTCTCCATAACCCTTAATCCCTTCACTTATCAAAAACCCATCAACCCGCGTCTTAAAAATATTTAGCGAGGCAGCCTCCACCACTTCAACGGGCAGAGAATTCCAGAGATTCACCACCCTTTGAGTGAAGAAGTTCCTCCTCAACTCCATTCTAAACCGCCCCCCCTTTATCTTGAGTCTATGCCCTCTAGTCCTCCTGTCCTTTCTGAGTGGGAAGAGCCTCTCCACCTCTATCCTATCCATCCCATTCATCATCTTATACGTCTCAATGAGATCTCCCCTCATTCTTCTAAACTCTAACGAGTACAAGCCTAGTTTATTCAGCAGTTTTTGCCAAAAACTAAATGGAATTAGATTGGCTGAATACATTTCACATGGGACCTTTTACATTTAGTGGACTGTGATGATGTTAATTCTATCAGTCAAGGTTTGTTGAAGGTGAAAGATAATGCACAAGTACCAGACAAATTAGCAACTTTTTTTTAAAGGAATACTGTAGCCTTTTACTAGGGCAATGAGACACCAGCAACATAAAAAAGGAATTGTAAATTTTTGATGTAAATCACATTGGCATATAAGTTACAACCTTCATTAACCATTTCCTTTGTGGTTAGAAAAAGGACTCCCTCAGCTTTCCATCCAAGCATTAACATTTAAATATAAGCAAATATCAAAAGACTGTATAAGAAACAAGCCAATGGATAATGATTACAGAACGCAAACACAGTGGTCAAATCTAATGGTAGAGTAACAAATCATATTTATTTCTTATAAATAATGGTGGCACAATGGTTAGCACTGTTGCTTCACCGTGCTAGGGGCCCAGGTTCAATTCCTGCCTTGAGTGACTGTCTATGTGGAGTCTGCATGTTCTCCCCATGTCTATGTGGGTTTCATCCAGCTGCTCGGTTTTCCTCCCACAGTCCAAAGATGTGTGCAAGTTAGGTGGATTAGCCATGCTAAATTGCCCTTTTGTGTCAGGGAACACTGGAAAGGTAAATACTGAGGTTATGGGGAAGTGGCCTGAATGGAATTGTGGTCAGTGCAGGCTTGACAGGCTGAATAGCCTCTTTCTGCACTGCAGGGATTCTATATGAAATTATTTTTGTGGTACCCATCTCAAATGTCCATGTTTCACTTTTATTGTTGTTACTTTGTAAAGTCTTGAAACAATGTTAGGACTTTTTAGCTTCTTTCAGTGCAACACCAATGTTAACACTTGCGATCACAATTATCGTTTGCCCTTCTTTGCCTATTAAACAACTTGGAAGGGGAAAGAATTCTTTAAAAGTAGTTTTTGAATTATATGACATAAAGCTTGTAGTTTAAATCAGTTCTGGTAATTATGTGCCAGCCCAAGACACAGTAATAGGTTTTTATTGTTGCTTTAACTATACCATACAGTGCTGCTGCTTTTGTGATTGATAGTGAAGGACACTGCTACAGTATACGCTATAAAGTTAATCAATAGCACATCTAAAAGGAGCTACTGATGCATCAGGTCTTGATGCCCGTGGTTCTGCTTCATCTGCAAGCTGTTGCCATAAGACTCATTAAATTAGTTCAGGTTAAGACATGCTTTTTCAACCATAAACCTTTTAGGATTATTATCGAAACGTTGCTTCGCACAGGATGGCAAATAGATGAAGGACACTTTGAAGAGAAAAATAGCGTGTTTGTGTTTTGAACTGTATTGTACAAATGCATACACTTACACACAAACATTTTGGCTGAAATTTTACAGCTGAATTTTCCAGTGCGATTCTCCAGTCCCGCTGCAGTGAACAGAGATTTGGCTGAGTGCCAAGTTCTTCGTCCTCACTTCCAGTGGCAATGTAGTGTGAACTGCTGGAGAATTCTGCCCCCCTGCCCCATAATGTATTTGATACATTGGCCGAGACCTTCCTATCTCTGGATGGTCAGAGACACGGCGTATCCTGAAGGTGCATAATGGGATCTCACAGAAGTTCCAACACAATAACTCCTTGGGAATTACCTGGAGAGGTTGGACTTCTGTCTTTCAGTTAGAGACAGAAGTGAGATTTTCCAGCCGCACTTGCCCCAAAACCAGAAAATCCGTCCTGAGATCAATGGACCTTTGTATGGTCTGCCTCCTGTCTGCTATAATTGCCGTGAAGGGTGGGACAGGAAAACTCCCCCCAGAGACTTTAAACAGTTTTGACTTACTAACCTACGTAAGTAGATACCAGAGGCTGGTGAACCTGTGGAATTCATTACCACACAATATAGTTGAGATCAAAACATTGTGTGATTTGAAGAAAAAATTCAATATAGCTCTTGAGGTTAAAGGGATCAAGGGCTATGGGAGAAGGGGGAAATCAGGATATTGAATTTGATGATCAGTCATGATCAAAATGAATAGTGTAGCAGGCTTGAGGGGCCAAATGGCCTACTCCTGCTTCTAATTTCTATGTTTCTAAAAGCAGACTACCTTGAATTCTCCGTGAAAGCCTAGCCCCATCCTGTCAGATAACTTTACTTGTCAATCTACCTAACAAAACCCCACTCTACAATATCCCAGGGGAAAACACAAAATAATTTAATCCTGCATTAGTTCAGATTAAAACAACCACTGTAGCAATTAAAATTGCTAAAAATTAGCTTTGACAAAGGGTCCTCTGGACTCGAAACACCAGCTCTTTTCTCTCCTTACAGAGACCTGCTGAGATTTTCCAGCATTTTCTATTTTGGTCACTGTAGCAATTAAGATCAATTATGCTGCTGCAGTAACAAGGCTGCCATATAGAGACTCTAATAAAAGGAAACTGCTGCACCAGATCCTGCAAGAAAAGCATGATAAATACATAAGTAGCATCACAATAGCTGAGTGGGACTTGTTGCTGGGTAGGATTCAGACATTAAGGAGTCCAGCCGTGAGAATATTGGAATGGTTAACTGTATAGGTATTTTAGGCAGAGATGAGAGTTTCAGCAGAACCTAAGCCAAGGCAGACGTGGAGATGAGGGATATTACAGAGGTGGAAGTAATCAGTTTTTTTAATGTACTGGATAACTGATGAGTCAATAGCTGCAGTGTGGTAGTACAAATTAAAGAAATATCCTCACTCTTGTAAAGAGTTTGGGGTCAGATTTGATACTGCTCACAAAATTCTTACTTTCACATCACTGTCACATTAAAGCATGAGTGAGAAAATAGTTGTCTTTGAACAAGGAGTAGCAGATGCCATCAGCAATGGTGTTGCTGTAGCACCAATTACATCACTGCTCTGTTCTGATTCGAAGGTGAAGCAAGGATACTTCAAGGGCTCCCCCTCCACAATATTACCTCTTGAAACTGACGGGTATAATATGATTTTAAAACCTGTTAATTACCGTTTAATTAACATGAAGCCGATAGTGATATTTCAGTGTCAGTTCCTAGTGTTATGTTAACGCTGAAGATACTGCGAGCTCAATTTGTGCCACTGAGGTTTTGCATTTCACAGCAACTAACTGTACTCATCAGAATGGAAACTTGATGAGCTGAGTTCCGCTGACCAGCATCAACCTCTGTTGTAAGACAGTGTCCTTTCTTATCAGTTTTTGCACCAGATGTTTGAGCAGAACGGCACGGTGCCATAGTGGTTAGCACTGCTGCCTCACAGCACCAGGGATCCGGGTTTGATTCTCGGCTTCGATCACTATTTGTGTGGACTCTGCACATTCTCCACATGTCTGCATGGGTTCCCTCCGGGTGCTCTGGTTTCCCCCCACAGTCAGAAAGACGTGCTAGTTAGGTGCATGGGGCAGTACAGTGGCGCAATGGTTAGCACTGCTACCTCACAGCATCAGGGACCCCGGTTCAATTCTGGTCTCCGGTTACTGTCCGCATGGAGTTTGCACATTCTCTCCGTGTCTGCGTGGGTTTCCTCCGGGTGCTCCGACTTCCTCCCACTGTTCAAAAGATGAACTGGTTAGGTGCATTGGCCATGCTAAATTCTCCCTCAGTGTATCCGAATAGGCACCGGAGTGTGGCGATTAGGGGATTTTCACAGTAACTTCTTTACAGTGTGAATATATGTCTACTTGTGACTAATAAGCAAACTTTATGAAAACTATACTTATAAAATTTGTGCAATGAAGTCATTTGCAATCTTATTGAGCATGAATTGTGATTTATAAGTTTTGTTCTGACATGAGCCAAATGTTTCTCGTTCCTGCAAATACAGAGGTGACCTAGCAGCTGGAGTGTTCGCTGAGCCCTCCTTACACCTTACCCCTCCCCTCCCACACCCTTCACCCTCCTCCTCCCACAAACATTCTATCAAAATTCCAGAAAGTCATTTGCTGGCCACCTGATCTTTATCAAACCAATCCAGCTTCCCAAGGAAGGAAGCTTACTACCTTCCTTTAAAATTAGATGAGGGTTCAGGAAATAGTTTCTGCACTCTCGCATTTCTAAGAGCTTATGAATGTTTTGCATCTCTGTCGATCTGGCACAGAGGTAGCTGGGTGGGTAAAGAGACCCAATAACACCAAACCCTGAAGGCAGCACTATGAGGCATATCAATATTGTGGTGTTAGCACTAAAAAAAGTCCAAAAGATGTGCTGGTTAGTTGCATTGGCCATGTTAAATTCTTCCTCTGTATACCCAAACAGGCGCCAGAGTGTGGCAACTAGGGGATTTTCACAGTAACTTCATTACAGTGTGAATATATGTCTACTTGTGACTAATAAAAAATAAACTTTAAATGTGGTCATAGAGTCATAGAGGTTTACAGCATGGAAACAGGCCCTTTGGCCCAACTTGTCCATGCTGCTCTTTTTTTTTAGAAACTCCTAAGCTAATCCCAATTGCCCACGTTTGGCCCATATCTGTCTATACCCATTGTACCCATGAAACTATCTAAATGCTTTTTAAAAGACAAAATTGTACCTGCCTCTGCTACTACCCCTGGCAGCTTGACTCAGACACTCACCACCCTCTGTGTGAAAAAAATTGCCCCTCTGGACACTTTCGAATCTCTGCCCTCTCACCTTAAACCGATGCCTTCTAGTTTTAGACTCCCCTACCTTTGGGAAAAGAAGGTAGGGGAGTCTAAAAACTTGGAAAACAATGGCACCATTTGCTTGTTGTAGGAATCCAACACCAAGGAACACATCAGATGTTTCATTATCAATTTAATTTACTGAGAATTAGAACATGATGACTCAGATAGAATTTTTGTAATGATGCTCGTTGATAAATGTTATATGTGTAATCTCAGTATAACCAACTGCTCACCCAGCATACGCTGAGCCATGCTGTAAAGTCTTTAGAGCGTAAAGGAAATAATCCAGCTTAGTTCTGCTTCAAGTAGCTTCATGCTAAAGAAAGCAGACATTTCATTCAGTGGTTTCGAAGGGAAATGTCACTTTACCACTCTGCAACCTGCCTCCTACCTTAGAAATCTGACCAAAAATGGCATGCTCGTCATTCTAATTCATTGATTCATTATCATATTTTTAAAAATTATTTATGGGACATGGGCATCACTGGCTGGCCAGCAGCATGGTGGCACAGTGGTTAGCACTGCTGCCTCACTGCGCCAGGGTCCCAGGTTCAATTCTGGTCTCAGGTCACTGGCTGTGTGGAGTTTGCACATTCCCTCTGTGCCTGCGTGGGTTTCCTCCGCGTGCTCTGGTTTCCACCCAAAGTCCAAAGATGTGCAGGTTAGGTTGATTTGCCCTGCTAAATTAACCTGAATGTCGGGGGGATTAGCAGGGTAAGCGGAGTTGTGAGAATAGACCCTGGGTGGGATTGGGCTGAATGGCCTCCTTCCGTACTGTAGGGATTCTATGATTTGTTGACCATCCCTAGTTGCCCGTGAGAAGGTGGTGGTGAGCTGCCTTCTTGATTCACTGCAGTCCATGTGCTGTGCATTGACCCACAATGGTGTTAGGGAGGGGATTCCAAGATTTTGACCCAGCGACTACAAAGGAATGGCGATATATTTCCAATACAGGAGTGGCTTGGAGGGTAACTTGCAGGTGCTGGTGTTCCCATATATATGGTGCACTTGTCCTTCCAGATGGAAGTGGTATAGTGCATGAGGTAAAAAACTGGGGACATCAGAAACCTGAAGTATGAATAAAACATCTGGAAATAATCAGCTGGTTCAGCAGCATCTGTGGAAGGAGAATGGAGTTCATGTGTTGGATCTTTCCCACCTTCACCTGAAGATTGGTTGGTGTTTTGTCCTCTGCAATTTTTAGAAGAGCAGGTTTGTCTCTGACAGGTGACCGGACAACCTTAGTTGTCAGCTTGAATCTTGTATGTCGTGTATAGAACCATAGAAACATTACACCAAAGAAAGCCATTCAACCCATCTTGTCCATGCCAGCCCAAGGACACCCAGGTACCCTTTCTAATCCCACCTTCCTGCACCCAGCGCATAGCCGTGTAGCTTACAGCATTTAAAGTGCAGATTCAAATACTTTTTAAATGAGTTTAGGGTCTTTGCCTCCGTCACCAACTCAGGCAGTGGATTCCAGACACCCACCATCCTTTGCGTAAAGTTTTTCCTCACATCCTCTCTACACCCACCGACTTGTCTTGAATCTATGTCCCAGATTGGAGAATTCTCCACCAAGGGAAACTATTTTACCCCATCTACTCTACTTCTCCTCCTCATAATTGTGTGCACCTCAATCAAGTCATCCCTCAGCCTTCTTTGTTCCAAGGAAAATAACTCTGACCTATCCAATCTCTCCTCACCACCATGTTGGAACCATGAATTTGGATTCAATTTGAATTGGGTTTTGGAGGCAACAAGGAGATGGATTACAGGTTTGCCCCGTCCATTCTATGCATAGGCTTTGTAACTTTAAGAAAGGAATAAAAAATGTTTTAAAAGCATTCAATCAAGATTACTTGATTCCGAGGGGTGAATTTTTGGAACTGAAGAGTGTTGATGACAGGAAGCCATCACTCTGTAACTACAATGGTGCAGTAAGCATTCCTCACGATAACGGGATATAAAGGCTGGAATTTTACCGGCATGCCTACCCCGGAATCGGAGCTGGTGAGGCTCGCAGAATGGAATTCTCCATTGGCCTTGGGCGGCATTTTACAAGCCTCGCCCGAGCGATGTTGTAAAATCCCAGCCATAGTGTCATGTTACGCTGCTGTTGCTACTCAACAAGACAAGGATGTCAGATGTGCAGATCTGCTTGCCATGAATCACCAACTTGGTGTTAATGTGAGTTATAGATTGGCAGTCCCAAAGGTGCTGCCTACACTAACCCAAAACGTGGATGCAGGTGAGTAGCTAGCAGACGGTAATTGGTTAAAGCCACATTCTAGGACCTGATCACATTACTAAGGTTGACAGTTCGGTGTGGTAATGAAGGAGTATTACATTGTTGCTGGTGTTGTCTTTCGTGTTCTATTTAAACCGGGACCCAATTTGTCTTCATTACTAAGTGTAGGAGATTACAGAGTACAATATTTGAAAGGGGAAGGGCAGTTCTTCTTGTGTACTCACCAACATTTAATCTTGCAACACTTAAATGTTTTAGTCATTCATTGCAATGCAATTAAATGCAACGCTGCTTTACCTAAATTGGTCGCTGTGTCAATTGTCAAATTAACTGTTTTCTTAACTCCCAAGGACTTTAAACTTTAAACATGAGAAATGTAACTTAAGCACAATTTTTCTTCCTTCATTCATTCTATCCATCCTTCCCTGCCTCACCACCTTCATGGATACTGACTAGGTTTTGAAGCAACCTCCCCATTTCCACCCCTGTCTGAAAGATGTGCTGGTTAAATGCATTGGCCATGTTAAATTCTCCCTCAGTTACCTGAACTCTGTCTGAACAGCAACAAGGGAATTTTCACAGTAACTTCATTGCAATGTTAATGTAAGCCTACTTGTGACACTAATAGATAAACTTTAAACTTTTAATCCATGACTTTTTCTTTCCCATGCCACGGGTTTGATGATTGGAAAATATCTCATAATGCCACCAGTCAGAAAGGCAGTGGCAACCCTACGGCAACCATTTCCCGAAACGGTAACTGCCCATAGTCACAGCTTCAACACTTTTAAAGGTGATGAACCCATGTCCAAGACCTGCCAGCGAATTGGAGGGCCAGCCGCTCTTCAGTCCCAGTGGTGCCACTAGAGAGCGGTGGCCACTGCTGGAACTGCAGCATGCTCCAGCCCACCAAAAATGGGGTGACCAATAACCACATGTGTGTGAGTAAGTCTTGTTGAGGCCAGTCAGACAGGTCTTAATGAGGAGATGGGGGTAGGAGTGGGGGGTGGGGATGGAGGTGGAGAGGAAGTATCATTGCGGAGGGTAGAGGGTGAGGTTCAAATCCCACCATGGAACTTTGTATTCAGTACAAATCTAGAATTAAAGTCTAATTTGAAACAACTGCTGTAAAAGCCTATCTGGTTCACTAATGTTCTTCAGGGAGAGAAAAACTTGCTTTCCTTACCTGGTCTGGCCTCCAGAACCACAGCAATGTGATTGACTCTTAGGTGCTCTCTCAGTTCAAGGGAAATTCAGGCTGGGTGCCCACATCTCATGAATGAATGAAACAAAATAACCTAACCCTTAGCAAACTAAGGATGGCTTAAAAATTAATGAGGGAGACATTAAAATATGAGAGCAATTAATAGTAACTATAAAAACAGACTTTCTACAAATAAAAAGGAAGGGAGTAGCTAAACAAATTTGTTCCTTTAAAAGAATGAGACTGAGGAGTTAATGATGGAAAATGAAGAAATGGCAAATGTTGTGAATAAATATTTTATGCAAAACACAAAAAGCTTGTTCATGTTAATAGAAGCGAATCAAGGGGGAAAATGAACAAAGAACAAAAAAGATACAGCACAGGAACAGGCCCTTCGGCCCTCCAAGTCTGTGCTGATCATGATACCCTAACTAAACTCAAAAAAACCCCTTCTGCCCTTACTCAGTCCTTATCCCTTTATTTCCTCCCAATTCATGTACTCATCCTGATGCCTCTAAAATGCTGTTAACCTGCCTGCTTCCACCACCTCCTCTGGCAGCACATTCCAGGCACCCAAAGAATGGGGAGAACAATTTAAAAAATCACTATCCTGACAGGAAAAGCACCAAAAAAAAAACAGACTGATAAGTCCCCTCAACTTAATGGTCTGCATCCTAGGGTCTTAAAAGAAGTGTTTGCAGAGATTGTGGGAGATTTGTAACCTTCCAAATTTCCTTAATTTCTCGAAAGGTACCAGCAGATTGGAAAGCCTCTGATGTAACACTTTTAGTCGAGAAAGTGGGGGACATAAAGCAAGAAACTTTTGGCCAGTTGGCCTAACATCTATCATCAGGAAATTCCTGGAAATCTATTATTAAGGAAGTATTAGCAGAACATGTAGAAAATCATAATGCAATCAAGCAGAGTCAGCATAGATTTGAGAAAGGAAACACATTTATTCAAGCACACTGAGGATGTAACAAGTCAACCAGATAAAGGGGAACTAGTAGATGTAGTGTATTTAGGTTTCCAAAAGGCCTTCATAAAAGATTACGACACAAAGTAAAAACTTATGGTGCTGAGGGTAATATATTAGCATGGATGGAAGAGTGGCTAACTGACAATAAACAGAGTTAAGATGAATGGGTCATTTTCAGATTGGCAGAATGTAACTGGATGGGGTACCAGAGAGACCAGTGCTGTGGTCTCAACAATTTTCCATCTACATTAATGACTTGGGCGCAGGAACCTATGGTATTGTAGCCAAATTTGTTGATGGCAAAATAAAGGTAGGAGGCAAGTTGTAAGGTGGACAGAAAGAATGTGCAAAGGGATGTGGGCAGGTTAAGTAAGTGGGCAAAAACTTTGCAGATGGAGTATAGTGTGGGAAAAATAGAATAGTATATAACTGGAGAGAGTTTGCAGATTACGGGCGGTACAGAGAAAACTCAGTGTCCTCATATAGAAAGTATTATAGAAATGGGAGAAAAGCCCTTAACTGACCAATTAATAAGCTCAGTAGGGCTCCTGGCAGACAAATAATTGACCAGCCTCTTGCTGCTGGCAAAATGGCAAGGTGGCAATACAATGTCCAGCATGCCCAGGCACCTTCTAAGCCATTTTGCCTGTGCTGCCACGTTCCAGCGTGTTGCCAAGCAGTTGCTAAAGTTCTGGCCATTGCCATTGTTCTGCGCAGCAGTCAAATATTGAGTTTAAAGTTTATTTATTAGTGTCAGAAGTAGGCTTGCACTAACACTGCAATGAAGTTACTGTGAAAATCCCCTAGTTGCCACACTCCAGCACCTGTTCGGGTACACAGAGAGAGAATTTAGCATGGGCAATGCATCTAACCAGCGTGTTTTTGCCGTTTTACAAAGATCTTAAACTCCTTTCCCCTCTCTCATTGCCGGAAGTTATTGAATTAATGGTGGTATGGACAAGTTGGGCCAAAGGCGTGTTTCCATGCTATAAGTCTCAATGACTCTATTTTAGACTGTCACATGGGCAAGATTGATATAGAGGGATATGGGCCAAACACGGGCAATTGGGACTAACTTAATGGTAAAAATTGGGCAGCATGGACAAGTTGGGCTGAAGGCCTGTTTCCATGCTGTAACCCTCAAATTAAACTCAAATTATATCAAGAAAATTGATGTTTTCAACAAGGACAGAGGAATATTCAACTAAGGTTCTGGAGACCCGGGTTCGAATCCCGCCACGGCAGATGGTAAAAATTGAATTCAATAAAAAGTTATCTGGAATTAAGAATCTACTGATGACCATGAAACCATTGTCAATTGTCAAAAAACCCAGCTGGTTCATTAACGTTCTTTAGGGGAGGAAATCTGCTTTCTTTATTTAGTTTGGTCGATGTATGACTCCAGAGCCAATAGCAATGTGGTTGACTCTCAACTGCGCTCCGAACAAGTGCAACTAGGGATGGGCACTAAATGAGGGCCAGCCAGAATCGCCCATGTCCCATGAACGAATTAAAAAAAAAGTAAACTTGAGTGCTCTAAGTTGAACCCATGAAGTTGGTATCCTTGTAACAGCTAATTGTTAGATTAAAATAGTTCTAAATACGAAATATAAAATATTTCTGTTATTGCTTATTACTTTATATACATTGAGTTAAGATAGCTTGCATGAGGTGATATGGAGCAGCCTTGGATGGCTTCTAATCGATGCCCACTCGTATTATGATTGCTAAAACGAATTGGAATTCCAGGTCAAGTTAACAGCCATGGGAAGGCAGTTTATTTCATAATTTACTAGTACAGATATTTTGGCCATTTCTTTACTCTCTTCTGTCAGTGAACAGCAGTGACCTCTATTTACAATGGAGAAAAAAGTGGAAATTTACTGGACGGCTAAAGGCTACAACTCTTTGATATGAGGGAGCATGTAATAGCAGCCACTTTAAATTGGTGCATGTCTCACTTCACTCTTCTTTGTAGCCATAAAATAGGCCAATAAAAAGTAACAACCCTTATGATGCAAGAGATTCACAATAAGGCTGTCCAGAAGAAATATACTTTTGCTTATGTTTAAGCGTTTTTGTTGAGTCAGGAAAGGAATTTTAGCTTTTTAAGTTAAAACATCAGGTAGGGAAGAAATGCAATGAATGTCTTGAAAAATGACATTCTCCCTTATGTTGTGACATTTGTCTGTGCAAATTGGATGAGGCAAGATCCGGCTGCACAAAATAGAGATTTATCTTTATCTCTAATTCCTAAGTTAGTCAAAAATCTTTTAAGATTGATTTCCTGAACTTGAGTTAATATGTAGCAAGTGACATCGATACACCAAAAGCACCCATCAATGACCATTTCCACAAGAGAATTAAACCATCATCCTTTGACATTCAGTGGCACTGCTAAGGCTGAGCATCCTTCCATTAGGAGGATAGATTAGAGAGGCTGGGACTGTTCTCCTTGGAAAGGAGAAGCCTAAATGCCCACCGCTGTGCTAAATAAGACAGACTTTGAATAGATCTAGTAGGACTGGGCATTCATGAGGCACTGTGGGCCCTCAGCAGCAGCAGAACTATACTAAACCACAACCTTTAGCCCCATGGCCCAGCATATCCCCACTCTACCACTGCCACCAAGCTAGGAGGTCAACATTGTTCAATGAAGAGTGCAGGAGGGCATGCCAGGAGCAACATCAGGCGTACCTAAAAATGAGGTGTCAACCTGGTGAAGCTACAACACAGGACTGCTTGGTTGCCACACAACATAAGCAGCAAGTAATAGACAGCAATTTCACAATCAAGAGATCAGATCTAAGCTCCGCAGTCCTGCCACACCCAGCCATGATTGTGGTGGACAATTAGCAACTCACAATTATAAAATCATTGAATGTCTACAGTGCAGAAGAAGGCCATTCAGCCTATCGAGTCAGTACTGACCACACTCCCACCTCGGCCCTATTCCTGCATCCCCACGCATTTATACTGCAAATCTCCCTGACATTAGGCTCAATTTATCATGGTCAATGCACCTAACCTGCATATCTTTGGACTGTGGGAGGAAACGGGAGCACTTGGACGAAACCCACGCAGTCATGGGGAGAACGTGCAAACCCCAAGGCCAGAATTGAACCCGTGTCCCTGAGCTGAGGGGTAGCAGTGTGAACCATTGTGCCACTGTACTGCCCCACTTCTTCGATCAAGCATTCAGATACCCGAATCACCTCCTTTACTGCCAATCTTTTTGCCCGATGGCACACTCATGCGAAGTGTCTTGAGATATTTCAACCAGGTTAAAGGCTAGATAAATGCAAATTGTGTATTTTTGTTGCTGTTGTTGAACACATTTTCCCTGATTCTTCCTACATCTGAAGTGGGAGGCAGCAGTGCTAACCACTGTGCCACTGTGTTGACCACAAGTATCCCCATTCTCAGTGATGGAGAAGCCCAACGCATAAGACTGAAGTCTCTGCAGCAATCTTCAGCCTGAAGTGCCAAGTTCATGATCTATCTCGGCCTCTTCCAGTGGTCCCTAGCATCATAGATGTCAGTCTTCAGCCAATTCGAATCACTCCATGTGGCGGGTGAGGTGAAGTGAATCAAACTGGCTGAAGACTGACATTAATGATACTTATGTGGCGGGCAAGATGCAGAGTTCCGGCCATTGGGCTAAATAGCCTCCTTTTGAGCTGTAACAATCTGCCATCCTGATCATCACCATTAACCAACAGTTAACTGGAGCAGCTGCATAAATAAAACGAGGTCAGAGACTGGGAATGGCGATTAACTTAACTCCTGACTTCTTAAAGGCTGTCTACTACCTACAATAAGAAGTCTCACAACACCAGGTTAAAGTCCAACAGGTTTATTTGTAGCAAACCCCACTAGCTTTCAGAACTTCATCAGGTGGGTGGGAGTTCTGATCACAAACAGGGCATATAATGACACAAGCTCAATTAACATGAATAATGATTGGAATGTGAGCCTTTACAGCTAATCAAGTCTTAAAGGTACAGATAATGTGAGCGGAGAGAGCATTAAGCACGTGTGTATTGTTTCCAGACAGGAAAGTTAGTGAGATTTTGCAAGTACAGGCAAATTGTGAGGGTTACAGATAATGAGACATGAACCCAAGATCCTGGTTCTTGGGTTCAGTACAGACTCAGTATCAGACTATCAGTACAGACTCGATGGGCCTAATGGCCTCCTTCTGTACTGTAGGGATTCTCCCTCTGTCACCAGTGTAAATTGGCTTTAGTGTATATTATCCACAAGATGTACAACTGAGCATCACCAAAGCTTCTTTTCGCACTTCTTCCCAAGTCCAACTTAAAGAACAAAGGCAGCAGGTGCATGGGAACAAGTTCCCCTCCAAACTACATACAGTCCTGACATTAAAATTTTTGCATTTCCTCCACGGTTACTGGGATAAAATCTTGGAACTCTTTATCCAACAGCATTGTGGTTGTACCTTCACCACATCGATTGCAGCAGTTCAAGAAGATTCACTGGAACCTTCTTAAAAAGCAGTGGATAATAAATGCTGGCTTTGATAAACACGTAATTGCTTTAAAGGCTGCCTTAGAAACAAATACTGACCAAACATTTCTCTGGAGAACTATATATAATCATACTCAGAAAAACCTATTCGCTGTGAATAATTTGTCATACGTGATCTAAAATTTGCAGAAATAAATGCCATCTGATTCATTCTTCATACTATTATCTAATTCCATTAATGTGAATCTTTGAATAGTTGCAATGTCAAGAGAAAGCCACATTTAATCATTTCTTTTAGAGTTTGTTGCATGTTTCCATTAACAGTATTGTGAGGATAGGGTGTTGCTGTGGGATCTCACACTATCCTACAGCTCTGGAATTTAAAGTTAATTCAAATGTGATTTATTTGTTTTGAATTGCCTGCTAATGATGATTAAATTAGCAAGTTCACTCTTAGAACTTCTGCTTGAGGATACAGCTGAAATAAATTTTGAGAGGAAGTTGAGGAGGTGCAATTGTGGGCAGCATGGTGGCACAGGCGTTAGAATAAGGAACATAGAAAATTACAGCATAGGAATGGGCCCTTCGGCCCTCCATGCTACCCGACTGAACTAAAACCTCCGACCTTTCTGGGGACCATATCCCTCCATTCCCATCCTATTCATGTATTTGTCCAGATGCCCCTTAAAAGTCACTATCGTATCTGCTTCCACTACCTCACCTGGGAGCGAGTTCCAGGCACCTTCTGTGTAAAAAACTTGCTCGTATATTTCCTTTAAACCTTGCCCCTCGCACCTTAAACCTATGCCCCCTAGTAATTGACTCTTTCACCCTGGCAAAAAGCTTCTGACTATCCACTCTGTCCACGCCTCTCATAATCTTGTAGACTTCTATCAGGTTGCCCCCTCAACCTCCGTCGTTCCAGTGAGAACAAACCAAGTTTTTCCAGTCTCTTCTCATAGCTAATGATCTCCATACCAGGCAACATCCTGGTAAATCTTTTCTGTGCCTTCTCCAAAACCTTCACATCCTTCTGGTAGAGTGGCAGCCAAAATTGAACACTATATTTCAAATGTGGCCTAACTAACGTTCTATAAAGCTGCAACATGACTTGCCAATTTTTAAACTCAATACCCCGGCCAATGAAGGCAAGCATGCCGTATGCTTTCTTGACTGCCTTCTCCACCTGCATTGCCACTTTCAGTGATCTGTGTATCCGTACACCCAGATCCCTCTGCCTATCAATACTCTTAAAGGTTCTGCCATTTACTGTATATTTCCTATCTGTATTAGACCTTCCAAAATACATTACCTCACATTTGTCCGAATAAAACTCTGTCTATCATCTTTCTACCAAAGTTTCCAACCAATCTATATCCTGCTGTTTCCTTGGTGACCAGGGACATGTGAAGAGTATTCCACTGCATTCCGGTTGTGCCTTATAAATGAAATGATACAGTGTTGGCACTATTGCCTCACAGCGCCAGGGACCTGAGTTCGATTCCTGGCTTGGGTCACTGTGTGGAGTTTGCACATTCTCCTTGTGTCTACATGGGTTTCCTTCGGGTGCTCCAATTTCCTTTCACAGTCTGAAAGATGTGCTGATTAGGTGCATTGACCTGATCAGGTACTGAAGTGTAGCAACTAGGGGACTTTCACAGTAACTTTATTGTAGTGTTAATGTAAGTCTTACTTGTGATTAATAAATAAACTTTTTAATTTTATTTTTTAAATGGCAGGAAGGCTTTTGGGGGCTCATGTGGTAAGTTATTCCCTGCAAAATATTCAGCTTTTGACCAACTCTTGGAGCCATAGTATTTATGTACTTGTCCCATCAAGTTTTTGGCTATTGATAACCTTGGGGTGTTGAATGTGGAGGGATTCAATGTTATTAATGCCACTGAATAGCGAAGGGAGATGGTTAGACTTTATTTGTTGGAGATGGTCATTGGCTGAGACTGATGTATGTTACCTGCACTTATCACTCTAAGTTCGAATGTTGTCCAGAGCTGCTGTATCCAGGAATGGGCTGCTTCACTATCTGAGAACTAAAAATGGAACTTACCACCGGCGTCATTGGTGAAGATCCCCACTTCTGATTTAATGATGGATGAAAGATTATTGAAGAAGCAGCTGAAGATGGTTGGGCTTAAGACCCTGAGGACCTCCCGCAGTGGTGTCCCTGTGACTGAGATGACTGACCTCCAACAACCACACCCATCTTTCTTTCATGTTCAGCAAGGCTCCAGCTAGTGGAAAGTTTACCCCCAATTCCTTCAATGGCTCCTTGATGCCACACTTGATCAAATGCTACATTGGGCTGGAATTCTATCTCACTAGGAATGGCTTGGGAGGTAGAAGAGCCCATAAAATGGCGAAGTTAGGTGAATGTAGGAATCCCTATTGCCTTCTACAATTACATTTTACAAGCAGCAGGGAAGGTGGAGGGCAGCCCACCCACCCAGAGGTCAATTGGGCCAGTAAAGTGGCCAATTAAGGGCTTCTTTCTGCTAATGGTGGATGGCCACTCTGCCAGCTGGAAAGACCACCTGGTGAACTCTGGTGACCGCCTGGCAGGCACAGGTGGTGAGGAGGTTTGTCTTCCTTATTGGGCAATCTTTGGCCCAAGCTGGGGTCTCCCAGCAGCAGAGACCACCCACCCACCAATGTCACCAACGCCTGCCCCCCTCTGTCTGGATGAAGGGTCAGCCAGATTTGAGACGTTCGCTCTCCACAGATGCTGTCAGACCTACTGAGTTTCTCCGGCACTTTCCATTTTTGTCCCTGCTCCATTCTGTTTTCCCCTCGCCGGGGCCTGCCTCTCTGGCTCCGACAATCTCCGATCCCTTCACTGGTGGTGAGGGCGGCCTGCTCCCATGGTGACTAGCACTTCCAATGACTGCCAGTCCTCTAACCCACGGAGGCGGGCAAGAGATAGGAGCTTGGGCTCAGACAGCTGAAAAATGGGGTACAGTGTACCAGAAATGGTTTCTGCAATGTTACCCCCCAGCTTTTCGGCCTGTTATCTGGGCCTCCTCCGTGTTGACAAGCTCCTGAGTGACAAGGACTGTCAACCTGCGCCATATGTGACAAGTGCTAAAATACAGAGTTGAATTGAAGGAGATAGGCAATTTTGAAATTGAATGAAAATTGTTTTAATTTAAATTTGACGTATTTGCACTAAGACAAGCAAGTCAGCAATCATTTGAACTGGAAAACAACAATCCAAACAAATAACAGAAAAAATACATCACATGACTTTCCTTGCACTGAGATCCTCGCTCACACGTCATGCTCGCACATATATTCTTTCTAAACCTGTTGTTAAAACATTTTTTTTTCACATACAATCTAACAAGTTTGCACTTGCTTCCAAATGGTTGCAAAGTGGCCACAAGTGATTAAGCTCCAGCACAACTCAGTCCTTGCTAGAAATGTGGTTTCCTCGTGACGATAACAGCTTCGGTTTTGGTTGAACGTAAATCTAGTATTTGGTATAAATTTGTTTTCTGATAGGAAAGTTGTTCTTGAAGAGAGCTTTGTGTCGGTGTTAACTCTTGCCCTGCAGAATAGATAGGAATTCCATACAAATGGCACAACAAATGCTTATGCAGAGTGCTTTACGGTTCAGAGTTGCTGAAGGCACTGGGGGTCCACTAAGCAGCAGACGTGACCATTCTGGAGGAAGGGTGGGGAAGGGAGGAGAAAGTACATAAGATAGAGTCAGAGTAAAGCTCACAAGGTTCCAACATCCTTTAAGATTGCACATTTAAAGATCTGGCTGGAATTCTCTGGCCGGTCATGCCCCCCCACCCCTGCTGCAAGCGAGGATAGAGAATTTGGTGTTCCATCGAATATCCGTTCACTGCAGCAGGACTGGAGAATCCCGCCTGGCCTGAAAGACTGGAAAATTCCGGCCCAATGTTCATTTCAAAGTCATATAACAATCAATCTTAAAACTGAATTCAAATCAAAGGGATATAGGGTCATACAATCCCTACTGTGCAGCAGGACTCATTTTGGCCCATCGAATTTGTACCGCTCACACTCCCACCCAGACCCTATTCCCGTAACTACATGCATTTACCCTGCCAATTCCCCTGACACAACGGTCAATTTAACATGGCCAACCTAACCTGGACTTTGTGGGTGTGAACTCCGCATAGTCACCCAAGGCCAAAATCGACCCTAGGTCTCGAGTACAGTGAGGCAGCAGTGATAACCAATGTGCCATTTTGCCTCCCTCAAATGCAATTTATAGTTGTTCATATGGTGGCACAATGGTTAGCACTGCTGCCTCACAGCGCCAGGGTCCCAGGTTCAACTCCAGCCTCGGGTCACCGTCTGTGTGGAGTTTGCACTTTCTCCCCGTGTCTGCGTGGGTTTCCTCCGGGTACTCCAGTTTCCTCCCACAGTCCAAAAATGTGGAAGGGCCATGCTAAATTTTCCCTTAATGCCCCAATATGTATAGGTTAGGGCAATAGCGGGCTAAATGCATGGGATTAGAGGACGGTGGGTGGGCTTTATAGGGTGTTCTATCAGAGGGTTAGTGCAGGGTTGATGGGCCAAATGACCTCCTTCTGGATTCTATGATTCTATTTGGTGCCTTTGATGTTGTGGATAGGTATTTCACACCAGCCAAGATTTGACAGTGAGCCACATGAGGAGAGAGTCAGACCAAAAGCTTAGTCAAAGAGATAGGTTTTATAAAGGAGGAGAGAGTGATTGAGGTGCTGAGAGGTACAATGAGGGTCTTCAGAGATTAGGGCCAATCGGCAGCTATAGGCATGGCTGCCAATTATGGTGAGATAATTCAAATCAGTGATGCTGGGGATCATGGAATTGCAATGATGCTGATATCTCAGAGGGGTACAGCACTGGAAAAGTCATAGAGAAAAAGAGAGGTGAGGACAATGAAGGATTTGAAAATGGAGGTAAGAATTTGAAAATTCAGGAAATGCTGCAGCAGGGATGCTGAGAAACACATAGGCAAATAGTTTGTCTTGCGAGTTAGGAATTGGGCTGCACAGGTGTTAGATGGAAGATGGTCTACTGGCCCAAGGAAAGGTTGAAATAGTCTGGGGTCAGCCAAGAGTGGGATGAAGGTTTCACCAGGAGATGAGCTGAGGCAGGGGCAGAAATGCAATCAAAAGCTCATCTCAGTGCCAAATACAACATCAAAGCTGTGTCAATCGTGTCAATAAATTATCAGTGGCATCAAAAATCTGTGCTAAGTTTGAACAGAGTTGTCTTCTAAATATATAATGAAACCATGCCCTGGTGCATATAATTTATGGATGAATATTAAGAAATTCTTAAATACAATGTGTTGTACTGGAGAATTTCTTGTTTCCCGAGCTGTGATAGTAAAACTTAACAAAGTTTGCTTTTTTAAAAATCAACTAGTTTTTATTATCACAAGACTGCATGCAGTATATGGCCGACTCTTGGAAACAGAGAGCAGTCCGCACTAACTACTGATCCTATCCCAAGATCGCGCCCACTACAAGGAGCAATTCAATAATTATACCTTTTTCTTATCAGCTTACATGATTTTAGTAATACAAGCAGTGGTACATTGAGCAAAACAAATGGTGTGACTCCCTCATCCCCGACCTTACCTAATGTCTCGTATGTTATCTCACGGTATATGGAGTCAACCTTGTTAAGACAGGCTTTCCTGGTGTTAATAATGCCGTTGAGGTGGTGGAGGCTGCCTCGCTAAATATTTTTAAGACGCGGGTTGATGGGTTTTTGATAAGCGAGGGGATTAAGGGTTATGGGGAGAGGGCAGGAATGTGGAACTGAGCCACGACAGATCAGCCATGATCTTGTTGTATGGCGGGGCAGGCTCGAAGGGCTAGATGGCCTACTCCTGCTCCTATTTCTTATGTTCTTATATCTCACTCAGGCTGTGCAAAGTCAACCTTATCAAAACAGACCGAGGCCAAGCATTTGGCCTTCTCTGTTTGTAGTCATTTCTTTGTTCAGAGTCAGTTTTACAGGGGTCTGGCATTTTGAAATGGCTTGGTCTGCTGTCCTTATTTCATACTAGATACTTGACCATTTTTCCCATCATGCCACTGCTTCATTTCTACACTATCACAAATGCTTTAAGAGTTGTACTAATGAATATGTCATGTCAGTGTGGAAAACCTATCCCATCACTCATTAGTGATGACAGCATGGTGTTGTTGGAACACATTGATAAGAAACAGGCCTATTCCTTTCTCAAACCCTAAGCAAGATGCTCTATCAAGGAACCGCTCCACTTATTTAATCCACTGACGGAAAGTTCTACATAATTTTTTTTCCCCTGGAACAGTAACAGCAACTGAGTCAAACTCCTTCATTATTCAACTTTAGCTGTTTCTTTTCTCAGGGATGACATTTCCATGGTCCCAACAGTACAAAAAAAATCATTGTAATCTGTTGTATATTTGACAGTCCCTTTCTTTTTTTATTTTTGTAACTGTCAATCTTACTCTTAATAAGATACTTATTGGGTTCTTTCAGAAGGAGTAAAAACAGCACTTGCTGCTCTCTTTTTTTCAGGATAAGGGACAGTTGATTTTATGCACCCATTTCTGAGAAAAAAATATTAGTTTCTCCGGAACACACTCAGATGTACGTGTCAGCCAATTATCTTAGAAACAAAACGTCCTGTCAATTAAAGAGGTGATTAATTATACATTCTGAATCAATAAATTATTGCACAGGATTTAATGGCCTTGTTAAGTATGTATTGTTCTATATTATGGTGACATCACACTGAAGGAATTTCAGATCACTAACAAATTGGAATAAGAAAAACCCATTCTCGCAGTTTACCTGTCTTGTGAAGAGAGAAGGCCAGCGTACTGCATCCATAGAACTATATCGTGCCTTTACTCACTGACTCAATTATAAGCCCATAAATAATTAATTGCATTTGTGTAACCAAATAATCAATTACTACTTATTAATCTGCACAGCCCTAACCTAAAGCTACACTCTAAATTTAAACGACATAGAAATGAAGAAGAAACATGTTCAGAATAATGCTGCAGAGGAAGAATTGTTAAATTGATCTAAAAAAAATGACAGGAGCTTTTTGTTCTATTTTAACACACAAACTGTTGGTGTTATTTTCCAGTAATAATTGATTTCCTGTTTAAAAAATCTCCATCATTACAGACAAATGGCACACAGCGTTACCTGGGCTGCAGAGTTTTAGTTGTGAAGAGAGAGTGGATGGACTGGGATTGTTTTCCTTGGAGTAGAGGAGATTGAGGAGGGACATGATTGAGATGTGTAAAACTATGAGGGGCATAGAAAGGAAGAAACTTTTCCCCTTGGTAGAGGGATCAATCACCAAAGGGTAAAAAGTAAGGTAAGGGGTTTAGAGGGGATGTGAGGAAAACCTTTTACACCTAAAGGTGGTGGGAGTCTGCAACTCATTGCTTGAAAGAGTGGTGGAGGCAGAGACCCTCATAGCATTTAAGAAGTATTTAGATATGCGTTTGTGATGCCAAAGCAGATAAGGCCATGGGCCAAGTGCTGGGGAATAGGATTAGAATAGTTAGGTGGTTGTTTTTGACTGGTGCAGATGTGATGGGTCTTCTCCATGCTGCAGACCTCTGTGACTCTATGCATCCTATTAGTAGCAAAAAGAGAACAGAACTGCTGTCTGCCTCCATGCTTTTTGTACTATATATTGTGCAAAATAGTTGACATTTGGAAATGATTTAAAGCCTGTATATAATCCATGATTCAGCTTGTATTATAAGCTTTTATTTATAACACACCTGGCCTCAAAGAATACAGTAAGAAGTCTCACAACGCCAGGTTAAAATCCAACAGGTTTGTTTGGTAGCAAAAACCACCAGCTTTCGGAGTGCTTGCTGCTCCTTCATCAGGTGAGTGGCAGGGTGCAGCAAGTGCTCCGAAAGCTCGTGGCTTTTGCTACCAAATAAACCTGTTGGATTTTAACCTGGCGTTGTGAGACTTCTTACTGTGTTTACCCCAGTCCAACACCGGCATCTCCACATCTCAAAGAATACGACCTTGTAATTATTCCTGGCTTGCCATTATTCTGTACTCACATGTTGGTGGCTCAATAAAATTAAAATTAATTTAATGCAGCACGGTGGCACATTGGTTAACACTGCTGCCTCACAGCGCCAGTGACCCGGGTTCAGTTCCTGCCTCAGGTCACTGTCTGTGTGGAGTTTGCACATTCTCCCCGTGCCTGCGTGGGTTTTCTCTGGGTGCTCCAGTTTCCTTTCACAGATGTGAGAGTTAGGTTGATTGGCCATGCTAAATTGATCATAAAGTCAGGGGGATTAGCAGGGTAAATATGTGGGGTTACGGGGTGGGCTTGTGATTGGTGCAGACTCAATGGGCCTAATGGCCTCCTACTGCGCTGTCGGGATTCTATGATCTTGCATGTATCAGGTTAAGAGTCTGCTTTGATTTATGTTTTACAATTTTACAAAGCGATATTAGTTTATCTGTCTGAGAAATGGTTTGGGATATATCATATTTGGGCGGAATGGGGGCACAGTGGTTAGCACTGCTGCTTCATAGCTCCAGGGACTTGGGTTCGATTCCCAGCTTGGCTCACTGTCTGTGTGGAATTTGCACATTCTCCTCGTGTCTGCGTGGGTTTCCTCCGGGTGTTCTGGTTTCCTCCCACAGTCCAAAGATGTGCGGGTTAGGTTGATTGGCCATGCTAAAATTGCCCCTTAGTGTCCTGAGATGCATAGGTTAGAGGGATTAGTGGGTGAATGTATATGGATATGGGGGTAGGGCTGGGTGGGATGGTGGTCGGTGCAGACTCGATGGGCCTAATGGCCTCTTTCTGCACTGTACGGTTCCTATGATTTCTATGATTAAATTAGTAAATATGACTGGAAAATATACTTCATCTGTGATTCTCCACATGAAATACTCTCTTTTCAGACATTGAAGCATTGATTGTAGTTTCCTGTTTGCATTTCAGCTTTGTCTTTCTCTTAATTTTCCACCTTTTCCAACATTTAGCTGAGGCCTTGTTTGGCACTAGTTTGAAAAGAATTGGGGAAGTCTCGCTCTTGTGACCTAGCTAATATTTATCCCTCAACCTATGTCACTAAAGCCAGTGACCTGGGGAGGCATTAGCACAGTAGTATTGTCACTGGACTAGTAATCCAGAGACCCAGGGCAAAGGTCTGGTGGAGTTGAGTTCAAATCCCACCACGGCAGATGATGAAATTTGAATTCAATAAAAATCTAGTATTAATGATGACCGTGAAACCACTGTCGTAAAAACCCACCTGGTTCACTAATGTTCTTTAGGGGAGGAAATTTGCTGTCCTGAGCTGTATAGGGCACTGGTGAGGCCGCAGCTGGAGTACTGTGTGCAGTTTTGGTCGCCGCACTTACGCAAGGATATTTTGGCCTTGGAGGGAGTGCAGAGGAGGTTTACTAGGCTGATTCCGGAGTTGAGGGGGTTGAACTATGAGGAGAGGCTGAATAAACTAGGCTTGTACTCGTTAGAGTTTAGAAGAATGAGGGGAGATCTCATTGAGACATATAAGATGTTGAATGGGATGGATAGGATAGAGGTGGAGAGACTCTTCCTGCTCAGAAAGGACAGTAGGACTAGAGGGCACAGCCTCAAGATAAAGGGGGGGCGGTTTAGAACGGAGTTGAGGAGGAACTTCTTCACTCAAAGGGTGGTGAATCTCTGGAATTCTCTGCCCGTTGAAGTGGTGGAGGCTGCCTCGCTCAATATTTTTAAGACGCGTGTTGATAGGTTTTTGATAGGCAAGGGGATTAAGGGTTATGGGGAGAGGGCGGGAATGTGGAACTGAGCCACGACAGATCAGCCATGATCTTATTGAATGGCGGGGCAGGCTCGAGGGGCTAGATGGCCTACTCCTGCTCCTATTTCTTATGTTCTTATGTACCTGGTCTGGCCTGCAACGATCCACATTGCTACTAACTCTTAAAGGTTCTCTGAAATCGCCTGGCAAGCAGTTCTAGGACAACTAAGAACGGGCGACAAATGCTCAACTTCAAGGGCAATTAGAAATGGATGTCAAACGTTGGGCTGGTCCAGTCAATGGTACCCACATCCAATGAATTAAAAAAAATCTGGCTATATTTTGTTGTTTTTTGTAGGAGCTTGCGATGCACAAATTGGCTGCATTTCCTACAATACAACAGCGACTGTAAAGTTTATTTATTAATCACAAATTAACACTGTAATGAAGTTATTGTGAAAATCCCCAGTCACCACACTCCGGCACCTGTTCAGGTGCACTGAGGCAGAATTTAGCATGGCTAATGCACCTAACTAAAGCATCTAATCTATATTCAGATGGGCATTTAGGCATACAGCAGTTAATGAAGAAAGATACAGGACCTTGGTGAGGTCACACCCAGAGTAACGTGTGCAGTTTTGGCCCCCTCTTCTGAGGAAGGATGTTCTTGCTCTCGTGGGAGTGGAGTGAAGGTTTACCAGGCTGATTCCAGAGATGGCAGCACGCATGTATGAAGAGATATTGACTAGATCAAGATTGTTTTCGCTGGAGTTCAGATGAATGAGGGGGAAGTCTCATGGAGACTTATAAAATTGTAACAGGACAAGATGGGGTAGATGCAGGTAGGATATTCCTGATGGTGGGGGAGTTCAGAACCAGGGGTTACAGTCTGAGGATTCAGGGCAGACTATTTAGGACACAGGTGAGGAGACATTTCTTCAGTCAAAGAGTGGTGAGCCTGTGGAATTCATTACCACAAGAAGTAGTTGATGCCAAAATATTGAATGCATTCAAGAGGCTGCTGAGTATAGCACTTGGGGCGATTGGGATCAAAGGTTATGGGGAGAAAGCAGGATTAGACTATTGAGTTGGATATCAGCCATGATCGTGATGAATGGCAGAGGAAGGTCAAAGGGCCAAATGGCCTCCTCCTATCTTCTATGTTTCTATAAAAATAGAAGTCTGTCCTTTCAGTGGAATATTATAGTTCTGGAACAACAGTTGCTGATGATTCTCACCTTGCACTGACAGAGTGTACATTCTGTGCCATGCTTTATCCACGAGGATCCTGTAAAGCGGACCGAATTAAGCTCATCTATGCAAGTCTTGGTGATGTCGTTGCGGATCTTGTTGGCTTGACAGGGATCTGCAATGCACTGTGGGCAGCATTCGCCCTCGGGGATCATGCTAAATTCACAGTCTGCTTCTGGGCACAGCAGAGGCCAGCAGTCAACCTCGCCTTGCTGAGAAAAACAAACAAACAAAAGAGCAAGAATCTAAGTCATTGTACAAGCAGGCAGAGTCAATATGAAGCGACACTGGGAAGCGCATACATAGCACTGCATTACAAAGTCAATATGTGGGGCCTTGGGTCACATCTCATGAATGTGTGAAACCTATAGGAAATATGTGGCTTAAGGCAGAACTGAATTGGAATTATATGTCTTAAATGTAATCAATGAAAAACAAAACACCCCACTCGTAAGCGATGCTGCAGTTTACAAGTATACACGCAGGCAAAAATCAATGTACTTCCCATACTGTATGTGATTTAGTTGATTTAAATGCAGCAAAGGTTTACCAGGCTGATTCCTGGGATGGCAGGTCTGTCATATGAGTAGAGATTAAGTCGGTTAGGATTGTATTCACTGGAGATTAGAAGTGATTTTTGATTTGATAGTTACATGTATGAACATACGATGAAAAGTATTGTTTCTTGCGTGTTACACAAAGCATACCGTTCATAGAGAAGGAAACAAGACAGTGCAGAATGTAGTGTTACAGTCATAACTAGGGTGTCATAGAGAGTAAAAGATAGAATTAGAAGGAATGCTGGGCATAGCTTGCAAGAAGTCGCCTTGCTCCGACGCTATCTTGGAGTGAGAGGGATCTCATAGAAACTAATAAAATTCTAAGAGGATTAGACTGGGTAGAATGAATGTTCCCAATGGCGGGGGAGTCCAGAACGAGGGGTCATAGTTTGAGGATAAGGGGTAAATCTTTTAGGACTGAGGTGAGGAGAAATTTCTTCACCCAGAGGATGGTGAATGTGTGGAATTCAATACCACAGAAAGTAGTTGAGGCCAAAATATTGTGTGGGCGGCACGGCAGCACAGTGGTTAGCACTGCTGCTTCACAGCTCCAGAGTCCTGGGTTCGATTCCCGGTCTCGGGACACTGTCTGTGTGGCGTTTGCACATTCTCCTTGTGTCTGAGTGGGTTTCCTCTGGGTGCTCCGGTTTCCTCCCACAGTCCAAAGATGTGCAGGGTTAGGTTGATTGGCCATGCTAAGAAATTGCCCCTTAGTGTCCAGGGATGCGTAAGTTAGAGGGATTAGTGGGTGTAATATGTGGGGACATGGGGGTAGGGCCTGGGGGGGATTGTGATCAGTGCAGACTCAGTGGGCCAAAGGGCCTGTTTCTGCACTGTAGGATTCTATGATTTCAAGAAGAAATTAGACTTAGTCCTTGGGGCTAAAGAGATCAAGGGATATGGGGGGTGGTGAATCTGGTTATTGAATTGGAGTGGGTGAGGGGTGGACAAGGGAATGTCCATTGACCTTGGGTGGAGATTTCCGGTCTCGCTTGAACAAGGCCATAAAATCCCACCCAGTATTCCTGCTTTTTAATACACGCTCCATCAGTCCAAATGGAGCCAAACGTTTACAGAGGAACACTGAAAATAGAAGCAAGAGGAGGCCAATCGGCCCTTCGAGCTTGCTCTGCCACTCATTTGGATCATTAAATGCAGAATACTGTCTGTGGTATTGAATTCAACACATTCATCAGCCTCTGGGTGAAGAAATTTCTCCTCGCCTCAGTCCAAAAAGACTTACCCCTTTTCCTCAAACTGTGACCCCCTAGTTCTGGACTCCCCCACCTTCAGGAACATTCTTTCTGAATCTAATCCTGCTAAACTTCCCTCTGACTTTTCTAAACTCCAATGAATGCAATCCCAACCGTCTCAGACTCTCCTCATGGCCGGGTTTTTGCAATCTCGTTTGGGCGAGGCTCATAAAATCCTGCCCGAGGCCAATGGAGAATTCTGTTCTGCGAGCCTCGCCCACCCTGAATCCAGAACGGGCATGCTGGTAAAATTCCATATGACAGACCTGCCAACCCAGGAATCAATCTTTGCTGCATTTAATGATCAAAATGAGTGGCGGAGCAAGCTCGAGGGGCCGAATGGCCTACTCCTGCTTCTATTTTTTATGCTTCTATCTAAATGTTCTGCTCCATTTGGATTGATAGAACGTATATTAAAAAACCAGGAATACGGGACGGGATTTTGTCGCCTCACTCGAGCGAGACCAGAAATTCCCATCTGAAGTCAACGGACATTCCCGTTGTCCGCCTCTAGCCCGCTCCGATTCCATGGCAAGTGGGGTAGTAGAATTCCAGCGTATGTGTGCTGCTTATCCACTTGCATTGCTTCCACAGCTTTTAAGAATCAAATCTATCTTTGGGGTAGGAATTTGGATAAGTTGCACCAGTTTTTCAAATATAAAACCTGCACAAAGTGTATCTGTTTAGCAACTGAATGATCTCTGTCCAATCTGGGCACTTGTTGAAATCATGGCTAAATGTGAGGGCTTTTCTTTAAGGTGTCCCTGGCGGATGCCTAAAGCAGGCATTAAGGCATTTAACACATTTATTTAAAATGCGATTTAATTTGATTTATTGTCACGTGTATTGAGAAACAGTGATAAGTATTGTTTCTTGAGCACTATACAGACAAAACATACCGTTCATAGAGTAAATAGGGGAGAAGGAAAGGAGAGGGTGCAGAATGTAGTGTTCCACTCATAGCTAGGGTGTAGAGAAAGACCAACTTAATGCGAGGTAGGTCCATTCAATAATCTGATGGCAGCAGAGAAGAAGCTGCTCTTGAGTCAATCATAGAATCATTGAACCCTACAGTGCAGAAAGAGGCCCTTTGGCCCATCGAGTCTGCACCGGCCACAATCCCACCCAGGCCCTACCCCCATATCCCTACATACTATACCCACTAATCCCTCTAACCTACACATCCCTGGACATGAAGGGGCAATTTCTTAGCATGGCCAATCAACCTAACCCGCACATCTTTGCAGTCGATTGATACGTGACCCCAGGCTTTTTCCTGACAGAAAAAGGTGGAAAAGAGGATGTCCTGGAAACCTTAATTTTGCTGGCTGCTTTTTCAAGGCAGCGGCAAGTGTGGACAGAATCAATAGATGGGAGGGTAGTTTGCGTGATAGACTGGGCTACATTCACAACCTTTGTAGCTGAATGTGTTGGGTCTACCCTGCTCATGAATCCTACAACCACTTCTAGAGTTCTTCTTTCTTTAAAGAAGGAAGCCAGAAGGACAAGTGCTCCTCTTTCTTCTTCTGCTCCAGTTTGCCCCTGGTGCCCTGCTCTGTGACTCAGGTGAGTACTGCGCTGACAAGGCAGGTCCAACTTTGATGCTTTTACTCAGATGAGCTGGAGACAATAACAGTCGTGAAGATGCATGTGAGGCCTGATGACCAATTTCCATCAACCCCTTCTTTCAGCACCAAACAGCTTTAATATTACAAGAACATCACTGGAATTGCAATTTCGTCAAATTTGGCTGTCAAATTTTGATTTATATGTGTCCCCTGAGGAAGCCATTGAATTCAGAAAATAAGGAAATAATCCAGATCCCCAAGATTTGTTTCTTGTGTCTGGCACATGGGTCTGAATTGTTGCACTTAGAGACTGTGGTAGAAGAGGAGTTATTGCCATTCATGTGCATAAAGCAATGGTCTCAGCTAATGTGCTGCCATAGGCAACAACAAGTATATTATAACAGGGATCTTTAAAAGATTAGTTTTCTGAAGCTGCCTAAATTTTGTATTCATTGGAAATCAATTGGATGCAATGCTCCCTTTATGTATCATCACTTTTAATGTATTACGGAATAACAGTGTCGGGGTTAACATCCCCAGTAGGTGTTCTGTTCCAAAGGATAAGGTGTAGCCTAGGGTAGAGCAGCACGGTGGCACAGTGGTTAGCGCCGCTGCCTCTCAGTGTCAGGGACACAGATTCAATTCTAATTTTGGGTAACTGTCTGTATGGAGCCGTACATTCCTCCCACGTCTGTGTGAGTTTCTTCTGCATGCTCTAGTTTCCTCCCACAGTCCAAAGACGTGCAAGTTGGATGCATTAGCCATGCTAAATTGCCCCTTAGTGACAGGGGGGGTTAGTGGGGGTTACAGGAATAGGGCCTGGGTGAAATGATTGTTGGTGCAGGCTCAATGGGCCAAATAGCCTCCTTCTGCATTGTAGCGATTCTTCTATGATTCTAGTTGCCCCTCTTACATAGAATTATAGAATCCCCCACAATGCAAAAGCAGGCCATTTGGCCCATCGAGTCTACATCGACTCTCTCCAACAGAGCATCCCATCCCCATGACCCCATCTATTTACACGATTAATCCCACTATTTTAACATCTTGGGAAACTGAGGAGCAATTTAGCATGGCCAATCCACCTAACCTGCACACCTCTGGACTGTGGGAGGAAACCCGAGCACCCAGAGGAAACCCACGCAGACATGGGGAGAATGTACAAACTCTACATAGACAGTCACCCGAAGCCAGAATTGAGTGTGGGTCCCTGGTGCTGTGAAGCAGCAGTGCTAATCACAGTGCCACTGTGCTGCCCCAAATTTTCTATTGTTCATTTTCATTCCTCCAGCAATAAATTACCCAGATTGCGTTTACACTATCGTTCCTTTTATGAGATGAAGAGTTAAAGAGGTATTTTTAGCGCATTGTTAATTGATACGCTGGAGTTTTCCATTGTTTTCACATTATTAGTTGGGATAAACCAAGTGGGCAGGAAGACTGACTGGAGTTATATCACGGGCAGAATTCTCTCAAAAAAATTCCAAGTGTCGAAAACTGGAGCAACTTTTCAGTGGGCGTTCAGAGAAGAATTGCCCACACCCTGTGCGCTGCAGGGACCACCAGTGCGAATATCAGAGGGTGGGACCTATCCCCGCTGGAGAGGCTGAAATCAGCAGGCTGAGTGGGCTACTGCATATGCGGCGATCTGTCAGTGCTGAGATCAGCGCATGCACAGTGACCCCGCACTGATAGCTTTCTGAGCGCTGGCCAGATTGATCATGGCCAGGTCTTGACCCTCGCAATGTGGCTCTCCACAGCCTCCCCACAGTCCGATCGCTGGCCCCCCCAACCATTTCCAGACCCCATCCCCCTTCCCCGCCCATTAATATCTTCAGTGATCCCCCCGCTGATAGTAACTCTCCTCACATGCACTCCCAACTCCCCTCCCGCAGTACCCCCCCCCCCACCCCCCCCACCAACCCCCAAGCGTATCTGCGTGGGTTTCCTCCAGGTGCTCTGGTTTCCACCCACACTCCAAAGGTGTGCGGGTTAGGTTGATTGGTTATGCTAAATTGTCCCTTAATGTCAAGGGGGCTAGCAGGGTAAATACATGGGGTTACGGGGATAAAGTGGGATTGTTGTTGGTTCAATGGACTGAATGGCCCCATTGTCACTGAACTTCCCCACCCAGCCCACCCCGATCGCCGGCCTTCCTGCTTCCCCCACTGATTCCTACGCAGAGTGGCAGTGGGACCCCCCACACCCTCACTGATTGCCCCCTTGGCCCTGCCCGCATCAGGCCCTGCCCCTAGGCCCCACCCTGCCTCCTAGTCACTGCCCCATGCCTGGTGAGCAATACCAATGTGTCCCCTGGGATTTGGCACTCTGCCCCCTTGGGCACTACCATGGGGCACAGGCTGGCACTGCCAAGATGCCAATGCTCAGGGGGCAGCATCCCCCTGTCGCCTGACCCTCTGGGGAGCCCCGATTGTCCTCTTCATTCCAGCGGTAGGGAGTAGGGAGCTAGTGTAATCCCCGCTGGACCAAAACACTCTGGTGGGGTGGGATGGGCTAGTGGGCCTGGAGAATTTAGTCCCAAGCCCACTAATTTAAATTCTATTGCAATGACCGTGTAAATGTTTTTTACGGCTCCCCAGCTGATTTCTGGCACAGTAGAGACGCCACCAGAAATCCGGCGCTGGGAGATGCAAGTGGGGTGTGAACACTTGTACAAACCCTGTGAATTGGCCAACATGGGAATCTCCTGGCCCACAGGACTAATTTTTTAGCACAGCAGGAAGGGAGAACGGCCCCTTATATTCTTGGTTGTATGTCAACAACTATGATGGATGACTTTGTATCACAATAATAAAACAGCAAATTGGAAAACACTCAGCCAAGTGCCCAAAAATTGTGTGAAAGCTCGACTTCTAATGTCTATTATATTCTTATATAAGATTGTAAAAGATAGTGTATGACTTTGTGCAAAGTCAGCTGTTTCCTTCCTCTGCATTATACACTAGTCAAGTTACCCTTTTCAATCATTTATGAGTTGAGTTGATTTCCTGCACAATATGTGGGAGTAGTTTGAGAATAGTTCCTTCCTTTGGGATATGCACAAACCTGATGCATCATTGTGTTTCGTTGTATGGGATTGACTGAAAGTATTTAAAGTTTATTTATTAGTCACAAGTCAGCTTACATTAACACTGCAATGAAGTTACTGTGAAAATCCCCTAGTCACCACACTCCGGCGCCTGTTTGGGTGCACTGAGGGAGAATTTCACATGGCTAAATGCACCTAACCTGCACACCTTTGAGCTGTGGGGGGAAACTAGAGCACCCAGAGGAAGCCCACACATTGACCCAAGCCAGGAATCGAACCTGGGTCCCTGGCACTGTGAGGAAGCACTGCTACCCTGCTGCTCCCAAAGTAGATACTTTGAAGGGTGGTATATTGGCACAGTGGTTAGCACTGCTGCCTCACAGCGCCAGGGACCTAGATTCGATTCCTGAACTGGGCCACTGTCTGTGTGGAGTTTGCACATTCTCCTTTGCACTGTGAGGCAGTAGTGCTAACCACTTTGGAGGGTGGCATGTTGGCACAGTGGTTAGTGCTGTGCCTCACAGCACCAGGGGCCTGGGTTCGATTCCCCGGCTTGGGTCACTGTGTGAAATCTGCATGTTCTCCCCGTGCCTGTGTGGGTTTTCTCTGGGTGCTCCAGTTTCCTCTCACAGCCCAAAGATGTGCAGGTTAGGCGGACTGGCCATGCTAAATTGCCCCATAGTGTCAGGGGGACTAGCTAGGGGTTCTGGGCATAGGGCCTGGCGGGATTGTGGTTGTGGACTCAATGGGGCGAATGGCCTCCTTCTGCGCTGTAGGGATTCTATGAAAGATTCTTTCCCTGAAAGTGGACCAGGTATCACCTCTTAAGAAACCATGACTTACCACACAGTGGCACTGTTGACAGTCTTGCACCCAAGTGTCCCCGCTTTTATAGGTCACATCTCCTTTTTGATTCAGGCATTGACTTGTCAGTCGTGGGTCACACTCAGGACAACAGAAAAGATCCACTGTCGGGTTTTCACAGTCACAGACCATTCGTCGACACAGCACCAAGCCAGTCTGGTAGGGAATGAAAACAGTAAGTTAGTGGAGCGGATGGTATTATTGTTTATTAAGTGCAGTTTGAAGGGATGATTTCACGAGAACCTTCTTCACAGACATTTCTAACCGCGCATTATTTAACATGAGTTTTTTTTCCCTTTTGTGGACTCTTGCTTTAGGTTAGCAGAACTAGACTGGCTGGATCATTGATTCCTCCCGTCTGTCTCAGTGCCTCCATGAGTAGTGCCACAGCACTGGTTCTACAAGCCCTTTCCCTGAAGAAAGATCCTTTAGTAACATCTAATGCTGGAGTAAAAGGGCACACTGAGAACACCATGACTGTGTGCAGCACAGTGGCCCAGTGGTTAACACTGCTGCCTCACAGCTCCAGGGCCCGGGTTCGATTCTGGCCTGTCTGTGTGGAGTCTGCACATTCTCCCCGTGTCTGCGTGGGTTTCCTCCGGTTTCCACCCACACTCCAAAGGTGTGTGGGTTAGGTTGATTGACCATGCTAAATTGCCCCTTAATGTCAAGGGGACTAGCAGGGTAAATGCATGGGGTTATGGGGATAAAGTGGGATTGTTGTTGGTTCAGCCTAGATGGACTGAATGGCCTCATTCTGTACTGTCAGAATTATAGATAATTCCAACTAGTCCAAATGCAAATGGGGAGTTTGAACAGCAATTGATATTGTCTTGGATATCTAAATCTCTATGATTACAGTTCTTGTACTCTTGTACAGGTAATGTTTAATAGGCTTTATGTTATCTTTCTTTCAATCTTTAATTAATTCTGTTCCCCCATCCCCACTGCCCAATCCATTCCTGTAATGCTTGCCTGTTCATTGCCATACATAGTCATTTAACTGGGGAAATTTAGCTACGTAGGACACAGATATAATAAAACACAGGTTTCTCCATTAACTACCAACATCCAGGAAATGAGATTTTTGCAGAGCGAGAATTATTACTTTCTCCGTTTTGCTTATATAAGACACCGCAACAAAGAGTTCGATCAAGAACTGATAGAACTAACTGTTGCCCATCAGTCAGTTCCTTAGGAGCACAGGGACAGGAGTAGGGCAGTCAGACCTTTGAGCATCTCAGTTAGATCACGACTGATCTCCACCTCAATCTCAAGATCATTTGCCTGGCTGAATTCCAGACCAACAAAAAACAGGTTACATTTCTATCGTACCTTCAACATTACCCAAGGCACCTCGCAGGAATGTTATCAACATTCGCTACTAAGTCACACAAGGTTGGGGCCGCACGATGGCACAGTAGTTAGCACTGCTGCCTCACAGTGCCAGGGACCCAGGTTCAATTCCGGCTTTGGGTCAGTGTCTATGTGGAGTTTGCACATTCTCCCTGTGTCTGCCTGCGTTTCCTTCGGATGCTCTGGTTTCCTCCCACATTCCACAGATGTGCAGGTTAGGTTGACTGGCCATGGTAAATTGACTTTAGTGTCAGGGGGGATTAGCAGGGTAAATATGTAGGGTTACGGGAATAGGGCCTGGGTGGGATTGTGGTCAGTGCAGACTTGATGGGCTGAATGGCCCCCTTCTGCACTGCAGGGATTCTATGATTCTGTGATTCTATGAAGATGATGGGATTGATGGGATTGAGAGTTATAGATAGGCCTGGATATGATCGGCGCAACTTGTGGGCCGAAGGGCCTATTTGTGCTGTAGTGTTCTATGTTCTATGTTCTATGATGCTGGGGCCAATGATCAAAAGCTCAGTCAAAGAAATAGGTTTTCAGGAACGATCGGAGGGCAATTTTAAGGCTTGGAGAGATTCATTGAGGAATTCCAAAGTTTAGGGGGTTCGCAATGGAAGGCACAGTCATCAATGGTGGAGTGATTAAATTTAGGAATGTACAGAACTGACCTTAGACTCTTGGAGACTTGTTGGGCTGGAAAAGGTTACAGGGACAAAGAGGAGCAAACCCAAGGAAGGGATTTGGGATTTGAAAACAATATGATTTTAAAAATCAAGGTACTGTTGGACAAGGAGCCAACGTAGCTCAGTCAACATAGGAACAATGGGTGAATGGGCCATGGTACAATTTAGTGCAAGGGCAGCAGGATTTTGGCGGTCAAATTTACAGAGGCTGAGAATCATAGAACCCTACAGACCAAAAGGAGGCCTTTCCGCCCATCGTGTCTGCACCAGCCACAATCCCACCAAGGCCCCTTCCCCATAACACCGTGCATTTACTCTAGCCAGACCTCCGAGACCAAGATGCAACAGCCAATCCATCTAACCCATACGTCTTTGGACTGTGGGTGGAAACTGGAACGCCTGGAGGAAACCCACTCAGACACGGGGAGAATGTGCAAACTCCAGACAGACAGTGACCTGAGGCAGGAATCTAACCTGGGTCCCTGATGCTGTGAGGCAGCAGTGCTAACCACTGTGCCACTACGCTGCTCCAGGAATCTCTGATAGGAATGCTTTGAAACAAACAAGTCTAAAGCTGATGGAGAATTGATGTGGCAAAGATAGAGCCGGGGGGGAGCTACGGAGGTGGATCTCGTTGAAGGAGTAGATATGGGCCAGAATTCTCCGGCTGTCCATGGCCCACCGCTGCTGCTAGACAGTTCTGAGAGTTTGGCGCTTAGCCAAAGCTCTGTTCACTGCAGCAGGAGGGAGAATCCTGCTGGTGTGAACGGCCGGAGAATTCCCCAAGGTTGGAAATTACACCAGAATAGCTGAGTGTCTGCCCAGCCTCAGGCTGTTGCCAGCCTGATTATCCCTTGAAACCCTTGCCAAACAACAATCTATTATCTTCAAAGCTCCTGTTGCTTCAGAATCTGCGACCTCTTGGGGGAAAGAGTTCCAGATTTCCGATATCTCTTTGCATGAAAAGTGCTTCTGCCTAATTTTAGTTTTAAGAATATAATCCCCTGTTCTCGAATCTTCGATCGGGGAATCAGTTTCTTAGCCACTATCCATCTAATCCATTTTAAATTTTAAACACTTGAGTTAGATTGCCCCTCAAACTAATCAGGTAGAAAATGATTGCATTTGGCAGCCAGTTTCTCTGTTCCTTGCGCTCCTGAAAATGTAAAGTTAGGGTCAGCTACAGAGCTCCTCTCTTTCACACAAGCCAAAAGAATATCTAAGTAAGTATGAATTGGTCTTTGAAAAACCTGCATAAATCCTCCATAATTCTCCCTTTCTTTTCCTTTTGCATAATTCACACAGACAATAAGATGCAGGTTTTTAATCGCAGTCTGAACACCAGCTATTGGAACCGGGACAAACCAGGCTGAAGGATTATTACCAATAAATCAGTTATTCAGCTGAAAAGGGAAGTCTGTGTTATTGTTCTTTTGCAATTAGCTTGCAACATCTGCTGAATGCATAACCTTCTATCAATCTGCAATAAACAGTAAGAGTGTTAAAACTCTTCCAAGCATGTTCCAAAACAAGCTCAGAAAAGTTGCAATATGTTGTTTTCATCACACAAGTTCTTAGACTGTTAATTACATCAATTCACAGTTCCACGGCACAACATGAATGGTATAAGCCAGCAAACTGGAACATTTCAGTATCTCCAATATATATCAGCGGTTGATTCTTAACTGGCCACCAGCAAGCCACTCAGCTGATGAAGAGTGGCACCTGTATCCTATGAATGAATAAAGGTAACCCAATGCTGGTCTTCTGTTTCCATTTTAGAAAATCCTCCAGTTTCCCTTTTGTGGAACCACCCAGTTCCTCTCTGCTCTGATTTTAAAATCCTTGTTCTCGGCCCCCATTCCCCCCACCCAAGTGGGTTCTTCCCTCAGAGCTTCACCAAATGACATCTCCTACTTGGAGTCTACAATCTCCATCTCATCTCATCATGCTCTCTCTCCTCTTTGCTCACAGTTCTCTTACCCTGACCCTCCAGCCCATGTTGAGGGCCATTCCCTTCACTTTAGAATGATAGAATAGAATCTCTACAGTGCAGAAGGAGGCCATTCAGCCCATTGAGCCTGCACCAAAAGTAATCCCACCCAGGCCCTATCCCCGTAACCCCACATATTTACTCTGCTAATCCCTCAGACACTAAGGGGAAATTTAACATGACCAATCAACCACACCTGCACACCTTTGGCTGGGATTTTCCAGACCCGTCATGGCAGCGCTCTGAGAGATTAAACAGCCCAGCCAGGAAGTGCATGAGTTGCCAATAGGTTGGCATAGGGGGTCATGGAGGTTTGAGGCCATGGAGGTGAGAGGAGAAACAAGATATGTATGGACATGCGGAGTGGCTGGAAGATGAGGGACTGTGAGGGGAGTAGGCTGGAGGGCTTAATATTTATGAAAAAATATGGGAGGCATCCCAGAGAACTGAGATATCCGACAGCCACTGCGGCTGGGTCTGGGGCCAGTGGGTCTGGGGCCAGTGGGCCTGACTCTATCCCACACCTTTACTCCCCAAATGATGATCCTGCCATTCAGGGCACTTTTTCCCAAGGTGACTTCCTGGCTCCCTGAAGCAACCCAAGGAGTGCAAATCCAGGACTCTCATTCAGATGGCCAAATTGTGGCCAAAGAGATAAGCTTTAAAGTGAGTTAAAAAGGCGGGAAGGTTTAGGGAAGAAATTCAGAGGTTGGTGCCTTGGCAACTGAAAGCACAATCACCGATAGTGTTGGCTATGCACAAGATGTCAGAATCAGAGGAGCACAGGTATCTCAGAGGATTGAGGGGCTGGAGGGGGTTGCAGGGAGGGTCGAAACCGTGGAGGGATTTGAAAACAAAGATGAGAATTTTCAAGCGCTGCTCGATTGGGTACCAGTGTAAGTTAGCAAGTACCGGGATGACTGGGGAATTGGGATTTGCTACAAGTTAAGACATGCGTAGCTGAATTTGGAGGACCTCATGTTTATAAAGGGATAGAATGTGGATACCAGCCACTGGTGGACTGGGATATTCACGTCTCAAGGTAACAAAGGAATAACACTTCTGTGGAGTGTCTGTTTTATTACATTAAAGATCCTATATAAATATAACTTGTTATATGGAGATTCGATTTGTTCTTGTACAACAAGGGTGGAGGTTAATCACCAACATTTTCTTAAGCTGCCAATAATGTGTCTGCTTGTCTCTGAATCTCAAGATTCCAGAATCAAGTCCCACTGCAAGCCTCAAACACATAAACCGAGGCTTACACTCCAGCGCAGTGATGCTGAGGGGGAACTGCTCTGTTGGAGATCCAGTCTTTCAGATGATCTGCTAACCTAAGGTCCCATCTTCCTGCTTGGGTGGATATATAAGATCCCTTGGCACTATTTCAAAGTAGAACAGGGGGCAATTCGTCTCTGGTGTCCTGAACAATATTTATCCCCCATTCAACATTACCATAGAAACAGAAAATAGGGGCAGGAGGAGGCCACTCAGCCCATCGAGCATGCTCCACCATTCATTATAATTAAGGTTGATTATCCAATGCAATAGCCTGAATCCACCTCCTCCCAGTTCTCCCTCCCATATCTTTTGATCCAACTCTCTGCGGGACTGCTTGCAATCCCAGCAGTGACCATTAATAAGTTCTGGCGCTGTTGGGAATGCAAGAGTTGATAGTCTGGCAGCTCTCGAGGACGGGATTTCCTTCCACCGAGGCACGGATGAACCACTCTCTGCTTGTTAAGACCACTCTCGGCATGTTATGGGGCAACCTTTTTTTATTGAGTTGGTTGGTTTGCAGCCAACGTTTTTTTAATGGGGTGGATGGAAGGAGGGGGAGCAATATTCCCGGCCCCTTTAAAATCCAGCCCACTGTGTCAGTTTATGTGTGTGCGCGTGTGCATGTGTATGTGTGTACAAAAGCAAAAAAAAAGAAACCCACATTTACATAGCGCCTTACACAACCTCAGAGTGTCTCAAAGCACTTTCCAGCCAGTGTAGCGCAGTCACTATTGTGATGTAGGGTTTATGGCAACACACTTCCACAACACATCAGATCATCTGTTTTAATGATGCTAATTCAGGGATAAATATTGACCAGGACACAGAGATAGCTTCCTAGTTCTTCTTCAATATAGCACCATAGGAACTATACAACCACCTAAGGAGTGTCACACAAAAGAGGCACCTCTGAAAATGCAGCACTGTTTCCATGCTAACATAGCAGCGTCACTTAAATCTTTATTATTCAACTCCCTGCTGTGGGACTTGAACCCGCAACTTCCTGGCTTAGAGGTGACAGTGCTGTCGACTGATCTATGGCTGACATCTGAGGAAAGAGGAAAACTGATCTCACTGACAAGAGAAGCTGACAAAATAGTTAAAATATGAACTCACCTGGCACGAACAGACTGAGCACCTGTCATTCTCTAATACCCAAATCTGTCCGTTGTGCTTTATTTTACCTTCGTGGACACAGTCTCCGGTGCAGTTTTTCCCATGAGGGCACCTACAATCATAACCTCCTTCCAGGTTAAAGCAAATGGTGTCATTGGTGCAACTGTGTCTCTTGGTCCCGCATTCGTCAATGTCTGGGAGATAACACATGTAAATTTATTTTTCAGAACATATTCAATTAACATAGCACTTCCTCGGCAGATGATATAAATAATTCTCTCTCAAAAACTTTCAAACTTCAAATTAATTCACCCCATCATGTTTAATACCCCGGGCGATCCAACCAATCTGTAATTGGCGAACATTCTGAGACAGTGAAATCTGGGCACAGTGGTTAGCACAGCTGCTTCACAGCGCCAGGGACCTGGGTTCAGTTCCCGGCTTGGATTACTATCTGTGCGGAGTCTGCACGTTCTCCCAGTGTCTGCGTGGGTTTCCTCCGGGTGCTCTGGTTTCCTCCGAAAGACGTGCTGGTTAGCTGCATTGGCCGTGCTTAATTCTCCCTCAGTGTATCCCAACAGGCGCCGGAGAGTGGCAACTAGGGGATTTTCACAGCAACTTCATTGCAGTGTTAAGGTAAGCCTACTTGTGACTAACAAATAAACTTTCAGGTTAAATTAATCTTTTTAAGGGGCAACAGTTATTTTCCCTTATTTTAATTTCACTTTAATGTAATTACAGTTCATTGCAGTAAATAAAAAAAATTGCAAACCTTCATCTACCTGACTCATTTTGTCCACCCTGCAATGTCAAATGTTCCTCTGTGCCCAATTCAGCTCGAAACAAAATAATTACCTTTTAACAATGATAATGAAATATTACAGAGACACGCACTATCACCAAAGGCTGTTGAGTTCTGTCCATTAAAAACTTTGCCCCGTTTCTTTCAACTTAATGGATGGTGGTGGCTCTCTGGTGAGAATGGATCAAATTAGAAGCATACTTAAAAAAAAGACACTGACCTTCACATGTCTCCCCATTTGCGGCAAAGAGGCCATTGTCATGGTAGCCATCCCTGCATTCACAATGGTACCATCCAGGAAGGTTGATGCAATTAGCGCGGCTGTCACACTGAACAAAACCCTCCGCACATTCATCAATGTCTGTACAAAGCCGAGAAGGAAAACATAATAGGACTTTGTCACTCGAAGTTATACACACTGGATATCCAATACAGTCACACGCAAATTCTGTAGCCGGAGCCAAAGTAAAGGGCGCGGTGTTATGCAATCAATCTGTCCTTAGAAGTCTAAGTTCAACTTTGCACCAAACACAACCATTTATGAATGCGATTCCCACAAGCTAACCTAAAGCAAGGTCTTGCAGTCTGAATTCTTCAGAGGTAAATTTCTTTATTAAGTCATTCTTGGTATGCAGGCATCGATAGTAAAGTCCGCATTTCAGAAAATCATAGAAGCTAGCAGCACCAAACATGACCATTAAGGCCATATACTCAAATGGATTCTTGTCTTTGTTAGAATTACTGTTGTATATAGGGCTACTTTTCTGATTGTACTCCCTACAATGTGATTTTGATGCCATTTTTGACTCCCCTTTACTAATCTGATTACTAATCCATATTCCTGCTATTGCACACTTAGTATTTTATGGAAAACTGTTATAATATCATAGAGTCATAGAAGTTAACAGCATGGATACAGGCCCTTTGGCCCAACTTGTCCATGCCACCCAGGTGTTACCATTAAGCTAGTTCCAATTGCCCATTTTTGTCCCATATCCCATTATACCCATCTTACCCATGTAACTGTCTAAATGCTTTATAAAAGATAAAATTGTACCCGTCTCTATTATGGCCTCATTCCAGACACTCACCACCTTCTGTGTGAAAAAATTGCCCCTCTGGACCCTTTGTATCTCTCTCTTCTCACCTTAAACCCATGTCTCATTTAAGACTCCTCTGCCTTCGGGAAAAGATGTTGACTATCTACCTTATCTATGCCCTTCATTATTTTCTAGACCCCTACTAGGTCACTTGTTGGGAAGGGGTGTGGGGGGGGTGGTGGGCTGGTTGGGGTGGGAGAGATTAGAACTCTTGCTACAAAACATGATGGGTGGGATTTTCCAGCTATGCTCATTCCGAAATCGATTCCCGTGGCGGGGGGGGAGCAGTAAAGTTTAGGCCCCCACTGATGAAGGTTAATGGTCAAACATAGGTCTATTTTAACCTCAGTATTAGTGTGATAGTCCTGTGAGCATTTACTGGAATGAAAAGATCACAGAACTTTTCTTCTACTTTAGTAGTCTGCTATTCTGTTGTTAATTGCATTGTTAAGGTTGAAGATACATAGGTGAAGGATATTAATTGATTAAGTACCTTGAGCACATATAAAGAGAGACTTTTTAGTGGGCACCACAGGGGCTGAGTTCATCATCATCCTTGGTAATAACACTTTGGGTTGAATTTGTAAGCTTCCTTTGATGTTTTGATATCTTTTTGTTACAGAGCTCCGCCAGGGTCTCTCACCCCTTTCATTTTTGATTTATTTTTTTAATAAAAGGTGACATGTGGGCTGGATGACAAGGCAAAACAACTTACACATTGTGGATCTGTTCAAGTCCACCTCATGACCAAAGCCATCCGCAGCCTCAAAACTATGGTGCTCATCCCAACAGTACTCGTGTTGGCAAGGCAGCTCAAACACGCAGAGGACTCGGTTCTGAACTGACCCCCCCTCAGACAGAATTTCACCTAGGCTCCAGTTCTTGAAACCGCCTTTGGAAACCTTGCCATCACGATTTCCTCTGTGCTTTTTCATTCTGCACTGAGGGGTCGCTTGTACTGATTGCTGCTGCTGCTGAACTCCCTTCACTTTATCAACCTTGTCAACCATCTAGACACACTGTGACATTCTATCCTGCTGCCCAGAGGTGGTGGGGATCCCCAGTGAAGGGCTTCCTACCTTGGCGTCCTCCTCTTTAACATTAGGTAGTTATCTGGTATAGAGGGTGTTGTATGCAGAGATCCCGCGCAATAAAAGTTTAAGGTCATCCGCCTTTATTTCCCATGACCTTCAGAAGTCCATGTTTACACAGGTTGCCAGTGATTGCAGCCCTATTTTGATTGTCAGAAGGGGCCGTTCCTCAAATTCTGGTTCCACTTCAGCCCTCACGCTCCTGGGGCAAGATTCCCCAGCCTCCCAGCCACGTGTTTTCCACCAGCAGGAGGTGGCACATTGTTCACTAGCGGTGGGATTCTCTGCCCCCCATCGCTGTCAATGGGAATTTCCACTGACATCACCCCACACTGGCAGGAAACTCATAGGCAGGGATGTGTTGCCAGCGGGACCAGAGAATCCCACCGTCGTGAAAGACCGGAGAACTCCAGCCCAGATCTTTGGCCATCTGGTGCAAAGTGAGGGGGAGAGTAGAATAAGTGCTTTTATCTGTTCCTGGTCCTGTCAATGTGGTCATTAACAGGAGCTAGCAGTTAGTGGTTCAGGGGGCTATTTGGCCCAATTGTCTGCTCTTCTTTCACAGCTACACTCATGCCCGGATGTGCTTGGAGAAAGAGGAGCTCACAGTGTCCACCAATATGTTTGTGGCCTTCCAAAACCAGTGAGCACAGAAGGGCTGGGATAAACATCAGCCCTGAAAACAGCATTTCAATTGGATTTATTAAGTTTTGTTTTGTTACACTGCCCTTTTAAGGGGCTTTCAATAAGTTAATTAGTTTATTTTTTATTTGTAAACCCAAACGAGGATGAAGAGGGACTTCTGGGACACTGGAGTTCTTGATTAATAAGGGGATCAGGAGTTATGGGAAAAGGCAGGAGATGCAAAAAAAATCAGCTATGATTGAATGGTGGAGTAGATTCGATGGGCTGAGTGGTCTAATTCTGCTCCAATGTCTTATGGTCTTATGGAGGTTGATTAGGAAGAACTTGGGCAATGAGGAATAAATACAGGAAAATCCTACTGTCACAGAATAAGGCAAGGACTGCATATTACTGAAGCCCTACTCATCCTCGTAATGCTACACGTATTGTTATATTCTGTAAATATATCTGGTATTAAGTGAAAGATTGGTGTTTGGCTTCCTCCTCCACGATCTGGTTTTGGAATGATTTAACATGTGTACATGTGTTTCAGTTTGGGTTATAGTCTCTCTGCCAATCAGGTCTGCAAATCAGATAAAACAGTGTTCATTCACTTGTCATATACTGATGTACTCATGTAGATACTACAACAGGTACAATGCAAAAATTCAACACAATATAGGGATGAATTGTGAGATGCTTGGTGTGCATCAGAAAATATCAAATAGAATGCCTCCAATTTCTGTTAAGTTTGGCAATGGGGTCTGGCTGGATTTGCTGCCTGTGCGTGTCTCTGGATTACTTCTTCCACCATCTTCACCAAGGAGAAAATGTTCCAGAAACATTTTGCGTGGTAATACTTACATACAAAATCCCTAATCCAACTGTACAGTTCTGAATCCAATTGCAATTACAGCAAGCGCAAGATCTATAAGCTGCAACTCCACAAGGCTCTCATTTAAGTTTCAAAAAGAAGCACCAGGGAAAGTGAAAATGAGTGGTCTTTTGGTTCAATGTATCACGGCAGTGACGAATGTGTGTTTCGACCCCTGAGTCACTGGACAGCATGACTTAGTCACCACACTGCCTTGCTGAAGTGCTCAACTGAGTAAATTAAAGAGAAACTGCCTACACAACACTGCTGGGCATTGAGAGTGAGGTTAGAAGGGCCCTGTTACTTGGGATGATCGGGCACTGAGGAATAAATACAGGGAAATCCTACTGCTGTGGAATAAAACAAGGGCTGCATTTCACTGAAACCAAAAGGGAAAATGCTGGAAAATCTCAGCAGGTCTTACAGCATCTGTAAGGAGAGAAAACAGGGGACATTTTGAGTCCAGGTGACCGTTTGTTACTTCCTCACTGAAGCCTTACTCATTCTTGTTCCAGTAGCTTGATGTTTGATTCTCTAATGCGGGTTTAACACATTTTAACTCCTACAGAAATGATTCGCCTACACGTCTTCTCCTGATATCTTGCTGCAGTTTTGGATGTAGTTTGGTTGAATGGAGAAGTGCGTTTACTCTACAAATGATTGAATAATATATGTTGCATGAAGATTTAATCAGTTTCTCGAATTTCCATTCTCTTTTATTTTAATGGAGACATTACTCATCTTGGTTTAAAAGAGTTAATGATTCCATTAAATAGAGGACAAAGTGATATGACACAAATTTGTTCACTATTAACATGGCAACAATACTGCTTCAAATGCTTTGCTCTGGTACTGACTGAAACACAGATAACCAAATAATACTTTTCTGAATAGGTGTAAAAAGCTATATCATAAACTAAGATAAACGTCAAATGTTGCGGGTGCTGGAATCTGAAAGAAAAGCAGAAAAATGCTGGAAAATCTCAGCAAGTCTGATAGCATCTGTGGAAAGTGAAAAGAGACAATGTTTCGAGTGCAGATGACCCTTCATCAGAGCTGAAGTGATTAGCACTGCAGTCTCACAGCGCCAGGGACACAGGTTGGATTGCCAGCTCAGGTTACTGTTTGTGTGGAGTTTGCATTTTTCCCCATGTCTGCATGGGTTTCTCCCTGTGTTCCAGTTTCCTCCCACAGTCCAAAGATGTGCATGTGAGGTGAATTGGCCATGCTAACTTTTATCCTAACTAGTCCCCCTGACATTAAGCGGTTATGGGGATAGGGCCTGGGTGGGATTGTGGTCGGTACAGACTCAATGGGCCAAATGGCCTCCTTTACACTGTAGGATTCTATGATTCCAGACCTGCTGAAGTTTTCCAGCATGTTCCTGTTTTTGTATAACATAAACTAATGTCATTAAAAGCAAGTTGTTGAAATCATATGGCTTTAATGATCAACTACTCAACTCACCAACTAACTAGACTCAAAACAAATTAACCGTACCCAGAATACTGATTTAGGAGCTGTGCCATTGGCTGGCAAGCTGTATTACATGGTGATGTTTCAGCTAATCAAGTCTCAAAACTACTGATCTCGCTAGAATTAAAACTGGAATACAAAAGTAAAAGACTGCAGATGCTGGAAATCTCAAACAAGAACAAAAAAAGAAGCTGGAAAGACTCAGCGGATCAGGCAACTTCTGTGCAGGAAGTTAGTGGACAGAATTTTCCAACCATGCTCGCCCCAAAATGGGAAAATCCCGCCCGAAGTCAACAAACCTTTCCATGATCTGCCCCCTCATCCGCTCTGATTCCTGAGCAGGCTGAACGGGGAAATTCACCCCAATTTTTCAGGGAGATGACCTGAGTTTTGATAAAAGGTGATCAATCTGAAACATTGGGTGGAATTTTACTGGCACATCTGCCTGAGGTTCGTACGATCCCGCCTGAGGCTAATGGAGAACGCTGTTCTCCGAGCAAGTCCACCCCCGGAATCGGGGTGGGGGGGCCAGTAAAATTCCGTTCATTAACTCTGTTTCTCTCCATGGACACTGCTTGACCACTGAGCTTTATTCCAGAATAAAATTTGTCTTGGTCTTATAATGGACTGGTGGTCTGTTATGCTAAAATCCCACCCAGGCAATGAAGACTAAAATTGACCCCTTGTTCTCAATCATATTTAGAGCTATCAAGCAGAAATATACTTTTTCCAGGAAGCGCTATCTCATTCTTGGCTCCATAATCTCAATGTGCCAGATGAGGGATAGGTTTTCCAGTCGCACTTCTCATAAGATCAAAAAATCCTGCCCGAGGTCAACGAACCTTTGCATAGTCCATGTCCCACCCCCTACAATTCCCGTGGCGGGCGGGACAGGAAAATCCCATCCAAGATCCAATGCAATTGTGCAGAAAAGGTGAATGGCTTCTGTAAAATGGGGTAGCATTACATCAGAACAGTTCAAAGAATCAATGATATGTGCTAAAAAGTTTTCATTGCTATTCTTCTTTCCATCTGGAAGTTAAACATGGGCTTGATAAATAAGGTCGGGATCCCCTCTTGTAGCTGCTTGCAATTACCAGGAATTCTTAAGTGGAGACATCATGCGATTACACCCCATAACGTTTCAAAACTCTGCCTCAGGATTTGCGATTACTCTGACCAGGTCTGTGGCTATGTGACTGGCTGCTCTCCACCTGAATATTCCACCAGGGAAACAACCCTGTACTCTCACCAAAGCAATACTCCTTTTAAACTTATTCACAAGCTATTAGAATCCTACAATGCAGAAGGAGGCTATTCGGCCCATCGAGTCTGCACCAGCCACAATCCCACCCAGGTCCGATCCCCAAAACCCCACACGTTTCCCCTAGCTAGTCTCCCTGACACTAAGGGTCAATTTAGCATGGCCAATCCACCCAACCTGCACATCTTTGGATTGTAGGAGAAAACTGGAGCACTCAGATGAAACTCACGCAGACACGGGGAGAACATGCAAATGCCACACAGACAGTGACCCAAGCCGGCAATTGAACCTGGGTCCCCGGCGCTGTGAGGCAGCAGTGCTAAACACTGTGCCGTCAAAATGTGGATTGAAACAAATATGTGGCCGATTGAAAAACAACATAACGGGGATGAATTTTTTCATTCTGCCCACCCAGGGTAGCAAGCAAGAGGCGGACCATGGAAATGTCCATTGACCTTGGGCAGGATTTTCCAATTTTGGGGAGAGTGCGGCTGGAAAATCCAGCCCATGGTCTTCGAAAGTGAATTGGCAGTTCCGCCCCCGTCCTGAAACCTTCACATTTTCGCTCGGGTGTGCACATCACTGCCTATCTTTTGATTTTCCTGCCAGCTCCAGTAACATGGGAGTCAGAAAATGAAATGGATAACAAGAAATGACAATCTTAACGTCAAGAGATGAATCTGATTCTGTATTTTTTTTTATTTCAATGCGAGCAAATGGCTAATTTTCAAATGCAACGCTGTCAAACCAGCCAGCTAATATAACGATAAATCCCAGAGTCGACTTAGCTTTGAATTTAAAGCAGTTCGGTGATGCTGAAAGGAGGGAGAAACAATATTCTGTCAGGCACAAGTCTAACACCATGAAATATGCTGATAAACACAATGTTACGGCCTTGAAGAATGTCAAGAATGATGGACTTCACACATTATTTTCTCCCAGTACTGCACACACTGCGGGAAAAGTATATGTAATTGTTGAATACATTTCTTTTCTTCTTGTGTTAAAATATAACAGATATGCTGTAAAGTGACAGCACCGATATCATTTGAAATATGATGTGCGGATTCTGGGTTGCTGAGTCTATACAAAGGGGCACCAGAGTTTCATTTAACATGCATCAGACTTTCTTTGGGAAAAAAAATAATCACTGCACAAGGTTCTTTGTCAGTAATAGCCAATTAGCTGCCAAGGGACCAAATGCTCTACCTATCATATCCAGTGTGAGCCAATTCTCAGGGCAGGAAGTTTGGAGTTCGGGTCCCATTGAGAAGTTGGACAGAACCCAGAAGTTCGGCACTGACCATCCTGCTAGTTTCCTGTCTCAGTTCCTGGTGCCATCCAGCTTGGCCAAGGTAGGTTTGGGAGAAATAAGAAATAGAAATAGGAGCAGGAGTAGGCCATCTAGCCCTTCGAGCCTGCCCCGCCATTCAATAAGATCATGGCTGATCTGTTGTGGCTCAGTTCCACATTCCCGCCCTCAGTAGTCAATTAAGTTCAGTAAGAGACTTGTTAAGCAATGGAAAAAGGGGGCTGACTGAGATTTTCCAGTTGCCCTCTGGTTAGCCAACACAATATTGGGGTTAGGGGCAGTTTAACAGTCTGCAGGCAGCACCCAGAGATAGGCTGGGGTTCCAGCACTCCAACCAGCCTCCCGGGCCCTCGCTGCTTGCCTGGGTGGGAGTACAGCCCTTGACCATCATGTTAAGGAATTTCCCGTCCTCCCCAACCTATCGTCCCACCCTTAAGTCCTATCCCCATGAACCCACACATTTACCTTGCTAATCCCCCTGACACTAAGGGACAATTTAGCATGGCCAATCAGCCTAACCCAGAAGAAACCCATACAGACACTGGGAGAACATGCAAGCTCCACACTCAAGGTTGGAATTGAGCCTGGGTCCTTGACACTGTACTGCCTGTTCCTAAGTTCTTGCTAGATTTCTCTGATGCTCCAATTTCTTCCTTTTTTTCAGTCATCCATTGCAGATTTATCAAATGTTCCCACTCTTCTGATCTGCCACAAAGCTTGTACACCTTTTCTTTAACTTGATACCAATCTGAACTTCCTTCACGAATGGTACATCATTCTCGTAGCCTATTTCTTTCTCAATGGAATAGACCTTTGTTGAGGGTTATGAAATATCTCTTTAAATTTTTCCTACTGCTTGTCCACCATTTTTGCTGGAATTTTCTGGCCATTCACGCCAGCGAGATTCTCCGGCCCCGCTGCAGTGAACAGGGGTGGGCACCAAATTCTCCATGCTCACTTCCTGCGGGATGTGAATGGCTATAAAAATCCAGCTTTTTTCTATTTTCCAATCGCACTTTAGCCAACTCAGTTTCCATGCCTTTATTTAAGTATAATACACTAGTCTCAGATACAAATTTCGCACCTTAAAAATGAATGTGAAATTTCATCATGTTATGATCATTCTTACTCAGAGGTCATAAATTAATCTTATTTCATTAAGATTAAAGTCAGGTCTGAAATAAGCTATTTGGTTCCAGAATATATTGTTTTAACTGTCCTCTATGAGTTCACCCTGCCAGTTTGACCTGCCCAATCTGGATAAAGATTAAATTCTCCCTGTGATATCTTACTCGCAAGCCCCTATTATGAAAGGAAGTCACTGGTGAAAGTCATTGACAGTGTCGATACTGCAATGGGTCTGTAAAACATTCTTTCTTTGACTTCTTTCTTTCGCTATTTTGCATCTCCACACAAACCAACTTTAGATCCAGATGTTTGTGCAATTTATTCAGATGAGAATCATAGAATCATAGAACCCTACAGTGCAGAACGAGCTCCTTCAGCCCATCGAGTCTGCACCGAACACAATCCCACTTCAAGATGTTTTAGTAAGATAACTTTTATCTTGTTTCCACCAAGTCAATTTAGGAATATCAAAAATGTAGGCAAGAGTTTATTCCTTTCTTTTTAGCAGATACGTTTACAAGCAGTTTCAAAGCTACGTCAGAGACTAGAATCATAGAACCTCTACAGTGCAGAAGAAGGCCATTTGGCCCATTAAACCTGCACCAACTACAATCCCACCCAGGCCCTATCCCCATAAGTTGAGTAGGATTGATATTGTTCTGAATTTTGGTGATCTTTTGCTACATTTATCAAGAGCTGAGTTAACACCGACCAATTTCACTCGTAATGACAGCCTTTTATCGAAACTTTAACTCTTTTTGTTGGTGATGTCATTTACCAATGCATGACTTTAAAACGCTCAATATTCTTTACATGGGAGTTATTTCACCGCCTCATTTTTTTGTCACCAGCCCATCGCCTCACTGTAATATTGTATAACTCTGCACACAAGCCGTGCCTTTGGAAGAGTAAAACCTTCCAAAGGGTAAAATCGGGCGGCACGGTGGCACAGTGGTTAGAACTGCTGCTTCACAGCGCCAGGGATCTAGTTCTCATGTATTGATATACAGCGAAAAGTATTGTTTCTAAACAGACAAAACATATCGTTCATTGAGTAAATAGGAGAGGAGGGAAGGAGAGGGTGAACATATAGTGTTACAGTCATAGTTAGGAAGTAGAGAAAGATCAACTTAATATAAGGTAGTTTCTTTCAATAGTCTGGTGACAACAGGGAATGGTGGCACAGTGGCCCTGTTAATCCCCCGGACACTATGGTTCAATAGTACTGGAATTCCAAAAATGGGAGTGAACATGATGGCTATTACATTGTCTAATGCAGACTTGAACCCACCAATTTTTTCTCCTGCATGAGATTGGACTTAAAACATGTCAGCATTTCATTATCTTACTTAAATCGGTGGGATCCTTAAAAAGTTCAAAAACTGATACAGAGGCTGAATCCATCATGTGAAATGCAATCGATTGGCAATGTCCTTTCACATGTAAGGAAGTGGACTTAAAATGAGATCGGACCAAGTCCATAACCACACTTTCAGCATTGTCATGGTGAATATATGGAATTTTCACTCAGCTGCATTCTGGTTTTCTCCTAGGATTTCAGTAAAGCATAGTGAGATGGGTGAGTGTACTTTGTGAATTATGTCTGCCTGAACTGTAGAAAAAAGCCATCTGCAATAGAATAGGAGGAGGTAATTCAGCCCATTGAGACTGCACCAGCAACAATCCAACCAACATATTTACCCTCCAACTCCCCCTGATACTAAGAAGCAGTTTAACGTGGCCAATCCACCTAACTCGCCCATCTTTGGACTATGAGATAAAACCGGAGCACCCAGAGGAAACCCATGCAGACACGGGGAGAACATACAAACTCCCGAGGCCGGAATTGAACCCGTGTCCCTGGTACAATGAAGCAGGAGTGCCAACCACTGTGCCACAGTGCCGCCCTTCCCTGTTGCCACCAGACTATTGAAAGAACCTACCTTACATTAAGTTGATCTTTCTCTACATCCTAACTATGACTGTAACACTATATGTTCACCCTCTCCTTCCCTGCTCTCCTATTTACTCAATGAACGATATGCTTTGTCTGTATAGAAACAATACTTTTCGCTGCATACCAATACATGTGACCCAGATCCCTGGCGCTGTGAAGCAGCAGTTCTAATCACTGTGCCACCCGATTTTACACTTTGGAAGGTTTTACTCTTCCAAAGGCATGGCTTATGTGCAGAGTTATACAATATTACAGTGAGGCTGGTGACAAAAAAATGAGGCGGTGAAATAACTCTCCCATGTAAAGAATATTGAGCATTTTAAAGTCATGCATTGGTAAATGACATCACCAACAAAAAGAGTTAAAATTTCGATAAAAGACTCTCATTACGAGTGAAATTGGTCGGTATTAACTCAGCTCTTGAGAAATGTAGCAAAAGATCAGCAAAATTCAGAACAATATCAATCCTACTCAACTTTACTCTGTAAAGCAAACAATTCATTTTTTTTAATTCAGTCATGGGCGTCACTGGCTGGACAGCATGTATTGCCCAAGGAGAGAGTCAACCACATTGCTGTGGCTCTGGAATCACAGTTAGGCCAGACCAGATAAGGACAGCAGATTTCCTTCCCTAAAGGACATTAGTAAATGAGATGAGATGGGTTTTTACAACAATCAACAATGGTTTTATGGTCATCATTAGACTTTTAATCCCAGTTTTTTTATATTGAGCTCAAATTCTACCCTCTGTTGTGGCAGGATTTGAACCTGGGTCCCCAGAACATTAGTTGAGTTTCTGGATTAATAGTCTAGCGATAATACCACTAAGCCGTGCAGCAAATAATTCTTTCCTCAAGTTCAAGCTAAGGAATGTTGACATTGAACAGTTTACTCTGCGTCTGTCAGCGCTTTCTTTTTATTTGATGCTGGCAGGGGGTAAGTTAAATATCATAGTCCAGTCCAGATAATCATATCCTTTATCTCGTCAAAGCATAAAAGCTATTCAGAGTTTTTATTTCTGATTTATTATCGGAAAAATGGAGGTTGTCGAGGAACAGAACTGCAATCAAAGACATTTGAAGCCAAAAAAAAATTCAAAACAATTGATTCTAAACCCAAGTGGCAGATTCCAGCTGTTCCAAAATCTTTGTTAAAACTCGCATCTGTGCTCTAAGCAACAGCATCTGGTAAACAGAATGTTTTGCATGTAATAAATATTAGGGTCCTTGAACCAAGTCTGTGCACTCTGGATCATATATCAAGACAGTTTTCAAATTTACCTCAGACTGACAAAAGTAAACAGCTAGTCGCGTGTACGATGCTGGGATAATGGGGCAGACCCTCCAGATGGAATTCTCCCATCTGGGATTAACTCCCATGGCAGGGACAAGATGGGGGAGTTTTTCCCACTTCACAGACCGATGGGAAACCACACCATATCTTCTGACCCCCAACCTCATTAGTTTATACTGAGTGTCATATTCTGTAGCACATCCTCGTGGCAGCCTGCCTTCCATTGACTCCATCTACACTTCCCTCTGTCTTGGCAAAACAGCCAGTATAACTAAGGACCTCACACACCCCCGACATTCTCTCTTCTACCTTCTTCCATTGGGAAAAAGACACAAAAGTCTGAGATCATGTATCAAACGGCTCAAGACCAGCCTCTTCCCTGCTGCCATTAGACTTTTGAAAGGACTTATCTTGCATTAAGTTGATCTTTCTCTCCACCCTAACTCTGACTGTAACACTATATTCTGCGCTGTCTCTTCTCTGTGAATGGTATGCTTTGTCTGTATAAAATGCAAAGAACAATACTTTTCACTGTACACTAATACCTGTGACAATAATAAATCAAATCAAACATCCTACCATCATATCTGGATGCCATATTTAAAAAGGTGCCCAACATTATTGACCCACCATTGGAGAAAGAAGGTGGACCTCCGGACAAAGTAGATGGATCTCCAGGAATACACTGAGGCTGGAAGGTGGACCTCCTCATGATGTTGAATCTGTAAGATCCACCTGTAGATGCTGCCCTACCCAGTGTTGTGATGTTCCGAAGCCAAGGGTTGCCTGCTGGCTTCCATCCCAAACTCTAGAAACAGCCGCAGGCATTCTGCAGCTGACTCCTAACATCTGCACACCACATTGTTCCAGATGTGTTTTAGACTGGCATATTTTCCCTCTGGCATTGTGAAGCATTGAGCTTGGTTGGAAGATTCTAGTTGGGCCTTCATCTAACACCCCTTTAGCGGGATCAGGCTGGCCTCCAGAAGGTTTCCAGATGTGCCATGGTGGTGGGCACCAATGGAAGGTCCTGTGGGAAAGTCACGCGGGTATAAAGCCAAATTTTGGCCTCCGACCACTGTCTCTCTCCCTCTGCCCCCCATTTAACCCATTGATGGGGGGGATGGGAGAATTGCACCCTCTGAATACAGCAAGAAAAGTGACACTTCGCTCCTGGGATTGGACTGCATTTGTCGGGCCTGGGTCAAAGATAAAGTAAGGCAGTTTTACTCAGGTCCCAGGATCTGCAAGGAAGCATTCTTTGCCAGGCCTCATACCTGATTGTCTCTGCGATCGGCTGTGCAAAGTCCGGGCATATGCACAGAAGGATTGTTACACCTTGCAGATAATCAGTGTCAAAAATACTGAACTTTCATGGCTTGTGTTAATGTTTATTTCAAATTCCTGTTTCTAATAATAACTTTAGAAGGGTGGCCGAGAGAATTGTAGAGGCAAATAGCAGAAAGCTCAAGGTAGGGCTTGATGCTGAATGAAGGTTTTCACTAAAGCCACTCCTCAATGTCAATGAGACTACGCCATGTGCAGGAAATACCATATCTTAGTTAGAGGGAACAATCTCAAACTGCGATGTCTCCTGGAAGGAGTGTTTGGGGTCCTGGAGGAGTTCCCACCTGTGGTATATGAATTCAGTTAGTACATCTGGATGAAAGTTGGCCTGGTGACTATGGAACTCAGTAAGAAGTCTCACAACACACTTCTTTTACCGTGTTTACCCCAGTCCAACGCCAACATCTCCACATCATGACTACCATCGACTGTTGTCAAAAACCCATCTGGTTCACTCACGTTTGTAAGGAAAGAAATCTGCCATTCTTACCTGGTCTGGCCTACTTGTAACTCCAGAACTGCAGCAATGAGACTGACTTTTAACTGCCCTCTGAAGTGGCCGAGCAAGCCACTTAGTTCATGGCCAAAGAGGGATGGGCAACAACTGTTGGCCTTTCCAGCAATACCCAAATCCCATCAAAGAATAAGAAAAAATACCTGAAAGGTTAAGTGTGCTTTTTTTTCCCACAGAAGCTGCCTGACACACTCAGGGCTTCCAACATTCTTTAACTTTTAGAGTCATAGAAACCCTACACAGTGCAGAAGTAGGCCATTTGACCCATCGAGTCTGCGCCGACTCTCTCTGACAGAGCAGCTTACCCAGGCCCTTTCCCCCACCCTATCCCCCTAACCCAACACATTTACCACAGCTAATCCATCTAACCTAGGCATCTTTGGACACAATTTAGCATGGTCAATCCACCTAACCAACATACCTTGGGACTGTGGGAGGAAGTCAGAGCACCCGGAAGAAACCCAGGTAGACACGGGGAGAACATGTAAACTCTACGCAGACGCAAGGCCCTGGCGCTGTGAGTGAGCAGTGCTAAACACTGTGCCATCGTGCTGCCTTTGTTTCAGATTTTCAAGTTCTGTGGTTTGTTTTCTCAGTGCTAAAAGTCTAAAGGATGGCATGGTGTCAGGATGGCATGGTGGTACAGTGCTGGTTCAATTCTGGCCTCGGGTGACTGTCTGTGTGGAGTTTACACTTTCTCCCTGTGTCTTTGTGGGTTTTTCCTAGTGCTCCGGCTTCTCCCACAGGCCAAAGACGTGCAGGTTAGGTGGATTGGCCATGCTAAATTGCCCTGAGTGTCAGGGGGATTTGTAGAGTAGATAAGTGGGGTTACAGGGATAGGGCCTGGATGGGATTGTGGTCGGTGCAGACTCGATAGGCCAAATGGCCTCCTTCTGCTCTGTAGGGATTCTATGATTCTATCTGACTGGAAGCAAATCACGTCTTAATCTTAAGTAATATTTCATAGCAAGATTTCTGTAATTACCAGCCATATGTGCAAACATTTCTGCGATTGAAGCGCTGGAGCAAAATGGCAACCAAATTTGTTTGTACTTTATCATTCCTAAAGGCCAAACTGTTAAACATTAATGTGCATGTGCTGAAATATTGCACATTCAGTCTGGCATTATATCTAAGAACAATACTCACACAGCTCCTAGCAATCCACTGGCAGATTAGCTGTGACAACCACATCTAGGAACATGCATTCTGAAAACCTTATCAAATTTTAAACTAGTTGACCTACATTAGTTGTTTCACTTTGTTCTTGAGTGATGCAATGTTTAAATGGGTTTGATGATGATTCTCATACAAGGACAAATGGACAGTCTGTTCACTGGGCTCCAAGTCTGAATGCTTCCTCTACACACAGCACCAGTGCAGAAGGAGGCCATTCGGCCCATCGAGCCTGCACCGACCACAATCCCACCCAGGCCCTATCCCCGTAACACCGCATACTTATCTTGATAATCCCCCTGACACTAAGGGCAGGATTTTCCAGCCTCGCTCGCCTCAAAACCGGAAAATCCCACCCGAGGTCAATGAACCTTTCCATGGTCCACCCCTCGACCACTCCAATTCCCGTAGCAGGAGGGCTGGTAAAATTAAGGAAATTTGACATGTCAGCTACGACTCTCACCAACTTTTAGAGATGCACCATAGAAAGTATTTTTTCTGGTTGTATCACAGCTTGGTATAGCTCTTGCTGTGCCCAAGACCACAGGAAACTACAAAAGGTCATGAATGTAGCTCAATCCATTACGCAAACCAGCCTCCTACCCATTGACTCTGTCTACACTTCTCACTGCCACGGCAAAGCAGCCAGCATAATTAAGGACCTCATGCATCCCAGACATTCTCTCTTCCACCTTCTTCCACTGGGAAAAAGATACAAAAATCTGACATCACGTACCAACCGACTCAAGAACAGCTTCTTCCCTGCTGCTGTCAGACTTTTGAATGGACTTGCCTTGCATTCAGTTGATCTTTCTCTACACTCTAGCTATGACTGTAACACAACAGTCTGCACTCTCTCATTTCTTTCTCTACGAACGGTATGCTTTGTCTGTATAATGCGCAAGAAAGAATACTTTTCACTGTATGCTAATACATGTGACAATAATAAATCAAATCAAAATAAGGGGCAATCGAGTGTAGCCAATTAACCTAACTAGCACATCTTTGGACTGTGAGAGTAAACTCACTTAGACATGGGGAGAATGTGCAAACTTCACACAGACAATGACCCAAGGCTGGAATTGGACCTGGGTCCTTGATGCTGTGAGACAGTAGTGCTAACCACTGTGCCACTGTGCCATCCCACATGTATACCTACGCTCTGTGAACTGACATCTGCTGAGAATCAAATGCTACACGAGTCGAGTTATTTTTCTAAGTACCTCAAATCTAATCGGTTGCAGCAGCTCCCTCAAACACCCCGCTGCTCTAAAGCATTTGCATTATAAATCGGTTGGACGTACAGCGAGCTATCCGGAGTGTCCTCAATGAAAGGCTAGCGGATATGGATTCAAAATTGGCCCAGATTGTATGGGTGTAATGATTGAGACTGGCATTGTTCATCTTTGTAAAGCCGACAGCAACTTCTGGCATTCAAACCTCTGCAGTTCAATGTGACAATCCAGATGTTGATGTCAGTGATTCCCTGCTCCTCCATGGGTTGTGCTGTGGATTGGTTGGATGGACAGAAAAGTGGCAAATGGAACTTAACCTAGAGAAATGTGAGGTGATGCATTTACAATCATAGAGGTTTACAGCATGGAAACAGGCTCTCCAGCCCAACTTGCCCATGCTGCCCTTATTTTTTACCACTAAGCTAGTCCCAATTGCCCACATTTGGCATACAGTCATCGAGATTTTGGCATTGAGTCTTAGAGGTCAAATATGGCAAAGAATTACACAGTGAAAAGGTGAAGATACTGAGAGGCGTAGATGGACTTTGGAGTGAAAGTCCAGAGATTGCTGAAGATGGTAGGACAGGTTGATAAGCTGTTTAGGAAGGTATATGGATTACTTGCATTTATCAGCCCAGGTACAGAATATAAGAGCAGGAAGGTCAAGGTGGAACTGTATAAAATGTCTGTTAAGCCACAACTTGAGTAGCGTGTGCAGTTCTGGTCACCTTATTACAGAAAGGATGTAATTGCGCTAGAGAGGGTACAGAGATTTATGAGAATGTTGCCAGGACTGTGTTATGGGGAGGGAAGGCAAGAGAATGGTGCAAAGTAAATTGATCATTTGGAGAGCCAGTACAGATGCAATAGGCCAAATGGCCTCCTTCTGCACTGTAACAATTTGGTATCTCTTTGACTCAACATCAAAATGAGATTCAAGCGCTTTATAAATGTTTGATGATTCTTGTAACTGAATTGCGGCTTTTAAATCCTCTCCCTTCCTCCAACTAGCAGCTTATTTTTAGGATTGTTTGTAGTTGTATTAACTAAAATATTTAAACCTCTTCATACAATGTTCTCTGAGCTAAAGGCTATTATTGAAAAGAAATTGGGCCAGAATTCTCCCAAAAAAATTCTTATTGTCAAATTCACTTAAAAACCGGAGTAAATCAGGCTGGTTTCTTCAGTGGGAGTTTCATAATGAATCTCCCACATGCTGTTCAGTGCAGAGAGCACTGGTTTAATCCCTCTAGAATTCAGTGGGTGGAGCCTATTCCCGCTGATGAGGCTGGCAGCATAGTGTTGAGTGAGCAACTGCGCATGTGTCGATCTGTCAGAGCCAAGATTGGTCCATGCACAGTGGCCCTGCACTGTTGGCCCCACGCTCACTGGCTAGCCCCGTGACCCCCGCAACGTTGGCCCTCCAGTCCCCAACGGCCTGATAGATGGCCCCATGCTCATATCCAGCCCAGCCTCCACTCCCCCCACAGTCCCAGTCTTCCCCCTGCGATTGGCCCTCCACCAGCAGTCCCGACACCTGCCCTTCCAACATCCCTCATCCCCTCAGCAAGCTGGCCCCTCCACCGCGATGGCCAACTCCCAGAATTCTTATTCCCAGGATCAGCTCAATACCTTTCAGCTAAGGGCCTGGGTAGTAATGCAGTGGGCTTTCCCGAAAGAGGTGATGAGTGGCTCTTGTTTTATTCATTCATGGGGAAATGGGCATTGCTGGCTGGCCAGCATTTATTGCCCAGCCCTAATTTCCCTTGATCAGAGGGCTGTAGAGGGTCAGCCACATTGCTGTAGCTCTGGAGTCACATGTAGACAAGACCAGGTAAGGATGGCAGATTTCCTTCCCTAAAGGATACAGGGAACCAGATGAGCTTTTCCGACAATTGACAATGGTTTCATGGTCATCAGTAGATTCTTAATTCCAGGACTTTTTTACTGAATTCAATTTCCACCATCTGCCATGGCAGGATTTGTACCCGGGTCCCCAGAGCATTAGCTGAGTTTCTGGATTAATGGTGATGATACCATTATGCATCATCTCCCTCTTGCCAGCTCTCTAATCGGTAGGCGAGACCCCCCTATCCACCCTGAAATATCACTCATGTATCTCCACTTTTGGGATATGCTGCAGATACTAGAAATCTGTAAAGCGAACAAAGGAAATACTCAGGCAGTCCAGCCAACGGGCAGCTCAGTGTGGTCAGAGAATTTGGCGCCCAGCCAAATCTCCGTTCACTGCAATGGGATGGGAAAATCCTGCCAGTGTGAATGGTGGTAAGATTGCGGCCAATATCTTTGGAGAGAGGTATAGAGTTCAGAGTCCAGGTCAATGAATGTTGTGAAGATGAGTTAATTCTGTTTCTCTCTTCACAGATATTACCAGACCTGCCGAGTATTTCCCGCACTGTCTTTTCTTAATCCCCATTTCTGTGGAATTTGGGTTCTGGTGAGCATTATGCTTTGCAGATTGCAGTTTTTATGCATGCACACTGTTAATAAATTTATCCCACAAATACAGTGCCAGGTTACGCGAGTTAGAAAAGTTCGACAAATTAATCTTTCATATCATCAGTTGAATTATGGGACAGATAATCATTTTAAAGTACTTGGCGTTTTGTCCATCCTATCAACCAGATTTCTGTTCTGGGCAAAATGAATTGTCGAGACGAGGTAGTCATCGATCCCTCCACCTCAATTTGGGGATCTCTTCAAATTACCCATTCCCGTCTTTGGATTACAGAGGGTAGGCTTGGCTGTTGTGAATAATTATCTTCCAGGGAATGAAATTTTTAAGTTTTGTTTATTTGTATCACAAGTAGGCTTACATTAACACTGCAATGAAGTTACTGTGAAATTCCCCTAGCCGGCACACTCCAGCACCTGTTTGGGTACACTGAGGGAGAATTTGGTCCGGCCAATGCCCCTAACCAGCACATCTTTCGGACTGCAGGAGGAAACAAAAGCAAATGGAGGAAACCCATGCAGACACAGGGAGAAGGTGCATACTCCGCACAGACTATGACCCAAGTTGGGAATTGAACCCAGATGCCTGGTGTTGTGAGGCAGCAGTGCTAACTATTGTACTGCCAAAATAGTGGCCAACGTTCGCTCTTGTTTCCTCCTGCAGTCCGAAAGATGTGCTGGTTAGGGGCATTGGCCAGACTAAATTCTCCCTCGGTGTACCCGAACAGGTGCTGGAGTGTGCCGGCTAGGGGATTTTCACAGTAACTTCATTGCAGTGTTAATGTAAGCCTACTTGTGACACTAATAAACAAAACTTAAAAATTTCATTCCCTGGAAGATAATTATTCACAACTGCCAAGCTTCCCCTCTGTAATCCGAAGACGGGAATGGGTAATTTGAAGAGATCCCCATATTGAGGTGGAGGGATCAATGACTACCTCGTCTCGACAATTCATTTTGCCCAGAACAGAAATCTGATTGATAGGATGGACAAAACGCCAAGTACTTTAAAATGATTATCTGTCCCGTAATTCAACTGATGATATGAAAGATTAATTTGCCTAACTTTTCTAACGCTGTTCTTTCATCAGGTGAACTCTCCACTCACCTGGCGAAGGAAGAGTGTTCTGAAAGCTTGTGGCGTTTACTACCAAATAAACCTGTTGGACTTTAACCTGGTGTTGTGAGACTTCTTACATGTTTCCCCAGCCAGCTGTGAAGACTCACCATCATCAACCTCTCACAAAACTCATCAATTTTTTAATCTTAATTTGCGGAGAGGTTGTGGCTCTGATTTCGGCAGATCGGAACGTGGAAATCAAGATGAATGTCTAAATCACATCCCATTCTTTAACTGAAGTTTTGGTCATGGTTCAAGAGCAGAACCTATTTGATCCGTAAGATTACGAAAACCCGCATAGTTGTAAATGTAGCTTTGATTTGAATCAGTGTCTAAATTTACTGCTTTTGATGCTGACAGCTGACACTGGTTTTGGAGAACGTGCAGTGAAACGAGACAGTTGCTGTGAAGAAGATGACAGATTTTAGCTCCCTTTGGAAGTGGCGGATTTCTTGTTGTCCCTCCCTGATAGATTACACAGCCTGGAGTCCAGTTCATTAAATTGATGGATAGTAACGTCGAAGACTTCTGAATTCCATTGTTTCCAACCGGTATTGAATGAGGCATGGTAATCAGACAATATCATCTCAGGAGAAATGTTGTTAAGAACCTACTGGATGCCCTCTATCCAGATCATAAGGAAATGGGTTTGAGAGTCCAGCGGATTTGCAATGTAGCGCACACATCTAATGTGTTCCCCGCGTATTGATTGAAAACATGCAGAACAAAAAAGAATTTTGCCCCAAGAAAATGTGAAATGTTACAGCCATTCACGCTGATGGGATTTTCCCAACCCGCTACAGTGAACGGAGATCTGGCCGGGCACCAAATTCTCCGAGCTCATTGCAATGGTGTGAACAGCTGGTAAGATCGCACCCAAACTCTTTAAACTGTGAGCTGGCCCACCCTGTAGAACAGCACGGTGGCACAGTGGTTAGCACTGCTGTCTCACAGTACCAGGGACCCGGGTTCAATTCCCACACTTGGGTGACTGTCTGTGTGGAGTTAGCACATTTCCCATGTGTCTGCGTGGGTTTCCTCTGGACAATCTAGTTTCCTCCCACATTCCAAAGATGTGCAGGTTAGGTGCATTGGCCATGATAAAATTTTCCCTCCGTGTGCCTGAACAGGCACCAGAGTGTGGCGATGAGGGGATTTTCACAGTAACTTCATCGCAGTGTTAATGTAAGCCTACTTGTGACTAATAAATAAACTTTACTTTTTGCTTTACTTTACTAGTTATCAGCTCCAAGATCAGATTGTTTCTTGTAAACACACTGGGCAGATTTTACAGACTTGCTCATCGCAAAACCGTAAAATGCCACCCGAGGTCAATGGATCTTTCCGTGGTCTGCCCCTCATCTGCTCAGATTTCCACGGCAGGTGGGGTAATAACATTCCGGCCACTAAGTCGGTTTCTTTCAAGTATTAGACTTTGTTACAATTTTTATCTCCGCCAGTGAATTCACTTCATCCTTAGAATCTCTCCAGTGCAGAAGGAAACCATTCAGCCCATCATATCTGCACTGACTCTTTAAAAAGAGCATCTTACCCAGGTCACCTACCCCCTGCTCTCCCCCGTCCCCGCCCTATCCCCACAGCCCCATGCAATTCCAACTAACCTACTCATCTTTGGACACTAAGGGGCAATATAGCATGGCCAATTCACCTAACCTGCACATATTCGGACTGTGAACGGAAACCAGAGCATCCAGAGGAAACCAATGCAGACACGGGGAGAATGTGCAGATTCCACACAGTCACCTAAGGTCAGAAATGAACCCATTCCCTTGTGTTATGAGGCAGCAGCGCTAACCACTGTGCCACAATGCAGCCTGGACGGCCCCAACTCTAACAGATACTTTGTAGGATTCATTTCTCCATGGGCGGCATAATGGTTAGCATTGCTGCCTCGCAGCTCCAGGGACCTGGGTTCAGTTCCTGGTTTGGGACACTGCCTGCATGTTTTCCCCCTGTCTGCGTGAGTTTCCTCTGGGTGCTCACGTTTCCTCCCCGGTCCAAAAGGCATGCAGGTTAGGTAGATTCTGAACAGGTATCAGAGTGTGGCAACTAGGGGATTTTCACAGTAACTTCATTGCAGTAAGCCTACCTGTGATACTAATAAATAATCTTTTCTATAACTTGAGGAACAATGCTTAACAATTTCTTCACTAGACCCGTTAGCAGTGGGTCTTTTGCTGGTACTTTGGTGAAGCAGTTCAATGGACACATTACGAGCAATATTCCACATTACAATGTCTGACATCAATGTGTACATGACCCAGATGGTAATTGTTCAGTGGTGCACTATCATCCGGCTTTACTTCCTGAAGATTGTAGCACTCAACATTAAACTTTTATAGCAAGTCAAAATGGATTCTTATCGCATGGGGTGGCAGACAAACATTTTTTATTGAGTCGAACATAAAACGATAATAAATGTTCAGGCTGCTTTCTGATTCTCTGGATTACCTTTAATTAGCCGGTGCCACTGCAGGCTGTAAATCTGGCTTACCACGATATTAAATCATTACTTATAACCTTCATCATCCGGTTGGCTGGCAGCTCCATCAGTCCTGGCAGTGCCAAGAGCACATCATTGGGCACTGCCAAGGCTGCAAGAGGAGGAGGAAGGCAGCCCATGGATCACTGCAGAGAGACAAGTCTGGGGTCTTGGGCAGGAGGTGTTTAGGCAGGTTGGAGGAGAGGAGGGAAAGGATAGAGTAAGGAAAAAGAGAGGCAGGGGTGCCCTCCCTCCCTCCTTGCAGTGGCACAATGATTAGCACTGCTGCTTCACAGTGCCAGGGACCCAGGTTCAATTCCCGTCTCGGGTGACTGTCTGTGTGGAGTTTACGTGGTTTTCCTCCTGATACTCCGTCTTGCTCCCACAATCCAGAGAAGTACGGGTTAGGTTGATTGGCCATGATAACTTCCCTTTAGAGTCAGGGAGACTAGCTAGGGTAAATGCATTGGGTTATTGGGATGGGTCCTGGGTGGGACTTGATGGGCCGGATGGCCTCCTTCTGTTCTGTAGGGAATCTATGTTATATTATTTCCTTCACTTCCACAAGCTCTTCAATCAATGACTTTTGAAGCATCGAAAAATGCAACTGAACCATTGTGTGCATGGCAAGATCCCACAAGCGACAGTGGAACAAATAATCTTTTTCTCAGCATTGATTGGGGGATAAATGCTGGCCAGGAATCTGGAGGAACTCCCTATTATTCTTCAAATAGTGCCACAGAATATTTCATCCAAAAGATCATATTTTCCACAGTGCAGCATGTCCTCAGTTCTGCGCTGAGGTATCGACTCACATTCAGGACTTGTCTTTACTGTGCGGATTAAGCCCACTGCTTTTGATACAGATATGAGATTGCAACAAATGAACTAAACCAATTTACACCAGGTTTAATTAGCCATGCCAAGAGGCTGAATTGTCTTTGGAACGTACATATTTATGAACCACACTTATTATGAGGTGTGGACAGGGTGAATAGGGAGCAGCTGTTCCCCTTGGTTGAGGGGTCAATCACGAGGGGACACAGATTTAGGGTAAGGGGGTAGGACATGCAGAGGGGATTTCAGATAAAATATTTTAAATCAGAGAGCGGTGGAAATCCAGAATGCACTGCCTGGGAAAGTAGTGGAGGCCGGAAACCTTACAGCCTTTAAAAACTATTTGGATGAGCACTTGAAATATCGTAACGTTCAAGGATATGGGACAAGTGCAGGAAAATGGGATTAGCGTGACTTTAGTGGTAGTTATTGTTGGTGCAGATGCGATGGGCTAAAATGCCTTTTCTGCAGTGTATGAATGACTCTATTGGGGAATTTTCCCATCCCGTCTGCCCATGGGAATCATGGCGGGTGGGGAAGGAGGGACCATGCAAAGGTCCGTCGACCTTGGGCGGGATTTTCCGATTATGGAGTGAGCGGGGTCAGAAAATCCCACCCTATGGCTCTAAAAATGGTAAATAAATATGTGACATATTGGGATGAGTTTTCCCACTCTGCCCACCATGGGAATCGTAGCAGGCAAGGGGCATACCAGGAAAGATCCATTCACCTCAGCCAGGATTTTCCAGCTCTCCTCCGAGAATCACAGAGATCCTACCTTGAAGGAGGAGGCCATTCGGCCCATTGCAAATGCACCAGCTCTCTAGCAGAACATCTTACACATGCCTTCTCCCTGAAATTCGACGTCTTTACCCTGCCACTCCCCCGAATCGACACATCTCGGGAAGCTAAGGGGCAATTTAGTCTGACCAATCCACCTAACTTGCACATCATTGGACTTTGGCTGAGACTCATCAGGTGTGGGAAAAATGTGCCAACTCCAGCCGGGAATTGAACCCGGGTTCCTGGCGCTGTGAGGCAGCAGTGCTAACCACGCCATACACAATGCAAGGTGTTCTTTAGTGTGCTTTGTAATGGTAAACTGTTGTTGTAATTAAAATGAGACAGGGTTTGAGTGTTTCCATACTACATATAGTAAGCAGATATCAGCTGCTTAAAAACAAAGAAAAATGCTGGAGTGAGAGATAATTATAGACAGTCATTTTCTAAATGACTGCAGTTTTGAACATAACCAACTGACCACCACTTAAGAAATAGGAATTAAGTGATAAATGGAACCAATCACTAGTATCTCTGATGGTAAAATTGCTTCCTCTTTCTCCCCTTTTCTCCGTTTTGCCTCTCTCCCACCCATCCCCCCTTTCCCCCCCACATCTTCATCAGTCCAGCTTACTATGGAACCATAGGTTTCATTGGTCAGAACATTGAATACAGGAGTTGGGATGCCTTGTTGAAGTTGTACAAGACATTGGTAAGGCCACACTTGGAAAGCAGTGTGTGATTCTGGTCATCCTATTATAGGAAGGATACTATTAAACTAGAAAGAGTGCAGAAGAAATTTACTGGCATGTCAGTGGGACTTGATGGATTGAGTTATAAGGAGAGGCTGGATAGACTGGTTCTTTTCTCTCTGGAGCGTAGAAGGCTGAGGGGTGATCTTATAAAGATCTATAAAATAATGAAGGGCATAGATCAGTTACATAGTCAATATCTTTTCCCAAAGGTAGGGGAGTCTAAAACTAGAGGGCATAGGTTTAAGGTGAGAGGGGAAAGATACAAAAGGGTCCAAAGGAACAATCTTTTCATGCAGAAGATGGCGAGTGTCTGGAACAAGCTGTCAGAGGTAGTAGTAGAGGCAGGTACAATGTTGTCTTTTAAAAAGCCTTTAGACAGTTACATGTGTAAGATGGGTATAGAGGGATATGGGCCAAATGCAGGCAATTGGGACTAGCTTTGGGTTTAAAGAAAAGGATGGCATGGATAAGTTGGGCCGAAGGGCCTGTTTCCATGCTGTAAGCCTCTGTGACTCTAACTTCTATGAGCTTATCCTCTGATTTCAGCTTCTCTGCTCTTTGACCATTCACACCTTCTATTTTCTTTCTATGGGCTGCCATTAGCAGCCTTTCCCCTTGTTTTTGTGGCTATGACTTACCTTTCATTCCCTCCCCCTGCAGTATAAATATCTCCCACTTTTTATGCTTTTTAGCTTTGACGAAGGGTAATCTGGACTCGAAATGTCAGCTCTTTTCTCTCCTTACAGATGCTGCCAGACCTGCTGAGATATTCCAGCATTTTATACTTTGGTTTCAGATTCCAGCATCCGCAGAAATTTGCTTTTAACTCGTATCTCTTAATCTTCGGACAACCAGGCATTAATTTTATGAGGGGTCGTAGCTGACACATTGGGATAAAATATCATTAAAGTAACTGGTGATCATTGCAAAGTTTACTATGTGGATTGTGTTTGATTTGGATATAATTATGCATCTGAAATAATTAAGGCACTCTAAAAGAACCAGAATCCGTAAACTTGGGAATCTTTATCTTGACTTAAAAAATAGGTTACAGATGGTGTCAGGTATGATTAACCAGCTTGGACGTTTGTTCAAATTCTGTGCCAGATTTAACTTTGTTAGTTTTCAGCTGACTTACAATTCTTATCACATTAGTAAAGCAATTAATCTGGAATGTTCTAATTCTGGATATCACTTTTGTTGTTGTTTGCTTTCGTCAATCCAGTGACTAATGCCACTATCTCATTTAGTCATTTTTTTGTTCTGATTACTTTGTTGCCTGCTCCAGGTACCCTTAAGATGGGAATTTTATATCCGGGCTTGCTCCAAATCAAATGGGGACTTTTTCTCAGAGTTGGTGCTGATAGAAACAGGTTAGTTAAATGCAATAATGTAGGATAATTGCCAATTAATATGTTCCTTCCCAATCATCCTTTCAGTCTCACTGATGCAAAGGCAGCTCTCAACATCTATGTATTCTTCAGGATTCTTGGATGGTACCTCGGTAATGTGTGATATTAGAGAATTATGTACAAAGAACAAAGAACAACACAGCACGGGAAACAGGCCCTTCGGCCCAACGAGCCCACGCCGCCATTTTAACATCGTGAGTCGCCTCTTCCACCCATGACCCTTGTCTACGCTTATGGCACTCCACATTGGATACCAGATTGAGGGGAGACATGGCACTCCACATTGGATACAAGATTGAGGGGAGACTAATTTAGGGACAATTTGTTACACCAATCAGCCTAAGAGCACATCTTTGGGGCGTGGGAGGAAACCGGAGCACCCGGAGAAAACCCACGCAAGCACGGGGAGAATGCGCAAACTCCCACAGACACCGGCCCAAATCCATGTATCTGCACAGCAAACAGTGATAGTTGCAACTTCAGCAATTTCAGATGTTCATCACGGCTCAATCACTCCAACAAGTACTTCCTTGAGTTAGTCATTATCTATTCAGTTTGTGAACTGTATGTCGAAGACATGGAATTAATTATAAAACACAAATAGAACACCAATGCTAACGGTACCACAGAATTTGTGGCTAAAATTTGTCTGCATTGTGTTGAGATAAAATGAATATTGACCTGTTTTTTGAAACAGTTTCTTGGGAATTTGAGACTGAAGTGTGAAGCAGTTTTGAGATGCAGTCATGTTGAAATGTGACGTGCAACAGCCTGGCCTGGAATTCTCTGGTCTCTCATGCCCCGCTACTGCTGTCAGGGAGAATGGAAAATTTGGTGCCTAAGCAAATCTGGGACCAGATCCCAGCCGCAGGTGAGATCGGCAAAACCCTACCACAGGACTTAAGATTGGAATCATAGTTGATAGTGACTGACCTCAACTAGTGTTTAGAGCACTGTCCTAATCTGTCTCAATTAGGAAAATACTTCACAGCTGGGATAAGATTTAGCGATGACTTGTGGCAAACACCAAACTATGATGGTACGGTGGCATAGTGGTTAGCACTGTTGCCTCACAGCTCCAGGGGCTCATGTTCTATTCCAGCCTTGGGTGACTGTGTGGAGTTTGCGCCTTCTCCCTGTTACTGCATGGGCTTCCTGTGGGTGCTCTGGTTTCCTCCCACAGTCCAAAGATGTGCAGGTTAGGTGGATTGGCCATGCTAAATTGCCCCTTAGTGTCCCAAGATGTGCAGGTTAGGGGGAATAGTGAGACAAATACGTAGGGTTATGGGGTAAGCCTGGGTAAGAGTCACTGCAGGCTCGATGGCTCCTTCTGCACTGGAGGGATTCTGTGTTTAGTTAGTGGGACAATATGGCACTGAGTGGTCGCATTTTGCTTGCTTGAAAGTTCAGGAAGTTCAATGGGATCATTTTAACCTAATATTTCGGTGGGAAAGGTGGGATTCTATGGAACATTGGTTTGAATGGACTTGAATGGAAGGAAGTTGGATGAGGTATAAAACTTCAAACCATTGCACCTGACTGCCCCTGAGTTTTCTGACAGGGAAAGGGATAGGATAGAAATTGCCCCACGTATTTTATTTTGGCAAGTTGCAAATATTGAGATCTGGCTTGCGAGCCCAGATCTCCAGTTAGCTGCTAATTCAGGCCATACATTTTTTTAAAAAAATGTCTGCCATTGAATAAAATACATTTTGTTTTCTGTCTAAATCTTTCAATCACTTTTTTTTTACTCCACCACTATGGGGAGACATGCCAAAAATAAGTCTGGGTTGGTAAATCATTAAAATTACAAAATGTGTGCATTCTGTCTATATTTCAAATAATGTAGAAAATACCGATTTTGTCAGCTCAGGCTATTTGCATTTTAATGAGAATTATTTTTGCTGCTGTAGTATTTTCACACACCATCAAAATTATGTATGGCCTAATAGTAGCAGTGCTTTACATGCTCCCTAAATTAAGCTGTCATTAAATGTCAGTTATTCGTTGATCAATGTAATTAATTACTGGAGTTATATCACTTGTGCCAAAGATCAATAATCACTTCAGTAATATGCTTTTAAAGCAAGCGAACAGTATCTTTATTTCGGAGGCTGTAATCTGTGGGCTTCTGTATTAAATTTGCTTAGTCTCGCGTCAAAATGTTAACTAGGGATGGGATGAGGTGATCTGCAAAACAGAACCTAATGAAGCTGTCATTTCCTCAGTTTGTGAGATCCAATTGAACCATGAATCTAATTTAGTTGACACTATTTGCAGATGAGCAGTGTGCTGAGATCTGTGGAGCAAATGCTCAGCTCCAAACACACTGTAATACACGAGGCATTTTTATGTGCTGCGATTTAACATGTAATAAACATTGCAAAGTGTTTGTGGTGACAAGAGTAAAATGTAAGTATTGCACGGCAGGTAAAAAAGTACTACACATAATTATCTCTTTTCTTTAGATCAGTTGAATAACTTTGCTTTGGATATTTTTTTAAAAAGGGCAACTACAGTAGAACATTGCTGAGATGGAAAAGCCATTAATGTAAAGTGCGCCTCTCCACGGGATACTGAAAATAACTAACTTGCCTAGACTACAGTAATTAGAGACAAAGGACACTTGTTAGCAGTTCTGCTTATTAACTGTTACATGTCAAATTACTGCCGCACAAGATTTTGTTCCTTGTGAAATCTGAAAATATCACTGCCCGTAAAGAATTTAGAAATATTAAAGAGTAGCGTAACAATGCAGAACAGTCAGTAGATCAGTATCAGTTTGTAATGCAGGGGACAGTATTTTCCTGTCCCGCCCACCATGGGAATCGTAGCAGGCTGGACAGAAAATTCGGCAGATCATGCAAAGGTCCGTTGACCACAGGAGGGAATTTCCAGTCTTGGAGCGAGTGTGGCTGGAAAATCCCGTCACTTTAATTCTAAAGCTGGAGTTCTATGAGGATGTGTCTAGGGCAGTGGATAGAGGAGAGCCGGTGGATGTGGTCTTTCTGGATTTTCAGAAGGCGTTTGACAAGGTACCTCACAAGAGGTTATTGCAGAAGGTCAGGGGACATGGAGTTGGGGGTAGGGTGTTAGCGTGGATAGAGGATTGGTTGTCAAATAGGAGGCAGAGAGTGGGGGTCAATGGGTGCTATTCGGATTGGCGGATGGTGACTAGTGGGGTGCCCCAGGGGTCGGTGCTGGGGCCTCAGCTATTTACCATTTATATAGATGATCTGGAGGAGGGAACCGAGTGCAGGGTGTCGAAATTTGCTGATGACACCAAGATTGGGGGAACGGCAAATTGTGCGGAGGGTGTGGAGAGTCTGCAGAAGGATCTAGATAGGCTGGGCGAATGGGCCAGGAAATGGCAAATGGAATTTAATGTTGGCAAGTGTGAGGTGGTCCACTTTGGTAGGAAGAATGGTAGGAAGGACTATTACTTACGTGGCGAAAAACTGCAGCAGGCGACGGTGCAGAGGGACCTCGGGGTCCTTGTGCATGAGTCGCAAAAACCCAGCTTGCAGGTGCAGCAGGTGGTCAGGAAGGCGAATGGGATGCTGGCCTTCATAGCGAGGGGGATTGAATATAAAAGTAGGGAGGTCTTGCTGCAGCTGTATAGGGCATTGGTGAGGCCGCAGCTGGAGTACTGTGTGCAGTTTTGGGCGCCGCACCTGCGCAAGGATATTTTGGCCCTGGAGGGAGTGCAGAGGAGGTTTACTAGGCTGATACCGGAGTTGAGGGGATTGAGCTATGAGGAGAGGCTGAATAAACTAGGCTTGTACTCGTTAGAGTTTAGAAGAATGAGGGGAGATCTCATTGAGACGTATAAGATGATGAATGGGATGGATAGGATAGAGGTGGAGAGACTCTTCCCGCTCAAAAAAGACAGTAGGACTAGGGGGCACAGCCTCAAGATAAAGGGGAGGCGGTTTAGAACGGAGTTGAGGAGGAACTTCTTCACTCAAAGGGTGGTGAATCTCTGGAATTCTCTGCCCGTTGAAGTGGTGGAGGCTGCCTCGCTAAATATTTTTAAGAAGCGGGTTGATGGGTTTTTGATAAGAGAAGGGATTAAGGGTTATGGGGAGAGGGCGGGAAAGTGGAACTGAGCCACGACAGATCAGCCATGATCTTATTGAATGGCGGGGCAGGCTCGAAGGGCTAGATGGCCTACTCCTGCTCCTATTTCTTATGTTCTTATGTTCTTATGTTCTAAATAAACTGGGAAGCTTTTTGTGTAACACCCTATTTAACAACACTTTCTGCAAAAGGCGATGGCCGAGTGATATTATCATAGAAATCATAGAATCCTTACAATACAGAAAGAGGCCATTCAGCCCATCGAGCCTGCACCGATCACAATCCCACCCAGGCCCTACCTCCATATCCCTACATATTTACCCACTAATCCTCCTAACCTGTGCATCTCAGGACACTAAGGGGCAATTTTAGCATGGCCAATCGACCTAACCCACCCATCTTTGGACTGTGGGAGGAAACCAGAGCACCCGGCGGAAACTCACGCAGACATCAGGAGAATGTGCAAACTCCACACAGACAGTGACCCAAGCCAGGAATCGAACATAGGTCACTGGAGCTATGAAGCAGCAGTGTTAAGCACTGTGCTACCGTGTCGCCCCATATTATTGCTAGATTATTAATCCAGAAACTCAGCTAATGTTCTGGGGACCCGGGTTCAAATCGTGCAATGGCAGGTGGTGGAATCTGAATTCAATAAAAAATATCTGGAATTAGGAATCTACTGATGGCCGTGAAACCATGGTCTATTGTCGGAAAAACCCATTTTGTTCACTTTAGGAAAGGAAATCTACCGTCCATACCTTGGTCTGGCCTACCTGTAGCTCGAGAGCCACAGCAATCTGGTTGATTCTCAACTGCCCTCTGAACAAGGGCAACTAGGAATGGACAATAAATGCTGGCCAGCCAGCGACACCCATGTCCCATGAATGAATTTTTAAAAATGTCAATCAAAGTACCTGACAGTACTTAGGAGCATAGCAACATTCGTACTAATTTGTTCCAACCAGATTGAACCTACTTGCTGGCTCAAATGTGACAAAGCAAAGTATTTTAATTAAGTTGATGTACAGATAGGACCATTCATCTGTTGAGCTTTTGGCCAGAATTCCCTAGCCGTTCATGCCAGCGGGATTCCCTGGACCCATTAGCGGCATTCCCCTGCCACGGGTTTCCTCCTGGAATGGGGTGGCTTCAATGGGAATTCTCCTTGACCAGAAGATCCCACGACAGTAAATGGCCATGCTATCTCCCACTACCAAGAAACACGCTGAGGGGAGGTCAGAGAATTTGCAGCCGTAAGAACAACAAAATTGTCAGCAAATACGATCACTACTCTGTGAAGCTGACAGCGACTTCTGGCATCAGCACGTACACAGTTAAATAGTTCATTCCAGAAGTTGCTATCAGTAATTCCATGCCGCGCCAAGGTGCACTGCTAAAGTCAAAGAACAAAGAACAGGACAGCGCAAGAAACAGGCCCTTCGGCCCTCCAAGCCTGTGATGCTCATTAGTCCAACTCGACCATTCATTTGTATCCCTCCATTCCCAGTCTGCTCATGTGACTATTCAGGTAAGTCTTAAACGATCCCAGCGTGTCCGCCTCCACCACCCTACTCGGCGGTGCATTCCAGGCCCCCACCACCCTCTGTGTAAAAAACGTCCCTCTGATATCTGAGTTATACCTCGCCCCTCTCACCTTGAGCCTGTGACCCCTCATGATCGTCACCTCCGACCTGGGAAAAAGCTTCCCACTGTTCACTCTACCTATACCTTTCATAATTTTGTACACAGAGATTGAAATGATCTTGAAATAATCAGAAGTCCTCAGAGATTGAAATGATCTTGAAAATCCTGAACTGACCTGAACTTTCATTTTTTAATTTCTTTTTCTTGCTGTAAAGTTATACCTTGTCGAATAAGGACTTTATAAATCGGGTCATAAAACAATTACAGTTACAATACCAAGTGCAGTTCTTTTTGTTTTACTCATTCATGGGACACGGTCGTTGCTGGTTGGCCAGCATATATTGCCCATCCCGAGTTGCCCTTGAGAAGGTGGTGGTGAGCTGCCTTCTAAAACCTGGTGTTGTCAGACTTTTTACTGTGTTCTTGAAATGCTACAGTCCACATGTTGTGGGTTCACCCTCAATGCCGTTACGGAGAGAATTCCAGGATTTTGACCCAGTGACTGTGAAGGAATGGTGATATATTTCCAAGTCAGGATGGTGAGTGGCTTGGCGGGGAATTTGCAAGTGTTCCCATGTATCTGCTGACTTTATCCTTCTAGATGGAATTGGTCATGTGTTTGGAAGCTGCTGTCTGAGGATCTTTGGTGAATTGCTGCAGCACATCTTGTAGATGGTACACACTGCTGCTACGGAGTGTCAGTGGTGGAGGGAGTGGATGTCTGTAGATGCAGTGCCAATCAAGTGGGCTGCTATGTCCTGGATGATGTCAAGCTTCTTGAGTGTTGTTGGAGCTGCAGCCATCCAGGAAAGCTGGGAATATTCCATCACACTCCTGACTTGTGCCTTGTAGATGTTGGCTAGGCTTTAGGAAATCAGGAGGTGAGAGTTACTCACCACAGTATTGCTAGCCTCTGATCTGCTCTTATAGCCTCATTGTGTATATGGTGAGCCCAGTTGTGTTTCTGGTCAATGGTAACCCCAAGGATAGCAACAGTGGGGAATCCAGTGATGGTAACACCATTCTGGGAGCTGTGTCATAGAAAGAATATCAAAGCCATGAAGAGTGCAGAGCAGAGATTCACCGGGATGCTAAAATAACAGAGTTGAATTTATGGCAGTGCTTTTATATAGGACAAAGATGTATGGAGACACCACCACCTGTAAGTTCCCCTCCAAGCCGCACACTGTCCTGACTTGGAACAAGAACGAAATACAGAAACCCCTAACAACTCCATTTGAGATGGCAGCTCACCACCACCTTCTCAAAGGATGACCAATAAATGCTCATGCCGCCTGCCACACTCATCTCCCATCAAATCATTTTTAAAAAACTTTCCCCGGTCAAAGGAAATCGCAAAGTCCTTTGTAACCATTTAACTACTTTTGAAATGTAGCCATTATTTTAATGCAGGGGAACATGGCAGCTGACATGCTAACAAGAGTCCTCTATAAACAAGTGACCATAGTGATTTGAGTGCTAGATATACTTCAGGCCAATAGTAGAAACCCCATGCTTTTCAACTAGTGTCATGGGATCTTTTACATACACCGAGAGAGAAAATGGGGCCATAGTTCAATGTTTTGTCCAAAAGGAAGCAGCCCTGATAGTGCAGTACTCCCTCGGTGCTACACTAACGTTTTAGCCTAGATCGTGGGCATGATCTTACTAGCTGTTCTCGCCACACCCTCACTGCAGCAAGTGAGGCAGGTGTTGATGGGCCCTGGGGGTTGAGGGACAAGGCTAAACATTGCCCCCAGCACAAGAGGATGAGCAGGGTAAATACAGGAATTTAGATGCCCAGACAAATCTCCATCCACTGCAGCAAGATGGGAAAATTCTGCCAGCATGAATGACCATAAGATTCTTTGTATTTAGGCCTCTTGAAGGAGGTTTGAACCCATGCCCGCCCATACCTGGCTATCTCAGACACCAACGCTTTCATAAAGCTCTAACACTTTGATGAGCAGCTGTCATTACAATGAGGAGTGATTTAAGATACTGATCTATTCCCAGTGAAACGTAGGTCCAAGATTTGCAAAATTATGAAGGGTTTTGATAGACTGACTAAATAAAGACTATTCCCTCAAGGTGGGACATAAAGGATTGTCAATTTAAGAACTTCCAGGATACATGACTTTATAACAAGGCATTGGAATATTTATCCACCGGGAAAGGTTAATATTGAGGCTATCGCATCTTCCACAGGAGAAAATGGATATGCATTTGAAAGTAGGAAGAGCCAACATAGATTCTGTGTGGTAACCTTCAATAATTCGTGATTCTCTCACTGGTTATTTCCTCAGCTATCTCTACACATACACATGTATGAACACATGTATGTACACATGTATGTACACATGTATGTACGCCTGCATGTACTGGGTCATTCTGAACAGCTGGTGCAATATATTTGTGATATCCGGTTAGTGTAGTAAAAATACCTGGTCAACTGAGATTGAGTCACAGAATCCCCACAGTGCAGAAGAAGGCCATTCAGCCCATCGAGTCTGCACTGACTCCCTGATAGAGCATCTTAACCAGGCCCACAGCCCCATTCCACCCATTCCCATATTTACCCGGCTCATCCTCTTGTGCCAGGGGCAATGTTTAGCCTTGTCTCTCAACCCCCAGGGCCCATCGACACCTCCACACCACAAACGTGGTCACCATGACTGGTTTTCACTACTGAAAACCAGTAGTGACTCGCACCAGCATGATGGCACACCGCTGGGGGCGGGGGGAATGGAAATTCTGCACCCTCTCCTTTCCTTCTCTCACATGTACTCTAAGAATAGTATGCTTTGTTTGTATAGCGCATAAGAAACAATCTTATTATTTTATTTTCGTTTATTTATTAGTCACAAGTAAGGCTTACGTTAACACTGCAATGAAATTACTGTGAAATTCCCCTAGTCGCCACACTCCAGCGCCTGTTCTGATCAATGCACCTAACCAGCACGTCTTTCAGAATGTGGGAGGAATGTGGGAGCACCCGGAGGAAACCCATGTAGACATGGGGAGAACGTGTAAACTCTACACAGCCAGTAACCCAAGCCAGGAATCAAACCTGGTTCCCTGGCACTGTGAGGCAGCAGTGCTAACCACTTCCCACTGGATCCCAATACAGGTGACAATAATAAATGAAATCAGGTGGGGTGCCCATGACGTGAGGTGGTCCATAAAATACTGCCAGCGATAGTGACACACATTAATTTAGGAGCACGCAGCCTCTTCAGAAGTAGGTTGCACTTCTGCAAAATGTCATTTAAAACAATTGGAGATAATAATTCGGCAGAACTAATTACCCATGATGAATAGTCTTCACACTCCAGCAAGCAGCAATGCCAGCAACCAAAACAATTTCCCAGCATTAATCCAGGCTTAGTAATCATATGATGTTTAACATTCGATGACCATTCATTTTTTTTTTCAAATTGGAGAATAGAATCTATTAGAGTTGATGCAATATCCCAATTGTTCTGTTAATGCTTTAGGTCTGTACATAAATTGTGGTATTGATGGTCAAATGGTTTCCAAGTAATTCCTGCTTCACTGGTCATTTTGAAAAGACACAAATTCTTATCATATCTTTAGAATAGTGCTTAGAAATTCCCTTCCTTAAAAATAATATGCTTCACATTTTGCTTCCGTCATTGGAAATCCTTTCCGTCAGTGCGTGGAAAGGATGCACAGGAGATTTACGAGAATGTTGTGCCATTTAATTCGATCATGTCTGATCAATACCTTAACTCCACCTACCTGGTTCTTCTTCAGGTAATGGAATTTATTGATCAGAGTTCGCAATTTTCATTTGGCTCCAAGCTTTACAGGGGTGTGGGGGGGAGCAGAGGAGAGTTTCAGATTTCCACTACCTTTCCTGTGAAGAATTTCTTCCAACATCACCCCTGAACAGCTTAGCTCAAATATTAAAGCCACGTGTTCTTTGTAAAAGAATGAATCATAGAAAGTCTACAGTCCAGGAGGAGGCCATTTGGATCACCAAGCTTTCACCACCATAATTCTACCCAGGCCCTATCTCCGTAACCCCATTTACTTACCCTGCTCGTCCCCCTCGTACTAAGGGGCAACTTAGCATGGCCAATCAACCTAACCCACATGTATTTGGAGTGTAGGAGGAAGCTGGAGCACCCAGAGGAAACTCGAGTAGTCACAGGGAGAACATGCAGATTCGACACAGTGACCCAAGCCAGGAATCAAACCCAGGTCCCGGGCACCGCGAGGCAGCAGTGCTAACCACCCTGCCACCCGTGTCTTGTTGTGTCCCACAAGTTAAAATAGTTTCTCTCCATCTATGCCACCAACTATTTTAATCGTCCTAAACGCATCAACAAGAGTAACATCCTGGTACTGATAGATCTTGGTGCTCTGACCTCGGATTGGTCTAGCAATGAGGCAATGGAATCCATCAGAGCTAACACAACATCCCAATTCCTCAGTTAACCCTTAATATTCTAAACGTCTGACTATGGATGCCTCAACTTATGGCTTTTTTTCTGAAATAATTTATAGAATTGAAGGATTAGCACTGTTGCCTCACAGCACGAGGGACCCAGGTTCAATTCCAGCCTCAGTTCACTGTCTGTACAGAGTCTGCATGTTCTCCCTATGACTCCATGAGTTTCCACAGGATGCCCCGGTTTCCTCCCACAGTCCAAAGATGTGCTGGTCAGATGAATTAGCCATGATAAATTGTCCCTTAGTGTCCAAAGGTCTGTAGGTTTGATACATTAGCCATGAGAAATATGTGGTGTTGGGTTGATAGGGTGGGGGAGAGTCAGAGCAGGCTCAGTGGGCTGAATGGCCTGTTCTGCACTGTAGGTGATTCTATGATTCTATTCATGGAGGCAACAACCTCTCTCAAAACATCTCAGCCCCACCAACATCAAGATAGACAGAAAATAAATACACAAGTTGTGTTTCTAAGCTTCAGTGAGTCTATCAGTGTTTGGAGGGAAGGGAAGATGATGTTTGGATGCTGAAGCCACTATTCTGATATTGGAACAGAATAGAAGGAGCTTTTACCTGCATTTCATGTGTTCCACCTGGCTTGTTAGTACTTCGATACTTACGCTGATGAGTCAACTTGGAAAGGGTTCCATTCCCTATGGCTTGCATTAAGTGCAGTAGGGAAGGCAATGACCTAGTTGTATTATCACTAGACTATTAATCCAGAAACTCAGCTAATGTTCTGGAGACCGGGGTTCGAATCCCATCACAGCAGATGGTAGAATTCGAATTCAATAAAAAATATCTGGAATTAAGAGTTTGTTGGTGACCATGAAATCATTGTCGATTGTCAGGAGAAACCTATCTAGTTCACTAATGTCTTTAGGGAAGGAAATATGCCCGTTCTTACCTGGTCTGGCCTACATGTGACTCCAAAACACGAGTCGCAACTGCCCTCCGAGGGCATCTAGGGATGGGCAATAAATGCTGGCCTGCCAGCAATGCCCATGCCCCGTGAGTGAATAAAAAAAATTGATGAAAGGAGGTGGATGTGCACAGGTTTACCTGTATGGAGATTGGGACGTTGTATTGCTACTTAATGCATAGTTTAATTCAGAGAGTGTACAGTTTGGCAAATGTGGTTAGCACTGCTGCCTCGCAATGCCAGGGACCCAGATTCGATTTTCGGCTTGGGCACTGTCTGTGTGAAGTCTGCATGTTCTCCCCACGTCTGCGTGAGTTTCCTCTGGGTGCTCCAGTTTCTTCCCACAGGCTGAAAGATGCGCTGGTTAGATGCATTGGCCACACTTAAATTCTCCCTCAGTGTACCCAAACAGGCGCCAGACTGTGGCAACTGGAGAATTTTCACAGTAACTTCATTGCAGTGTTAACGTAAGCCTACTTGTGATAATAAATAAACTTTACTTCAGGTGTTGGGCTTTATAAATTGGAACCAAATGCACAACATTTTGCATAATTTCCAAAAGCAAGGAGAAAACCTCCAGAGAATCGAGTCCAAATTTGTACACCACTCACAAGCAGATCTCATACATTCTAAACATAAGCAGAAGCAGCTGTTCTCAATTAATATCAGATGTTCAAAAGCAGGAGTTTGTGGGATTTCAATGGCCTACAGTTTTTTTTTCCCATGACCAATTTTAGAACACTCACTAATTAATCTACACACAATGCAACAAAAATAATTGCAGCTTGTTACTGAGATCATTCCTCATTAGGACTTTGACACATTTACAAAGCACACATGCTATATATATAAAGTAGATGCATCATAGCATCTTCATTGCAAAGAGTATGAGATGAATCATGAATTCATTTTAAGATCAAGTTTATTTTATTGATTTAAGGGATGTGGGTGTCACTGGCTTGGCCAGCTGTTATTGCTCATTCCTTGAGAAGATGGTGGTGAGCTGCCTTCTTGAACTACTGCACTCTCTGAGGATTAGGTATACCCACAGTGCTGTTAGGGAGAGAGTTCTAGAAATTAGACTCAGCGACAGTGAACATAGGGACATAGGAATTAAGAGCAGAAGTAGGCAAATTCAGCCTTTCAAGCCTGCTCCGCCATTTATGGCTGATCTCTCCCTGGTCTCGAATCCACCTCCCCACCTTTATTCCTTTTTTTAATTAGAAATGTATCTTGAAACCGTTCAACAATTCTGTCTCCACTGCATTATGGGGCAACGAGTTCCATAAATTTACCACCCTCTGCAAGAAGTAGTTTCTCCTCATCTCAGTTCTAAATCAACTGCTTCTCAACCTATACCTGTGATCTCTTGTTCTAGATTGCCCCAAATGAAGAAAAATTGCATCTACATTTATTTTATCAATCCCTTCTAAAGTTTTATATACCTCAACCTGATCCCCTCATCAGGTCCCAGGGACTTACCTAGATGCGCTTTAAGATTTCCAGCATTTCCTTCTCTGTAATTTTTCTATGTTCTATATGTACACTCCTCAAGACATCACTATTTAGTTCGTCAAGTTCCCTAACGTCCATGCTTTTCTCAACAGTAAATACTGATGAGAAATAATCAATTACAATCTCACCTATCTCTTGTGGATCTGTACTTAGATGACCTTGTTGAATTTAAGAGGCCCTACTCTCTCCTTTGTTACTCTTTTGCCCTTTATGTATTTGTAGAAGCTCTTTGGATTCTCCTTTGCCTTATCTGCCAAAAAAATCTTGTGCCCACTTTTTGCCCTCCTAACTTCTCTCTTAACTCTACTCTTACATCCCCTATACTCTTCAAGAGATTCATTTGAAGGTCGCCCCTCAGTCTTCTCTGCCCCAAGAAAAACAACCCAAGCCTACCCAACCTCGCTTCATACCTTAAACGTTCCATCCCAGGCAGCATCCCGGTGAATCTCCTCTGCACGCCCTCCAGTGCAATCATATCCGTTATATAATGTGGCGACCAGAATTGCACACAGTATTCTAGCTGTGGCCTCACCAAAGTGCTATACAACTCCAACATGCCTTCCCTGCTTCTGTAATCTATGCCTCGATCGATAAAGGCAAATGACCTACATGTCTTTTTCACCACCCTACTAACATGCCCTTCCATCATCAGAGATCTATGAACAAACACGCTAAGGTTCCTTTGTTCCACTGAACTTCCTAGTGTCATGCCGTTCTATGAAGAATGTCATTGTAGTCAAATGGAATACCTTTTTCTATGTTTATTAAAACTTTCCCCTTCAGAAAATTAATATATGAATGATTCAAACTGATTGTTTTAGTTTAAAGTATGTTAAAGATTTTAGAATATAATATGGAGTTCACTCATATTTCTCTATCGCGTTTCAGGATTACATTTTTTTTAATGTGGTTGGTCTTGGGTTTTAAAAAAAATGTTTAAATCAGGTTAACCTTAATAAACAATCTCTTGGAGCAAAGCACATTATTATGGTGGAACTGCTTCATGTATGTTGCCCAACTGAAATACTTCCCTGTGTGACTAGGAATAGTATCAGTGAAGTCACTTGCATTCAGTCATTGGGAAAGATATTCTATTGAAATGTCAATTGTCTCCGGTTTTCCCAATGGGCACTGCCTAATCTGCAAAACACCTCTTGCAGTTTTGTTTGTATTTCAGTTACATTACAGTTACGTTTCTAGGCAATTTAGGCCAATCCTCTGCAGATTCTTTTATGGGGGGGGTTAGATTTTCGCAGATAACTACGTTGCAGTTTGTAAATTTGTGTCTTAAATCATACGTTGTGTAGCCTCTTCTAACCAGGAACATCGGGATAATCAGTTTAAGTTTATTTATTAGTCATAAGTAACACTGCAATGAAGTTACTGTGAAAATTTCCTAGTTGCCACAGGCTAGCGCCCGTTTGGGTACACTGAGGGAGAATTAAAGAACGGCCAATGCACCCAACCAGCACATCATTCCGATTGTGGGAGGAAACCAGAGCATCCAGAGGAAGCCCACGCAGACACGGGGAGAACGTGCAGGCTCCGCACAAACAGTGACCCAAAACAAGAATCGAACCCATGTCTCTGGCACTGTGAGGCAGCAGTGCTTGCCACTGTGCCATTGTGCCGCCTCAACTGTTTAAAGAGCCATACTTTTCAAACAAGTCTTCCATTGAACTCTCGTTTGTTTCAATACAAAGATCAATTGCTAGAACTTAAAGGACACATATCTGCAGGACAGCACAATGCACCAGCTAATATTCAATGCCTGTGGTTATTGAAATCACATTGAAAAGGAATTGTGCAGTCTGGGATGTGAAATTAGGCCATGTGCGATGAAACAGTAGGGGGGCCCCGCTTCATCAACAAAAGAAATGCTAAAATACGGAATAATTTTATCCGTCTCTCCAGCTGTCCAGGGATCCATCATAATGTACACGTACGCATACATTTAAAGAGATAGGAAAACATTAGTGTCTAGTGATTGAACTCAGTCTGATAAACAGTGAGGTCCAAAGTGGTGCCATCTGTTTGCTTCTTTTCATTCAGACGCTAAAAAACATGTGACTTTTTAAAAAATCCTTTTAGAACTTATTAATTTTAAGAAATGCCTCATTCCTTGTTTTCCTGTAACGTGCCCTGAGATACCTTTTGCATAATTGGTATGATGTAAGTGCAAGTTGTTTATGCTAGCGAACCACCTTGTATGTATTTGCAATGTTGTCTCTGCCTGACTTGCCATATTTTGCATTACTGCTACTTTACGTACAAGGAGAGATTAAACAGTTTGGGCTTACACTCAGTGGAGTTTAAAAGGATGAGAGGGGATTTGAACAAAGCATATAAAAGTTTTAAAGGGATTGATAGAGTAAATGTTGAACAAACGCTTCCTCTTGTGGGGCAACCTAGAATAAAAGTTATCAGTTGCGAGGCAGTAGACTTAGAGCAGAGGTGAGAAGGAACTACATCGCGCAGTGAACAAAGAACAACACAGCACAGGAGACAGGCCCTCCGGCCCTACAAGCCTGTGCTGCCCATTTTAACATTCAGTGAGTGCCTCATTCCAATCCTTCCTCTACCTACGACTTTTGTCTACGCCTCTTGGACTCCACAATAAAGGGGTGCAAATTTACAGAATTATATGTGCGCCAGTGGGTGGTGAATTTGTGAAATTCACTGCCCCATAGCGCAGTGCAGTCTGAATCGTTGGATGGTTTCAAGAAGGAGACAGAATATTTCTAATAAAAAAAGGGAATAAAGGGATATAGGTGGGGAGGTGGATTTGAAACCAGGGAGAGATCAGTCATGATCTGACTGAATAGCACAGCAGGCTCAAAGGGTTGAATTTGCCTACTTCTGTTCTTAATTCCGATGTTCCTATGTCTCTAGCTGATTTTAAATGTAAATTAAATGCTCCTCACTTTTTCTATTTGCGGTACTGTCGACAGTTCTATTAAAGCTCATACCCTGTCTTTATGGCAAAGGAAACATCTTCGTTGCAACCATTCCATCTGCTTAATGATTGAACTCCAGACCTTAGTCAACACCTGTGGAGAGGGAACAGAGCCAACATTTCGTGTTGAGAGGCAGTAGATTAAAAACTGAAACGAGGAGAAACTACGTTTCGTGAATTTGTCAGAGCCGCTCTGAGGAAGGGTCATCCAGACCCGAAACATTGGCTCTATTCTCTCTCTACAGATGCTGTCAGACCTGCTGAGATTTTCCAGCACTTTCTGTTCTTGTTTCAGATTCCAGCATCCGCAGTATTTTGCTTTTATCCAAACCTCAGTACTGTGTTGCCCAACCCGAAATCAGTTTTCTCTCATTGCCACCATTATCACCAGGCGCAAATCAATTTTTAAAATTAACCTAACAGTGATGCTAGTCTTTCACATCAACTTCTATTTCGGCAATAGATTTGTATTCTCAAACCATTCACGCAGCCTAGAGTCTCCGCTTGAGTTCAATAATGTCCTTTAGGGAAGGAAATCTGCTGTCCTTGTATAGTTGCAACAATACTTCCTTATGTTATATTCTATTCCTTTAGCTATAAATGCCAACATTCATAGAACATAGAACATAGAACACTACAGCACAAACAGGCCCTTCGGCCCACGAGTTGCGCCGATCACATCAACACCTACCAATCTATAGACCTATCTATAACCCCCAATCCCATAAAACCCCATATACTCATCCAGAAGTCTTTTAAAAGACCCCAGCGAGTTTGCCTCCACCACCACTGACGGCAGCCGATTCCATTCACTCACCATTCCATTCGCTTTCTTTATTATCTGCTGTACTCAAAAGGTTAAAAAAACCCTCTCTCAAAAATACATCTTGTTGCAGTCAGTTGAGAGGTAGGGAAAAAGGGGGAAATTATCCCTCCTGCACAGGTTTTAAACAAAATTTATTTTTAAAAACAGACCACCCCAATCAGTCTGAAAATAGTTCTTTTTAAAGTCATTTTCAGTAATTTAAAAATCGATTTACTTGCAGGTAGAGGATTGACATTGATCTGCATTATGAATTTATATGACTTTAGACTGGCTGTTCTGTGGACAGATACAGTAATTCCACTGACTTTCAATCTCTTAACTGGATGCAGCAAGAGCTTGTTATTCATTTGATGCGTGGATCTATGATGTTGTGGCAGCTTATATTCATATAGTTTCAGATACTTATGCCACAATAGATAGATTGGAAATGTGTGATTCAGAATTGCAGGACATATCTTATCAAGGCAGTTCAGAAAGTCAGTGCAGTTATTACCACTGACAAAGCGTAATGGTCCGTGACTTAAATTAGACACTCATTAGGGACGATTCTCATTTATGTTCTACGTATGTTGATCTAAACTACTGTAACTCACTGCAAAGCTGTGACTTGCCAAAAACAGGCCACAAATTCTGGTAACTATGAGGCTTATATATAGTTTATAGTTTTAAAGTTTATTTATTAGTGTCACAATTAGGCTTACATTAACACTGCAATGACGTTACTGTGAAAATGCCCTAGCTGCCACACTCCAATGCCTGTTCGGGTACACTGAGGGACAATTTAGAATGGCCAATGCACCTAACCAGCATGTCTTTCGAATTGTAGGAGGAAACCGGAACACCCGGAGGAAACCCACGCAGACACGGGCTGAACATGCAGACTCCACATAGACAGTGATCCAAGCCGGGGATCGAACCTGAATCCCTGGCACGTGAGGAAGTAGTGCTAACCAATGTACCACATTGCTGTCTGTTATATATTTAACATATATATTGTATGTAAACAATGGGTAGTACGGTGGCACAGTAGTCAATCCCAGTCTTGGGAGACTGTCTGTGTGTAGTCTGCATGTTCTCCCCATGTCTCCGTGGGTTTCCGCCGGATGCTCCAGTTTCCTCCTACAGTCTGAAGATGTGCAGCTTAGGTGGAATGGCCATGCTAAATTGCATATTAGTGTCAGGGAGACTAGCAGGTTAAATACGTGGTGTTACAGGGATAGGGCCTGAGTGGGACTGTGGTCAGTGCAGCACTGATGGGCCGAATGGCCTCCTTCTTCACTGTAGGGGTTCTATGATTCAATGGTTTGTAAATAGCCCTGAAGTTTTGCAATTCATTTATCTCCTGAGTTGTTCTATCCTTGATGCTCCTCTTCGTAATGCTAATATAAAACAAGAAGGTGGTGAATCTTTGAATCATTTGAAATCTGGTTTCTATGGAAATAGAGTAGAGGCAGAGGGAAACTAATCGCGTTCAGGAAGCCCCATTACCTTAGAGGGTGGGGATCAGTGAAAGAAATGCAACATATTATCAATAACTGCTCCAATTATTAGTTTTAACCAGAAACATGAATAATTAGAGCTTACTATGAGAGTCACTGGATTTTATTGCCCTTCCCTAAATGCCCTTGAGGAGGTGCAGTGTTGCCCTTGGATTGTACGATAGTTCACAAACCAACAAATTCAGGATCTAAAAGGAGAAATTTCTTCATATTATGTCTCGTCCTCACTGGGTTTCAATTATTTTCTCCAGTAGTCTGGCTCCTTTCATCATTCTATTGATAAGCAGCCAAACCCAAGGCTCTGCTCTCCAACGCTGTTTATTGTAGATAAATCCATTGGTCTGTGTACAACGCTATGATATCCTGGGGCAATATCATCTGTCGCTGGTTGGGTTAATTCCCAATGGGATATGATTTGACTTCCTGGGAAGCGGGTTGTGTCTCCAGTCAGCATCTCCCTACCCAGCACTGGGAACCTCAGCACATTACTGAATTACATAGAAACATAGAAGATAGGAGCAGGAAGAGGCCATTTGGCCCTTTGAGCTGCTCCGCATTCATTACAATCATGGCTGATCATCCAACTCAATAGCCTAATCTTGCCTTTTCCCTATAACCTTAGATCCCATTTGCCACCAAGTGCTACATCCAGCCACCTCTTGAATACATTCAATTTTTGGCATTAACTATGCCAGTGGTAAATGAAGTCCACAGGCTCACCACCCTTTGGCTGAAGAAATGTCTCCTCATCTCCATCCTAAATGGCCTACTCTGAATCCTCAGACTGTGACCCCTGGTTCTGGACTTCCCCACCATCGGGAACATCCTCCCTGCATCCACCCTGTCTAGTCCTGTTAGAATTTTATAAGTCTCTATGAGATCCCCCTCATTCATTTGAACTCCAGTGAAAATAATCCTAATGTAGTCAATCTCTCCTCATGCGTCAGTTCCACCATCCCCGGAATCAGCCTGGTAAACCTTCGCAGCACTCCCTCGAGAGCAAGAACACCCTTCAGAAAAGGAGACCAAAACTGCACACAATACTTGGTGTGGCCTCACTAAGGCCCTGTACAATTGCAACAACACATCCCTGCTCCTATACTTGAAGGCCAACATACCATTTGCCTTCTTTACTGCCTGCTGCACCCGTATGTTTATCTTCAGTGGCTGGTGCATATGAACACTCAGGTCCCACTGCACATTCCCCTCTCTAATTTATAGCCACTCAGGTAGTCATCTGCCTTCTTGTTTTTGCTTCCAAAGTGAATAATCTCACATTTATCCAAATTATACTGCATCTGCCATTGATTAGCCCACTCACCTAAACTGTCCAGATCATTCTGGAGGATCTCTGCATCCTCATTACAGTTCACCTTCCCATCCAATTTCGTATCATCTGCAAATTTTGAGATGTTACATTTTGTTCCCTCATCTAAATCGTTAATATATATTGTGAATAGCTGGGGTCCCACCACCGATCCCTGTGGCACCCCACTAGTTACTGTCTGCCAATTTGAAAAACACCCATTAATTCCTACTCTTTGTTTCCTCTCTGCCAACCAGTTTAAAATCCATCTCAATACACTTCCCCCAATCCCATGCACTTTAATCTTTCATGATAATCTCTTTTGCGGGACTTTGTCAAACATTTTCTGAAAGTCCAAATATACCAATATACTGGGAATGGAGGGATACAAACGAATGGTCTAGTTGGACCAATGAGCAGCACAGGCTTGGAGGGCCAAAGGGCCTGTTTCCTGTGCTGTACTGTTCTTTGTTCTTTGTTCAAATCGACTGGTTCCCCCTTGTCAACTCTATTAGTTACATCTTCAAAGAATTCCAACAGATTTGTGCTACATGATTTCCTCTTCATAAATCCATGCTGACTCCCTGATCCTGACACTACTTTCTAAATGCTCCGCTATAAAGTCCTTGATAATAGATTTGAGAATTTTCCCCACAATTGGTATTAATTCCCTGTTTCCTCTTTATCTCCCTTTTTGAATATTGGAGTGACATTAGCTACCTCCAATCTACAGGGACTGTTCCAGGGTCTATAGAATCCTGGAAGATGACCACCAATGCATCCACTATTTCTAGAGCCACTTCCTTAAATACTCTGAGATGTAGATTATCAGGCACTGGGAATTTATCTGCCTTCAATCCCATCAATTTTCCCAGGACCATTTCTCCACTAATATGGATCTCCCTCAGTTCTTCCCTCTCACTAAATCTCGCATTCTCCAACATTTCTGCCGTTTGATTTGTGTCCTGTTTTGTGAAGACGGAACCAAAGTATATGTTCAGCAGTTCGGACATTTCCTTGTCCCCTATTATACATTCTCCCATTTCTGTCTGTAGGGGACCTACATTTGTCTTCACCAACCTCTTCCTCGTCACGTATCTATAGAAACTCTCAGCGTCAATCTTTATGTTCCCTGCAAGCCTACTTTTGTACTGTATTTTCCCCTCCTTAATCAATCCCTTGGTCCTCCTTTGCTGAATTCTAAACTGTTCCTGATCTGCAGACCTATTATTTTTCTTGGTCAATCTGTATGCTTCTTTCTTAGATTGGATATTCTCTCTAATTTCCTTTGTAAGCTATGGATTGGCCCTCTTACCTATTTTGCTTTTGTGCCAGACAGGAATAAACATTTGCTGCAATTCTCTCATGCGCTCCTTGAATGTTTGCCATTGCCTATCCACTGTCATCCCTTCAAGTAACTCTCCCCAATCTATTAAGGCCAATTCATACCTCATATCCTCATAGTTTCCTTTATTAAGATTCAGCACCCTGGCCTCTGAATCAACTACTACACTCACTTATCTTGATAAAAAATTCTATCATGTTATGATCCCTTATCCCCTAGGGGGTTATGTACAGCTAGATTGGCAATGATTCCCTTCTCATGACACAATACCCAGTCTAAGATGGCCTGCTCTCTAGTTGGTTCCTCCACATATTGGTCAAGAAAACCATCCCATATACGTTCCAGGAATTCCTCCTCTACAGCATTGTGGCTAATTTGATTTGGCCAATCTTTGTCCAGATTAAAATCTGCCAAGTTCTGCACACATGAGGACGGCCTCAACAGGGATCTTGGGTTCATGTCGCACTATCTGTAACCCCCATGACTTGCCTGGGCTTGTAAAATCTCACTTACTGTCCTGTCTGGAGACAACGCACATCTCTTTAACCTATGCTAATGCTATCTCCACTCACATTGTCTGCATCTTTAAGACTTGAATAGCAGGTTAGCTGTAAAGACTTGCATTCTAATCAGTATTCTGTAAACTGTGTGTGGCTTTATATGCCCTTCTCTGATCAGAACCTTCCACACACCTGACGAAGGAACACCATTTCCGAAAGCTTGTGGGATTACTATCAAATAAACTGGTTGGACTTTAACCTGGTGTTGTGAGACTTCTTACTGTGCTTACCCCAGTCCAATGCCGGCATCTCAACATCAGATTAAAATCACTCATGATCACTGATATTCCCTTATTACATGCATCTCTCATTTCATATTTAACGTCATTTCCAACATCATCACTGCGGTTTAGGTTCAAGATATGACACCCACTAATGTTTTTTGCCCCTTGGTGTTTCTCAACTCTACCCACACAGACTCCACATTGTCAGAGCTAATATCTTTTCTCACTATTGTGTTAATTTCATCTTTAACTAGCAGTGCCATTCCACCACTTTTTCCTTTATACCTGTCCTTTCTAAATATTGAATATCCTGGGACATTCAATTCCTACCCCTAGTCTCCCTGCAACCATTCTCTGTAATCCCAATTATATCATATCCATTTACATCTATCTGTGCAATTAGTTCATCCACTTTATTGCAAATGCTGAGTGCAATAAGGCACTGAGCCTTTAAGCTTGTCTATTTAACATTGTTTGCCTTGCTCCCAATGTTTTTCTCTATAGCCCTGTTTGAACTTTGTCCTTGGTTTCTCTGCCAATCATGTTTCTTATTCCCTTGTCTACCTAATGTTTTTGTCCTTTCTCCCTCCTGGAGTTATTAAATAGTTTACCCATTTCTCAGCCCAAAAGAAGGTCATAGAATCTGACCCTCTGCAGAAGTAACGTGGTTTTTTTTTAACTTACCATGGCTACTTGTTGCTGATGCCAACTGCAGAATGCGAAAGGTCTGATTGACACTTTGGGATTATCAAGCGCTATCTGCGATTGAGAGTTTTCCCATTGCGGTTACCACTCGTGTTGTGGTCTCTCTCATTGGAAATTGGTACTAAACGGTCTTGTCTTTACAGGTCTGTGCCTTCTAGGACTTTATTTGAGATGGCTTAAATTCATTGCACAAGGATGGACAGCAGACAGAGGAAACTTCTGCCTTGATGGCTGAGGTTAAATATGAGGCTTGTTTCTAACCAATGGCACCAAATTTCCTCTGCACCCTATTTTCAAAATGCCACCACAGTGAAGCCACTTCTTGCAAGCTGTGTCCAGCATACCTTCTAATTCTATCTCATTCTTTCTTTTTCATTCGTTCGTGGGACATGGGCATCGCTGGCTGGCCAGCATTTATTGCCCATCCCTAGTTGCCCTTGAGAAGGTGATGGTGAGCTGCCTTCTTGAATTGCTGCAGTCCATGTTCTGTGGTTTGACCCACAATGCCATTAGGGAGGGAATTCCAGAATTTTGGCCCAGCGACTACAAAGGAACAGCGATATATTTCCAAATCAGGATGGTGAGTGGCTTGGAGGGAAACTTACAGGTGGTGGTATTCCCATGTCTCTGCTGCCCTTGTCTTTCTAGATGGAAGTGGGGTCGTGGGTTTGGAAGCTGTCTGGGATCTTTACGGAATTGTTCTATGCTACTAAAACTGCATTCTAACTCTTTTAAATTCTCTAACAATGCTCTAATTCAATCACTTACAGACTTGGTGATCCTTACGACCCTGGCCATCGCACAAACCAACCTCTGATCCATTGACTCTGTCTACAATTCTCGCTGCCTGGGCAAAGCAGCCAGCATAATTAAGGACCCCGGACATTCCTTCTTCCATCTTCTTCCATCAGGAAAAAGATACAAAAGTCTGAGGTCACATACCAATGGATTCAGCTTCTTCCCTGTTGCCATCAGACTTTTGAATGGACCTATCTTGCATTAAGTTGATCTTTCTCTACGCCCTAGCTATGACTGTAACACTACATTCCGTACTCTCCTTTCCTTCTCTATGAACGGTATGCTTTATCTGTATAGCACGCAAGAAACAATACTTTTCACTGAATACTAATACCTCTGACAATAATAAATCAAGTCAAATCAAACCTTCTGAGTTCTTTAGAACACCTGAACCTTTCAATATCCTTCCAGTCCCAAGTGGCTAAGCAGTGCATATACTTCCCTCACATATAGTTGTAGTTTCTGTGCTTTGGAACTCACAAGAATATTAACAACATTTTCCTAGTGTCAATAATAAATAGTGATCGGAATTACAAAGAACAAAGAACAAAGAACAACATAGTATGGGAAACAGGCCCTTCGGCCCAATGTGCCCGCACCACCATTTTAACATTACCAGTCCCCTCTCCACCTATGACCCTTGCCTATGCTTATGGCATTCCACACTGAGGGAAGACTAATTTAGGGACAATTTGTTACACCAATCAGCCTAAGAGCGCATCTTTGTGGCTAGGATTTTCCGATCCCTTTGCAAAGAATGGAAATTTGGCTGAATGCCAAATTTTCCCTTCTCGCTGGTGTTGACATCGTTTAAGACAAATGAATTTGCTGACAGCAGATATTTTTTAACAGGGTACTTCCTAACCAAGTTGTGTTCTGCAGGCTACTACATACTGGGGAATAAAGAGCTGCTATCCAGAGTGTGATTTTTCCTTGGTGTGTGGAATATTCATATTCATGCAAGAAACACTGGCACACAGCACATGAATGATTGATTTAGTACGAAGAACAAACGGTCAGAATGAGTCATCAAAGCACACTGAGGATACAATGTGATCCAATAATACAGTTGATTCTGTTATCACATTGATACTATTTTAGGAGTAGCATGAGAACTCAGTTATGCAAATGCTGATATTGCTCTCCGATAAGGGAAACCAGTGTTCCATGCATCCACTTTATACAAGCAAAGCATCCACCTCTGCTCCCTGGGACTCCAACTGCTTGTGAAATATGAGTAGATAGGATGGTCAGTACTTTGTTAGGGTCAACAAACCACCCAAACTCTCTTTTAATCAGGATTTTCCAGCCCCTCCGTGACCCAAATCTTCCAGCCCTGCCGAAGGCGACCCTCTGCTTTGGGTATCCCCCAGCAGCAGAGCAGGCGAGGCGTACAAAATGCCGCAGACTTTGGCGGGACTGGAACGTCCCGCTGGAAGCTGATGGCAAGACGCCTCTGTCACTGGAAAGCACATCACCAGCAGGAGGCAGTCTGTGTGTGTGTGTGTGTGTGTGTGTGTGTGTGTTGGGGGTGGGGGCGGTGGGGGGTGTATGGGTCCCAGCCTATTAGCATATTCATCACCACACTGGTTGTAATTATGATAACACTGATCAATTTTAGTTAGGATGTCTTCACTGGTGTGCTGTCTTTGGGCAGTTGTGAGACATGCAAGTATAACCTGCAAGAATAACTATCTCCAGGGCGGGGTTTTCCCAACAGACCTGCCACGGGAATCATAGTGGGTTGGACACGGACTACGCAAAGGTCCTGGGGCGGGAATTTCTGGCCTTGGGGCGAGTGTGGCCTGAAAATCCCACCCTGGAGTTCAGTCAAGGTGCATGAGGGAATCCCAGCTGATGAGGGGCAAGGAAAGCAAATCTCGCCCCCCTGGTTTTTTTTGAGGGATCGAAAAGAAAGGTACTTGAAAATAAATTGTAAAAGGGGGGCATGATAATTGTGCATATTGAACATCAACCTTGTAATGCATAAACTGCAGCTCATGTTACAAGTCTAAACCATCCATTCTGACCATCCTAGAATCCTACAATGGAGAAGGAGGCCATTTGGCCCACTGAGTCTACACCAACCGCAATCCCACCCGAGTCCTATCCCCATAACCCCACGTATTTACCCTAGGTAGTCCACCTGACACTAAGGGATAATTTAGTGTGGCCAATCCACCTAACCCACACATCTTTGGACTGTGGCAGTCACCCAAGCCGGGAACTGAACCCAGGTCTCTGGCGCAGTGCTAACCGCTGTGTTGCCGTGGGGGGAGAGCATTCAGTAAAATGTATTGTAAAAAGTGTCATACAGTACTCTGCCAACATAGCTACAATCCAGTACAAGTCATGATACCAGAATTAAGCAGATTTGTTCTAAGGTTATTTACATTTGAACCCAGATGGTATGCTAAGGAAAGGCCCCTCTAAATATTGAAAGGTGAAAATGTACTTTTTGATTATATTTTGGACATTACATTTTTCATTTAAAAATGCTGCCAGTTGAAAAGCAGATAATATGTCAAGAGTTCTTCATTTAATTACTTCTCTCAGTTTTATACAATCTGTGGAAAGTTTGAAGAGCACTTTATGAAAAGTTGCCTCCAAGGGACTGTGAAGATAGCTTTTGGATCACAAATTTCATCAGAGCACCATACAGAACATAGATCAAAACCAAGGCATATTTGATTCAAGTTTAAAATCCAATTTTCACGCATTAAAACAGCGATTGAAACTTAAAATACAATTTTGAGCACCAATTCCGATATTACAAAATACACGCTCGTATATATCATCAAATCAATTTATCATTGGTAGTTATTGAAGGATTACACCGCAATGTTAAAGCATGGGATTGAATTCCAAAACTAAGTTACAGATATTACCTAATTATGAAACTGTGGTACGATTGAGTTAGTGCGCTACAGATGGCTCTGGAATGTAAAATTCATCCCTAGACAGCAGAGACGCTCATGCCTGCTTGCTTGCAAATATTCAAAGTCCTTGGCCGCTAAATATTTTATGCCCTGAAAGTGCAGTGAAAGCGTCTGCTTCCTTCAAACACAGTTTCAGCAGGAAGTTTCAAAAGCAGTACATTGGCCCGAAGGAACAAATAAACCCTTTGGACAAGAATGTGTTGCAGCTAAGTCACCCGGTTTGAGTTCCAGCACGAGCCAGACTTGCCTCAATCCCTCCTCCCCCTTTCAGCTCAAAAGGATTGGAAATAAACAAAAGGACTGAGAACGAGGGTTAATTCAATTAGGTACATGATGAGAGAGGTTAGATTCTGAGAGAAAAGGAGAGACAGGAAGTTTATTTTAAGACAAAAAGGTGGCGCTTTGTATCACCCTGTAAAATTCGAAATCTAAAGCAAAGAACAAAATACAGCACAGAAACAGACCTATCGGCCTTCCAAGCCTGCGCCGATCATAATGCCTGCCTAACCTAAAACTTACGGAGTCCGTATCCTTCCATTCCATGTACTCGTCTAGATGCCCCTTAAATGCCACTATCGTACCCGCTCCCACCACCTTCCCGGCCAGCGGGTTCCAGGCATTCATCTCCCACTGAGTAAAAAAACCTGCCTCACATATAGCCTTCCAGTTTTTCCCCACCCACCTTAAACCTATGTCCCCTAGTAACTGACTTTTCTGCCTTAGGAAAGAGCGCCTGACTATCCAATCTGTCCATTCCCCTCATAATCTTGTAAACCTCTTTCAGATTGCCCCGCAACTTTATAAGACCCTTGTCAGGCCTCATTTAGAGTATTGTGCGCAGTTCTGGTCGCCTCACTATAGGAAAGATGTAGAAGCTATTGAGAGGGTACAGAGGAGATTTACAAGGATGTTGCCTGGACTGGGAGGCATGCCTTATGAAGTTAGGTTGAGGGAGCTGGGACTCTTTTCCCTGGAGAGACGAAGGTTGAGAGGCGACCTGATAGAAGTTTACAAAATGTTGAGAGGAATAGATAGGGTGGACTCTCAGAGGCTATTTCCCCAGGTTGAAATGGTTGCTACGAGAGGACACAGATTTAAGGTGCGGGGAGGGAGGTTCAGAAGTGATGTTAGGGGTAAGTTTTTCACTCAGAGGGTGGTGAGTGAATGGAATCGGCTGCCGTCAGTGGTGGTGGAGGCGAACTCGCTGGGGTCTTTTAAAAGACTTCTGGATGAGTATATGGGGTTTAATGAGATTGAGGGTTATAGATAGGTCTGTAGGTTGGTAGGTGTTGATGTGATCGGCACAACTCGTGGGCCGAAGGGCCTGTTTGTGCTGTAGTGTTCTATGTTCTATGTTCTATGTTCAACCTCCATTGCCCCTCAACCTCCATCGCCCCTCAACCTCCATCGTTCCAGTGAAAACAAACTGTGTTTATCCAATCTCTCCTCATAGCGAATACCCTCCAGACCAGGCAACACCTTGGTAAGCCTCTCCTGTACTCTCACCAAAGAATCCACATCTTACTGGTAGACCAGAATTGTGTACAATATTCCAAGTGAGGCCTAGCTAAGGTTCTAACTCAGAGACTCGAAATTTGTAATGGTTTTGTTTTGGTGCTGGCGAGGTTGATTGTTAGTCATTATCGTTTAAAAGATTTCTTGCACGTGTAATGACTTGACTTTCTGTGATGTGTTGAATGAGCCATTAATGGGTAAACACAGCAGAGGAGAAATTCATTTGTGTAGCATCAGTTCCATCTGCACTGCGCGGACTTAACTCAAATTCCTAAGACGGACAGCAGCGCGGGGAGCATGCATAGTGCTGGTAGAAGTGGCCTTATACAAATGACTTCCTCCTCCAGCAAGTTCTAAACAAAAAAAAGGGGTGTCTGAGGGTGAGATACCATTTTTGCAAAGCTAATAGAGGAGCAGTGAAACATCAGCTGCTAAATGGCGCATCCTCACATGTTAAAGTTGCAGTATCATTTACCAATAAACAGCAGCTCATGCCAACAGCATTGCCTTTGCTTCGATGGTAAATCCTTTATTTCATTTATTTTTCTTAATTTCACTGCTGTTGAACTCAAATGGTGTTGGGGCTGTTGGATTTTAACCATCAGAGTCAAATTGTGATATGGCCCAGAATTATGCCCTACCTTCAGGATCATAACCAGGACAAATAATTTTGAATCATTATGATTGTGCTACCCTGGATTCTCAACCTTCTTCCACCCTTCGCCCCTCCCACAGTTCTCACAGTGTCTCCCTCAAACTCGACGCTAATCTCTTCTCCTTAAAACTACTGCACACACTAATCAAATGGGGCGGCACGATGGCACAGTGCTTAGCATTGCTGCCTCAAAGCACTAGGGACCCACGTTCGATTCCTGGCTTGGTTCACCGACTATATGGAGTTTGCACATTCTCCCCGTGTCTGCATGGGTTTCCTCTGGGTTCTCCGGTTTCCTCCCACAGTATGAAAGATGTGCTGGTTAGGTGCATTGACCGGAACAGGTGCCGGAGTGTGGAGACTAGGAGAATTTCACAGTAACTTCATTGCAGTGTTAATATGTGCCTGCCTTACTTGTGACGAATAAATAAACTTTAATAAAACTTTACTCACTTAGAATTCCTACAGTGCAGAAGAGGCTGTTCAGTCTATCAAGCCTGCACTGACAGAGTATCTTATCCAGGCCTCTCCCCTGTCCTATTCCCATAACCTCATGTATTCCCATGGCTAATCCATCTGGCCTACACATTTTTGGCCATCAAGGGGCAAATTAGCATGGCTAATTCACCTATTCTGCACATCTTTGGATTGTGGGAAGAAACTGGAGCACCCGGAGGAAACCCACGCAGACTTGGGGAGAATGTGCAAAGCCCACACAGACAGTGACCCAAGGCTGGAATTGAACTCAGGTCGCTGGACCTGGGAGGCAGTAGGGCTAACCACTGTGCCATCATGCTGCACCACACCTGTGACCATGCATTCGGATACCTGAGTCACCTCCTTTACTGTCACTTTTGCCTAATGGCACAGTCATGTGAAGTGTCTTGAGATGTTTTAACTAGGTTAAAGGTGCTAGGTAAATGCAAATTATGTATTGTTGTTGATATTGTTGGACGTGTTTTCTCTGATTCTTCCTACATCTAAATTGGGAACCGATATCATCAATCTTTTCCCTCCATGAGGCATTCAACTATCTGCCATTTCTTCCTTGGCCAGTGCCCTAATTCCAGCTTGTTACTCAGCATCTAACAAAATAACGCAGCCCGATTTTACTAGTTGGTTCACTAGCCCAACCCAGATATTTTTGTTTGTTCTTTACATATGTGCCCCTTGAGTTTTAACATTTAGAGTTTAGTTATTAGTGTCACAAGTAGGCTTACATTAACATTGCAATGAAGTTACTGTGAAAATCCCCTAGATGCCACACTCTGGCACCTGTTTGGGTACACTGAGGCAGAATTTAGCATGGCCAATGCGTCTAACCAGCACATCTTTCAGACTGTGAGAGGAAACCGGAGTACCCGGAGGAAACCCATGCAGGCACAGAATGTGCAAACTCTACACAGACAGTGACCCAACCGGGGAATCGAACCCAGGGCCCTAGCACTGTAAGGCAGCATTGCTAACCACTGTGCCACCATGCCACCCCAGATACACCCCGAAGGGCCTTTAACAAATAATTTAATCTTTCAATCATTTGGGGATTGATCCTTTAATCCTCTCACCTTCTAATGTCCTTTAGGGAAGGAAAGTTGTCATCCTTACCTGGTCTGGCCTACACGTGACTCCAGAGCCACAGCAATGTGACTGACTCTCAACTGCCCTCTAAACAAGAGGAACAAGGGATGGGTAATAAATGCTGGCCAGCCAGTGACGCCCATGTCCCACGAATGAATAAAAAGGAAAATCTTGGCTGAAGGTCAACTGAAATGACAGATATGACAGGGAGCTTGCTTTATCTGTTATTGTGCGACATGCTGCCTTGGAAATGGGAGCGAGCAGTCGGAGTGCAGCAACAAAAGCTCCCTCCCACTCAGCTGTTCCTGTGCAAAATGACAGCGTTCGCAAGGGCAGCAGGTGTGATTCCACTTGATACCTTTTCTAAATAGATCGCGGTTATGTGTGATGATACGGGTGATTCTACTCTCAGTTGGGCTAAATCACCTGTAAATATCACCAGCAATCCGTTTGCGCGATTGTTTGGTCTCTGTAAGGTCTCCTTGAGCCGTGTCTCTGTCTTCAGATCAGGAAGGTCATTAATAAATGTTACGAACATAACCATCTCTGACCAATCCCCCGGGATCGCTGCTGACAGCTGCTCAAGTTGGCTACTGGAATTGATAAAATGACCTTGCTTCCAATTAGCGGGCTAATCCGTTTTCAGTCTGGACTATTTTCTTCCTTGTTCTCACACTTCACTTGAACAACAGACCTGTTGTGAAGGATCATTATTGCTTTTGCGACGCATAATGCAGATGATCTACCAATTACATTTATATTAATCTCCTAATTCCTCTAATCGTTTCAAGCGTGGCTTCAAAAGTGTCTAATTACTGGATGTGCTGTATTAAATAAATTTTACACGAGACTCCATGTCACTGTTTTTCTAGCACCATCTCTTCAATTACTATGATAAGGTACTTGCATGGAATAACACTAATTATGATTTGTTCCAGGGAAAAATGTCAAGCTTTCTTCATTAAAACTGCTAACGTCTCCTCGACATCAAAACAGTCACTGTCTTCCCTCAGATTATTTTCGGATGGTGTGACCCAAGATAAAAACTAAAAGAAAACCCCAAAGTTTTATCATGTTATATCTATTTTACAAAATAGGTCAAGAGGAAGATTTGTGCGATATAGGATCTTTCATGACCTCAGGGCATCCTGAGGTGCTACACGACCACTGAAATACTTGTTCGTATACAATTGTAATGTAGGCAACACCATATGGAGAGGCAGTGGTGTAGTGGTATTGACACTGGACTAGTAATCCAGGGACCCAGCGTAATGCTCTGGAAACCCTGGTTTGAATCCCACCTTGGCAGATGGTGAAATCTGAACTCAGTAAAAATCTGGAATTCAAAATCTGATCGACAATGGTTAAAAATCCATCTTTACCAGTCTGGCCTACATGTGATGCCAGAGCCACAGCAAGGTGGTTAACTTTCAAATGCCCTTTGCAACGGCCTAGCAAGCTACTGAGTTGAAGGGCAAGTAGGCATGGGCAATAAATGCTGGCCCAGCCAGCAACACCCACATTCCATGAACAAATGTTAAAAAATGTGATGATGGTGGGACCAATTAAGTTCAAACTTTTGGTCTAATGTATACCCTCTGTATGGGAAATAGTAGCCAGCAGCTTCTGGCAGGTCTGGGCGGGTGGGGGAGGTTGGTGGGAGCTGGGTGGAGGAAGGGGTAAATCAAAACTCAATTGTCATGAGCGACTTTTGCAATTTTTGGAGGAAAATCAAGAACTCCAAAGATGTGCGGATTAGGTTGATTGGCCATGCTAAATTAAACTTAGCGTCTGGGGATTAGCAGGGTCAATACATGGGGTTACCGGAATAGGGTCTGGATGGGATTGTGGTCGGTGCAGACTCGATGGGCTGAATGGCCTCCTTTTGCGCTGTAGCGATTCTATGATTCTAAAACCTGGACGACATGGTGGCACAGTGGCTAACACTGCTGCCTCACAGCACCAGAGACCTGGGTTTGATTCCCAGGAATCAAACCCAGTGGAGTTTGCACATTCTCCCCGTGTCTGCATGGGTTTCCTGCAGGTGCTCCGGTCACCTCCCTCTGTCCAAAGACATGCAGGTTAAGTAGATTGGCCATGCTATATTAACCCTAGTGTCAGGTGGATTAGCAGGATAAATGTGAGGGGTTACAGGAGTAGGGCCTGGATGCGACTGTGGTCGGTGCAGACTCGTTGGGCTGAATGGCCTTTCTCCGCACTGTAGGGATTCTATGATTCTAAAACCGCCTACTTTATCATTGGTGTGATTGGAAAGGGGAACATTAAAAAAAGCAGGGAAATTATATTTGTACTGCATTAATACTGCAAAAGATTCAGATTGAGATAAGCCTGACAATGAGATCTCAGTCAGATCATTGCTTAGCCTGAATCTCCCAAAAAGCGATTGGAAAATTCACTTCTGCTGTGAGGTGGAAATTGCGCCATTGTCAATAATTGATTATAGTTCACTTTGTACAAAATTCATTTAACGTGGCCTAATTCAGTATAATTTAAATTGTATAATGTACGTCGTTATACTTTTTACTGAAGAAAATAAGCAATCAAACTACTGACTATACAACAGTTTTCTTTGCACAAATGGAACAGACTTGTTGTATACAGTGTTTATAATCGTTGCTGTGGTACATTTATCAACGGTAATTAGTTTAACACCATTCTTGGGAATGTTTAGCATGTGCAGTGGAATTAGCTGATGATTAATTTATTATAAATGTGATAAAAGGTCACTGCAAAAGGAATAGAATTTGGTTAATTTACGACATTATGAATGCCAAGTTTGCTCAGGTTGACAATGCGGTTGAGGTGGCACGGTGGAACAACAGTTAGCACTGCTGCCTCACAGTGCCAGGGATCTGGGTCCGATTCCTGGCTTGGGTCAGTGCGGAGTCTGCATGTTCTCCCTTTGGTCCAGTTTGCTCCCACACTCCAAAGGTGTGTGAGTTATGCTGGTTGGCCATGCTCTCATAGTCTGAAAGACGTGCTGGTTAGGTGCTGGTTAATTCTCCCTCGGCGTTACCCGAACAGGCACCAGAGAGTGGAGACTAGGAGATTTTCACAGTAACTTCAATGCAGTGTTAATGTAAGCCTACTCGTGACACTAATAAATAAACATTAAGATTCTCCTAGTCAATAATGACTGAACATCCCAAACAAAATATGATTAGAACTCCTACCGACCTTGACAAGGGAGCTTTATTTTTCTTCACTGTATTAAGCAGAGGGATCCCTAAAGCCCTGTTTACAGACTGTTGACGTTCATTTCTTGTGTATTTCTGTCAGAGCTGCAGCAAAAAATGAAGACTGAACAATGTAAAAGGATTTACGCTGACTTCTTGGGTGGATTAATGCCTCTAACCTGTTGACCCCCATGTAGATCCGGGGCTGCAGAAATCCAAATCTGTGTCAGGCTACACGGCGAGAATCTCCAACCGGATTCAGCCTCAGGGAAACTGTCAGTACGTGCAGCAGGCAGCTCTTTTTTTAATAACTCCTGCAAAACCACCGCAGCCAGTGCTCAGTATAAATTCCAGAGGAATCACATTCAGTTGGTCTCAAACTGGCAGTATAATCAGACTGTCCTCCGGCAGTAATCTCCTACTGTTCAGTCATAAGCACAGTTCAGGGGCTGGTTAAATCAATAGATCCTATCATAGTAAAGAATTTGTTGACATGTTAGACCAGGTTCAATTATTTTTGGCTCTAAAATCCCTCCCACTAAACTTTAGGTTAAACTATCCTACTTGTTAGGGTTGTTAATGTGATGTATTGTGGTGCACCTTCCTATTATCACATACATAACTGAACTCCACTGTAGCTGAAATATACTCCCGAGTTCTACCGCCACTCCCCCCCCACCCCCCCACCCCCCCTCCCCCTCCCCGCCACAGAAGGTTCACCAGGCTGATACCAGAGATGAGGGGGTTAGCCTATGATGAGAGATTGAATAGACTGAGTCTGTACTCATTGGAGTTTAGAAAGCTGAGAGGGAATCCTGCACGACGCAAATAAATGTGGCGTGCAGGAATGGGACGGCGATAATTATGGGGGATTTCAATCTATATATTGATTGGTCGACCCATGTTGGATGCGGTGGGCTTGAGGAGGAGTTCTTGGAATGCTGCTGGGATAGTTTCCTGGAACAGTGTGTGTTGGAGCCAACGAGGGAGCGAGCTATCTTGAATCTGGTGTTATGTAATGAGGCGGGTAGAATTAGGGACCTTGTGGTGAAGGATCCTCTTGGGAAGAGTGATCATTGTATGGTGGAGTTTCTGATGCAGATGGAGGAGGAGAAAGTGGGTTCCCGGACATGTGTCCTTTGTTTGAACAGAGGGGAGTACGGTAGGATGAGAGAGGAATTGGCGAATGTTGATTGGGGGAGCGCATTGGAAGGTAGGTCTGCTGAGGAACAGTGGAGGATCTTTAAGGAGATCTTTCTTGGTGCTCAGCAGAAATTTATTCCGATGGTTAAAAAGGTTCGTAGGAGGAGAGATAATCAGCCGTGGATAACGAAGGCGGTGAAGGAAAGTGTTAAATTAAAAGCAGATGCGTTTAGAGTAGCTAAGAGTAGTGGGTGAGAAGAGGATTGGGAGAGGTTTAAATGTCAACAAAGAATGACAAAGAAGTTGATAAAGAAGGGTAGGATAAACTATGAAGCTGGGCTAGCGCTTAATATAAAAAAGGATAGCAAGAGTTTTTATAAATACATAAAAAGGAAGAGGCTGGCTAGGGTGAACGTTGGACCCTTAGAGGATGAGAGGGGGGACTTAGTGGTAGGGGATGGGGAAATGGCTGAGGCCTTGAATAACTTTTTTGTTTCGGTCTTCACGGAGGAGGACGTGAATAATTTGCCGGGTGTTAGCGATGGAAAGATGGTAGGAGTGGAGGGCTTGAATGACATTATTGTTACTAGAGAGGTGGTGCTCGACAGACTGGAGGGACTGATTGTGGACAAGTCCCCAGGACCGGATGGAATGCATCCAAGGGTTCTGAAAGAAATGGCAGAGGTGATAGTGGATGCCTTGGTGATTATTTTCCAAACGTTGCTGGATTCCGGGGAAGTGCCGGAAGATTGGAAAACGGCTAATGTTACGCCGTTGTTTAAGAAGGGTGGAAGGCAAAAGGTGGGGAATTATAGGCCGGTTAGTTTAATGTTTGTTGTAGGAAAAATGTTAGAATCCGTGATCAAGGAGAAAATAGCGAGGCATCTTAAGGAGAATTGTTTGGTAGAGCAGACGCAGCACGGTTTCGTTAAGGGGAAGTTGTGTCTGACAAATTTATTGGAGGTCTATGAAGATGTGTCTAGGGCGGTGGATAGAGGAGAGCCGGTGGATGTGGTGTTTCTTGATTTTCAGAAGGCGTTTGACAAGGTGCCTCACAAGAGGTTATTGCAGAAGGTTAGGGGGCATGGAATTGGGGGTAGTGGATAGAGGATTGGCTGTCCAATAGGAGCAGAGAGTAGGGGTCAATGGGTGCTATTCGGATTGGCGGTTGGTGACTAGTGGAGTGCCCCAGGGGTCGGTGCTGGGGCCTCAGCTATTTACCATTTATATAGATGATCTGGAGGAGGGAACCGAGTGTATGGTGTCGAAATTTGCTGATGACACCAAGATTGGTGGAACGGCAAATTGTGCGGAGGGTTTGGAGAGTCTGCAGAAGGATCTAGATAGGCTGGGCGAATGGGCCAGGAACTGGCAAATGGAGTTTAATGTTGGCAAATCTGAGGTTGTCCACTTTGGTAGGAATAATGGTAGGAAGGACTATTACTTACGTGGTGAAAAACTGCAGCATGCAACGGTGCAGAGGGACCTTGGGGTCCTTGTGCATGAGTTGCAGGTGCAGCAGGTGGTCAGGAAGGCAAATGGGATGCTGGCCTTCATAGCGAGGGGGATTGAATATAAAAGTAGGGAGGTCTTGCTGCAGCTGTATAGGGCACTGGTGAGGCCGCAGCTGGAGTACTGTGTGCAGTTTTGGTCGCCGCACTTACGCAAGGATATTTTGGCCTTGGAGGGAGTGCAGAGGAGGTTTACTAGGCTGATTCCAGAGTTGAGGGGGTTGAACTATGAGGAGAGGCTGAATAAACTAGGCTTGTACTCGTTAGGGGAGATCTCATTGAGACATATAAGATGTTGAATGAGATGGATAGGATAGAGGTGGAGAGGCTCTTCCCGCTCAGAAAGGACAGTAGGACTAGAGGGAGCAGCCTCAAGATAAAGGGGGGGCGGTTTAGATCGGAGTTGAGGAGGAACTTCTTCACTCAAAGGGTGGTGAATCTCTGGAATTCTCTGCCCGTTGAAGTGGTGGAGGCTACCTCGCTGAATATATTTAAGTCACGGGTAGATAGGTTTCTGAAAGACAAGGGAATTAAGGGTTATGGGGAGAAAGCGGGAAAGTGGGACTGATCCACTTCAGATCAGCCATGATCTTATTGAATGGCGGAGCAGGCTCGAAGGGCTAGATGGCCTACTCCTGCTCCTATTTCTTATGTTCTTGTGTTAGAATTGGAGCAGGTGAGGGCGGCCAATGGAAATGTTTGTTGATCTCGGGCAGGAATTTCCGGTCTTGCTCAAGCGAAGCCGTAAAATCCCACCCACAGCACCAAATCCTGTGTTCCCTCCGGATTCCTCCCACACTCCAAAGACATATGGGTTAGGTTGATTGGCCATGCTAAATTGCCCATGAGTGTCAGGGAGACCAGCAGGGTAGATATGTGGAGTTAGGGGGATAGGGCCTGGGTGGGATTGTTGTTGGTGCAGACGCAATGGGCCAAATGGCCTCCTTCTGCACTGCAGGGGTTCTGTGAGTCTATAGGCCATGGTTTGAAAAGGATTATATGATATACTAACCTGGAGGAGCAAGTCATTCATGCTAGCAAAGTAAACTAAGGTTTATTTATTAGTCACAGATAGACTTACATTTACACTGCAACAAAGTTAACTGTGAAAATCCATACTTGGGTGCCTGATTGGGTACACTGAGGAAGAATTTAGCACCTAACCAGCATGTCTTTTGAACTATGGGAGGAAACTGGAGCACCCGGAGGAAACCCACGCAGACATGGGGAGAATGTGCAACCTTTGCACAGTCAGTGACTCCCAAGCCTGGAATCAAACCCAGGTCCCTGTGAGGCAGCACTGTGCCGCTGTGCCACACCACAATTACTACTTAATTCCTTGCAGATCTAGAATATAAGTACTTGTGTGGATGATACTTACCATGTCCTTGAAATATTGTGTAAAGCCGCTCCTGTGCTTACCTGTTTCACAAAGTTGCCCTGTGAATCCTTGTGGACATGCGCAGACCTTGGGAGCAATACAGGTGCCTCCATTCCTGCAGCCATCTTCGCAAAATGCTGGTGAAGACACCAAAAGAATTTTTAGCATGACATTTCCAGTAATTATCCCCACAACAAACAACAGATTGATGTCACCCATTAAGGAGTTAGCGTGGGCGAGGACCAGGAATTAATTTTTCAATTAAATTAAAACCTGCAATTACATTTCCAACAATTAAGAGTACGTGTTGGCACCTACTTAGAAAAAGTCATGGAAATCCCAAATGAGTTTAACAAAAGATAAGCTTCTGCAATTAAGATATTTGTTCAGTCAAATGCATTTTATTTGACGTGTTCTTTTTCAAAGTTTTAATAGTAGCTCAGATGTTGCACAGTTTCAAACCAGCTGTTTTACAATGTAGACACTTAAAGGGTATTTTGCTTTGATTTGATTTATTACTGTCACATGTATTGAGATACAGTCAAAAGTATTGTTTCTTCTGCGCGATGCAGACAAAATGTACCGTTCATAGAGTACATAGGGGAGAAGGAAAGGAGAGGGTGCAGAATGCATGTTACAGTCATAGCTACGGTGTAGAGAAAGGTCAGCTTAATATGTGATACGTCCATTCAAACGTCTGATGGCAGCAGGGAAGGAGCTGGTCTTGAGTAGGTTGGTACGTGGCCTCAGACGTAGGTGCACTGGCCATACTAAATTCTCTCTTAGTGTACCCATGATGTGGAGATGCCGGCATTGGACTGGGGTGGGCACAGTAAGAAGTCTCACAACACCAGCTTAAAGTCCAACAGATTTATTTGGAATCACAAGCTTTCGGAGCTCTGCTCCTTCATCAAGTGAGACTTGCCTGATGAAGGAGCTGTGCTCTGAAAGCACGTGATTCCAAATGTGCCTGTTAGACTTTAACCTGGTGTTGTGAGACTTCTTTCAGTGTACCCAAACAGGCACCGGATGATGGTGACTGTGGGATTTTCACAGTAATTTCATTGTAATGTTAATGTAAGCCTACTTGTGACACTAATAAAAAAAAATTTTAATCAACCGTGTTGCCAAGACATTTGGCCTATTTTAAATTAAAATATGTCGGAGTACTTCTACGCAGGGCTCGAGTATAAGGATGTCAATTGGAGATCTTCAGATTTACAGTATTCTCAGCTAATAATGTTCTTTTAATGGATTTATTCAATGGAGAAAACTCAAGTGTGATGCAAAAATAAATACTTATGATTTGAAACTTGAAGTCAAAATCAGAAACCCTGGAAAAACTGAATTGATAAGTAAGTGTCTCAGACGAATTTTGATTCATTTAAATAAAAAGGGCTAGCACTCTGGGTGACCTGTAGACATCTCACGGTGCTTAGCAGCCAATTAAGTACTTCTGAAGTGTAGTCACGTGGTAACGAGGGAAATACGGCAGCTAATTTGCACTCAGCAATCTCCCACAAACAGCAATGTGTTAATGATCCAATAATCTGCAATTTGTGAAGTTGATTGAGGGATAAACATTGCCCTGGGAGTGTAGCAGGCGGATGGAGTGCACCCCCTCCCCCGCATATCGGGCCACTTCATGGAGGCGGGGCACCGGGAGCACCATGGCCTCTTGCTGGCTGGTATCAAGATGGCGGCTGGTCACCAGCTACGGCATGCCTTGGATCAACTCACGGGTGAGGAGTCTGGACAGCATCGGCTCACTGCTGCAGACGGTGGGCACGAGGGTCTCACGTTCCTTCAGGATCAACCGTAGCACCTGGAGGGCCAGATCCCCTGGGGACCTCACCCCCAAAGCCCAGGGGGCAGCTGGCCATGGCAGAGAAAGGCCACCGGGTCCATGGCCAAGATGGGGAGGAGCCTGGCCCCGGTGAAGAAGAGAAAGGCAAAGGAATGAGCCGGCAGGCAAGAGGAAAAAAGCGACCGGTCTCCGGAGGGCACAGGCGGCTCTGGAAAGCGGGCAAGGAGCTTGTGCCAGGAGGTGATCCAGCCACCAGGCAGGAAGGTGAAGAAGAGGCAACAGGATCTGAGAGAGAAACCGAAGAAACAACCGAGTAGCAAAGGGGCATGAAGAAGGAAAAATGACCCGGGGATAACATTCACCACCCACCCCCTCCCCACTGCCCCCACCTCCGCATTGAGATCATGCCACGGGACCTTTTATATCCATCCAAGCAGGCAGATGGAGCCTCGGTTTAACATCTCATCTGCACAACAGTGCAGCTCTCCATCAGTACCGCACTTTGAGCTCACGCCCTGGGACATGACCCCCGAACCTTGTGACTCGGAGGCAGGGTCCCAACCCAACTGGGCCACAGCTGAAACTAGGGGCAGAGTTTTCCATTCCTGCCGGTGCTGGGAATCGTCAGGGGCACATCATTTGCACGGGGGGAGAAATTCTGTTTCCCGACAGCGGGATGCAAATTTTGTCCTCTTGATTTTACAAGGCGGGTTCAATGAGGGGTGGGGGGAGGGGCTCAATTTTCTGACGAGAAACATCGGGAACCCCATTTGCATTCACTCGTAACTCATGCATACAAATAGAAATGACCACCTTGCCAGAAACATGTTTGTACTCTAAAATAAGATCCCATCAGCGAGGCCTTAAAATGCTCAGCTTTATGACTGCATATAAATGGCGTGCATCTGGTGAGCTTCATCTAGTCAACGACTTTTCTTTCTCCTTGAGAAGCTGACATAACTTCATAGATTCACAGAATCTCTACAGTGCAAAAAGAGGCCATTTGGCCCATCGAGTCTACACCAACAACAATCCCACCCAGGTCCTATCCCATACCCCACGTATCTACCCTGCTAATCTCACTGACACTAAGGGGCAATTTATCATGGCCACTCAACCTAACCACTCGCGTGCTAGTAGCGAACTGAATAAAGGCAAACCCGAATGATTATAAGACGTCAAAGATGCCCAGTTGTGTTCTCCTCCCTCCAGTCAAGCTCACTGCACAGCTTGTTTTTCCTGGCTCATGGGTCTCATAACAGAGAGAGCCCAGCCAAGTCTGCAACTGCTGTTTATTCTGTGCTGGTCAGAACCAGGGGTGAAGGGAAGTGGATGCCTCCAACTGGACAGCCAGTGGACGGCAGCCAAATCACAGTTCTAACCCTTCATCCTCCCAGCTGATTGATCATGGCTGACTAGGGCTCATGTGGTTAGTCTTTCCACGCTGCCAAGACCATGGTCTCTCTCTATAATATCGTTGAGTGTACACCAAGCAAGTGCGACAGATTCAGTGGGAGGTTTCTTCAACATGGCACCTATCACCCTAGTCAAACACAGGCACATATGAATGGGAGGGAAACCTATCTCTGGTCCTCCAGGATGTTCCCCACCTGGAAATGGGGTGGGGAAATCATGTCTTATCACAGAATCGTAGAATCTCTACACTGCAGGAAGGGGCCACTCGAGTTTGCAGTGACTACAATCCCACCCAGGCCCTATCCCCAAAACCGCACAAACTTACCCAGCTAATCCCTGATACTAAAGGGCAACTTAGCATAACCAATCAACCTAATCCGCAAATCTTTGGATTATGGGAGGAAACCGGAGGAAATCCACGCAGAGAATGTGCAGACGCCACACAGACAGTGACCCAAGCCGGGAATTGAATCCGGGTCCTTGGCACTGTGAGGCAGCAACATTAACCACTGTGCCACCATGCCACCCTGGTATGAAAACCAAATTTACCTTGGTGTTGAGAACGGAAGACGGGAACTTAATGAATGTTGGGTTTTTGTGTGTGCGGACTGCGAGCGGGCTGCACAGGCCCAGTTCTACATTTTCATGTTGTGTGGGCTCTGCCCACCTGTGCAAGAAGGGAAACGGTGTGAAAACCCAGGTCAGGTGACCAGGAGTGGAGCACCATAGGGCCCTAGACAGAGGCAAGGAGTGGTCCCAAAGGGAACAGGGACAGGTCCAAAAAGAAGGGTCCCAGAGAGGGGTTAGAGGCAGGAAGAGGTCCCAGCTCAGTTAACAAGAGATGAACGGAGAAAAAGGCTGCAGACAGGGAAAGGGCTGCAGAGAGCAGAGACTACATGAATTCGGCAGCCAAAGATGAGCCATTGGGATGAAGGTACTTATTTGGAGCAGTCATGTTCCATTTGGGTCGTGTCGTCTGGTAACTGCAGAGGGCTCAAGGGAGCCCTGAAGATCCAAGAAGGCAGCAGAAGGTTTGTGAGTCTGCACCGTAAGCCATTGGCACAAAGTTGCCTCTCTAGAGCAGCAGGGTTCTGCTTGACATGGCCAACAAGCTGAGTTGGTACTTGAGTACATACTGGAGAATCCAGGGAAATAGAATCTTGGGAGATAAGATTTAAATCCTGGGAGGCGGGCATTGTTGAAGTCATTTTTTGGAGGCAGTTCCAAGTTTAGATTTTCAAAGGTAATGACTGAAATCCCTCATGAGGGACACAGAGTTTCAGTGAGATTAGTTGACTCCATGTTAATAACATCTGGGTGAGTTGTTGAGAAATCCATGGTCTCTGTTTTGGTTGTATCTACCATTGTGTAGTGTGGTATTTTTGTCCTGGCTTATTAATTGGCAGGTAACTTATATTTACCCTGAATGTTAGTGAATAAGAGAGATATTGAAAATTGTTTCATCTTTCTGACTTTGTACAATAAAGTTTATTTTTGTTTGCTCAAAACCGTGTAATCTTGTGGCTTCCTTAGTGAGTAAGTGCCTTGAATCTTAAACTTTGTTTCCTTTAAATAAAACATTACTGGTCCCTAACTGACTCTCACCAACAACTTGGGAGTCTGGCCTAGGATCAGAAGACAGATGCCGGGTGAAGGGCTTAGCACCAATCTATTGCCTTTGAGATGGAGGGAAAAAGGACATGTTCACTAAATGTATTACTTCAATTTGTCCACATATCCACTGACACATCAATGATGCACTCTTAGATAATCCTGCCTTGGTAATGGGTCTCATTAAGGCATAGAAATATAGAAGATAGGAGCAGGAGGAGGCCATTTGGCCCTTTGGGCCTGCTCCACCATTCATCATGATCATGGCTGACCGTTCAACTCAATAATCTAATCCTGCTTTCTCCCCATAACCTTTGATCCCATTCACCCCAAGTGCTTTACCTGCCACCTCTTGAATACATTCATCGTTTTGGTATCAACTACTTTCAGTGGTAATGAATTCCACAGGCTCACCACTCTTTGACTTAAGAAATGTCTCCTCATCTCTGATCTAAATGGTCTACTTTGAACCCTCAGACTGTGACCTCCGGTTCTGGACTCTCCCATGATCAGAAATATTCTCCCTGCATCTACCCGGTTTAGTCCTGTTAGAATTTTATAAGTCTCTATGAGATCCCCTCTTATTCATCTGAACTCCAGCAAAAACAATCCTAACTGAGTCAATCTCTCCTCGTACAACAGTCTTGCCATCCCTGTCCTCAGCCAGACAAGGAGATAGCGAGCCCATCATTGGTTGGCACAAGGGCAATGAGAAACAAGGGTCTGAGCAGCAAGAGGCAGGAAGTCACTAGACAATCAAGAAGCTGGCTAACAGGGACTACTGTAACGGCGAGCATAGGCTGACCATGGTGTATCACTGGAGGTGCACTTATCTAGTGGCGACCAAGGTGCAATGCCAGACGTGCCCTCCAATGTCCCAAGAACTGGTGGCTCATGTCTGCCAGCTTCTCCAGGATGAACTGAGACCTCTGGAGAAGTCATGGACAGCTCCTGGCCTGCGCTGAGTGAACGTCTGTCCAGGTACCCTTTCAAAATGGTGCCAGAACCTTCAGCCCCACGAGGTAATGGCAGGAAAGGTGACTTCCTGCCTGACCTGCTAAGTGATCCGCTGAGATCCTCACAATTGCATAATTAATGAGCTGATCAGTGGAAGTTTACACCCCATCCCACCCGCAGTAGGAATAGCACCCACCATCAGACTTACCATGAATGGAAAATTTCACCCTGGGGCAGAAAATGAAACGGAGAGTAGAAAGATTCCTTAACATGGGGGAAATTTTGCCTAAAAATTCATTCAAATTGAGGACTAATAGAAGTAGAAGATTAAGGGAAGAAAGTAAAGGCAACAGAGTTACGTAAGCAAAAGAAACTGCTTGGTGGATATTAACCTGTTGTCTATAAATACGTATTCCACAAAACCAGTTTCTTTTATGAGCTAAACGCTCAGGATTCAATACACAGCAAGCTCCATGAAGCAATTGGGATGAGGGAGACACTTTCAAAATGATTGTTTGAAACTGGGATATTTGTGAAATCGCCTCAAAGAGAATTTGCACAAAATACCATGAAGCAGGAAATAAAATATTTCAGCAATAATATAACTATCCTGCAGAGGAAAGGAGAATAAAATCAAGGCCAGTGTGATGGAAAATGGGGAAAGCTCACAGAGAATATAAGTAGGAGGAGGCCATTCAGCCCTTTGAGCCTGCTCCACCATTCATTAGGATCCTGGTTGACCATCCAACTCAACAGCCTGATCCTGCCTTCCCCTACATCCTTTGATCCCCTTCGCCTCAAGTGCTGTATCAAATTGCTTCTTTAAAACATTCAAGATTTTGGTCTCCACTGCTTTCTGTCGTAGCGAATTCCATCGGCCAACCACTCTCTGGGTGAAGAAATTTCTCCTCCTCTCTATCCTAAACGGTCTACCCTGTTTCCTCAGACTGTGACCCCTGGTCCTGGACACTCTCACCATCAGTAACATCCTCTATCTAGTCCTGTTGGAATTTTACAGGTTTTGATGAGATTCCCCCCTTGTTCTTCCAGCAAATTCAATTGTAACCGATTGGTGGTGTGGAAGGGGAGGAGAATGTGGGGAAGTGGAATGAAAAACTGGGGCCTATCTATAATGTGACAATGTTTGGCTTGCAGTACATTTTTACAGAGCTAAAAGAGCAGCCTCCAAGTTGTCCACAGTGACATACAGTGACAGCGCTAGCACTTAACATCCACTCAGCTGTCCCTAAGCGATGGTCTTCAGTAAGCTGCACTGAGAGGAGAAAAGCGAAGATTTCTAAAAACAGCTACAAATAATTGAAAATATTATATGCAAAGTCATTTTCCCTCACCCCCAAACCCCATCAATGTGGTGCCCAGTACACCAACAACCTGTGCTGGTCCCTCCAAGCCGATGCTATAGTTAAGAAAACCCACCAATGCCTCTACTTTCTCAGGAGGCTAAGGAAATTTGGCATGCCCCTACGACTTTCACCAGCTTTCACAGATGCGCCACAGAAAGCATTCTTTCCAGATGCGTCACTTGGTATGGCTCCTGCTCCGAGCAAGACATCAAGAAACTACAAAGGGTCGTGAATGATCCCAGTCCATCACACAAACCAGCTTCCATTGACTCTGTCTACACTTACTGCCCTCAGGAAAACATCCAGCATAATCAAGGACCCCACACACCCCGGACATTCTCTCTTCCACCTTCTTCCGTAGGGAAAAAGATATAAAGTCTGAAGTCACATATCAACCGATTCAAAAACAGCTTCTTTCATGCAGTCATCAGACTCCTGAATGAACCTACTTTGCATTAAATTGATTTTTCTCTATATCTTACCTATGACCGTAACACTGCATTCTGCACCCTCTCCTTTCCTTTTCGATGTACGGAATGCTTTCTTTGTATAGTGTGCAAGAAACAATACTTTTCACTGTATACTAATACATGTGACAATAATAAATTAAATCAAAATCAAATTACAATCTCACATTCCCACAAATGGAAACCACAAGCTTTATTGCTTTTTTCAAAGGATCAAGGTCTTATCTAGATTGAGCTTTCATGCCTTTCCTGTCCAGGAATTTGATCTCGGCACTCTCCTGATCATTTTCTTTCAATGAACTGCAGCTAGGTTCCTGATCAACTCTGCTCTTTTCCCTGAAGACTATTTCATCAAAGGAGGACAGGACATGTCTGCTGTGACATGTTTGTACTTCTTTGGGCTTTCCCCAGCTAGCTATTGCTGCCTGCCCATCTTCATTGTTATCACAAGTTACATGGTTCCTTACAGCTAGAGACAGTGGTAGCCACACCACGGCAAAGTAACCACTGGGGTTTAGAACTGGCCAAAGCAATCTGTCCAGGTGAAAGTTCTGAGGCTACAGACATGGAATACACAGTGCAGAAAGCAGCCATTTGCTTATTGTGCCTGCGTTTGGCCCATATCCCTCTACAGCCATCTCACCCATGTAACTGTCTAAATGTTTTTAAAAGACAGAATTGTACCCACCTCTACTACTACCTCTGAAAGCTCGTTCCAGGCACTCACCACCCTCTGAGTGAAAAAATTGCCCCTCTGGACCTTTTTGTATCTCTCCCCTCTCACCTTAATCCTATGCCCTCTAGTTTTAGACTCCCCTACCTTTTGGGAAAAGGTATTGACTTATCTAGCTGATTGATGCCCCGGTGTGGTGTAGGTACACACACAGCGCTGTTAGGGACGGAATTCCAGGATTGTGATCCAGTGACAATGGGGGAGCGGCAATATATTTCCAAGTCAGGATATTGTGTGACTTGGGGAAATTGAAGGTGATGGCGTTGCCATGCATCTGATACTCTTGTTCATCTAGATGGAAGAGGTCAGAATTTGGGGAGCTGCTATTAAGAAAGTTGAGTTGAACGCTGTTGGAGTTGCAATCAGATGGGCACTCCACCTGAGCAAGGCACATTCCCTACTTGTACCTGGCAAATGGTGGACAGACTTCAGGCAGGCAGGGGGTGTGAGGGGGGGCGCTACCGGATACTGTGGCCTGCTGTTGTGGCCACAGTATGTTTGTGGCTGGTCCTGTTAGGTTCCCGATCAATGGTGATGCCGCCCCACCCACCCCATCCCCACCACCCAACTCTCCCTGAACTCAATGGTCTGTCAATTCTCTGAAGATAATGGCATTAAATGTTAAGGAAAGAAGGATAGGCTCTCCCCATTTTTGGAGATGGTTATTGCCAGGTACTTAACTGGCGTAATTGTTATCAGCAGCCTAATAGCCCAGGCCTGAATGTTGTCTAAGTCTTTCTGCGTGTGGATATGGACTGCTTCAGTGTCTGAGGAGTTGCAAATGGGAATGAAGCTTATCATCCATAATTCAGACCTTTATGATGGTAGGAAGGCAATTGACGAAGCAGCTAAAGATGGTTGGGCCTAGGAACCAGCCTTGAGGAAGACCTGTAGTAGTGTCCTCTCATTGACCTGCAACCATCTTACTTTGTGCCATGGATTACTCCTCCAACCAGCGGAGACTCTTCCTCCTGACTTCAATTTTACTAGGCCACTTAAATGCCAATACTCTCAGAGTTCGGACCATGTTTTTCTTGAGATTTGGAACCAAGTGGCACAACCCAAACAAGCTATTGGTGAGTAGATGCCACTTGAAAGCACTGTCAGTGTTAACATTAATCTACTGATTATTGAGAGTGGACTGATGGGATGGCAGTTGACAAGGTCGTGGACAGGACATAACTGGGCAATTTTCCACTTTGTCAGGTAGATAGCTAGTGTTGTGGCTGTATTACAACAGACTAGTTCTGAAAAGTATATTGTTAATAAGACAGCCAGGAAGATTTTGGACCCATAACCTCTGTATCTAGTGTGCTCACTGTGTCTTGTTATCACATGGAGTGAATGGATTTGGCTGATATTTGATTAGAATGTACTTAACTTGTCAGACATTAATAATAACCTTTTGAAAATCTATTTCTAGTGAAACATTTCCAGCACATGTTAAGAAGTTTTCCATACATTAAGGCAAGTTGGTAGAATCATAGAATGCCTAGAATGCAAACGGAGGCCATTCAGCCCATCAGCCTGCACTGACAACAATCCCACCCAATCCCTATCCCCATTATCCCACATATTTATCCTGCTAGTCCCCCTGACACTAAGGGTCAATTTGGTATGGCCAATCAACCTAACCTGCACACCTTGGAGTGTGGGAGGAAACCGGAGCACCTGGAGGAAACCCATGCAGACATGGGGAGAACATGTAAACTCCACACAGACAATCACCCAAGGTTGGAATTGAACCCAGGTCTCTGGTGCTGTGAGGCAGCAGTGCCACCGTGCTGCCCAGGTAAAACTGCTAGAGATTACAGGAATACCAATATGCAAAGGATTGACCTAATGTACTGATGCAGGGAAAAGGAGACAGCAAACAAGTCATGAATTGTCCTGCACTTGTAAAAGTGGCCTTTTTTAACTGAAGGCATTAACGCACATTGCACATAATGCTGCCTCGTTTCAATATACAACCAAAATTGAAAAGCATCATTTAAATTACCAATTGCATGATAACTTGTAATCATTTAATGTACATTTTTCAATGATTTTTAAAAGGAGATAAATCAAGGGTAAAAATTGGACAAATGCAGAAACGCTCGTTGTCAAGATTTTATCTGGTCCTTTCATCTGTCTTCTTCAAAGTGTGATTACAAATGCATTTTTGAAGGCAAGTGTGACATAATTCCTTATGAAACTCTTTCACTCGTGCAATTTGTCATGCACGCTACACATGGACAAGCTGACAGACTGGCAAAAGAATGTACAATCCATAATTTACTGTCAGGCCATCATAAACACATTTGATTTAAGTATAATTCAATGGCTTGCTCATATCATTTCCAGAGCTATTCAGTGGTTTATAACAAGTGGCTCAAAAGGAACCAGCAATTCACCCATAACTGAATGGCTTCCTCTGCCCCACGTGTTCTCTTTCTAGTGTGTTAGAAAATGAAGCTTTAGTTCCCGTTCTACTTGGAGTCACAGAAATCTATTCGCCCATGTTTCTTTTGAACTGCGCCATTTTGCATTTTCTTTGGGCAGGAATATCTGACCACCCCCCACCACCAATACCACAGCGAGTTTTCCGGTGGCTTTGGCAGCTTGTCACTGGCTGCCGCTGGGATCTTCCAGTCCCGCCGATGTCTATGGCGTTTTGTGTGACTCGCCCGTCCGGTTGCCAGGAAGCCCGCCACTTGGTGGGGGAGTGGGGGGGGGAGGCACCATTGGCAGAACCAGAAGATCCTGGTGTTTTCTCGGATTCAGGGTTCCAAACACTTGCTGATTGTAAGGTGAGAAATGCAGTTGAAAATGAACGCTCACCACTTGCAAATTTTACGCCAATGATTTTATTTGTTAACATTTGTGGTAACGTGGCCCCCCTTTAAAGGGGCAGGTTCTGAGGGCCACGTTATTGGGCTGGGCCCTATGGAGTGGAGCCGAGCCAATCAGAAGCAAGGACGTGAGTCCTGGGATGGGGGGTATCCTCAGTTAGAACTCGGGAGGAGAAGAGAGTAGAATTGTGTATTAGTTCCATCAGACCTTGATCTTGTATATAAACTATATTGAGAACAAATTGATCATTGTTGAAGCCACAAGTCACCATTAGCTTTACTACACTGGCGATGAGGAAAAACTGTCAGTCATTGGGAGAAGTCGAGAGATTGGTGAAATATTTTGAAAGGCTACTTTGCAGGCACTCTGAGATTTTCCAGGAGGAACTGGGATGAATAAAGGGGGCTAAAGCCAAAATGTATTTGATCATCGAGGCAAGGCCAATATATTTTTAGATCCGCCCAGTGCCTTATGTATTCCATCGTATAGCAGAAGTGGAGCTGGGGAGATTGTAAGACTTGGCTGTCATAAAACCAGTACAGCTTTCCGAATGGGCTGTGTATATAGTCTCTAGTTTGAAGCCAAACAACTGAGGAGTGGGGCCTGAGGGGTGCAGGGCCTGAGGGGTTGAGACCTGAGGAGGGCAGGGCCTGAGGGGGGTGGATCCTGACAGGGGAGCTCCGTGGCGGGGGGAAGTGGGGGGAATGGAGAAGGAACTCTGTAAGGATAGGGTTTGATCAGTAGGAGTGGCAATTGAGAGGGCAGGAGAGGGCTGAATGGCTGGGGTGATGATTTGGGAGTGAGAGGTGGGTAAGCGGCCAAGCAGCGATTGGTGGGTGGGGACTGGGGATGATTGGCCTGGGACGGCAGCTGAGGTGGGGCAATGTTCGGGGTGCCAACCAGGGAAGGGTGGGGTGATATCCATTGGGGGGAATGATGGCAGTGACCGATCTCCCAGAGTATATTAGGAAATCGGGGCGCCTACACAATGGCACCCAGCGAACTCAGCAGCAAGCTTCACAGGTGAGCCATGGCTCCAACCTCTCCCCCCCACTGGCAAGAATCGCATGATGCTTCTGTTATGCACAGAGTGCCGTAAATTCCCGTTACTTACCTGGTTGAAAAAAGCAATGAGAAAATCTAACACTTTATCGCCCGTTTGACACTTTGAATTTTTCTGAGAAAATTAATTCATGTGCTGTGACTATTAGGATGCAGTCTTTATTATTAACCTGGGCAAATAAGGAATTCTGTGCGTTAACATAAACATTTGAAAGACTGAATTAAAATTGTGAACCTTGTTTGTGCAAGCAATGGTTCAGGAAACATTTCCTGATAATCTTCAAATCTTCTTGATTGCTCAAGGAGCAAGCAAATAATTCCAGTGTTGAACTAACGCTAATAAAATTGTTTCAGCTTAGCACAATTGTGTCTCATACTTCAGTATAATCACGCTCTCATTCACTCGGTGCACCAGTACAAAAGGCCCTGCTGCCCACCAAGCCTATGGCAATAATGTTGTCCTATCGCTTGTATCCCTATATACTCCCCCCGTTCATGTGTCGATCCAGATACGTCTTAAATGTCACTAACATATCTGCCTCAACCACCTCACTTGGCAGTGCATTCCAGGCCCCCACCGCCCTCTGTGTAAAAAAACTTACCCTGCACATCTCTGCTGAACATTTCCCCCCTTACCTTGAACCTGTGCCCCCTTGTAATTGTCATTTCTGCCCTGGGAAAAAGCTTCCAACTGTTCACCCTCTCTATACCCCTCATAATTTTATAAACTTCTATCAGAGCACCCCTTAGTTTCCAGGGAGAACAATCCCAGTTTATTCAATCTCTCGTCATAGCTAATACCCTCCACACCAGGCAACTACCAGGTACTCTAAACTGTTACTCCTTCTGGTTTGAGTCTCACCCAGCGAGTAGGGTTATTGGCTGTAATTTAGTGGCCATCTTATTTTCAGAGGGGAGGAGAGGGTAACATGGCTTAGTGTAAGCATCTTTAACCTTCTTGCTTCTTAAGCTTACCCACTCCAAACCCAGTTATAAAAATTTCCGTGGATATTAGTTACATTTGATTTGATTTGATTTATTATTGTCTCATGTATTAGTATACAGTGAAAAGTATTGCTCCTTGCACAGCGTATAGACAAAGCATACCTTACATAGAAAAGGAAAGGAGAGTGTGTAGAATGTAGTGTTACAGTCATAGCTAAGGTATAGAGAAAGATCAACTTAATACGAGGTTGGTCCATTCAAAAGTCTGACAGCAGCAGGGAAGAAGCTGTTTTAATTAATCATATTTATCATGAATGTGAAGCTTGATGGTGGTGCTGGATACCAGTCTGATGCTCGAGAGGGTTTATTTATTAGTATCACAAGTAGGCTTATATTAACACTGCAATAAAGTTACTGTGAAAATCCCCTAGCCGGCACACTCTGGGGCCTGTTCAGGTACACTGACGTGTTATAGTTGCCGACCAACTAGAGCCTGCAGAAGCCAGCATTGAGTCCACTACCTCATAAAAGCAACCAGCATAATAAAGGACACCATGCACCCTGGATATACTCCCTTCCACCTTCTTCTGTCAGGAAAAAGATACAAAAGTCTGAGGTCATGTACAAACCGACTCAAGAATAGCTTCTTCCCTGCTGCCATCAGACTTTTGAATGGACCAACCTCATATTAAGTTGATCTTTCTCTACACCCTAGCTATGACTGTAATGCTGTATTCTGCACCCTCTCCTTTCCTTCTCCCCTACGCACTCTATGAATGGCATGCTTTGTCTGTAATAATAAAAAAAGGGATATGGGGAGCAGGTGGGGAGATGGATTTGAGACCAGGGAGAGATCAACCATGATCTGATTGAATGGCAGAGCAGGTTCGAAGGGTTGAATTTGCCTACTTCTGCTCCTAATTCCTATGTTCCTATGTTCAGCGCACAAGAAACAATGCTCTTCACTGTATCCCAATAAGTGTGACAATAATAAATCCAATCAAATCAAATTGAAAAGTGAAGCTTGGTTACGAGCCAGAGACTGAACTGAATGATTGTGACAATCAAGCAAGTTTTAAAATTCATTAGAGAGAGAAAGAGAGAAAGGGGTCGGGTTGAGGTGGGGTGGTGGAAATGCATGGATAGATTAAGAAGAACCTGCTTCCTACTTTTCCTTGAATTTTGGCAGACTTCTTAAAACATTCTTGCAGACCTTGGATTGAGAAACCCTGGTTTAATGTTGGCTCTTGTAAATTCAATTTTTAGGAAAATCTCAACAAGCACAAGTGCACAAGGCAGAACGAAGGCTCAAAATTAGGAGGCATTTGATCGGATAAATAAGAAGAAAATGCTTCCAGTGGCATGAGGGTCAGTAACAGGGTGTGGGTGGCATGGTAGCATAGTGGTTAGCACTGCTGCCTCACAGCACATTCCAGCCTGGGGTCACTGTCCATGTGTGGAGTTTGCATGTTCTTCCCATGTCCGTGTGGGTTTCCTCCAGGTGCTCTGGTTTCTGCCAACAGTCCAAAGATGTGTGGGTTAGGTGGATGGGCCATGATAAATTGACCCTTAATGTCAGGGGGATTAGCAGGGTAAATATGTGGAGGTTACGGGGATAGGGCATGGGTGGGATTGTTTTCAGTGCAGGTTCGATGGGCTGAATGGCTTCACTCTGCACTGTCGGGATTCTATGAGACAGATTTAGAATAATCCCCAAAAGAAGGGGAGACGGGAATGTGTTTTACACAAGCAAGCAGTTGTTATGAAGTGGGATGCGTTGCCTGAAAAGATAATGGCAGTAGATAGCTTTACAAAGAGGAATTGGGTACATGCTTGAAAAGGAAAAGAGTTACAGGGAAATGAGTAGAGACCAAATTAATTGTAGAGCACTTTCAGACCAAGGAGAGATCAACCATGATCTGATTGAATGGCGGAGCAGGTTTGAAGGGTTGAATTTGCCTACTTCTGCTCCTAATTCCTATGTTCCTATGTTCACTGTATAGCGCACAAGAAACAAGAGCTCTTTCAGAGAGCTGGCACTACCATGATAGGCCAAGTGGCCCTCCTGTTCTAGACGATTCTATCATTCTCAATCTGTTGATGTATTCTCAGGCAGTGCAGGAGAATTGCTTTGTCAGGGTCAAGTCGGAAAGGCATTCATTAATGCTCAGGCGCTGAAAGCAAGCATGCAGGTACATCAGGCAATAAAGAAAGAAATTGATATGTTGGCATTCATAGCGAGAGGATTTAAATATAGGAATAGAGATGTTGGTAAGGCTAGAGCTTGTGTGCAGTTTTGGTGTCCTTATCTGAGGAAGGATGTCCTTGCTATAGAGGGAGTCCAGCGAAGGTTTACCAGGCTAATCCCTGTGATGGCAGGTCTGTCATATGAGAAGAGATTAAATCGGTTTGGATTATGTTCACTGAAGTTCAGACGAGTGAGTGGGGATCACATAGAAATTTATAAAGTCCTGAATGGATTAGATAGGTTTGATTCAGTAAGAATCTTCCCAGTGGTTGGGGGAGTCCAGAACTAGGTTTTAAATAAAGGTTAAACCTCTTAGGACTGAGGTGAGGAGAAATTTCCTCACCCACTGAGTGGTGAATATATGGAATTTACTACCACAGAAAGGGAGGCCAAAAGGTTGTGTAATTTTGAGAAGAAATTAGATATAGCTCTAGGGGCTAAAGAGATCAAGGGATATGGGGGGGAGGTGGGATCAGCATATTGAAGTTGATGATCAGCCCTGATCAAAATGAATGGTGGGACAGGCTCGGAGGGCCGAATGGCCTGCTCCTACTTCTAGTTTCTATGTTGGTATGTTTAACTTTGTACACAAAACTTGGTTCTTCCATATTCTGTACAGAAGCTTAATGGGAGAATTCTATGGGGCTATAGTGAACAGAACCTCTGTCCTATACTGAGAAATCCTCTTTTGAAATAAACTATAAAGCCAGTTTGACTGTACAAAACTGAGCTGAAGGAACGGGAAAACCTATTAATCTGTGTTAAGTTTATTGGTGTTCCAAGTAGGCTTACATTAACACCGCAATGAAGTTACTGTGAAAATCCCCTAGTCACCACACTCCAGTGCCTGTTAGGGTACAGTGAGGGAGAATTTAGCACAGCCAATTCACCTAACCGACACGTCTTTCAGACTGTGGGAGGAAACCGAAGCATCTGGAGGAAATCCATGCAGATACAGGGAGAACATTCAGACTCCACGCAGACAGTGACCCAAGCTGGGAATCGAACCCGGGTTACAAGCATTGCGAGGCAGCAGTGCTAACCACTGTGCCACCATAACTGGTTTGAGCCTTTTCCCTGTGTTATGTTCACCATGCAAGTAATCTGTGTCATTGGATGATGATGCACTATTGACTGTACAACATTCCAATCTGATTGTCTACAGATTAACTCTACTGAAACACCATTTGTCTTCACACTCGTCCCCTCTCCTACGCCCTCTCAGAAGAATTTATAAAATGATCGAACCACTATTGCACTTGACTATTCATGCATTTAATAACTTCTTCAGGGAATGAACTACATGTAACTCTTCAATAGATATCGCTAATGGAATCGTGAGCAGCAGATAGTCAATGACAGTGATCTGTGTGAGCAATCACTTTAACCAACTCTTCAATGTTAACTTTAGAAAGGGGCACACATGTGGAAAATTGGCTCTGGCACACACTTCTATTTGATAAATTGTTTTTAAACTTGCTAACCTATATTTTCACACACTGGATCCACCGTTTTTAGCTAAATAGCGGTGGTCGCGATAAAGTGTGTGAAAGAAAATCAGAACTTACAGAAAGGAAGGTCTCACCTTTCCTGCCCTGAGACCGGAAACTCCTGCCCGAGGTCAACGGATCTTTAAATGGTCTGTCAAATTGCCCAACCTGCCTTTGATGATTCCCATGGCGGGCGGTTCTGGAAAATTTACCCATAAATGTTTGCTCTGATTTCTTTCAGAAGCTGCCTGACTCGCTTTGTATTCCTGTCATTTTCTGAGTTTTGATACAATAAACTTCAGAAGAATTACTGGATTATTTTGACTCTCTTCATTTTATGAATCATAGAATCCCCATTGTGTAGAAGCAGGCCCATTGACACCGCACTGACTCGTCAACAAAGCATGCCACCCGGACCCGAATCCTGTAACCTCACATATTGAACCCACTAATCCCTCTAACCTGGGACACTAAAGGGCAATTCAGCATGGCCAACCACCATAACCCGCACCTCTTTGGACTGTGGGAGGAAACCTATACAGACACAGGGACAATGTGCAAACTCCACACAGACAATCAAAAACCCAGCTTGCAGGCACAGCAGGTGGTCAGGAAGGTGAATGGGATGCTGGCCTTCATCGCGAGGGGGATTGAATATAAAAGTAGGGAGGTCTTGCTGCGGCTGTATAGGGCATTGGTGAGGCCGCAGCTGGAGTACTGTGTGCAGTTTTTGGGCGCCGCACCTGCGCAAGGATATTTTGGCCTTGGAGGGAGTGCAGAGGAGGTTTACTAGGCTGATGCCGGAGATGAGGGTGTTGAGCTATGAGGAGAGGCTGAATAAATTAGGCTTGTACTCGTTAGAGTTTAGAAGAATGAGGGGAGATCTCATTGAGACGTATAAGATGATGAATGGGATGGATAGGATAGAGGTGGAGAGACTCTTCCTGCTCAGAAAGGATAGTAGGACTAGGGGGCACAGCCTCAAGATAAAGGGGGGGGCGGTTTAGAACGGAGTTGAGGAGGAACTTCTTCACTCAAAGGGTGGTGAATCTCTGGAATTCTCTGCCCGTTGAAGTGGTGGAGGCTACCTCGCTAAATATTTTTAAGACGCGGGTTGATGGGTTTTTGATAAGAGAGGGGATTAAGGGTTATGGGGAGAGGGCGGGAATGTGGAACTGAGCCAAGACAGATCAGCCATGATCTTATTGAATGGCGGGGCAGGCTCGAAGGGCTAGTTGGCCTACTCCTGCTCCTATTTCATATGTTCTTATGTAATCAACCATGGCCAGATTGAACTTGGGTCCCTGGCACTGTGCCACTGTGCTTTGGGTGGGGGACGGGGCGAGGGGAGAAGGTGGAAAATCACTGGTATAGTTTAGATGAAGGAACTTGCACATTGCTATTCTTGGTGGCCACGTCTGGATGCTCAGACTGAGGAAAAAGTGAGACAGTGTCAATCCTGTTCATAAATAAAAAATACACTACGTTGCCTCCTTTACCTCTTTGGGAGCGGCCTAAAATGCCATAGCAACAATTGCATGTAGATTTTACTGGTCCATTTGAGGGATACATATTCTTACTCATAATTGATGCACACTCAAAGTGGCCAGAAGCTGTTACCATGAGATGTGCTACATCTAAACAAAACATTGAAAAACTTGCTGAAATTTTTGCCAGATTTGGTAAACCATAACAGATAGTTATTAATAATGTTTCCCAGTTTATTTCACAAGAGTTTGAGGATTATCTCAACATAAATGATATTCAGCGCATAAAATCAGCACCTTATCATCCCTCAACCAATGGATTAGCTGAAAGATTTGTATAATCTTTGAAATATTCTCTAAAAGCTTCAATAGAGCAAGGTTTGTTCTCTCATCACGTGAATAGCTTCTTGGCAACTTAAAGAAACACTACTTATGTGATTATCCAAAGTTCACCTGCATTGCTACTCTTAAAGAGAAAATTGAGAACTATGTTTTATTTGTTATTCTCTCTAGAAACTTCAGAGATATTACAGCATCAACAACAATCTCAAGTTGCTAGATGAGAAGTGAGGGCAAAACAGCCCTCATTTCAACTAGGAGATTGTGTGTTAGTGCATAATTATGCCATGAATGAGAAATTGGCACCAGCCAAAGGTTTAGCAAAATCTGGATCCAATTTCTTACTAAAGCAAGTTCAAACCAAAGATGAGTTAGTTTGGTGATGCTATACTGACCAATTACTATCATCTCAAAATGATTTATCAGAATCATTTCCAATAGTTCCAACTTCTTCAGTCCCTAGCATTGTAAATATGACTACAGAAAACTTAGTTGAATCTGAGTTGCCTCCTATACTACAAACTTAGTTGCAAGAGAAGACGAGTCGACTTAAGTTCTAGGGTCAAGGACAGTCAAACTCCAGAACGTTGTATTTAACTAAAAATAAATAGACCTCCCCCAGATCGATCACCTTTTTGATTGTGTATAATGGTTAATGGTACATAGTACAGTGTTGAGATCATTAACGATCGTATGTATAACATCACAATAATTTGTTGTCGTGACCTCAGAATTAAAGGGGAATAGATGTTATATATTTAAAAAGGTTGCATGATTGCTTTAAGAGCTGATCACATGATTTGATGCCATTAGGGTGTTGCACAGGCTGCTATTTTCATTTCAGTTTGTACTCTGTACAGGCAAGAGGGTGGCATGGTGGCACATTATTTAGCACTGCTGCCTCACAGCACCAGGGACATGGGCTCAATTCCCACCTTGGGTCACAGCTTGTGTGGAGTTTGCACATTCTCCCTGTGTTTGCATGGGTTTCTTCCAGGTGCTCCAGTTTCTTCCCACAGTCCGAAAGACGTGCTGGCTAGGTGCATTGGCCGTGCTACATTTGCCCTCAGTGTACCCGAACAGGCGCCAGAGTGTGGCGACTAGGGGATTTTCACAGTAGCTTCATTGCAGTGTTAATCTAAGCCCATTTATAACACTAACAATTAAAATTAGAATACATTTGTTGTTGTTTGTTCGAATCTTTATGTGCAAAACACAGCCATTTCTTTTGATGTAAAACCCACAAGCCCTAACGTAAATTGGACATTACACAGGGTTAATATGGTGAGTCTAAACTCAATGAAGCAGATGCCTTCCCCCGTATGAAAGAGGTGGTGTGGTCACGCCAACTGGCAATGATCAACAAGGTGACTTTGGGAAGAAAGACTTTAGCTGAACTGTTGTCCGGACTTTTAAAGTGTGGAGTCATTAAGTTTCATATTAGAAAGCCGTACTTTCTGCGAGCATATTCTTCTGACAGTTGCAGCAAAAATATATTAATCAGACAGAAACATACATAGTCTGGCCAATGCACTTGAGTGTTGGTGAATTGCTTTAAATCAGGAACTTGTAACATCAATGGCATATTGATTTCTTGCAACTTGAGACTGAAATGTGCGTTTGTCAGATTTTTTTTGTCACCAGGAAGACAAAGAACGCAGCTATAAGCACTGCACCACAGTGTTTAGACAGTGGAGGAAAGAAAATCCACCAAACCATTTAATTCAAGTCTCCTGGAAAGTGTTAAAAGTGTCAGCCAAAGATATCTTGGCAGCACTTACCTTTACAATGAGTGCCATTGCCAGTATATCCTGGTTTGCAGATGCAGCTGTGACCTCCGACAGTATTAAAACACAAAGCATTCTCATCACAGCTGTGTTGCATTGTGCTGCATTCATCATGATCTGACAGGGAAAGAAATAATCTGCATCAAAATAAACTCAATTATGGTCAAAGTGCATTTCCGAAATTCACATCAAAATGAATATTTTTCAATTTTCCATTGGCCACATGGTGAAAAATTCCAAATGGCAACATATCCATAGAATCCCTACAGTGCAGAAGGAGGCCATTCAGCCCATCAAACCTACACTGACAACAATCCCACCCAGGCCCTATCCACACATATTTACCCACTAATTTCCCCTAACCTAGACATCTTGGGACACTAAGCAGCAATTTAGCATGGCCAATCCACCTAACCTGCACATCTTTGGAGTGTGGGAGAAAACTGGAGCACCTGGAGGAAACCCATGCCGACATGGGGAGAATGTGCAAACTCCACACAGACTCGTCACTGAGGCCAGAGTCAAACCCGAGTCACTGGTACTATGAGGCAGCAGTGCTAACACTGTGCTACTGTGCATCAACTTTGAGCAATTCTCATCTACCACACAACCATCTGGCATTCTTCAAGAAAAATATAAATATCTATTCTTATTTTGCAGCAGGATTTTTAATTTGTATGTTCAAACGCAAACAGCTGGTCTCCCGTGAGCTTATTAATGTTTAGCCGCTGGCCTGACCTCACCCTTTTTAAAGTCACTATGCACAGTGCCATGTGAGATGCTTGATTAGAGATTCCCTTCTGCAGATGGAAGTTTCTTTCGATTGTCAGCTTCCCTTCTTGTCACTTCACAAACGTTCGAGGTATAAAATTGTTCAGTTGTGATCTGTTAAGGCTTTCAACAAGGTATGTGGGCCACTCAAAACTTGTATGCAATTAGATTTCTTTTATTCATTCAGGGGATGTTGGCATCATAGGCTAGGCCAGTATTTATTGTCCAATATTGAGGACATTTGAGAGTCAACCACATTGCTGTGGCTCTGGATTCACATGAAGGCCAGACCAGGTAAGGGTGGCAGATTTCCTTCCCTACAAGACGTTAGTGAATCAGATGGGGTTTTACAACATTTGACAATGGTTTCATGGTCATCAGCAGATTCTTCATCCCAGATTTTTATTGAATTTAAATTTCACTATCTACCATGGTGGGATTCGAATCCATGTCCCAAGAGCATTACTCTGGGTCTCTAGATTACTAGTCCAGGGACAATACCACTACAACACCATCTCCCCACTCTCTATGCAGAGACAGACAGCTTAGAAGATAGGCTAAAGTAGCAATCTCATACTGCTTATGGCACAATGGTTTGCTCTGCAGCCTTACAGCATCTGGGACCTGGATTCAATTCTTGGCTTGGGTCATTGTCTATGTGGAGTTTGCACGTTCTCCCTGTATCTGCTGGGTTTCCTCTGGATGCTCCGGTTTTCTCCCACAGTCTGAAGATGGTTGGGTGGATTGGCCATGCTAAAATTGCACCTTAGTGTCAGGGGGACAAGCTAGGGTAAATATGTGGGGTTATGGGGATAGGTCCTGGATGGGATTGTGGTGAGTGCAGAACCGATGGGCCAAATGGCCTCCTTTTGCACTGTAGGAATTCTGCGATTCTAATTGACTGTCTTGTTTTTTGCTGTTGCTTCCCAGGATGTGGGTTACGTTTATTGCCTATTCTGGTTGCTATAACAACTGTGAGACTTTTTAACTTTCTTCAGTGGGTGCTAACAGCTAATCACGCCTTGTGAACACGAACCACATTTAAGTTGGGTGAGGCTGGGGTGAAAGATGAAACATCCTGAAGAACCATTAATGAACCCTGTTCATTTTTATGACAACCTGACAACATTTCCTAGTGCTGATGAAGAAAATACAACAATTATTGAATTCAATTCACAACTGGGTTTGAGCGGCTTGGGTGGCTTTTATTTTGATTTTCTTGTGCCTGACTTGGATCATAATGTGGGACATTGACATAAACTCGGGTGATAAGTTCACATTGTACAGCATGCCTGAGTTCCAAGTGCTGCACCATCTGTAAACCTAATTATTTCTTTAATCCTTAAATAAATTTGATTATTCACAGATATATATATATATATATACAATTTGGCCAATCCTTTTAAATCTGCCCTTCATTATCTCATGTGTCACGCTATGGAATCAAGTGTAACACATTAGGTATCAACAGCACACATATGAGAGCTGACGCCCCCCTCCATCAACACCATCACCCTCACCCTCCTGTCACGTAAAGCCTGTGTGTTGGCGAATAATGTCGCCAAAGGGCAACATCTCAGAGGGATCGGTGAGGACTAAGATGGAATCCTGCGGTACACAGGAGTTGAAAGTCAACAGGACACACCACTCCTTGAGATGTGCCGCATTCAAGAACAGAGCATTATGGAATAGGAGCTATGGAGCCATCAAGCACACAAAAAGTCACTTAGTGTGCCAGTGGCAACTTTAAACCAGACTGCAATGCCATGAACAGAACTGGCTGAAAGGACTCTAACTAAAGAGGTTGGCACAGATTGCATTCTAGAACAATAGAGAATGACCAGCTTGGAAGGCAGGCAGTACGTGGACAGAATGCTGAAGGAAGCTTTTTAAGGGAGATTTGTGTGTATATGTATATGTCTCTATATCTATATACTATATATATTTCATGTTGCTCCATAACCAAACTAAATTAACATTTTACAGTGTTTAAACATAGATCTTCTATGAATCATGCACAATTGAAGCTGAATTTTATTATTTGGATCTTGAGCTTAAAAGTGATAGGTCTTTCTGATTTTTCTTCTGAAACAAGGTATTATGAAACAGGCCCAATGTCAATGTGACGGATTTGACTTTGAATTCGCTCTCTGCTCTCTTGCCTCTTGTTTCAGATGCTGGGATGGTAGTCACACTTTAAACATAATTCACTGCCTTTTTGAATATTTGGAATATAATAATGTGTTTGATATTGGATTGTGATGGTTTAGTTCTCAATCTCATTACATTATTGTAATGCCACTGCACAGCAGCAGGAATGAAAATATCTGCTACCTGTGTGTCAAAATAAGTTATAAATCAAAGATCAAAATGCTGACGTCAGTTGATAAAACCAGAAGAAGCACAGCTTTGTTTAATAACATGACCAAGAAAAAGGTTTTATTAATTTTATACTTTCCATCTCAGTTAAGCTTCTCCACAATACCAAGAACTTGCATTTATGTGTACATCCATCAACATTGCAAGACACCCTGAGAATGCGAGCAAAAGAAATGTGAGACCCAGCTGCACAAGGAGAGATTCGTACACATGATCAAAATATTGGTTGAGGAGGTAAGTTTAAGGAGTGACTTAAATGATGAGAGAGAGGTGGAGTGGTTTAGAGAGTGGGCTTTGAAGGATGGGACGGAGGCAGGTGAAGGCATAACCACAATCACTGGAATGATTAAAATAGAAGTTGTGCAAGGGACCAGAATGCAGGAACGCTGTCAGGCCAGAGGAGGTTACAAAGATAGGGATAGGCAAATTGTCTCAGGGCTTGCAGTCATCAGGGAATTATTAACAAAAAAGGAGAACTATTATTTAACAGCACAAAAATATGGAATGTAATGGAGTCATAGGCTGGAATTTTACCAGAAAACGGCACTCTCCATTGGCCTCAGGCTGGATTGTACGGTGAACCTACCAGTAAAATTCCACCCACAGAATCATAGAGGTTTACAACATGGAAATAGGCCCTCAGACCAACATGTCCTTGCTGCCCTTTTTGTTAATCACTAAGTTAGTCCCAGTTTCCTGCGTTTGGCCCATATCCCTCCATACCCCATCTTACCCATGTAACTGTCTAAATGTTTTTTAAAAGACAAGATTGTATCCGCCTCTACTACTACTTCTGACCACTTGTTCCAAACACTCACCAACTCTCTGTGTGAAAAAATTGCCCCCTGGACCCTTTTGTATCTCTCCCCTCTTGCCTTAAACCTATGTCTTCTAGCTTTAGATTTCCCTACCTTTGGGAAAAGATGTTGACTATCTAGCTGATCGATACCCCTCATTATTTTATAGACCATCTCTCAGATCATCCTTATGTCTCCTACGCTCCAGAGAAAGAAAGTCCCAGTCTATCCAGCCTCTCCTTATAACTGAAACCATCAAGTCCTGGTGACATCCTAGTATATCTTTTCTGCACTCTTTCAAGTTTAATAATATCCTTTCTATGACAAGATGACCAGAACTTTACACAGTATTCCAAGTGCGGCAGAATGTAACTGCAGTCTTCCCTTTCAGGGTTGCAACTAGACCAATGGCCTGCACTCAAGCAGCCTATTTTCAAACACAAACTCCTGAACTCTCAGTTGTCTTTTGTTAACCAGTAAAACTCAAAAGAGGCAAATCGCAGATGGCTTTTTAAGGAAAAAATGTAGTTCTAAGGATAGGATTATGAAGTGCAGTGAAGAAAATCCTGCCAGATTATGTAGCATATTATTCTAGTATGACTAATCTATGCTTTCCACTCCAGTTTTTATTTTTTTTTAATGGAAACAAAGATACGAAGGAACATCTGATTTGAAAAATGCTTTCTTTTCAAAAGACAAAAGCTACATATCTGCAGGAAGGATAAGAGTTGGAAGTAAAACCAGATGGACACAAAATTGCTGACACATTAAAAAGGTTAAGACATCATTCTTTTTAAGAAATCCAAAATCCCAGTTATTTACTGAAAGAATTGAGCCACTAGGTTCGACAGTTTAAAGTGAAGTAATGTTTATTGTACAAGAGTCAAACAAAGCAAATTAAATACTATCTGGGATAACCACCCAGAATCAGCATCAGTTAAACATGAATTAGCAAGAAAATTGTGGGTCATAATTAGCAGATACTACCTTGTTAAGACTAGGGGCAGGGTTCTCTTGAGTTTCATGTGCTGTCTTCACCAAGAATAGCAAAAGTGTGCAGAACCTCCTCAACTGGGTCTGGATATCAACAGGTCTAGATGGTGTAAATCCACCAATGTTACCTTCATGTGACAAATAGCTGCTACAACTGTATATTTGCCTATTCTCAGCTTCTGGATCTAGCCTCCATCTACTTCAGCCTGCCTGTACTGCACCAATGGAATCATCATCCGAGCTCTGTTTGCTTCATGTCCTTTTATGCAATATCAACCAATTTTAGTTTTCTTTCCAGAAGATGGATAGGATAGAGGTGGAAAGACTCTTCCCGCTCAAAAAAGACAATAGGACTAGGGGGCAACAGCCTCAAGATAAAAGGGGGCGGTTTAGAACGGAGTTGAGGAGGAACTTCTTCACTCAAAGGGTGGTAAATCTCTGGAATTCTCTGCCCGTTGAAGTGGTGGAGGCTGCCTCGCTAAATATTTTTAAGACGCGGGTTGATGGGTTTTTGATAGGAGAGGGGATTAAAGGTTATGGGGAGAGGGCGGGAAAGTGGAACTGAGCAGCGACAGATCAGCCATGATCTTATTGAATGGCGGGGCAGGCTCGAAGGGCTGGATGGCCTACTCCTGCTCCTATTTCTTATGTTCTTATGTTCTTAAGTTTTGGTTTCTAATTGCAGTTTTGAGTATCCTTAGAGACCGGAAGGCTCTGTTTCCTATTTCTGCTTGTCTTTTTAGCATTGGAATCTGTCTCAAATAGAAACAGGCTTTGACACTATGGATTCTATGACAGGCTTACCAGGGTGCTGACATGCTGATATTGGGCCATTTTTCTCAGGCATTACAAAACAATCCTTAATCTAAAATAGAACCCAAAAATGTTTCCTTTTTTAGAGCATCCTCCATTGGTCCCTTCAAAGATTGTTGGTTAGATCACTCAATGCCCAGCACACATGAGGCTGACCTGCATGGTGCAGGCCCCACCCACTCCAGGAATTGGCATCCCACAGCTGCACGGGACCCTGAATAGTTGGCATGTTTTGGACAGGAGTGTTGGCTGCTTATTTATAGGCCTATCTGACATTGGAATCAGGCAAGAGAATAGGTTTGTAAGTGACCCATTAGATGTTCATCTGCCTCAGCAATTTTCAGGCAATTAACAGGGGGCAATGATTGAAAATTAATTGATGTATATTTTCATGTTTTTCAGTCTGCCCATTCTTCTACTTTTTCATTGAATTTAATACTTTCATGCATTGTTCTCTGCTATCGTTTATTGCCAGATTTTAACTTATAAGATTTTGTCTCCAAATCCTCTCAGAATTTCCTTGGTATAGCATACTGAACTGTCATCTTTTTGTATCGATTTGATTCCAGCCATCTTGTTTCTGGTACACTGGTTAGCACTGCTGCCTCACAGTACCAGGGGCTTAGGTTCGCTTCCCGGCTTGGGTGACTGTCTGTGTGGAGTTTGCACGTTCTCCCCGTGTCTGCATGGTTTCCTCTGGGTGCTCTGATTTCCTCCAACAGTTCGAAAGATATGCTGGTTAGGTGCATTGGCCACGCTAAATTCTCCCTCAGTGTACCCGAACAGGCACTGGAGGGTGGCAATGAGGGGGATTTCACAGTAACATTTTTTAAAAGGTTTATTAACACTGCAATGAAGCTACTGTGAAATTCCCCAAGTCACCATACTCCGGCGCCTGTTTAGGTCAATGCACCAACCAGCACGTCTTTCAGACTATGGGAGGAAACTGGAGCACCCAAAGGAAACCCACGCAGACACAGGTAGAATGTGCAAACTCCACACAGACAGTGACCCAAGCTTAGGAATCAAGCCTGGATCCCTGGCGCTGTGAGGCAGCAGTGCTAACCACTGTGCCACCATGCTACCCACTTCATTGTAGGGTTAATGTAGGCCAACTTGTGACTAATAAATAAACTTTAACTCTAACCGCTGTTACTTTTATCACACAATCTTGATTTGAAAACTCATTTTAGTTTGAAACTCACAATAAACCCCATTGGTTGCAGTGCCTTCTAAGAAATACATTTACTGACTGCAGACCATTTTTCTAAGTTCTTAGAATATATTGTGCCTCATGCCACCTGATCAGTGAAAACATTATCTCATCAAAACAAGTGTTCTCTTTAAAATCGACAAAAATTTGCAAACTATGGTGATAGTGCACAGGGAAGGTGCTTTGTACAAAATGCACTGGCCAGTAGCCATACTTGGCATCAAGCTTTGATAAGAGTGTTGCACCTGCAAATCTTAGATTTAACTCTTCTGATATATGTATTTTGTAAGGACAATGTTTCAAAGCTGCATTTAAATTTTGTGGATTGAGGCATACACTAAATGATCTGTCCTTCTTTATGTCACACATGATTGAACTGTACCATTTGGTGTGCACTTGTATTTTTCTAAAGGTTCTGTCTTTCTCCATTTCGTCTCGTTTGATCTTTAATTTGTCTTGTAAATGGATGTTACACATATCGTGATGGATCAGTTGATATACTCGCAATCTCCTGCAAGTGTAATGTTGCAGCTCCCTTGAAACTGCCAATTTTGTCAAAACATTCTGGATATTTCGATCTTTGTTCAAAACTGATAAAAGAGGAATGGCTTCTGAGGTTGATTTGATTTGTGATGCCTGACTGATTTCATGGTTTGTTACTGGTGTAAGGTTGTGGTATGCCAGTAGACCTGCTAGCACCAAGCCTTAGCCTCTACAATGTAGAACATCTGTGGCATGAAGGAGGATTGATTGTACTTTCACTCCAGGACTATGGATCCTATACATGGAATTACCGACCATTGTATGCTACAATTTCAGAGCAGGTTTCACCACGGCCTTCCATGTCTATGGCTTTCAGAATCCACAGAATTAAGCTGCTGACAGTTTGCCCTGTGTTAATCTTTGGTTGACACAGGGCAAACTGTCAACAGCCTAATTGGTAAACAATAATTAGTAGACACCAACTTTCTCAATGCACCTTGGCAAATACTACAGACGATGTGACAGAATCCATGTTTTCCACGAGACTGATGGCATGAAAACTGTCTCATCATGCCCATCATCGTCACATTTTAGTTTGTCAGCCACCTCAGTAGTGTGTTTCTGATGGGATACTGGGTGGTCATTCTTACTGTTTGAAGATACCCATTGTGTACAGTTTATTTAGATCAGTGCAGGTCTCTTGGTAGCACCATCATTCTTTGCGCTAGTGCACTGCTGCTGCCAATGACACTTTCCATCATACAGTTTGTTGAAAAGCTTGGCATTTGCTTGGCACTTGCAGGAGGTCACATCATCCACAAATCTTGCTAGGTTTGGGTATTTGAGTGAATGCGTCAACAATTGAGGTTGTACATAGGACCTATAAGCTTTGGCATTTGGCAAGGAGCACTTGGCATGTACATCTGTCCTTGAGTAGTTCTTCAATGCTATACATTTTGGGCTTATCTAGCAGATCTTTCAGGAATGCTTTCTTGGGAGTGGGTCTGACCAGCAACTCAGCAACTCTGATTTGAAAGATCACAGTACGTGTCCTTCCCTCTGCATTTGCTGCCAAAGTGGTTTATAGTGGCACGGTGCACTGGTTTCCACCTACAGTCCGAAAGATGTCCTGATTAGGTGCATTGGCCCCGTAATTTCTCCCTCAGTGTACCCGAACAGGCATCAGAGTGTGGCGACTAGGGGATTTTCACAGTAACTTCACAGTGTTAATGTGAGCCTACTTGTGACACTAATAACTAAATTTTAAACATATAGAACATAAAACATAGAACAATACAGCACAGAACAGGCCCTTCGGCCCACGATGTTGCGCCGACCAGTTAAAAAACAATGACCCACTAATCTAAACCAATCCCTTTTCATCCATAAACCTATCCACGGATCTCTTAAACGCCCCCAAACTAGGCGCATTTACAACTGCAGCAGGCAGGGCATTCCAATCCCTCACCACCCTCTGGGTAAAGAACCTACCCCTGACATCCGTCCTATAACTACCTCCCCTTAATTTAAAGCCATGCCCCCTCGTGCTAGCTTTCTCCATCCGAGGAAAAAGGCTATCACTATCCACCCTATCTAAACCTCTAATCATCTTATATGTTTCAATAAGATCCCCTCTTAGCCACCTTCTTTCTAGCAAAAACAACCCCAAATCCCTCAGTCTCTCCTCATAGGACCTCCCCTCCATACCAGGCAACATCCTGGTAAACTTCCTCTGCACCCTCTCCAAAGCCTCCACATCCTTCCTATAATATGGGGACCAGAACTGCACACAATACTCCAAGTGCGGCCGCACCAGAGCTGTGTACAGTTGCAACATGACGCTGCGTCTCCTAAATTCAATCCCCCTACCAATAAACGCCAAGACACCGTATGCCTTCTTAACAACCTTATCCACTTGATTCCCTACTTTCAGGGATCTATGTACACATACACCCAGATCCCTCTGTTCATCCACACTATTCAGAGTCCTCCCGTTAGCCCTATACTCGACACATCTGTTATTCCTACCAAAGTGAATTACCTCACACTTCTCTGCATTAAACTCCATCCGCCACCTCTCGGCCCAGCTCTGCAACCTGTCTAAGTCTCCCTGCAAACTATGATACCCTTCTTCACAATCTACCACACCTCCGACTTTGGTGTCATCAGCAAATTTACTAATCCACCCAACTATACCCTCATCCAGATCATTAATAAAAATTACAAACAGCAGTGGCCCCAAAACAGATCCCTGAGGCACACCACTCGTAACTGAACTATGGATTCTGTATGGTCTTGTTGAAAAAACATGGGGTCTAGTTGATGAATAGAGCAGCTTAACCTGATTTTGAACCTGTCTTAAAATGTAGTCCATGTCTTTGAGGAATCATTAGCGCTTCTGCCATTAATCTCTCAGATTGTGGAGACCTTAATTTCCAATCACTAGGCAAATTTTTACGGTTTGCTTGTCCGGTTCAGACACACCTGAATCAAGAAACGATAGTCCTGTACGCTGTTGAATTCAGATCATCAGTCAGCCATATTCCAATTAAAACTGTGGAATTTTATGGACATTCCAACAATATTCCTATGACCTTCCTCCTTGTTTTAATCAGTTTATTGTTCAGGAACTCCTGCAGCCTCCCATTATAACAACAGCCTTCTCCAGTCCAATTTTCACGATGGCTTTGTTTGCTTTCTTTGTTTTACACTCCTGCATTCAATTTTGCTCCAGCCCTGAACACTTGCCTTTCCAAACTGAGCTAACTCAGTGCTGATCCTCTCAGTGCACTGTCCCACTCATAGGACTGACATTGCTCTGTGCTGCAATCTCATTACAAGGGACTAATCTGCTTACCAACTCTTTACATCAGCAGTCACCATGCTGAGCTTTCAACACTCTTTGATGCTATAAATGCATTGCAATCTAACCAGACCATTGAGTCCGCATGACGTAAGGCTGTTCACATGTCATACATGTACTTGCCATGCTGTTTGACCATCAGTGAACATCATGTTGTGTTTTTGTCATGATATAAAAGCCGCAATCACTCAGAAGGAATTGGCCAAGTGCATGGTTTCATTTAGTCACGTAAGAACAGCGATACACAAAGGTAGAAATTTGGAAGCCAGCAGAGCTGTGCTGTGTTCTGCTCATAGGCCAAAGTGAAACTGAGACTGGATCATAATGCCAGTCCAGCACGCAAACCAGCCTCCCATCCATTGACTCTGTCTACAGTTCCTGCTGCCTCAGAAAAGCAGTAAGCATAATTAAGAACTCACCTACTTTGGACATTCTCTCTTCCACCTTCTTCCAACAAGAAAAAGATACAAAATTCTGAGATCACATAGCAACTGACTCAAGAACAGCTTCTTCGCTGCTGCCGTCAGACTTTGGAATGATCCTGTTACACATTAAGTTGATCTTTCTCTTCACCCTATTTGTAACTGTAACACCATATTTTGCACCCTCTCCTCTTCTCCTCTGTGTACTCTATGAACAGTATATTTTGTCGGTAACAGCTCATAAGAAACATATGACAATAATAAATCAATTCAGTTCAATTCAAATTCAATTCAATTCAAATTCACACGCTCTCAAGATGGCATGTAGACACATGATAACATTCATGACAACCCATTTTGCAAAGAGGTTCCCATTGCATTTACTTCAGTCTCAGTGACATGCCCTGGACTCCATTTTTCAGTGGGTCTCATGGGCCAGAAATACCATCCGCCATATTGGATGGTTAGGCATGCATTTTATATCTGAAGGTGGATGCCAATAAACCTCTGGGTCTAATTTAACTAAATCATTGGGCAGAATTTTCCCATCCAGCCCACTAAGGTCCATTGATTTTGAGTAGAATTTTCCAGTTTTGCATGGCCAGAAAATCCCACACGTGCGCTAGGCAGCGAAGGGTTAATTCTCGAAACAAAATCCAAGATTTCCAACGCACGTGAAACTATTTTGCTTTTTAATCAGACCAGCTTTCCTTCAGGTGGTTTTTTTCTTAAGCATTTCAGAAAGTCATTTTGCCGCATGTATTTTCTTTTCCTCTCAGAATGAGTGAGACCTCATGCGATTCCTAAAGCACTGACGCCTCAAAGCTAACAGTGTGTGACAGCTCAAAATGCCCCGCGTTAGTCACATTCAGTGGGCTGTGACAAGGTAAATGACACCAATTACCTGATATAATTACTGCCTCTGACAGTATCTCCCTTCCCCTCCCTCCACTCCTCAACCCCCAGTGATTGTTTGATGAGTTTTGCAAAGTCTGTGTTGTCAATTCCATCTTCATCCAAGATTCTCTACTGCTGTCAGCAGTCCTCACTCAGACATTGATTAACTGTTGCCGTTACAGCAACCTGCTCGCAATATCACCAGCTGATCAGTCAATTCAGTTTGCTGCAGAGGACCTTAAATATTTATAGCAATATTCTGGTGATATCTTAAAGTGACAGTCGCGCGTTGCTATAGAAATGAGGGAAAAAGCAATTCTCTGTCCTAAATCAGTCCGACATCCAAATGCTGAGAGAAACCGTTTTAAGCATGGCAAGCTCCTTGGAAGTAATGCTTCTGCACATGTGCAGAAGGACAATCACAGAGTTTGCACTTTCTGCGCACATTTGAATGTAATTGGATTCTGACTAAAATGCGTAAGAAAGTGCTTCCTTTCGAGTCATTACCTCGGCCCTTCTCCCATTTGCCGCATATGTTCAAACTTGATAACCAACCGCGTCTCAGCCCAGAGCTCACCAAGTTAATGACCACTTTCTTCCCATGACAAAATTTTCTCTGCTAGATATGTAAGGAATTAAATCATTAAAAGCCCTAGACATCCATGCAACTTCTGAAATAGGTCCCACCATCATTGCCATAGTACGGGCAGCCTTCTGGAACACAAGCTAGCTCAAAGTAGTTAACTAAAAATACCTCAGTGGGTGGTATGTTACTCTCTTCAAAATAAATAATGGGCTGAATATTCCCGTCTCACTCAAAATGGGAACCATAGAGTTCGGGATATGGAATATGCAAAGGTCCATTCACCTTGGGCGGGATTTTCTGGTTTCGGGGGAGAGTAGCTGGAAAAATCCTATCCCATGTGACAATGAAAAGTAATAAGTGACAGACAGTAACCATCTCCAACAAGGGAGAATCTAACCATCTGCCCTTGGCATTCAATGGCATTGCTAAATCCTCCACTATCAACATCCTCAGGGTTACCATTGACCCAAAACTGAATTAAAGCAGCCATATAAAGACCTTGGCTACAAGAACTGGTCAAGGGCTAGGAACCCTGCAGCAAGTAACTCATATCCAGTCACTCCAAAGCCTGTTCAGCAACTACAAGGCACAAGTCAGGAGTGTGATGGGAAGTTCTCCATTTGCCTGATGGGGGCAGCTCCAACAGCACTCAAGAAGCTCAACACCATCCAGAGCAAAGCAGCTCGCTTACTGGCACCCCAACCACCATCTCCAACAATCGCTCTCTCCACCACAGAGAGCGGTGTGTACCATCTACAAGAAGCGTGGTGGAAATTCCCCATCTCTCCTTTGACATCACCTTCTAAACCCATGGCGTCTATCACCTGGAGAACAAGGGCAGCAAATGCATAGGAACATCACCACCTAAATGTTTCCCTCCCTCACTATTCCTTCACTGTCACTGGGTCAAAATCCTCAAACTCCATTGTAACAGCACTGAGGATGCACCTACACCAGATGGAGTGCCGCGGTTCAAGAAGGGATGAGCAATAGACGCATGCCTAGCCAGCAATGTTCACATCCCGAGAAAAGATAGATTAACAAAAGCAATGTATTTTAATGTGTGCCATATATAATTACTGTGGCCTGCAGGGCCAATACTGATGAAAGTACTTCAAAACATTGTCTATGAATAGGAATAATAAGAGATAATGCCTCAGTTCCACTGACATAATAGGAGGGACTGGCACAGTGCACGGTGGTTAGCATTGCTGCCTTACAGCGCTAGGAAACAGGGTTCGATTCAGGGCTTGGGTTACTGTCTGTGCGGAGTCTGCACGTTCTCCTCATGTCTGCGTGGATTTTCCCTGGGAGCTCTGATTTCCTCCCACAGTCCAAAAGATGTGCTGGTTAGGTGCGTCAGCCGTACTAAATTCTCCCTCGGTGTACCCAAACAGGCACCAGAGTGTGGCGACTAGGGGATTTCCACAGTAACTTCATTGCAGTGTTAATGTAAGCCAATCTGTGACACTAATAAGTAAACTCAAACCTCAACAAAGGTTGAGTTTGTTTGATTAACTGCCCTATTAACACGGATGCTCTAGGAGTCACTGTTTTGGGAAGGGTTTACTCTGAGGTGACTGCTGCCTATCTCTGAAGGGCAGGCCTCTTGAATAGTGCAGGTCAGGCTGCTGCTGTGCAGATAGGCCCCGATTCAAATTTTCAGTTATACCAGGGCAAGTTTTCAGTTATGCCAGGGCACCTAGAATATTATGTGCAGTTTTGGTCTCCTTTTCTGAGGAAGGGTGTCCTTGCTCTCAAGGGAGTGCAGGGAATGTTTACCAGGCTGATTCCGGGGATTGGTGGGACTGATGTAGGAGGAGAGATTGACTGGGTTAGGATTGTTTTCACTGAAAATGAAGGCAGATCTCATAGGGACTTATAAAATTTGAACAGACTAGACAGGATAGATGCAGGGAAGATGTTCCTGATGGTGGGGGTAGTCCAGAACCAGGAATAACAGTCTAAGGATTCGGGGGATAGACCATTTAGGATGGAGGCGAGGAGACATTTCTTCACCCAAAGAATGGTGGGCCTGTGGAATTCATTACCAGAGGAAGTAGTTGATACCAAAACATTGAATGTATTCAAGAGATGGCTGGACAGAGCACTTGGGGTGAATGGGATCAAAGGTTATGGGGTGAAAGCAGGATTAGGCTCATTATTGAGTTGGACACTCAGTCATGATCATAATGAATAGCGGAGAAGGCTTGAAGGGCAGAATGGTCTCCTCCTGCTCCCATCTTCTATGTTTCTATGGTTCTATATTCCTATGTAAGTTTGCACCATGCAAGCTCCATCCATGTGCCCTGGCATTCAGCAGCTCAACCAGGCAGTTGTTCTCCAAGGTATTGCTGCTCAGTCTTTAATCTGTGGATCTACATGTAGCAATATTTCTCAAACTACCTCCAGACAAATACTGCTGGTAAATCTCAGGGCAACTTTCCCCATTCACTTCCACTATAGACCTGTATGAGCCACTTCATTGTAGAGCAGTGGGATACCTGGTAGAGCAAGTAATTCCTCAGTGAGATTGAAATGAAGCCCAAGCTCTGAATGGCATGGGACTCCTCACCCATTTAACAGAAGTGGGGGGGTGGGGGGTGGAGCACGGCGTTGGCTAATGCATTTCCCAGTCAGCTGAACAAGAGTCAAACTCACCTCTCACAAGACACTTAAGACAAGGAATTATTTTTATAGTGCAGAAGCCATTATGCACAAAGATATTGGGTTCTGGTGGATATTTCTGCAATCATTTTTCATTGTACAATTCACTTCTGTCCGTATTTTCTGAGCCATTTCTCAATATTGCTTCCTCTTTTATGTTCTGTGCCAGAGGGCAGACAAGAGCTCTCCTGACACTGTCTCAAACACAGGAGAAAGCCAATATAATGCACTGCATCTCATTGCTCATTACATCTCCGCTGATAAAGAAAAATGGATGCCACACTTTGTAAAAATGAAAGTAAATCATGTCGTTTTGGTTACATATTTACAGACTGGAACTATTTTTATGACAGTGTCATAAATAGACGCAAACCTTTCAGGACATTGCACTGTGTCCAAACGCTGAAAAGCCAATGACTGGATTTCTCTGGTCCTTCACGCCCCAGCGAGAATTTGGCGCTCAGCCCAAACTTCGTTAACATCGGCGGGACTGGAAAAACCCAGTTGCTGGCAAGGTCGGAGGATCCGGCCCAATATATCTTTGACATTAATACAGAATAATGAAATGTCCTCCAGGACTATAGATAAAAGGCCATTAATTGGAGAAATGTTGTACCAATGACTCTATAAACTGTTATTTTTAGCCGGTGCTGGTAGGGATGTTTCATGCTCATCGTAATCAAACAGGTTTTCACACTCCTAATCAGATGGAGGGATGAAAACTGTGTTCCAACTGAACTGTGAAAGTATCTGTAATAACTTCCAGGCAACTTCTAATTTCCCTGGAGTGTGTGGTATTATTAACTGAGCACTAGGCCATGAGCAACCCGAGGAGTGGAGGCAGTGAACCCTGCGGTTCCAATTTAGCAGAGCAGGGTGGTGAATAAATATTTGACATAAATCATGCATTCCCCTGGTGTCTGGCTGATGCTTTTGCTCGGAAAGACACAAGGTAAATGTTACTTCTTTTTTTTAAGCTTCACCAGTTTAAAAAATGTAGTTATTGAATTGTTCTGCTTCAAAAGGTCACCTCAGTCACGTACAAGCGCTGACATCTATCCTCATTGAGTTACTCCTAATCTCTCTCCAAACCTATCGGGGCTGATCCGCAAATAGATTTTTTGGTGCTAAGAAAAGCAAGGTGGCTCCACGGGCCACCTCTTGACGCACCAACCCCCCCCCCCACCACCTCAAAGCGTGCTTGGGGTCACGGGGTTGCCCATCATTATTTTAATGTCAGCTCCAGCTCAGTGGGTAACCCACTCTCTTAGTCAGAGACTCTTGTGCTCCAGGTCCCACCTCAGAGACTCGAGCATGAGATCTAGGCTGACATGTCGGCGCAGCGCCGAGGGAGTGCTGCGCCGTCAGACATGTTTCAAATAGGAGGCATTAAACCAAGGTCCTGTCTTACCCTCTCCAGAACAGCAGGAAAGTCCTCCTTTAGCGTCCTGGCCAATACTTTCCCTCAACCAATGGATTATTTGGTCAAAATCACTTTGCTGTTTGCTGGGGTTTGCTCTAAGTTGGCTGGTTTTTGTTTTATTCATTCGTGGGACAGGGCCATCAGTGATTGGCCATCAGTTATTGCCCAGCCCCATATCTTACATTCCAACTGTGATTATATTTCAAAAGTACTTAACTAGCCGCAAACAAATTTGGGATGCACTGAGGTCACAAAAACTCTGTATAAATGCAGTTTTCTTTCGTTCCTCGTTGCTGGATATTTTACTAGGTGCTATATTTACTTCTTCACCTTCATTACGGTTCTATCAGGTTAAAAGCCATTTCTTTTGCAGTCATTCCACACACACAATAACAGCTTGCCTCTCAAGTGGTTGGGCTGGTTTCATTGAAGGAGAGTTGGCTGAATTTCAAAGCCAATTTTCTTGTGTTGTGAATGCGAGACTTTACAAGGCAGGTTTTAAACTGCTTCATCTCAGGTAAAACAGAATGGGGGATGGTGAAAATCAGATCTGGATAGGCTGAGCAAGTGGGCGGGGACCTGGCAGATGGAGTATAATGTTAGCAAGTGTGAGGTTATCCACTTTGGCGGAAATAATAGTAGGAGGGATTATTATTTAAAAGGCGAAAAGCTGCAGCATGCTACGGTGCAGAGGGACCTGGGGGTCCTTGTGCATGAGTCGCATAAACCCAGTCTGCAGGTACAGCAGGTGATCAAGAAGGCGAATAGGATGCTGGCCTTTATAGCGAGGGGGATAGAATATAAAAGTAGGGAGGTCTTGCTGCAACTGCACAGGGTACTGGTGAGGCCACAGCTGGAGTACTGTGTGCAGTTTTGGTTGCCGCACTTGCGCAAGGATATTTTGGCCTTGGAGGGAGTGCAGAGGAGGTTCACTAGGCTGATACCGGAGATGAGGGTGTTGGACTATGAAGAGAGATTAAATAGACTGGGTCTGTACTCGTTGGAGTTTAGAAGGATGAGGGGGGATCTTATAGAGACGTATAAGATAATGAAAGGGATGGATAGCGTAGAGGTAGAGGGATTCTTCCCGCTTAGAAAGGATAGCAGGACTAGAGGGGGGGCACAGTTTAGATCGGAGTTGAGGAGGAACTTCTTCACTCAAAGGGTGATGAATCTCTGGAATTCTCTGCCCGCTGAAGTGGTGGAGGCTACCTTGCTAAATATATTTAAGTCACGGGTAGATAGGTTTCTGATAGACAAGGGAATTAAGGGTTATGGGGAGAAAGCGGGAAAGTGGAACTGATCCAGTTCAGATCAGCCATGAGCTTATTGAATGGCGGAGCAGGCTCAAAGGGCTAGATGGCCTACTCCTGCTCCTATTTCTTACGTTCTTATTATGTTCTTATATCGAACGCTGCCAGAAGACAGGCCCATGTGATCTGGCTGACATGCAGACAGAATTGGGTGGCAAACCTTCGATACTCGGGTGCCAGTTTTCATAACTTGTCACAAAAGAGAGGCAGATGGTTTTGCTTAGACATAGACTCTGAGAAAGAGAAAGAGAGAGAGACTGACAGAGAAAGGCCAGAAATAGATGCTGCCGTGCCAATGAGAAGGAAAAATTGTTGACCACCAAGCAGAATGCTGGTTAGAAGAGATTTTGGCTGGAATTTTACCACCCCACCAACTACAGGAATCGGAGTGGGTGAGGGGTGAACCATGAAAAGATCCATAGACCTCGGGCAGGATCTTACAATTTCAGGAAGAGCAGCACCATAAAATCCAACCCTTTGTATTTGATGGACAGGACTTGTAGAGATTTAAAGATCAAGGAGTTATTAGAAGGTGTTTTGCTGCTGGAAGTCAGTTCAATGATACTCAGATGATTTAGAGAAAGAACATCAAAGGAACACAGGAAGACTCACCCTGGAATGGTAGGGAGAAGGTATCCTGTTGGAAGCCAGGTGGAGTTCAGGACAATATCTGTTGGAGGCTTAGTGTTGGATATAAACATGGTAAGTGCTTTTGGTTTTGATAATTAGTTAATGGGGAAAGTACATCTTCTGTAGAGTAGTTGCCTACTCAAAAATGTTTAGTCAACTTTAGCTTGTTACAGTAAAACTCCCAAAACATGAAATCTATGCTTCCTTCTGCCGGTCACTGTGGAATTCATATCTCTTTTTAAAGATATCAGTTTCCATGGGGATATAATACTTACGCATGGCCAAATACATTGTAAATTTGTCTTTTTATTTTATTCTCACTTTTTCATATTTTAATAGTCATTGGAGATTTTAATTGTTTTCCCCATATGTCTCTCTCATTTCTTCTTTCCAATCGCCTCATTATTTCACATTTTGTACATGATTTGGCACACTTTCTGGTCTCATCGCTGAAGGGGAAATTTCGATCAGGATGAGTTCACAGAATCACAGAATATCACAGTGCAGAAGAGGCCCTTCGGCCCATCGAGTGTGCACCAACGCATGAAATGCTCTGACATGCCCACCTAATCCCTCTTGCCAACACTTGGCCCAGAGCCTTGAACGTTTTGGCGCGCCAAATACTTATCCAGGTACTTTGTAAAGGATGTGAGGCATCCTCCCTCCACCATCCTCCCAGGCAGTGCATTCCAGACTGTCACCACCCTCTGAGTAAAAAATGTTTCCTCAAATCTCCCGTAAACCTCTCACCCCCCCCACTGTTTTCCCTTTGCCTGTTGTGGAGGAAGGGCAGCAGAGTTCCCTGTGTGTCTGGTGAGGGGGAGGAGGGAGGTGTCTGTTTCCATCTCCATCTTGGTGCGGGAGAACTTTGTATTTATTAATGTTTTAGTTTGCCCCTCAGTGTGCCTCCAGCACTTTTTAAGACTAAGTTTCAAAAGTCAGCATTGGAGCTGAGGAGCAGCCTTTCTCACCTGAGCTAACACTTAGGGGGGAATCTTCCTGTCTCACCCACCACAGGAATTGTAGCGGGGGAGCGGGGGTGTAGAGAGGATCAAGTAACAGTCCGTTGACCTCAGGTAGGATTTGGGTGAGCGCGGCCAAAAAATCCCACCCTCAGTTAAAAATATTCCACTCGAGGTCGTTAAATGTAACTCTCACACTTGAATTTCTGATAGCAGCATAATGATGGATCCACTAATAACGGGAAAATATAAGTGACATGACCACAGTTGGCAGATTTACTGCTGATCTCTGGTAATTCTACCCAGCAGTAATGGTTACTGCCAGAGTCATTAAAGGTAAATTAAATCAATAACTTAGGGAGGTGAAGCAACTGGAAAACTTCCCATCTACATGCTGAAACTCAATTAGCGACATAAATAACTGTTGGCATTTATTCTGGCATTTCAGCATTACTCTGCATTTTGGAAGCATATACGCTGTGATTAAACCTTCCGTGAAATCAGGGTTGCAGTGAGGAAAAAGACATCTCAGGTCTAAGTTTCAGTTTTAGGTTTCAGTCAATATTTAGAAGACGTGGATGGTGCTTCTGGATAAAGAATGCTACTTCTTGGGTTAACATTTGTTAAAATTAATTTCTGTAACATGGGCATCACCGGCTGGCTAGCATTTATTGCCCATCCCTAGTTGCCTGAGGGTCAACCACATTGTTCTGGAGTGGCATGTGGGCCAGAACAGATAAGGACGGCAGCTGTGCAGGTTAGCGTGATTGGCCATGCTAAATTGACCCTAATGTCAGGGGGATTAGCAGGGTAAATGTGTGGGGTTACTGGAATAGGGATGTAGTCAATAAAGACTTAATAGGCCTCTTTCTGTACTGTAGGGATTCTATGATTTCCTTCCCTAAAGGGCACTGGTAAACCAGATGGGTTTTTCCAACAATCAACAATGGTTTCATGATCATCAATAGATTCTAAATTCCAGATATTTTTTATCAAATTCAAATTTCACCATCTGCTGTGGCGGGATTTGAACCCAGGTCCCCAGAATATTCACTGAGTTCATTGATTAATTGTGCTACTACCACTAGGCTATCGCTCCCAACATTGCACTCATCAGGACATTCGCAAGAATACTAATGTCAGGGGAAACCACAACTTTATACTGTATGAGAGGAGAATGCAGACTGGTTGGCAAGTGGACTCTGATTGGTAGAGGCATTATCATAGAGAATGCACCAGTTAATGGTGATTGACAGTTAACTGCCAAGCATTGTTTGAAAACTTAAACCAGGCAACTTGACTCTGATTGCCTTGACCAATTTCTTTCAATTAAATTGATTTAATTGACTCTGATTGCCTTGACCAATTTCTTTCAATTAAATTGATCTAATTGAAAGAAATTGGTCAAGGCAATCAGAGTCAAGTTGCCTGGTTTAAGTTTTCAAACAATGCTTGGCAGTTAACTGTCAATCACCATTAACTGGTGCATTCTCTATGATAATGCCTCTACCAATCAGAGTCCACTTGCCAACAAGTTCATCCCTACCTTGAGTTTGCTGTGGGGTTATTAGTTGGAATTGTACCACACAAAAGCCAAGAGGTTGGGAAATCTGCTGAGTTTATTAAAAAAGAAACAAATCAAAACATCTTTCCATTTACAAATAGGTGGCAAAAGGAAATATTAGAGCAGCTTGAACTGGCCCTCCTCCTATCCATAGCAGTACGAAGTAGTTTCTTAGTGATTGTTTTGTGGCCAAGAGGATGTGATGTTGATCTGTCACACAGGGATGGTAAGTGAGTTACTGTTGAAAAACAGAGAGCTGGAATTTCAGCCAGAAGCAGGGTGACGCGGTGGTAGTGGTTAGCACTGCTGCCTCAAAGTACTAGGGACCTGGGTTCAATTCCACCTTTGGGTGACTACCTGTGTGGAGTTTGCACGTTCTCCCCTTGTTGAGTGGGTTTCCTTCAGGTGCTCCAGTTTCCTGGAGATGCACAGTTTAGGTGGATTGGCTTTGCTAAGTTGCACCTTAGTGTTGTTTAATGATGAATGGGGTCAATATATGGGGTTAAGGATGTAGGGTGTGGGTGGCATGCTCTGTCAGAGGGTTGGTGCAGACTCAATGGGCCGAAAGGCCTTCTTCTGCACTGTAAGGATTCTATAATTCTATCGATTCTAACCAGAATCTGATGTTGGGTTCACAGATAATTCCTTTCATTACAAAGGCTCTAAAGAGACTGTTAACATTTAAAGAGAAATACAAAAGCACAGAGCCCAACTGAAAGAAACTTTACATACAAAGATCAAACACTTCTAACTTAATTGGAGGGGGTGAGGGGCCGACATTAACCTCGGGCGGGAATTTCCAGCCTCGCTCAATCATGGATCATATCTGATCCACACTGGGCTAGAGAAGGTGACGGTGACTGGAATAACTAACAGAGTACAAATCCTCAAAAAAGCTCACTTAAACTTATCATTCTTTGAATTCAGCTTTCGACAAGATCAACATCTGCTCAGTGATGAATAATCATAACTGTATTTACTTGGCAACAGGGGAAGAAACAAGTTCCTTCCTCCTATCCCGGACTCATTGAAGCTGAGGGAAAGAAGTTTTTTCTTATTATAAACCATTTTGTAATAATCTGCAGGGACCACAGAGGCAAATGGGTCCACTCTTTATTCTGTTGTTACTTTGATTCTCTACTGTGCCTGTCAATCACAAAACCAACCGCAAAGTCAGAAAGAACAGTCTGGGCATATTCATTCAAAGAACAAAGAACAGTACAGCACAGAAACAGGCCCTTCGGCCCTCCAAGCCTGTGCCCTAACTAAACTAAAAAACCTTTTGCCTTTACTCGATCCGTGTCCCTCTATTCCCTCCCTATTCATGTACCCATCCCGATGCGTCTTAAATGTTGCTAATGTGACTGCTTCCAGCGCCTCCTCTGGCAGTAGGTTACAGGCACCCACCACTCTCTGCCTGAAAAACCGTGCATCTCCCTTAAACTTCCCCCCCCCTCACCTTTACCCCGTGCCCCCTTGTAACTGACACTTCCACTCTGGGAAAAAACCTCTGACTATCCACTCCGTCTATGCCTTTTACAATTTTGTAGACCTCCATCAGGTCTCCTCCGTCTTTCCAGGGAAAACAATCCTAGTTTATTCAACCTCTCCTCATATTTAACCCCTTGAGACCGGGCAACATCTTAGCGAACCTTCTTTCACACTCTCTCCAAAGCTTCCACATCCTTCTGACAGTGTGCTGACCAGAACTGCATGCAATACTCCAAATGCGGCCTAACCAAGGTTTCGTATAGCTATAATTTCCCAGTCATTCATTATTGATAGGTTGCACATCCACATAGCTTGCAAATTTGTGATCTTGCACTGAATGGCTGACTGTACTCCAACTGAAACCAAGCTGAGTAGAAGCACCATGAGAGTTGTTCACAGTTAGATCAGGGTTCTCTGTCAAGAATACAGGTGTTGCTGTGGTTGTACTTTGACATTTTGTATTAATTTAAAACACCCACATACGCCGGTAATGGTGAGGTGTCATGCATCGTTTTGCCTGACTGTGTAACTCTCCCACATGCTGTTACGATCTGAAAATCCGCCCCTTGGATGCAAGCATTTAAACGCGGAGTTGACCACGGGTTACTGAAGGTAGGTTACTCAAGCATACATTAGGCCCTGGGTGATAGAAAAGCTGTGAAATCCTCTTTGATGTCCCAGCCTCTCCATTTCTCTGTGGCCTGAGCAACCACTTAGGTTACCAATGATAGCTTTGTCATTGCTCCAGTTCTTCGCAATTATTTTGTCACATAATATACCAAAAATAATCTTTTGTGGTTCAAATGTTCTGTACGTGTGCAGTAGTTCTCTGTTACTTGTCGGATTGCATCTGTGTGAAGTACCTGGGACTTTTTTCTACATTATAGCGTTACAAATACAATAAGTTGTATTTGCAAATCAGTACACTTGCATGAAAATTGCATTAGGGAACTTCTCTCCTTACCAAACGAAAAACATTGGTCTTATCATATAATCCCTACTTTTATCTAAATTATTTGTTAAAAATTATGTAAATTGTTAGAAAGTTGGAATGAGATTAAATGCAAAGAATTGGCTAAAAAAGGAACAATAGGTGTTTAGCTGCACTGAAGACTTGTGCAATGTACATTAGCCTATTGGCAGGGGGAAACCGACAACTTTGTTAAGCATAGTGGAGACTAGCAGTCCAGGCCAGGTACCTAGACCATAGCCATACCCAATTGCAAAGCAAGAGCTTCCCAAAAGAATCAAGTGATTGTACAGAAGAAAGCAGCACAAGTCTGTCTGTGTCAGACTCCATCATTTCTACTCTAAACAAGGAGAACAGTTTCCAAAAGAAAGCTCCAGGTCCTGTGTGGTAATTAATTGCTGAATCTAGCTCACAGCGTTAAAACCTATGGGATGTTGTTTCGGGGTAGCTGTATTTTCAGAGTTTAGGAAAGTAGATAGGTTTGGATTTGATCATACTGTCTGGGAAATCATTATTGTAGTTAATTGTAAATGTTTTTTACTGTTGTCTTTGCTTGCTGTGTGTTTTAATAAATGTTTTGTTATTTGAATAAGTTATAACAAGACTAACTCCTTTCCTCACCAGGATTCACCTCGTTTCTCACATTTTTTTTCCAAATCATTAAAATAAATAGGTAAGAACTGACATTCCAAGTTTCCCTTCTGAGATTTGGGATGCCTTCACACTGAACATCAGCAGGATTCACAACCCAAGCAAATAGTTTTCTGTCTAGATTGAATGATTTGTCTTGTCCAAGCCTGTAATTATGGTCTGTCGTATTCTGCATTGCAATTGCTTGTCTAGCTGCTGCTGTTCCGTGTGTTCAACCTTACCAAGGGCTGAATGTTGTGTCAACAAATTTCTAATTGACAAAGCTACGGTTAGGAGTTCAATATTGTGATGCCAAAATGCAAAGTATGACCAGGAACTTTATCCAGGCAGGCGCTATATGAAACAACATGATGAATTCAGCTATTGTTTCATTCAATGCGTTCAACTTACAACATTCAATGAAAATGAAACAATGGCCGAGCGGTATTATTGCTAGACTAATTATTCCAGAAACTCCAGCTAACGTTCTGGTAGTGACATTACAGGAAGGACGTGACCACACTGGAGTGAATGCAGAGGAGATTCATCAGGATGTTGTCTGGGATGGAACATTTAAATTATAAAGAAAGGTTGGATAGACTTGGGTTATTTTCTCTGGAGCAGAGAAGGCTAAGGGGCAACCTGATTGAGGTGCTCAAGATTATGAGGGACATGGACAGGGTGGATAGGGAGCAGCTGTTCCCCTTAGTTGAAGGGTCAGTTACGAGGGGACACAAGTTGAAAGTGAGGGGTGAGATGTTTGGGGGGATTTGAGGAAAAGCTTATTACTCAGAGGGTGGTATGCACTGCCTGGGAGGGTGGTGGAGGTGGGATGCCTCACATCCTTTAAAAAGTACCTGGATGAGTACTTGGCACGCCATGACATTCAAGGCTATGGGCCAAGTGGGATTAGGTGGGCGGGTCAGGGCATTTCAGGTGTTAGTGCAGACTTGATGGGCCGAAGGGCCTCTTCTGTAGGATTCTGTGACTCTGTGATCCTGCTTCTGGGGACCTGGGTTCAAATCCCACCATGGCAGGTGGTGGAATTTGAATTTAATTAAAAAAAATTCAAACTAATAATCTACTGAAGCAGGGAAAAGGTGAATGCATTTTGTACCTGAAGGGAAAGGGTTAATGGATTTTGTACCTAGAATATGTCACAAACATAATCCTTCATCATGACTGATCTTGTCAAGCTTATACTGCTCCTGGCAGTAATATAGGTTATTTGTTCATGTGTTACATGCTTTAACTCTCATTTTTATAAAAACAGATAGTTTAATGCGGCTGTTACTTTGTAGATTTTGTAAATCTTACCTATTTGTGTTAGTAGTTATCGTCACACAGATGGCAGATTACTATACCGGCTTTTAACAGGAAGAGTCCTGCTGGGACACCCACGAGTAGCTTCAAAGACAGGTACTGCTGCAGAAGAGGTTTGAGTCGTGACCGTGCGTCATGAGTGCAGCTGCCAGCAGGACTGTAATTCCTGATGAACTCTGGGCTTGCATCATGACCCAGAAAGGAAGAACTGAAGGTCTGGCAGGAATTGGAACTTTGAATCGTGAATCCTGCTGGAGCTCGTAATGTATAAATGCCCACTTGTGTTTGTGTTCTATGAGAAGTCTGTAGTCCTACTTCTCCCAAAGCTCTTGAATGAACACCAGAACTTTGAAATAAAAACACTGTATTTTGACTCACTAACAGTCTGAGGTATTATTTTACCTACATCAGTACTGTCCATTGTTGATTGTCAGAAAAACCCATTTGGTTCACTAATGCCCTTCAGGGAAGGAAATCTGCTGTCCTTACCAGGTCTGGCCTACATGTGACTCCAGAGCCACAGATGCCTTTGGGCAACTAGGGATGGACACTTAACTGCCCTTGGGCAACCAGGGATGGATAATAAATGTTGGCCAGCCAGCGACCCCCATGTCCCACGAATGAATTTAACAAAACTAGGGATTTACAAAGGATTATATAAGATTTAATTGTGTAGAAACAGGCCATTCAGCCCAATCAGTCCATGCTGGTGTTTATATACTCCACTCACGTCTCCTTCCTTTTTTCCTCATCTTAAACTATAAGGTAATCCTCTATTCTCTCCTCCCTCTTGTGTTTGTCTGCTCTTACCTTCAGTGTACCTCCTCTTCAACTACCTTCTGTGGCCACAACTTCCATACTCTCATCATAGAATCATAGAACCCTACAGTGCAGAAAGAGGCCATCCGGCCCATCGAGTCTGTACCGACCACAATCCCACCCAGGCCCTACCCCCATATCCCTACACATTTTACCCAATAATCCCTCTAACCTATGCATCTCAGGACACTAAGGGGCAATTTTAGCATGGCCAATCAACCTAATCTGCACATCTTTGGACCGCGGGAGGAAACCAGAGCACCTGGAGAAACCCATGAAGACACAAGGGGAATGTGCAAACTCCACACAGACAGTGACACAAGCCAGGAATCGAATTCAGGTCCCTGGTGCTGTGAAGCAGCAGTGCTAACCACTGTGCTACCGTGCCATCAAGTTTTGGGTAGAGATTTCCCATGAACTCTCCACTGGATTTCTTTTAGCTTATCATTTATTGAGAGCCTCTGGTTATTCTCATCCTCACAAGTGGAAACATTCTCTTTCTGTCCATTCTATCAAATACTTTTGGAGTTTTAAGGGCCTTGATCAGGTCTCACCAGCTGTTATCTTTCAAGCCATTAGAGAACCAGCCTGTTCGTCCTTTCCTGATAGGTACACCCTTTATTTTTCTGGTATCGTTCTTGTAAATCTCCTCTTTAGTGCTCCTATTTCACATTGTGGCAACCAGAATGGCGCACAGTGCTCAGAGGAGCCACTGTTCAGTGAGCTGTAACGTTGCCTCATGATACATGTAACTGCTGACAGCATCAGCCGATTGCCTTTTCCATTGACGGGTGATGCCTGTTCCTCTGGCAGTTGAATAGTTCAGTCTGTGATTTAATGAGCAGTGATCACAGCCACCAGCTGGGCCTGGTACGCAGACTCCCATCTCTACAGAATCCTCTTCCACTTAATACAAAACAAAACCTATTTTTAAACAGAATCTCAGCTCTGAATTATTCTTCTATAAGACTTTTCTTGACAGGTTGTGAATGTTCTAATCAGGTTGGTTCTGTCCACCGTTCTGTGTGAAACATTGGGCTGGATTTTATCAAGCCCTGGGGCAGACAGGCTGGGAAGTGAGAAGGCTGGTAAGATGGCGCAGGTAAGGTGGTTGGTGATGTGCAGACCATCGTCCTACCATCATGTCATCATGCCAGCAGTGGGACGGATCATCTGGCCAGAGTCTAAGGGCACAATCTTACCGGCCGTTCACACCCACTGCTGCTGCAAGCGAGGATGGAGAACTTGCCAAATCTTCACTCACTGCAGTGGGAGCAGAAAGGCCTGCTGGTGTGAATGGCCATAAGATTTTGTCCCAAGTGTCTAACTAAAGGCTTCTTCCTGCCTCCACTAGTAGTTAACTAGAGTACTGAGGGCTCTCTGCCAAATGGGGAGACTAGGGTCTGGGAAAGTAGGGGGATTTCACAAGGTACAAAACACCAGGGCCTATGCCTTAGGACTCAAGATTGCTGCTAAACAATAAATATTAATTGGCCATTCAATTTTTTTTTGGGATCTTGCTATTAACAAATTAACTTTTTTCCCCTTAAATAACTGTCATATGAAGTCTGTGATGCTTCTAACGCTAAACTGTGATATAAATGAATGCTTTTTGTTAGATTCACTTATACAGCAAAGATAGAAGAATGAAGAAGTTGCCATACGGTGGGCTACGTAAGCAGTTTGTGGAGCTTTATTAGTTTGGGTGTTGCTCGTTTACAGTCCAGGATGGAAGGATGGAATATCTCCCAAATACCCCTGTTGTAATCATGTGAGACACTACACAGAGATGCATTGGTTTACAATATATAACACCTTTCTTTAGCACTGCAGCCATGATAGGCTGAAGTGACACTTCCCAGCAAAGATCTCCAAGTACTAACAGACAAGGACTCATTCCTGGCAAAAAAAAACCCAACAATGTATATCATTGATCAGAAAATAATAAAGACATGCGCAATATTGAGATAGTAAAACGTCTCACAACACCAGATTAAAGTCCAACAGGATTATTTGGAATCATGAGCTTTCGGAGCGCTGCTCCTTCATTAGGTGATGAAGGAATATCTCAGGTGATGAAGGAGCAGCGCTCCGAAAGCTCGTGATTCCAAATAAACCTGTTGGACTTTAACCTGGTGTTGTGAGACTTCTTATTGCGCCCACCCCAGTCCAACGCTGACACCTCCACATCAATACTGAGGTAAGCAGCAATTTTGTGAGCCACCACTATCTCAGCATTACTTACGCAGAAATACCGCAGCGTTACCCGACCCTGTTAGGTAACTCTTTGGTCTAGTTGTTTGTGATATGCTGACCACCCTACTGGTGGTGGGCCTGAGTGACAGATATTGGTATGGATCAGCTGGGATCCAGGGGCCAGCTCCATCCCCATTGCCTTTCAGCCTCTACTTCCCTCTTCCTTGGGCTATTGGGAATGAAAAAACAGGCAGTATATAATTAGTGAATGGTTATTATAGCAAGGAGAGGGGTCTGGGCACCTTTGGGACACAGCTCCTCCTTTGCTAAAGAATGGTAAGTTTGGTCGAGGGTTAAATGGAGCGGTTGCAGGAAATGAGAAAGGACAGCGGGAGATAAGTCGGGGTGGATGAGGAAGATAAGGGTGGAGAGCAATAAGATGGGGAGGAAGGGGTGCTGGGGAGTGAGGAGGCATGTGGGATAAAGGGGTCAGAAAGAAGGATCAAGGCCCATTATTCCTCTCTTGGTTCCCTACAGGATAATGCTCAGATGCAGCCTCCTTTTTGGGCACCTAATGGTCCATCAATGTGCCCACAATGGCAATGGCACTGCACAATCTTACAGCGACACATCCCCCACCTCCATGCCTGACAAACCATTGATGCGCCTTCATTCTCCAAGATCACTTCCAGCAGTGGCCACTCCTCCCAGTGGTGCTATTGAGCAGCCAGCCTGCTGATTAGCTGACACCTTGCCACGGGGAGAACAACCAGACTTGGCTTGCCAACAAATCAGCACCCTTCCCTCGTGCAATATAAATGGTTTATGATTGTTTGGAATTTGACATTCTTATGTTTCTCTTGACGAGTGCAAGACGCTGAGACGGGACTTTGGTTCACTGCTGCCTCACAGCAGCAGGGACCCAAGTTCCGATTCCAGACTCGGGTCACTGTCTGTGTGGAGTTTGCACATTCCCCTCGTGTCTGTGTGGGTTTCCTCCGGCTGCTCCAGTTTCCTCCCACAGTCTGAAAGACATGTTGGTAAGGTGTATTGACCCAAACAGGCATCGGAATGTGGCAACTAGGGGAATTTCACAGTAACTTCATTGCAGTGTAAATGTAAATCTTACTTGTGACTAATAAATAAACTCTAACTGTAACAAAAAGCTTCAGCAGCGTGTATCTCTTTTCAACAACATAATTAAATGCATAAAATAAATCTAGGAAGCAGGTTTCATTTCCACCTAGTGTCAGCTGTAATCCTAGCCAAAAACCATCAATTATCAACATGCAAATATAGGTCACGTTCTTTCTTCCTTTATATATCGTGTTGACACTCCTTTTAAATAGACAAACAACCCATAGTATTGGATTGGTCTTTTCACTATTTATTAATACCAGTAATTAGTGTGGTTAACAGCAATAGGAATATTTAGACTCCTCATCTCTACTGCAGCACTGAAACATATCCAAAAATAAAACAAAAGGCGATCCAGTGTTGTTGAAATATTGAACTGCGTCTCAAGATCTACGAGTTCAGCTTGTATATCAGCCATTGGTTTAGGCAGCAAATATAAATGAAGTGCCACTGGAGTTGTAAATACACTCCCTTTCAATCAGCAAGTGCACGCAAGCAAAGCCAAACTGTCAAAACTAGACCCATTAAATCAAAGGAAGAGCTTCCATTTACCGTCGAGCATCAGAGCACTGTCAAACACATCGGGCAGCATGGTGGCACAGTGGTTAGCACTGCTGCCTCACAGCACCAGGGACCTGGGTTCGATTCCCAGCTCGGGTCGCTGTCTGTGCAGATCCTGCACGTTCTCCCCATGTCTGCGGAGGTGCTCGTCCCACAGTCCAAAAGGCGTGCTGGTTAGATGCATCAGCCATGCTAAATTCTCCCTCAGTGTACCCAAACAGGCGCCAGAGTGTGGCAACTAGGGGATTTTCACAGTAACTTCATTGGAATGTTAATGTAATCTATTTGTGACTAATAAAATAAACTATGTCAAGTTTTAGGATATAACATAAAAATTCAGTCACCGCTCATTCATATTCCTGGCATATAAATCAGAATATAAGCTAGAGTTCAGTTGGGCACTAAACAAGATGACTTGAGCAATCCCATTAAGAAGGATGATAAGAACGGTTGGGATGGAAATATCGCTGATCGAGTCTGAGTGCTCTTTAAGGTCAGAATTAAAAGGGCCAATGCCTTCCTGTCAGCTGCTCTGAGTTAGTAACTGAACCCTAGAAACTCTTTGTTAAGCCACCATTTCTTCTACGTCAACCACAGCAGAAGCACAGAGCTGGTACCCAAATAGAAGCGGCAGGATTAATAATTGATCAAACTTGTTCCTTCATATCCAACAGATCACACTTTGCTTGGTCGTAGCTGAGGAAAGCACTGTCAATTTTCTAGTTTTATCCCTTCTGTTCTTATTTTAAAAAGTATTCCAAAGCAGAAATGTAAATTTTGCCACAATCACTCAGAGGAACATGCCTAAAAACCATTTGCAATCTTTACAATCTTGCAGCAGGTAAGGGAATGATAGACGATGCAATTTGCTTGCAAACAATGAAAACATCAGACCTTGAAAGCCACTGTCAACCTATCAAACAGTAGATGCACAGTTTACACTGTACCCAACACATGTTAAAACTAAAGTTTATTTATTATTGTCACAAGTAGGCTTACATTAACATTGTAGTGAAATTACTGTGAAAATCCCCTAGATGCCACGCTCTAGCGCCTGTTTGGGTACACTGAGGGAGAATTTAGCCACGGGCAATGCATCTAACCCACACAGCTTTTGGAGGAAACAAAGAACAAAGAACAACACAGCATGGGAAACAGGCCCTTTGGCCCAACGAGCCCATGCCGCCATTTTAACATTGTGAGTGCCCTCTTCTACCTATGGCCTTTGTCTACACCTACTGGGGAAGATTGAGGGAAGGCTAACTTAGGGACAATTTGTCAACACCAATCAGCTTAAGAGCACGTTTTTGGGGTGTGGGAGGAAAGCTGAGTACCCGGAGGAAACTCGCGCAAACACAGGGAGAACGTGCAGACTCCACACAGACAGTGACCCAGGCCGGGGATTGAACCTGGGTCCCACGTTGCTGTGAGGCAGTAGTGCTAACCACTAACATTGTGCTGCCCAGAGCCAAGAACCAGAGATTGCTGGATGAGGACATCTAATTACTCAGCATTATTCTCAGAGGACTTCATCGTAGGGCCTAATTCTAGCTGCCTGTGCTATTGTTGACGGAGACTATTTTTAGTTTTGTTTGTTGAGCTACTTATGTTCATAATTGTAACTGTGATAGAATATCGTTAATAAGATATCAATGATATTCAGTTCTTGAATTAAAAGCAAAATACTGCGATGCTGGAAATCTGAAATGAAAATAGAAAAATGCTGGATAATCTGAATGGGGTGAATTTTCCTCTTCTGTCCGCCACGGGAATTGTGGCAGACCATGGAAAGGTCCGTTGACCTCGGGTGGGATTTTCTGGGCCAGCGTAGCCGGGAAATCCACCCCCCAGCAGGTCTGGCAGTATCTATGGAGACAAACAGACTTAACGTTTCGAGTCCATATGACTCCTTCAGAACTTGAAGTTAACTGAACACTCTGGCAATAGGCTTGTGTGTATTTGACAAGTAATTATAATGAGGCAAAAGAAACAAATGTACTTTTATGGTCTTTGATAAATCAGTGGAGTAGCACTCCCCTTTGAATCCTAATGACTGTCCACCCTCATTGGCTAACATTTCTTACTTGCTCCTCCTCTTATTGTACTATTAAGCTATTTGCATTTGAGGCTTGGGATGGACAGGAAGGAGTGCATTAAAGTGTTTGAACAGATGGTAAAACAGAGCAATTATGCTTCTAAATAAAATGTGAATGAATCTTAAAAGCGCATGTTATTGTCTACTACTACACTTCTGTCAACACTTCTCGCTGCTTCAGAAAAGCAGCCAACATCATCAAGGACCTCACTCACCCCAGACATTCTCTCTTTCACCTTCTTCCATCGGGAAAAAGATACAAAAGTCTGAGATCACATACCAACTGACTCAAGTACAGCTTCTTCCCTACTGCCATCAGACTTTTGAATGAACCTACCTCGCATTAAATTGACCTTTCTTTAAACCCTTGCTATAACTGTAACATTCTACACCCTCAAGTTTCCTTCTCCCCTATGTACTCTATGAGCAGTATGCTTTGTCTGTATAGTGTTCAAGAAATACTTTTCACTGTGTACCAATACATGTGACAACAATAAATCAAATGAAATCAAAGCCAAAACAAAAAGGGCTGGAAGAATACTATCATCAATAAAATTTTTAAATTTGTGCAGTCTATTTTTACAAGTCAAATCATGGTTCAAAGTCATGAACTGCGAGAAGTATTTGTATAGGCCTGACCTTTTAATCACATTTAATAACTCACCCCAAAGCCATAATCAGAGATTTGAAAACCAATTTGTCTGTGGGAAGTCACATTATTGAATAATTGAAAATAGGTTGAAGGTAAAGGGCAAGCAAATGTATTAAAACCCAACAATGTTTTGTGATAACAGTGAATTGTAATTATGTTGGAGATTGTATCCACTAAGGTAAGAATAGGAAAAATGGTAAATTCATTTCTGATGCAACATTTCAAACTCAGCATCTTTATGTTCTATTCCCATTTGCATCAATGATGTCTTATTTGATGAGGATTTATTTTTCAACAGTGCCAAGCCTGCACACCTGCAAATACCATGAAAAAACATTGATGAACCTATCAACAGAGTGTATTGTGGTTGAAGCCATATGTGTTCACAACAGATGCCAAGGAAAGGATTTACACGGCATGCCACCTCGCAGCTGGTAATAGTTATATGATGGCATTGAGATGCCAAGGGCGATATCCACAACTTGTGAAGGATGCTGATCCTAATTCAACAGAATGGCAGCTAGCCACTAGTGAACCTGATACGTGTTTCAGCAAAGCGGCTCTTTAATAGGAGATTGTGCAGGTAGCCATCATATCCCGTGCCTAACAACATTTTAAAATCTTTCTTTGCAATTTGGAGGACTTCTTTGTAAGTTAGCAAGAAATTATGACAATGCTTCCCATTGAGAATGTGTTTTCATTTAAATCAAGGGGGAATAAGTTGTAGATGCTGTAATGAAGATTGTCAGTGCTTGGAATAGCTTCTCTTTGAACAGTCATAGATCACTCTGCAATCGATTGCTATTAACATTTCTAACTGATGGCATCATTGCACAGATGTGTAGCGTAGGGAAATGCAAAAAAAATGCCTTGCAGGCATCCAGAGGGGCGGGTATCGAGCTGGATCATGTTCTACTCAAATGCAGGTAAAACAGGTCACTAGGAAAGCAAATAGAACACTTGTTATAAGAGGAATCGGATATAAAATTGGGGAAGTGTTACCACAGCCCCAGCGAAACTGCATCTTGGCTTTGGTCTTCTTAGTTAAGAGATGATGATAAGTGTATCAGAAGCAACTCAGAGAAGTTTCTTTTGATTGATTCTTGGCAAGAAGGGGCTGCCTTGCGAGGAAAGGTTGAACATGTTGTGCCAATGGAGTTTAGAATATGAGAGGCGACCTTATTGAAATGTACAAAATCCTGAGGCGCCTTGACAGGTCGGATACAGGGAGGATGCTTCCCCTTGTGGGAAAGACTAGAACCACGGGTCTCCCATTTTAGATCAGAGTTTAGATCAGAGTTAAGGAGGAACTTCTTCACTCAAAGAGTGGTGAATCTCTGGAATTCTCTGCCCATTGAAGTGTTGGAGGCTACCTCGCTGAATATATTTAAGTCACGGGTAGATAGGTTTTTGACAGACAGGGGAATTAAGGGTTATGGGGAGAAAGCGGGAAAGTGGGACTGATCCACTTCAGATCAGCCATGATCTTATTGAATGGCGGGGCAGGCTCGAAGGGATAGATGGCCTACTCCTGCTCCTATTTCTTATGTTCTTATTTAAGATGGAGATGAGGAGAATATTTTTCTTCGAGCATTGTTAGTCTGTGGACTTCTCTTCCCCATTGATTCGGGGAGTCAGGGTCATGAATAGTTTTAAGCTGAGTTAGATTGACTCCATTGTCAATCAAGAATCTAAAATAGAGTTAACACCACAATCTGATTAGCCATGATTATATCAAATGGCACAGTAGATTCAAGGGGTCAAATGGTCTACTGCTGCTCCTCGTTCTTGGGTTCTGATATTCTTTATTCCTTCCCCACTATTTATAAGGGACATATTTATGTGAATGTGCTTTGTTTCCGCCCTGAATGTGCTGGTCATTGGGTTGGATCAACTTCATGTTGCTTTTTCAAATGGTGATCCACCAATGTTAAGATCGACCAACTTCATGTTGCTTTTTCAAATGGTGATCCACCAATGTTAAGATCAGAAAGGGGGACTTTACAGGCACCGGCTCCACATTTACTGCAACCAATTATCAATGTTCAATAAACAATTCTAACTGAGGACATTTAAGGAACTGACTTACTTTATACCAAGGATGCAGCAACAATATTTTACATCATTCAGCTAATCATTGTGATACTAGGCATCTCATGGAGCACTTGTTAGATAGTTCTCTCTGTGCCCTTCAGCTCAAAAAACCTTAATGCGTGCATGTACTGTTATATATTGTCCATGGTCAGGACAATAGGACATCTGAAACCTTGCTTCACGGTGGAACAAGCTGTCTACCTCCTTTGCCAATGACATTTGTGGATTGAAAAAGAAGCAACGGAATGACTGAGGAGCTCAATGGATTAGAGTCAAATCAAATGTACAAGCAGATGGTGGCGGAGCGACAGAGTCACTGGACTAGCAATCCAGGGCTCCAGACTAATGTCCCGAGGACAAGGGTTCATGGAATCCCTACAGTGTAGAAAGGCCATTCAGCCCATCAAGTGTGCATTGATCCTCTGACAGAGTATCCTTTTCCTTGGGCCCAGTAACCCCACACATTTCCCATGGCTAATCCATCTGACCCACAAATCATGGGACACTAAGGGGTTACTTAGCGTGGCCAATCCAGCTAGCCTTTGGAATCTTTTAAAATGGTGGAATTTAAATTCAATTCATAAAATCTGGAACTGGAAGAAATGGGGACCATAAAACTATCATCAATTGCTGTTAAAAACCCATCTAGTTCACTAATGCCCTTTAGGGAAGAAAATCTGCTGCCCTTTCCGGGTCTTATCCACATATGACTCCAGACCCACAGTTGAAAGCGATTATTTTAGATTTCTCTTATTTTTGACAGAATACAGACACTGACAGAGCTAACAGTGGGGGGAGGAATGGTAACTTACCCACATGTTAATGCCGTCAGAGATTTAAAACAAGTAACCATGATTTTAAGACATATAAGTTGAGATTTTACATTCATTTCAAAGTATTTTACGTGATTAGCATTTCGGTCAATGCAAGGCACTGAAAGGCATTGTGGAAAAGTTCAATAGTTAAGAGCCAAAGGTGTGGGAAGCCTTAATTAGCAGACTTATACCTGGGAGATAATTATAATTAAATGTTTTAAATCTCTTACTGCATTAACATGTGGGTTAGATCTATCAATGTCTGCATTCTACCTAAAATACAAGAAATCTAAAATAATCACTTCTAGGGGGCAACTCTTAACTAACCTCTGAAGGTGGCACAGTGGTTAACACTGCTGCCTCACAATGCCAGGGACTTGGGTTTGATTCCCAGCTTGGGTCACTGTCTGTGTGGAGTTTGCTCATTCTCCCTGTGTCAGTGTGGGTTTCCTGCAGGTGCTCTGGTTTCATCCCACAGTCCAAAGATGTGCAGTTTAGGTGAATTGACCATGCTAAATTTTCCCTCAATGGAGTGTGGCGACTAGGGGATTTTCAGAGCAACTTCATTGCATTATCAATGTCAGCCTACATGTGACTAATAAATAAATAAACTTTAAGTGGCCTAGCAAGGCCTTTAGTTTAAGTACTAGAATAGAAATTAGGTATTGAAACAGAACAATTAGGTTGAGTTAAAGAGAAAAATAGACAAAGGATAAATAAGCAAATAAATAAAAATAAAAATTTGGCATTAATATCCCGATGAATATTTGCCGCCTGGAGGAATTAGAAGCCCTGATTTAAATTTTCTATTTCTGGGCAAGAGATGGTGATGGAGATTGCATTAACAATTACCAGGAATCGTGTGTCACTAATTACTAGCCCTAACTTTCCACAATGAGTTTAATGGTGAATTAGTGAGTGTACCCTCGTAAGTTCCTAAAAATAACTGTGAGGCAAAGGGATGAGATGCCGTTTGTGTAAAGCAAATGGGGGAATGGCGTAAATTGGCTGGCACATTCTATGTATCCCAACCCATGATGCATCCCTTAATGGCCTGAATGTGCTGGAAAACCTAAACATTAATAGCATGTTATTATTGTAGAGACAGTAATTGTAGGATGCAGAAAGATTAGGCTGAGTCACAGAGCAAAACAGCCAATGGGTAAATAAGAAAACAAATTAAAATAAAAATTTTATATCTTCAAATGAACTATTTGTCATACTATTTATATGAACTATTTTGCCACAATTAAATGCTGCATTAAAAACTTTTACTAGGTAATAGCCACTGGATGCGCCACTGACAAAGCTTGAATAACAATCCACAAATTCCTGATAGTACTTTCTTCCCTGGAAAATCTTACAATATTTACAAGAGAAAGGGAGAGAGAGGGAGCAAGCGAGAGGGAGCAAGTGAGAAAGAGAGAGTGTGAGGGTGAGGGGGGAGAGAGAGAGAAAAGAAGGGGAGAGAGAGCAAGTGAGAGAGAGAGACAGCAAGTGAGAGAGAGAGAGAGCGTGAGAAAGAGAAAGTGCGAGAATGAGAGAGGGAGAGAGACAGACAAAAGAAGGGGAGAGAGAGCAAGAGAGAGAGATGGAGAGTGAGAGAGGGAGAAAAAGAGAGAGCAAGAAAGAGAGAGAGAAAGGGAGAGAGAGCGAGAGAGAGTGAGAGCAAGAGTGAGTGAGAGAGAAAGAAAAACGGAGTGAGCGAGAGCCATTGAGTGAAAGGGAGAAACCGAGAAAAAGAGAGAGTGAGAGAGAGAGCAAGAGAAAGAGAGACAGCACGAAAGGAAGAGAAAGGAAGTGAGAGAGAGCAAGAGAAAGAGAGAGAGAGCGCTAGAGAAAGAGACAGAGCGAGAGAGAGGAAGCGAGAGAGAGGAAAAGTATTTCAACGTGTAGGTTTCACTGCGATCAATCAGCCATAGAAAGTTCAATGGTCTACGTGCCAGAATCATTAGCAAACCTAATTACAAAAAAAAGCTCTTAAACATGCTTGCAATGCCCCAGGTTTGGGGGAATAGATCAAACCACAGCAGATAAATGCAGCAATACAACCATCACGGAACTTAATGACAGGTAATCGCACTTTAACGAGATACAAACAGCTGCTGAAATAGCTGGCTCGCTTAATATGGAATAAGCACTATCTCCGTAATTAACTCCAATGGTAATGGGAAATAACATCGCTTGCCAGATATTGGTGGCTGCCTGGAATAAACTGGAGTAGTGTGAGTGATGGAGACTGTTCCTTCAGTGCTATTTATGTGTTTGTTGAGTTTGAATTGTTGGTCAGATAGTTTCTGAGAAATTGCTCATGTTTCCCACAATCACTTATCTCCATCCACATCACTGAAGTGCGGTGTGTGAAAATACAAAATAGGAAACTATGGTCAGAGTGGCAAGAGTGAAGCAAAACAAACCCACAGAACTGGACAGCAGAGGATATAATAGGTCAAAAACCATCCATTAGCAGAAGAAGGGATAATAAATCACAACCATAATCAAAAAGGATATTATTGGTGACTGAAAACAATGGTTGCGGAGCTCAATTCTATGGCCAGAACAAGAATCAGACCAAGATAATTTAAATGAGAAGGGTAGGGGAGTTGTGACACTGAACTACAAAGAGCATAAGAGAAACAGGGCAGAAAAAATCTTATACAAATGTTAAATAGAGTGATCCCAATACTGCGTGTGGCGGCCATATAGAGAGAGAAATAATGGGAGATTGGATAGAGACACAGAGAGCGGCCTAAACAGTCAATGAGCACAAACACACTATTGAAAGAGAGAATAATTGAAACCCTGGCCATTGTGATGCCATCCATGTTGGAGCAACTTATGGAGAGAATTCCAAGATTAGATCTTCAAAGGGGAAGACTGGAGCCCCTCAAGAGAGAGACAGAGTTTTGGTGTGACTGATTGTCTCACACTGTTTGGCTGTTGAGAAATCCATGGACTCTGACTTGGTTTCATCTGCCATTTTGACTACAGTTTGCCTGTTAATTCACATAGAGCTCATTAATCCTGAATGGTATTGTATAAGACAGAACTTGTAAATTGTTTTAACTTTCTGACCTTGTACAATAAAGTTTATTTTTGTTTGTTTAAGATCTATGGAATCTTGTGATTTATTCTATTAGTAGGTGTTTCAAGTCTCAAACACCATCTACTTCAAAGAAAACATATTCGTTTCCCAGCTGTGTCTTGCCAAAAATTCAGGGGAAATCAAATTTGGTGAGGCATCATAAGAATATGCAAACAATTATCATTCAAAACAGTCAGCAAATGCTAATGATAAAGAATTGAACTGATGATCCAGATGTTTTAATGAAAGTTTACACAACCTTGTATCAAACTGACAAATATGCAATAATATTAAATTGACAGAGGATTGAGGAACAGGAGGCCATTCAGTCCTTTGAACCTCCCTCACTATCCAATAAGATCATAGCCCATCTGGTTGTGGTCACAACTCTACTTTCCAGTCCGTCGCCATCCCATAACCCTGGAATCCTTATCAAAAATCTACCCAATTCTGATTTGAGTCAATTCAACCACTCAACCTCCACTCCTCTCTGGGGAACAAAATTCGAGACTTAAGGATATCCTAATGGAAATAATTTCTCCTCTGGTCCATCTGAAAAGGGAGGCCTCCTATTCTTGAACTGTGTCCCCTAGTTCTAATCTCGTCCACAAACAGAAACATCTCCCTGTTATCCACTCGATAAAAGTCCCTTCAAGATCTCATATGTTTCAATAAGATCAGCTATCCTTCTTCTAAACTCCAATTGGTAAAGCCCCACCCAGCTCTGGTCACCCTATCACAGCAAGGATATTATTAAACTGGAACGAGTGCAGGAAATATTTACTAGGATGCTACTGGGACTTGATGGTTTGAGTAACAAGAAGAGGCTGGATACACTGGGACTATTTTCCCTGGAGCATAGGAGATTTAGGGGTGATCATATAGAGGTCTATAAAATGTTGAGGGAGGTTAGATCAGGTAGATAATCAATATCTTTTCCCAAGGTAGGGGAGTTGAAAACTAGAGGGTGTAGGTTTAAGGTGAGAAGGGAGAAATACAAAAGGGTCCAGAGGAGCAATTTTTTCACACAGAGAGTAGTGAGTGTCTAGAAGGCAGTAGTAAAGGTGGGTACAATTTTGTCTTCTAAAAAGCATTTAGACAGTTATAGGGTAAGATGCCTTTAGAGAGATACGGGCCAAATGGGGGCGATTAGGACTAGCTTAGTGGTACAAATTGGGCAGCATGGACAAGTTGGGCTGAAAGGCCTGTTTCCATGCTGTAAACCTCTTTGACTCCAACCCTTCTTCAAAAGATAACTCGGTCATTTACTTAAAAAAAAGGTCTACCCACTACCTGCCTGTCCATGCCAACTATTTTATGGTATGGGAAGTGTAATATTCAGGTCAATTTCTTTTGGAAATAAGCTCAATCTCCCATGGATATGGCGGGTTGGTCCAATGACTTCTGTGCCCACCTACCAACTGTATCATAGTAACTGAGTCCAGGTGGGTGGGAAGACAATAGGCTAGTGTTTGTATGAAAACATTGAAGATACATGACCAGTATTGTGCGAAACATCTTTGACATAAAACATCTGTACATGCAGCGGTTTAGTTCTGAACTTTATTTGCTAACCACAGTGCCAGCGTGCCACCCATTTCTGATGTTACGGGTATAGGGCCTGGGTGGGATTGTTGTCAGTCGAAGCTTGATGGACCCAATGAACATAAGATCATAAGAAATAGGAGCAGGAGTAGGCCATCTAGCCCTTCGAGCCTGCCCCGCCATTCAATAAGATCATGGCTGATCTGTCGTGGCTCAGTTCCACATTCCCGCCCTCTCCCCATAACCCTTAATCCCCTCGCTTATCAAAAACCTATCAACCCGTGTCTTAAAAATATTGAGTGAGGCAGCCTCCACCACTTCAACGGGCAGAGAATTCCAGAGATTCACCACACTTTGAGTGAAGAAGTTCCTCCTCAACTCTGTTCTAAACCGCCCCCCCTTTATCCTGAGGCTGTGCCCTCTAGTCCTACTGTCCTTTCTGAGCGGGAAGAGCCCCTCCACCTCTATCCTATCCATCCCATTCAGCATCTCATACGTCTCAATGAGATCTCCCCTCATTCTTCTAAACTCTAACGAGTACAAGCCTAGTTTATTCAGCCTCTCCTCGTAGTTCAACCCCCTCAACTCCGGAATCAGCCTAGTAAACCTCCCCTGCACTCCCTCCAAGCCAAAATATCCTTGCGTAAGTGCGGCGACCAAAACTGCACACAGTACTCCAGCTGCAGCCTCACCAGTGCCCTATACAGCTGCAGCAAGACCTCCCTACTTTTATATTCAATCCCCCTCACGTTGAAGGCCAGCATCCCATTCACCTTCCTGACCACTTGCTGTACCTGCAGGCTGGGTTTTTGCAACTCATGCACAAGGATCCCGAGGTCCCTCTGCACCGTCGCATGCTGCAGTTTTTCTCCACGTAAGTAATAATCCTTCCTACCATTATTCCTACCAAAGTGGACAACCTCATATTTGCCAACATTAAATTCCATTTGCCAGTTCCTGGCCCATTCGCCCAGCCTATCTAGATCCTTCTGCAGACTCTCCACACCCTCCGCACAATTTGCCGTTCCACCAATCTTGGTGTCATCAGCAAATTTCGACACCATACACTCGGTTCCCTCCTCCACATCATCTATATAAATGGTGAATAGCTGAGGCCCCAGCACCGATCCCTGGGGCACTCCACTAGTCACCAACCACCAATCCGAATAGCACCCATTGACCCCCACTCTCTGCCTCCTATTTGACAGCCAATCCTCTATCCACGCTAACACCCTACCCCCAACTCCATGCCCCCTGACCTTCTGCAATAACCTCTTGTGAGGCACCTTGTCAAACACCTTCTGAAAATCAAGAAAGACCACATCCACCGGCTCTCCTCTATCCACCGCCCTAGACACATCCTCATAGAACTCCAATAAATTCGTCAGACACGACTTCCCCTTAACGAAACCGTGCTGCGTCTGCTCTACCAAACAATTCTCCTCAAGATGCCTCGCTATTTTCTCCTTGATCACGGATTCTAACATTTTTCCTACAACAGACGTTAAACTAACCGGCCTATAATTCCCCGCCTTTTGCCTGCCACCCTTCTTAAACAACGGCGTAACATTAGCCGTTTTCCAATCTTCCGGCACTTCCCCGGAATCCAGCGACGTTTGGAAAATAATCACCAAGGCATCCACTATCACCTCCGCCATTTCCTTCAGAACCCTTGGATGCATTCCATCCGGTCCTGGGGACTTGTCCACAATCAGTCCCTCCAGTCTGTCGAGCACCGCATCTCCAGTAACAATAATGCCATTCAGGCCCTCCACTCCTACCATCTTTCCATCGCAATGGCCTCCTTCTGCGCTGTAGGGATTCTATGATTCTGTGAAAGTATGTTTATTCACTTTTTCAGACGTGCATTCATTGCAGAAATCCGGCCACTTTGCTCACTACTAACCAGGACCCTTACTCTGATTTTCTTTTAAATCCAGCTTGCAGGTTCAGGTTTCGATGTTTGAATGTTCTATTCCCGGCTCCATTCTTTTGAAATGGGAATATCGGTTGAACATAATGTGGTTTTGCCCCCAACCCTGACACCAACCTACTGAACAAAATAATTATCAAACGATGTGGCCCCGAACCGTCCTTCTGCCATTTACATGCACAGCAGAAGTTATTTAACTCCCATACATGAGAGGGACAAATTTCCTTCTCTGTCTGCCTGGAGTGGGAGAGAAAAGTTTATTATTTATTGATTTTCTTCTCCTGGAACCAACCTTGTATTATGGCTTCCAGACACATTTTGAATTCTCTCGGTAAAAAATGTGCATCCTTTCCCATTCCTTGCAATAGAATGATCTCCCAGTGTCCACGGGTGATGAGGGAAGACCTGTCAATTGCTGGTAGATATTGACACGGTGACACAGTGGTTAGCGCTGCTGCCTCGCAGCTCTAGGGATCCAGGTTCAATTCCAACCTTGGAGTTTGCACATTCTCCCCATCTCTGTCTGGGTTTCCTCCAGGTGCTCCAGTTTCCTCCCACAGTTCAAAGATGTGCAGGTTAGATGAATTGGCCATGCTAAATTGCGCCTCAATGTCAGGGGACCAGCAAAGGTAAATGCATGGGGTTATGGGGATAGGGTCTGGGTGAGATTGTGATCGATGCAGACTCACTGGGCTGAATGACCTTCTTCTGCACAGTAGGGATTCTACGATTCTATGATTTTGCCACTGGACCCAAATGCATCACCTAACAAATGTATTGTTAAAGATTCCAGAGGTGCACAATGTGAAACTGCTTTGTAGCTGCCAGTTTTTTGCTTACACCCAAAATTACTCCTGACGTGAAGATGCCTGCATTGGACTGGGGTAGGCACATTTTGTGAACTCAACTCTTCACTCACCTGATGAAGGGGCACTGCTCCAAAAGCTCATGCTTCCAAATAAACCTGTTGGCTGCTGAGAAATCCATGGACTCTGACTTGGTTTCATCTGCCATTTAGTATGCATGTATGCCATTTAGTGTGGCATGTTTGACTACAGTTTGCCTGTTAATTCACACAGAGCTCATTAATCCTGAATGGTATTGTATAAGATAGAACATGTAAATTGTTTTAACTTTCTGACCTTGTACAATAAAGTTTACTTTTGTTTGTTTATGGAATCTTGTGACTTTATTCTATTAGTTGTGAGACTTCTTACTAAAAATTACCCCAGTAGTCAGCAATCGATAAAGATTTTTTAAAAATTGTGAGTGCTGGCAATAATAGCAACCCTTACGCCCCTTGTCAGCTTTTGAAATATCAGGGCTGGCTCATTATACAGGATTGATTGGAGAGCGCTTACAAAGAGACGGCGCAGACAAAAATGACCCAAATGACAGCCTCCTGTTCTATAACGTGCTGTGGCTCTATTTAACGATAATGCAAAGGGTTCAGGATTTTATTGTCATGGCCAATAACCAAGTGAAAATGTTAAGCAGTAAATGTGCTTTAAAATGGTATTTTGGACTGCTGGATTGTTGCACTTATTAAGCCAATTCTTACCTGTACAGGAATAGTCATCAACTTTAATATAGCCCGTTTTGCAGATACAGATGTAGGATCCGGCACCGTTGACACAGATAGTATTCTCTCGACAGTAGTGTTTATTTTGGGCACACTCATCAATATCTATGGATTGAAACAGTTTAAAAAAACAAGGATCAGTGAGATCAACTCCTCCAACACACTGAAACAATCGGATGACATTTTTGCTTTGACAATTAAAAAAATTGTGTTAGTGTTTTTTTTTTGCGATTCAGCCAAACTATTTCAACCCTTCCCCATTAACAAAGAGAGCAGGACAAAAACCAATAGGTTGTAGAAGTTTGCTACCAATCTCTTTGACCCTCTCTATTAAACGGTCTTTGAAATCCACACAGATTCCACATGTTAAAAGAACAGTAACCAACAGCCACTTTGTGGTTTCTATGAACAGCGCAAACCATTATCGACCGCCATGCCCTCATGCATTGTTAGAGACACACTAACTTTACCACCGAATGGCTCATTAAAGTCAGTCTCACAAAGAAGGTCCAACCTCTGGTCTGTGGGGAATTACCTGCTCTCAGTTTGGGATGATTGGGACATTTGTTTTGGTGGCCCTACCTTATTCAGTGTACAAGAGCCAAGGACAGAATCATACAGTGCAGATCAAGTCTGCACCGACACATTAGAAATACCCAAACTCCCACTTAATCAGTATTGGACATAGCCTACAATATAACTCATTGATAGTGACACTCACTGTCTGGTCTCAGAGGTGAAGAGTGGCAAAGGGTGAGGTCCTTAAGGATGGACTGTCCATGCTCAATGGAATGGTCAGAGTCATGGAGCAACACAGAAACAGGCCCTTTGACCCAACTGGTCCATGCCATCCATGGTGCCCTCCCAGCCAATCCCAATTACCCATGCTTAGCCCATAGCCTCTAATCTTTTCCATCCATGTACTTCCAAATGCTTTTTAAATGTTGCTATTGTACCTGTCTCAACCACTTTCTCTGACAGCTCATTCCATACATGCACCACTCTCTGCATGAAGAAGTTGCCCCTCAGGTCCCTTTTAAATCTTTCGCCCTCACCTTAAACCTATGCCTTCAATTCCCCTTCTCTGGGGAAAAAAGACTATGTGCGATCATAGTAATAAAGATTCAGGAAGGGGAATAAATTGCAAACAAAATGGAGACTATCACTATTTGCTGCTAAATCCATGTGACTGTAGCTAGAACTTCAGCAGGGAATATCCCAATTTCCCACTGCAATTTCAAAAGTTGATCAGGGGAAGCCAGAGGAGAAATAACTAAAGTGATAATTTATCCCTTTTTTAAATAGATTATCAAATGAATCATGATTCTTAAACAGAAATAGCAGGAATTGCTGATTATTATATTTGGGGGGGGTACACTGAGATGCTTTTTAACAGAAAAAGAGGGTGCATACACGTAACAATTATAGAATCAAAAACAGAAAATACTGGAAAATCTCAGCAGGTCTGACAGCATCTGTGGAGAGAGAACGGATGTGGAGATGCCAGCATTGGACTGGGGTAAACACAGTAAGAAGTCTCACAACACCAGGTTTAACCTGGTGGTGTTGTGAGACTTCTTACTGAGAGTGAACGGAGCCAACATTTCGGGTCTGGATGATCCTTCGTCTTGTTTCCGATTCTACCATCTGCAGTAATTTGCTTTCATCATAGAATCAATACTGTTCAGTTACGTTTGACATCAGCAGTGTAGTTATAATGGAAGAGCAGCCTGACTCTGCAGCCTGAAACCAAACTGATGTTGGAGTAAAAATGGGTTCATTCCATTTTGCTTAGGAATCAATTCATGCCTTCATAACTGATTTACACTCTCAAGTCTAATGTCGGTATAAGCCAGAACTGCTTTGTACCATTTTCAACCTTCAAATGTAAATGCCTGCAAAAAAAACATTTTCAAATGCATGGAAAAGTTCTGAATATATTTTATTTCACACAGTAAGTTAGTTCTTCAGTACGTTTGAAGTGTAGGCAATAATAATGTGGCAATGTCTTCGCTGTGTTTGTATGAATAGGCATTGATTCCAGTCTGAAACAGTAGATGGGTAGAGTTAACATTTCATGCGAATGTGCAAACTGGACTCCCTTCTTTCCCCATTGACAGATGGAGAATATTCAAAATATTATAAGGCTTTTAGCTAAGTAATACTAAAGTGTTCGTGTTAAAATTCAATGGGATAGAAACTGCTTTGTGTTATACTTGTTTTTGGTTGTAAAGTGAGAGTAATGCACCCCAAATGACACCCATCTGCACAGGACCTGGACCCGCTGCTAAATCTGTGAGGGCCTCTTTCCATATGTCCTGCACCAATACAAATAAGTGCAACTCTCTTCCAAGATGTAAATTAGGTACTCGGTACACTTAGAATGATAGACTCCCTGCAATGCAGAAGGAGGCCATTTGGCCAATCAAGCCTGCACTAACAACAATCCCAGCCAGGCCCTATCCCGTAACCCCATGTGTCAACTCCCCCACCAGATCCAAATCTTCCACTACCCCAAACCCCTTTCAATCCCTATCCCCAAGTTCAACCTCCTGCCAAACCCAAACTCCCACACCCTAACACTCGCACAATCCCAAACCCCTACCACCTCTCAGCCCCAAACACCCCACCACCCCAACACCCCCCCCCCCCCACTATCTCAATTCCCTGCCACCCCACCAAGCCAAACACCTCCTGCCATCCCAACATCCCCCCAACAATGGTCACCACGCCCCCCCACAACACACCAAACACACCCACCACCCCAAACCACATTCCTCCCCCCACCCTCAGCCATCACAAACCCCCTCTGGCTAGCCCAAGCCCCCCCTCCAATCCAACTCCTCCACCACCCAAAACACTCAATCTCAATGCCCCCAAGCCCTCTGCCATCCCACACCACCCCATCACCCCAAGCCCCTTTCCACTCCAAGTCCTCTGCCACCTTAACCACTCCCACCACCCCAAACACCCAACCCCCCTTCCAACTTCTCCTCCCTTCCGCGTTAACCTCCTTCCCGCACCAACTCTATAATCTGCTTCTTCTACCTTCCTGGCTCTTGTTATGGGCTGCCATAGGTGAGGCAGGCAGCCTGACATCGATGTGTTTGCCAGAGCAATAGTGGATATGTAGATGTGCCTGGAGGGCTAATTTCTATTGCTACTTTGTGATGTCTCAGTTCAGGCGGATACAAATCATAAATCGCCAATTAGGTCCAAAACAAGTCTGGAATTAGGCAACTAACCGCAGTAGTTGTTGTGCCAATTTATCGGACATGCCATTGGAAAGATATTGTGCCATCACTAGCTCCTACTAAAACAAGATTTAATTTGTTCTGTTGGATGTTGATAAAAGCTACCCACTGTGTCCAGAAAAAATACCAAATAGAGTAAAAGGATCATTCTAAAATTTAGGTAAAGAGGCTTCAAAATAGTTCATTTTATGGACATTTAAGTAGTGTTATGACGGCCACTGGAGGGGCATCAATAAATCTCCCTGGGAAGCAGTGGGTGGTGAGGGAGCGGTGGTTTAAAAGCAGCTGGCTCGACTCAGGCCGGTAGTCGAAAGACTTTGAGGGCTGACTGTACACTGCAGCCACCCAGCGGCACTTTGAACACATTGTAAATAAAGGGTGATATAGAAACATAGAAACTAGAAGCAGGAGTAGACCATTTGGCCCTTCGAGCCTGCTCCTCCATTCATCTTGATCATGGCCGATCATCGAATTCAATATCCTGATTCCTTCCCTTCCCCTTGATGGTGATGGAAGACTGGCGTCGGTGAGATTATTACAGATAGAACATTTATTTTTAAAAAAGGGTCTATGTCACAATTTCTACTTGAGGCAGGCCCACTTCCGTCAAAAGTGAGTTTCAAAAACTTGAAGTCCAAAAAAATTTAAACAATTATTTATCTTATCACTGAATGATTCATGGTACAAATCAACCATTTTAAATATCCAAATCACATTGAGACTGAATGTTATTAAGTTACTGGCATTGCCTTATCCATGTTATTATAATCTGATATTCTCACTGACAGTGATTGGCTGTGAGAGCTAACAACTAAAAGTACCTTCAATCATCAGTGACAAATAACTAGATAGAACAAAGTCATCAGTTCTTGCATGTGTCACTTGTTCTTCTAGTGGGATTCAAGATTGAAAAGGTTTGTAATTAAGGAGTGTTCTTCCCTCCTATTATTTTAACACATTTTACAAGTATGGCATTCTTGTTGACCAAGAATATCTCTCAGCATCCACAATAAACAAAGCCCCAGGATAGCTCATAAATCAGCAACTGCATCTTGGCTAGAACTCAACAATAGAATCATTGCTCAGGATCTCTGAGGAGTTGATTAATAATGATGAATGAGTTGGTGCACGTTGTTACTGAAAAATGCAACTCTAGATTGGTGTGGATATGAGCAAGAGAGAGGCTAATCTCCTTCCTCTCCACATCTTTAATTAACACTGGATTATGAGTGACAGGAAGGAGTTTCTCAATACACTGATAATTTGGAGCATAGCAGTTGCTATGCTGATAAAAAAACACAAAGCCCATCTAGTTTGTCTTCTACAATCCTGGTAGTTGCATGATATAATAATAAGGGAGTCGTATGACTTATCATAGCAATCAATCTCCATTAGTTCATCTACAGCAAATCCAGAGACTATAATGAAGTCAGGAACTGAGTGGCCCTGACGGAACACAAACTGAGCATCAGCGAGTGGGTTATTACTGAGTAAGTGCAGCCTGCGAGTATTGTCGGGACACCTTGCATCACTTTACTGATAGTCGAGAGTAGACTGATGGGCGGCTAATTGGCTGGGTTGGACTTGTCCTGCGTTTTCGTGGACAGGACATATCTGGGCAATTTTCTCCATTGCTGGGTCGATGCCAATGTTGCAGCTGTGCTGGAACAGCTTGGCTAGGGGCACAGCAAAGTCCTGGAGAAAAGTCTTTTCAGCCATTTCTTCATATCATTTGGAATGAATTGGATTGCCTGAAGATTGATATCTGTGAATCATGAGTGACTGATATCTGTGAATCATGATGACTGATACCTGTGAATCATGATTGACTGATATCTGTGAATCTGAGGACCTCAGGAGGAAACTGAGAGGAGACACCCATTCAACACTTCTGGCTGAAGCTGATTGTAAATGTTTCATTGCTCTAAGCTTCCGGTCATTAAGCTGGCATTTTTGAATAGAATGTTGATTAAGTTCAACGTAACAAAATTCCATTGGTTTTATAGGATCCTACAGTGCAGAAAGAGGTCATTCAGCCCATCAAGTCTGCACCAACCACAATCTCATCCAAGCCCTATCCCCGTAACCCCATGCATTTACCCTAGCTAGTGCCCCTGACACTAAGGAGCAATTTAGTATGGCCAATCCACCTAACCTGCACATCTGTGGGAGGAAACTCACGCAGACACTGATCCAAGCCAGGAATCGAACCCGGGTCTCCGGCACTGTGAGGCAGCAGTGCTATCCACTGTGCCACCATGCCACCCCTTTCCAATGGTTTTATACACTTTGTACAGTTCAAACATATTCCATGAAGTCCAAACTTTGTTTAATTATTTTGTCATGACTATATTTTAAAGCTTTTCTTATGGAAAAAAAAAGCATGTGAGCATTGCTGCAATATTAGTATTTGTTTCAGTGGCAGCAAGGGTATGCTTCATGTTTTTATTAAGTCTGGCCTAGATCTTCTCTGCTGAAGCTTTCACAGTGAATAGGAGATTAGAATAATAAAAGGTTGCATTATTAGACCGCACATTATCATTGCACTAAAATATCACATGTAATGAATTACTGTGAAATGCTGTGTAAGCAAACACAGCACCTAGTTTGCACTCCACAGGATTCCACAAACACTATTGCTTAAGTATGAATTCTGTTTGTTTTAATGTTGCTTGAGAAAGGCCTGCCATGAAAGAACTTCCTTCTATTATTTGTGGAATCTCTTAACATTAACCATCTCACTATAAGAGGTAGACCTTGGTTTAACGTCTCATTTGAAAAATGACACCTCTGTCAAAGCAGCGAGCATTCCAACCCGGATTATATACTAAATCCTTGGAGTTAATTACGTAATGGAATTTGGAGCGGGAACCGAAAACAATGGCTTCAGTCCTCCCAATATTTAACAGGAGGAAATTTTGGCTCATCCAATATTGTTAAAATAATGTTAAACATTGATTGAAATATACAAGGATCCTGGTTTCAAGAAACCCATTTTAAAACTGGTTTATAATGGTGGAGCAGATGTCTCACTCAGAAATCATCAGCAGCTCCTATAGCCATCAATGCAAGACACATTTTCTTTCATGTTCATAGTCCCGTCTTAAATAAAAGCTTTCTGTGGAGCCAGCAGGAACACTTCTCCAGATTCCAAGTCGCCACAACAGTCCCCAGTTCCCTCCTTGCAGCTGGCAAGACAAGCAACCTGACACGTGACATTTTTCAATGCTTCAGTGGAAGAGTAGCTGCTGTCAGCTCACACATGAAATGCTAATGAGATCTGGGGATCAATTTTCAGCCTATCTCAGGCTTCTCGGTTGGAATATCCACTGTTGAAACTTGAGTCAGAGGTTTACAACATAGAAACAGGCCCTTCGGCCCTATTTGTCCATGCGACCCAGTTTTCAACCTTTAAGCTAGTCCCATTTGCCCACATTTGGCTCATATCCCTCTACACTCATCTTACCCGCACAACTGTCTAAATGTTTTTTAAAAAGCAAAATTGTACCTGCCTCTACTGCTACTCCGACAGTTTGTTCAAGACACTCACTACCCTCTGAATGAAAAGGTTGCCCCTCGGGATCCTTTTGTATCTCTCCCCTCTCACCTTAAAACTATGCCCTCTAGTTTTAGATTCTCCTACCTTTGGGAAAAGATATTGACTATCTAGCTGATATATAAGAACATAAGAAATAGGAGCAGGAGTAGGCCATCCAGCCCTTCGAGCCTGCCTCGCCATTCAATAAGATCATGGCTGATCTGTCATGGCTCAGTTCCACATTCCCGCCCTCTCCCCATAACCCTTAATCCCCTCTCTTATCAAAAACCCATCAACCCGCGCCTTAAAAATATTTAGCGAGGCAGCCTCCACCACTTCAACGGGCAGAGAATTCCAGAGATTCACCACCCTTTGAGTGAAGAAGTTCCTCCTCAACGCTGTTCTAAACCGCCCCCCCTTTATCTTGAGGCTGTGCCCCCTAGTCCTACTGTCCTTTCTGAGCGGGAAGAGTCTCTCCACCTCTATCCTATCCATCCCATTCATCATCTTATATGTCTCAATGAGATCTCCCCTCATTCTTCTAAACTCTAACGAGTACAAGCCTAGTTTATTCAGCCTCTCCTCATAGCTCAACCCCCTCAACTCTGGCATCAGCCTAGTAAACCTCCTCTGCACTCCCTCCAAGGCCAAAATATCCTTGCGTAAGTACGGCGCCCAAAACTGCACACACTACTCCAGCTGCGGCCTCACCAATGCCCTATACAGCCGCAGCAAGACCTCCCTACTTTTATATTCAATCCCCCTCGCGATGAAGGCCAGCATCCCATTCGCCTTCCTGACCACCTGCTGCACCTGCAAGCTGGGTTTTTGCGACTCATGCACAAGGACCCCGAGGTCCCTCTGCACTGTCGCCTGCTGCAGTTTTTCGCCTCGTAAGTAATAATCCTTCCTACCATTATTCCTACCAAAGTGGACCACCTCGCACTTGCCAACATTAAATTCCATTTGCCAGTTCCTGGCTCATTCGCCCAGCCTATCTAGATCCTTCTGCAGACTCTCCACACCCTCCACGCAATTTGCCGTTCCACCAATCTTGGTGTCATCAGCAAATTTCGACACCATACACTCGGTTCCCTCCTCCAGATCATCTATATAAATGGTAAATAGCTGAGATCCCAGCACCAACCCCTGGGGCACTCCACTGGTCACCAACCGCCAATCCAAATAGCACCCATTGACCCCCACTCTCTGCCTCCTATTTGACAACCAATCCTCTATCCACGCTAACACCTTACCCCCAACTCCATGTCCCCTAACCTTCTGCAATAACCTCTTGTGAGGTACCTTGTCAAACGCCTTCTGAAAATCAAGAAAGACAACATCCACCGGCTCTCCTCTATCCACCGCCCTAGACACATCCTCATAGAACTCCAGTACATTTGTCAGACACGACTTCCCCTTAACAAAACCGTGCTGCGTCTGCTCTATCAAGCAATTCCCCTCAAGATGCCTCGCAATTTCCTCCTTAATGACGGATTCTAACATTTTACCTACAACAGACGTTAAACTAACCGGCCTATAATTCCCCGCCTTTTGCCTGGCACCCTTCTTAAACAACGGCGTAACATTAGCCGCTTTCCGATCTTCCGGCACTTCCCCGGAATCCAGCGACGTCTGGAAAATAACTACCAAGGCATCCACCATCACCTCCGCCATTTCTTTCAGATCCCTCGGATGCATTCCATCCGGTCCTGGGGACTTGTCCACAATCAGCCCCTCCAGTCTGTCGAGCACCGCCTCTGTAGTAACAATAATGTCATTCAGACCCCCCAGTCCTACCACCTTTCCATCTCTAACACCCGGCAAATTATTCACGTCCTCCTCCGTGAAGACCGAAACAAAAAAGTTATTCAAGACCTCAGCCATTTCCCCATCCCCTACCACTAAGTCCCCCTTCTCATCCTCTAAGGGTCCAATGTTCACCCTAGCCAGCCTCTTCCTTTTTATATATTTATAAAAACTCTTGCTATCCTTTTTTATATTAAGCGCTAGCCCAGCTTCATAGTTTCTCCTACCCTTCTTTATCAACTTCTTTGTCAATCTTTGTTGACATTTAAACCTCTCCCAATCCTCTTCTCGTCCAGTACTCTTAGCTACTCTAAACGCCTCCGCTTTTAATTTAACACTTTCCTTCACCTCCTTCGTTATCCACGGCTTATTACCTCTCCTCCTGTCTAACATGGGTCGACCAATCAATACGCAGATTGAAATCCCCCATAATTACGGCCGTCCCATTCCTGCACGCCGCACTTATTTGCACGTTAACAGCCCGCCCCACCTCCAGATCATTATTCGGGGGCCTATAGACGACACCCACCAGCGTCTTCCTCCCTTTGCTGTTCCTAATCTCTACCCACAACGATTCCACTTTCTGCTCCTTGGCTCCAATATCATCCCTTGCTACCACCCTGATGCTATACTTAATCAGCAGAGCTACGCCCCCCCCCTTTTCCCTCCTGCCTATCCTTCCTAAACACTTGATACCCCTGGACATTCAGCTCCCAGTCCCTGTCACCTTGCAGCCACGTCTCTGTAATGGCCACCAGATCATATCCATTCGTGCTGATCTGCGCCACCAGCTCATCCACTTTATTCTGAATGCTTCGTGCATTCAGATACAGTGCCTTCATCCCAGCCTTCACATGGACCCTATTTGCCGGAACGCCACCAACCATACTCATGCCCCCTACTCCCTTTATTATTGGGACATCCTCGGCCTCTACCCTTACCTGTACCCTCTCCTTAACTTTAGGCCTCGTAATGTCACCTACCCTCGCACCCTCCCCCCCCAATTAGTTATGCCACTCATTATTTTACAGATAAGCCTCCTACACTCCAGGGAAAAAAATCCCAGTCTATCCAGCCTCTCCTTAGAACTCAAACTATCAAGTCCCGGTAGCATCCTAGTAAATCTTTTCTGCATTCTTTCCAGTTTAATAGTATCTTTTCTATAATAGGGTGACCAGAACTGTACACAGTATTCCAACTATGGCCTCACCAATGTCTTGTACAACTTTAACAAGGTGTCCCAACTCCTGTATTCAATGTATTGACCACTGAAACCAAGCCTGCCGAATGCCTTCTTTACCACTCTGTCCACCTGTAAATCCACATTCAAGGAGCAACGTACCCCCTAGATCTCTTTGTTCTATAACTCTCCCAATGCCCTACCATTAACTGAATCCAGCTGAGATTCTAACTCAATATACAAAAATAGAAGCTTAAAAGTTGGATTTTACATGTTCTTGCTGGGGATTTAAAATAGAGCAGGTACCCACTCAATCCCCATCCCACTCACCTCCATGACACAGTAGGTGAGTGGGTGCCAATGACATATGTAAATAATGACAGGTCAATTGCGTTTGTTTACAAGTCAATTCACCCCAACAATGCATTTGTTACTTGTGCCATAATACAACTAGTATGACTGGCATGCGGGAGTTTTTTTTTAGAAAGGCAGGAAGGAAGGGGAGGCACTATTTTCAGGAGATTTCCTTTGCACACCAGGGGAATCCCCCCTAAGATAGTTTTCTCCCACTCCCCCCACTTCCTTCCAACCAGCCTGCTCTCCAAATCACAGCGAGGAAATCCCATTGTGAGTCAATTTAGCCCATTGCAATGTATTACATAAGAACATAAGTAATAGGAGCAGGAGTAGGCCATCTGGCCCTTCGAGCCTGCCCCGCCATTCAATAAGGTCATGGCTGATCTGAAAGTGGATCAGTTCCACTTACCCTCCTGCTCCCCATAACCCTTAATTCCCTTATCGATCAGAAATCTATTTACCTGTGACTTAAACATATTCAATGAGGTAGCTTCCACCGCTTCAGTGGGTGGGAAATTCCAGAGATTCACTACGCCTTGAGAGAAGAAGTTCCTCCTCAACTCTGTTCTACGGGTGCAGGACAGGCGTGCAAGGAGTGAGTTAGCTTCCTGCTGATTTTCCTTTTGGGGAGTGCGGGGAACCATCCAAGCCTCCTCCTCCCTCCCCCCATCCCATAATCTGCTGCAGAGACAGTGAGAGAGATGGCCTCATCACAGTTAGTGGATGGCTCACTAGTTACATGAGGAAGAAAGGATGCGGGGGGCAGGGTGGTAATTAGAATCAAAGGAGGTTCACGTGGAGTACAAACATCGACATAGACCAGTTGGCTGGAATGTCTAATTATGTGCTGTACATTCTGTGTAAATCTCCGCCACGTCTTACTTAATTCAGACAGTTAATAAATATTTAAAGTGCAAATTTTAGCATGAAACTGAGTTTACAGCATAATTTATTACTGCTGGCTCCCCATTACCTTCTATGTAACAGTATCGAAATGAGCACTTTGAGAGAGATGGGAGACTAGAACAATGTGCAATTGTTTCATCTCGCAGTGTCACTGAACTCGACAAGACCACCTCAACACTGTTCAACCAATGTAATCTCTACATCAACCACATGCTTTTGGTGTTTGTTCCGATAGCAGCATTGCAAAGAACAATCTGATTTTACAAAGCTAAAAAACACGACTGTTCTTTACATTACGCTGTAGTGTTCGTGCAGTGTGAAAGCCTCATGAGGTCACCTTCATTAGGTTTCTGAGAATAGAAATCTATTGCACAGTTAGGGATGGCATGGTGGCACAGTGGTTAGCACTGCTGCCTCACAGCACCAGGGTCCCAAGTTTGATTCTAGTCACGGGTCATGGTCCGTTTGGAGTCTACAAGTTCTCTCCATGTCTGTGTAGGTTTCCTCCCATTGTCCAAAGATGTGCGGGTTGGCTATGCTAAATATCAGGGGGATTAGCAGGGTAAACGCACGGGGTTACAGGACTAAAACCTGGGTGGGATTGTGGTTGGTACAGACTCGATGGGGTGAGGCTTCTTTCTGTACTGCTGAGATTCTATGATTTTAATTTCTCTGGTCCGGAATTGTATTGTTCAGAAACACCAGCTGTCTGGAAAGTTTTTTAAACTTGTTGGACTTTAAGCTGGTGTTGTGGGGTTTCTTTCTGTTTTACCCCAGTCCAACGCCAGCATCTCCACATCATGGAAAGTTTTTCAGCAGAGTCTGGGGCGGGATTTCCAATGGACCATTGCATCATCTCCCCCCCCCCCACCCTGCGCCCCCCACACCTCCCTCCCACCCCCTCACCCCCCCCCCAGCCATGACAACTCCCATGGCAGGCGGAACAAGAAAATCCCCCTTGATGTCATGGGCACAATTTTAGTGTTTTGTGAGTGGATCATGGAAGATACAGTAATTGGATAACTGAAACCATTTTCGTAACTGCTTTATAATGTTTTAGTACTGTTCTATGCTTCAGGTAAATATTGGAACCTGAACTTCAGTGGAGTGGCAGTCAGAGTCAGGTGACCTCTCTGCCCCTACTTTCTTACTTGAAAAATGTTTCTGTTCCTTCCTTAACTGACCTTCTGACTCAGGCCGGTGAGATCTGCGCAGTGCAGCGCGCTCCCAGGCCTTCAGTCAAGTACTGTGAAGTCAGACATAAAGGACGGGGCGGGGGGGGGGGGGGGGGGGGGGCGGAGGTGGGGGGGAGTTGGTGGGCACTGCTGTCGTAAACCAGGTAAGCTAAAGGTCAACACAAACCAAAATGGAAATAAGGTGGGGGCAGTTGTGTCAGGCCTCAGGGGAGGCTGTGGGGGGGCGGGGAGGGGGGGGTGGAGTGGGGGGGCATCCCCATGGGGGAGCGATGGGGGGGGAAGAGTTTTGTGGGACTGAGGGAATCCCATGAGGGAAGGAATCCCTTGGGGGAGGTGCTTTTTGGGATGGAGCAGGGCAGATGGAGGTGTCCTGTGGGGGTGGGTGGTAATGGCAGTCCTATGGGGGGACATAGTTAGGGAGTATCTAGGGTTTCAGTGCTGTGGGGGTGAATCCCATCCTCGCGGATGGGGAGGTTGGTGGGGGGGGGTTAGTTGGTGTGGATTTGTCCAATTGTTACCCAGGAGTTAGAATTGGTTTTACTTTTTTGTGGGTAATTACTGATGCAAGACAGTCAGAACCATCTGGAGTTTGAAATTTAAATCTAATTTTCAATGGTTCCCAGTGCAGGGCAACTGTCCATTGGACATTTGCACTTCTCTGGCCATTACTGTGTAATTCTTACCTGGGAACTTGTGTGTGTGTGTGTGTGTGTGTGTGTGTGTGTGTGTGTGTGTGTGTGTGTGTGTGTGTGTGTGTGTGTGTGTGTGTGTGTGTGTGTGTGTGTGTGTGTGGCCACAATTTGTTTCAGTCAGTGGATTCCACTGACGGGTATGGGGTACAGTTAAAGTTGAAGCACACTAAATTTTTAACTGTGGATGTCTTTCTCCGAAGGGTTATGGTTCTGTTGACTGATACTCCTACTTGCTAAACTCTCTTTCGCGTCTAATTTGTTTTTCACTGTTTAAATGGATTGCATTGTTGTGATATTTCTGATGCTGCCATGTTAGCCACATGGCCAGATCATTTTCGTAAATGAGAATTGGCTCTTAATTTTTCCAATAGTGGAGGTGTCCAGAAACAGGGGTTACAGTCTAGGGATACAGGGTAGATCATTTAAGACGGAGATGAGGAGACATTTCTTCACCAAAGGGTGGTGAGCCTGTGGAATTCATTACCACTGAATGTAGTTGATGCCAAAACATTGAATGTATTCAAGAGGTGGCTGGATATAGCACTTGGGGTGAAAGGGATCAAAGGTTATGGGGAGAAAGCAGGATTAGGCTATTGAGTTGGATGATCAGCCATGATCATGATGAATGGCAGTGCAGGCTCAAAGGGCCAAATGGTAAAATATACCCTGCTCCTACCTTCCATGTTTCTATATAAATGAAAAAAATAAAATGATAATCCAGTCATTCTACAGTCCAGAGAAATCTGAAATTGAGAAGTGACTTGGTCCCAAGCATTCTGGATTGGCAGGTTTGCAGAGTATCTGGCTTTTTTAAAATGCAAAGTAAAAAATTGCAACAATTTTTCATTTATGTTTTAAGAAAGCGTGTCTTTTTGTTTAAACACCTCCGAGAGTCATTTTACAGACAGATGGCAGAGCTTCAATAGTACCCACGAAACGGAAGCCAGCTAACCTTGGCCGTGTCCCAGTTACAAGAAGGAATCAGACATGATGGATTATAAGACAGTTTTAACTTCTTGCCAAATGTTCCTTTTTTCTGGAAGAGTTAAAAATGACAAAAAGGCTGCCCTCACACTGAAATTTCCATCTGATGGCTGTCAGCAGAGGAGAAGGCTGTATTTTACTGAGGCCTAGCCAAGTGATAATGGATGGAAATCAATTGAAACAGTTTGGAATCATTGGAACTGGAATTCACGCTTGGGCCTGGATTTTCGTGTCTTTGCCCTGGACTTGGGCCATTTTAGCAAGGGGCCACTAAGAAAGGTGCGAGTACTCAGCAGGTCTGGCAGCATCTGTGGAGGGAAACTCAGCTAACGTTCGAGTTCAGTGACCTTTTCACCTGTGCTAAAGAAAGGTTATCCACAGGAAACAGTGGGCTGGATTTTGCTGTAAGTTTTGGGACCCTCATGTCAAGATCATTTCCCTGAGCCCCTCCCCACTTGATGTCATATTGTCAACTGGTTGAATTAGGGACATGGGGTGGGTTCCCCAGAAGCAGCAGCAAAGTGTGGCCCACTGCAAGGGCAATGAATGCTGCCCCTAGCCGGTGACCCCCACATCCTGTCAAAAAAAAAACAGAGAAGCCACTGTATCTCACTGTGTGGCCAGTGGAGGCGCTGCTGAGGTCCAGGTAGCAGGGAAGCCCTGGAGCTACCACTGGTATTGACATCATTAGGCCCTTGACAAACAGAGACATCCATCTCCAGGAGCTCCACACTCAGTGGCAAGGCTGCGAGAAGGGGAACCAGCCATCTGCCATTTTCTTCATCTGCCATTCAGTCTCCACCTCCCACCATGAAGCCACCTCATTTGCTAGGATGCAAACACAGGGAGGAGGGCAGGGGACAGTGTGGGAGGCTGGTGGGGTGTCAAGCGACTCCTTAATTGGGTTCATTGTTTCCCACCAATGCCAGGCAAGATATGGTCATAGAATCGTAGAATCCTACAGTGCAGAAGGAGGCCATTTGGCCCATCGATTCTGCACCGACCACAATCCCACCCAGGCCCTATCCCCGTAGCCCCAAGCATTTACCTGTTAATCTCCCTGGCATCACAGGTCAATTTATCACGGCCAATCCAACTAACCTGCACATCTTTGGAGCATAGGAGGAAACTGGTGCACCTGGAGGAAACCAATGCAGATGCAGGGAGAATGTGCAAACTCCACACAGACACCCGAGGCTGGAATTGAACCGGGTTCCCTGGCGCTATGAGGCAGCAGTGCTGTGCCACCATGCCGTCATCTCTGTGAAGCCGCTTCCAGAGATACCATGATGGAGATGGGGGAACCAACACACCATCCTCTACTACAAACTATCCTGGCTCCCAGCACCGTCTCCAGAATATTACCCCATTAATTCTGTCTGTCACTCCCCTGATGCTGCCAAACCTGTTGAATATTTCCCGCACTTCTGTTTTTATATCAGATTTCCAGCAACCCGCAATATGTTTTTTTTTGCAAGAATTATGTAAGTTTCCACTCCTGACAGCTTCCTGCATGGGGAAGGACCATTTCTCTGGCAGGATCCAGCTCAGGAACACACCATGAAAAGAATCGTGGGCTTGAATCGATGTCTGCGCTCTTTGACGACCGAAATATCGGGTGAGATCTTGCAGCCTCGCTCGGGCGAGACCAGAAATTCCCTCCCGAGATCAACGGAGGTTTCCGTTGTTGGACCCTCGCCCGCTCCGATCCCATGGCGGGCAAGGTGGTACAGTTCCACCCATCGTTTCTGATAGATCCCCTGATAGACAAGGGAATTAAGGGTTATGGGGAGAAAGCAGGGAAGTGGGACTGATCCACTTCAGATCAGCCACGATCTTATTGAATGGCGGGGCAGGCTCGAAGGGCTAGATAGCCTACTCCTGCTGCTATTTCTTATGTTCTTATGTTTCAGCACTGCAGCCTTTACCATATTATTTACCATAATCCTGCCTGGGTGGCACAGTGGCACAAGGTTCAATTCCGGTCTGTGTGGAGTTTGCACTTTCTCCCCATGTCTACGTGAGTTTTCTCCGGATGCTCTGGTTTCCTCCCACAGTCCAAAGGTGTGTGGGTTAGGCTGATTGGTCAGGCTAAATTGCCCCTTAGTGTCAGGGGGATTAGCATGGTTACGGGAATAAGGCCTGGGTGGGACTGTGATCAGTAGAGATACAAGGGGCCGAATGGCCTCTTTCTGTATTGCAGGGATTCTATGATATTCGGATTAATCAAAAGTACATCGCTGGAACCAATGAGCAGGTTTAGCTGCGAATAAGATGAGCTTAGGCAATTGAAATTGGTTGGAGTTCGCTTAAAAATCCCCAAAAGTTTTACCTACTTTGAATTATTGTCATTTTTGTTTAGGTTTTAAGAAACCCCGCCAAGGTGTATATCCATTGAATGCCAGATTTGCATATGAACACAATATGTGAAGATTCTTTATCAGTATCAATGTTGGATACTGATTATTATTAATGGGGTCAGATGGATGTATACAGATTAATGAGATAACGCTGACTTCACAAAAAATAACTGGCAGCTCCGGACATGTTTATTTTTCAGGTCAGGAACAATTTGACATGATGGATAGAACCCTACAGTGCAGAAAGAGACCCTTTGGCCCATCGAGTCTGCACCAACCACAATCTCACCTAGGCCCTACTCCCATATACCTACATATTATTACCCGCTAATTCCTCTAACCTAAGCATTTTAGGACACTAAGGGGCAATTTTACCATGGCCAATCAACCTAACCTGCACATCTTTGGACTGTGAGAGAAAATCAGAGCACCTGGAGGAAACCCACACAGACACGAGAAGAATGTGCAAACTCCACACAGACAGTGACCCGAGCCAGGAATTGAACCCAGGTCCTTAGAGCTGTGAAGCTGCGGTGCTAACCACTGTGCTACCGTAGCACTGCTTCCTCACAGCGCCAGGGACCCGGGTTCAATTCCTGGCTTGGGTCACCGTCTGTGCGCAATCTGCACGTTCTCCCTGTGTCTGCGTGGGTTTCCTCTGGGTTGCTCTGGTTTCCTCCCACAGTTGAAAGATGTGCTGGTTAGGTGCATTGGCCATGCTAAAGTTCACCCTCAGTGTACCCGAACAGGCACTGGAGTGTGGTGACTAGGGGATTTTCACAGTAATTTCACTGCAGTGTTAATGGAAGCCTACTTGTGTCACTAATAAAAAAACTTCAAATTGTATAAGCTCCCCTCTCAATGAGACCATATACATAGCTTTTCTTTGCAGCAGAGGTGAGTTTCTTTACCCCTGTGAGACACATTTGCCTCTGTTTCATATATAGAGGTCTCCGGATACTTTAGTCTCAAATGGTAATGACTGTTTATCCTGAGGGCAGAACCTGGTTGTATCCTGGCAGACCTCACAATCCACTGCAGCTTTGATCAGCATGATGGCACAGTGGTTAGCACTGCTGCCTCACGGCTCCAGAGACCCAGGTTCAACTTCCAGCTTGGGTCACTGTCTATGTGGAGTTTGCACGTTCTCCCCATGTCTGTGTGGGTTTCTGCCGGGTGGTCTGGTTTCCTCCCATAATCCAAAGATATGCAGGTCAGGTGGACTGGCCATGCTGAGCTGCTCCTTAGTGTCAGGGGGTTTCCTGGGTAAATACGTGGAGTTGCAGGGTCCCTGGTGGGAATGTGGTCAGTACAGACTCAATGGGCTGAATGCCCTCCTTCTGAACTGTAGGAATTCAATGGACAGGTGTGCCACAGTTCTTTCTGCTGCTTACTATGCACAGTAGAATCCACTGAGCGATATAGATTACTGTGCCTTTCCACACGACCTTTGTGCTGGCTTTTATTTAGACGCTGCCAGTGATTTAATGCCTCATGGGATGACTACACTTCTGTATAAATCCTGTATTCCCTCTCAAGTGTGAGTAATAATTATTAGTGAGCTGTGCATTGAGTTCCACAATGAAACTTAAAGAACAGTATTACATTCCCTCAGGAGTTACGCCTCCACACAATTAATAAGATGTCTTATTCATGACTGAATTCCAGGTAATCTTCACGCATATAATTGACTATCACAACCCACTTGTGCCTGAAATCTTTTGGAATCTTGTTTTTTTTTGTGCTCCTGAAATACCTGGATGCAGCTTAGCAGATTGGCTTAATTTTAACAATTTGAATTGCCTTTCTTTATTTTTCTTTATTATCGTGATCCATACACACACATACAGGCACACACCCCACCCACCCATACACACACACACACACACACACACACAGACACACACCCCACCCACACACACACACACACACCCCACCCACCCATACACACACACACACACACACACACACACACAGGCACACACCCCCACACACTCACACACCCACCGCAGCACACACACGCACACATCTACACACACACACACCCCACCACACACACACACACACACACACACACACACACACACACACACACACACACACACACACACACACACCATACAAACCCACCCACCACCTCCCACACCTATACACACCCACACATACACACACCATACACACACCCATCCCCCCTACACAGACCACTCTCCCCCCACGTAGACACACACACAGCACACCTCACACACACACACCCATACACACACCCACACACCACACACACACAATCTCTACTTCTGCACCCCCACACAAAGACTTCCAAAAAAATACACAGCCTCCCCGCCCATACACACAGAACAACCTCCCCCACACACAGAATCCCACACACACACACACCAGCCCCCTCACACACACACACATATCCACACATATACATCATATACACACACACACACACACACATGCCCCCCCCCACAAACATATCCCCACTCTCATATCTCCACACACACACACACACACACACACACACATGCACACACGCCATCCCCCCCAACACACACATGCTCCCGAACAGCATCCCCACACACGGGTGCTGATGGCTTTGGTCATATCTTAAAGGACTTCCAGCCACTCAGTTGAAGGGCAATTAGGGATGGGCAATAAATGCTGGCCCAGCCAGTGATGCCCACGTCCCGAATGAATAAACATTAAGTGATCGGTTGATAAATATATTGAAGAATGAGATTGACTGGCATTCAGGGAATCGAGGAATGTGGAGATGGAACAGGAAGGTGGAGCTGGTGAATGTTCAGCCACAATCAGATTGCATGACAGGCCAGACTTGAGGGGTAATGTGTTCCTTCAGCTCGAATGCATAGAAACTGGAATCTGATTTTGCACAACAATGTACATCACTCTTTACTCGCTGAATCCTACAGTAACAACTCTCCTTGAACATAACAAGAAGCTGCTTTCAAAAAGTATAATCAGTCAGTAACTGTTAATGAACCAGAGTAGGAGAGATTAGGATAGTTTTTTATTCATTTGTGGGACATGGGTGTCGCTGGCAGGCAATCATTTATTGCCCATCCTAGTTGCCCTTGGAGGGGGCAGTTGAGAGTGAACTGCATTGCTGAGGCCCTGGGATCACATGTAGGCCAGATGTAAGGATGGCAGATCTCCTTCCATAAGGGACATTGGTGAACGAGATGAGTTTTTCCGATAATTGACAATGGTTTCATGGTCATCGATAGACTCTTAATCCCAGATATCTTTATGGAATTCAAGTTCCACAAACACATATCCCAGGGATGGGGGGTATGTAAGGGCGGCATGGTGCCACAGTGGTTACCACTGCTGCCTCATAGTGCCAGGGACCCGGGTTCAATTCGCGGCATGGGTCACTGTGTGGAGTTTGCACGTTCTCCCTGTGTCTGCGTGCGTTTCCATCGACTGCTCCAGTTTCCTCCCAAAGTTCTAAGATGTGCAAGTTAGGTGGATTGGCCATGCTAAATTGCCCCTTAGTGTCAGGGGGACAAGCTAAGGTAAATGCATGGGGATAGGGTCTGGGTGGGTTTGTGGTCGGTGCAGACTCAATGGGCCGAATGGCCTCCCACTGCACTGTAGGATTCTATTAAAATGCACCATCTCTTGTGGTGGGATTCAAATCTGAGTTCCCAGAACATTAGCTGAGTTTCTGGATTAACAGACCAGTGATAATACCACTAAGCCATCACCTCTCTCCATCATTGACCTATTCCTTGATCAAAGAGAAAAAATTGAAAGAGTGTTTTAAAGGAGCAGACAGGAGTAAAGCAGTTTAGGGATGGCGTGGCAGAGCTTAAAAACGAGATGGTTAAAAGCATAGCTGTTAACATTGGGTCAAAGGGAGTGGGGCTCCCAAGAGGCCAGAGTTCGAGGAACACTGTGTTCTTGGAGGTTTCCAAGCTGGAAAAGGTTATAGAGATGGAGAGGAGAAAATCCCTGGAGGGATTAGGGATGAGAATTTTGGAATCTCAGCATGCTGGACCAGGAGCCAATATCAATTTCCAAGCACAGAAAGTACTGCGTACTTCCAATGGGGAGCTGCCCTTCCCAAGTTAATTCAATTTCATTCTTCCTCCTTCTGGACAATGTCTCATCTCCCTTCAGCAACTTTGTCAGGCGCCTGGGACAAAATAATCTGAGTTGGGTGAATGTGAGCCTTGGGTCTGTAATCTACTGTTCCAAAACACAGTCCACTAAAACAAAAAGCGAACCACCCTTTACATAAAACATGCATGCACTCTCTGAACCGTAGGAATGAGATTCACATCTCCACAGTGAAGCAGAACCGCACTAAATTATTTATTAGCAATCTGCCAGTCTCAGATAGTCAATATTAAAACAAAAATCAATGTAGCAAATATTGCAAGTAGAAAATGCAGTGGTTGTAATTGATTTCCTATCAACATGAGGCTGACAGTAACCGACTTGCAACTTGTCCATTTCAAGTTTTACGACTGACTCACTTGTGGAAACATAAATTCGATCACATGAATTTCCAAGGAGTCTCCACCGATTATTGTTTTACCCATATCTGTGCCAGTAGGATATGTTTTATTGTCAGACTCCCAGCACATTAATGTTGCAAGATCGCAATACTACAACAAGTTATAGAATCCCTACTGTGCAAAAGGAGGCCATTCGGTCCTTCAAGTCTGCACCGACAACAATCCCACCCAGCCCCTATTTTTGTAACCCTATATATTTACCCTGCTAATCCCCCTGACACTAATGGACAACTTATCATGGCCAATCCACCGAACCTGCACATCTTTAGCTTATGGGAGAAAACCAGACGAAACCCATGCAAACCACAGGGAGAACGTGCAAACTCCACACACACAGAGTGACCTAAGCCAGGAATTGAACCCAAGTCCCTGGCACTGTGTGGCAGCAGTGCTAACCACTGTGCCACCATGCCGCCTGGGCTACTGGACTACCACAGTAGAAGTTCAACTTCCCATTCAGATATAAAGTTGGCTTTGTGAAATATTCCCCTTTTGTTGAAACTTGCCGATCTTTACTCTGTATTGATTTGCATGGAAATATGAGTTGGGCCTTTTCCACAGTGGCATGTTGATTTTCATGGAATGGTATTGTCACGTGGAATGGTATTGTCACTGGACTGGTAATCCAGAGACCCAGGGTAACCCTCTGGGGACCCAGATTTCAAACCTACCATATGGAAATTTGAATTCAATAAAAATGTGGAATTAAAAGTCTAATGATGACCATGAAATGCTTTTCAATTGTTGTAAAAACCCCTCTAGTTCACTAATGTCCTTGAGGGAAGGAAATCTGCTGTCCCTACCTGGTCTAGCCTACATGTGACCCCAGACCCTCAGCAACTGCCCCTGAAATGGGCAAGCAAGCCATTCAGTTCAAGGGCAATTAGGGACTAGCAACATCCCTTGTCAGCAACACCCACATCCCATAAACGAATAAAACAAAACAGCAGTTAATTTTGCGCAGTCGATTGAAAATTCAGACTAATATGTGTGGATTCACCATTAAGTGACATCTTAAAAATACATCTGTGCAAAAATGTTACACTTATACATAAATCTCACCAAAAATGATTCTACTGTAGTATAAATCCCTTATCAGGAAAGTAGAAATTTACAACTCTCTTCTCTAAAAGTCTGTAGGTCTTGGGGCAAATGGAGTTTTTAAGATTAAGATCAATAGAACGTTGTTAGTATGGCTATCGAGGAATAGGGAACAAAGAGACCTAACCAGAACTGTGGTGCAAAATCAGCCATGATTTGACCGAAGGCAAGACAAGCCTGAGGGGCTGAATGGCCAACTCTTGTCCCAAAATTCCTTTCCCATCATTCGTAAAGATGGACATATGAAATAGAGACTCTGTTGTTAAATGTCTGCACACTAACCTTCACAGTAAGCTTCATCGTCACGGAGAGGCATAAAGCCCGTTTTGCACTTGCAGATTGCCCCAGCTTCCAGGTTCATACATTCTGAATTCTCAATGCATTTGGAACCCTCAGCGCAAAAGTCATTGTCTGTGGTGAGGAAGAATGATTGGAATGATTTTAGTGAGCAAACCTTCCTGGTCATTTGATAAAGTTGATCTTCCTCTACACCCTAGCTATGACTGTAACACTACATTCTGCACTCTCTCCTTTCCTTCTCTTTGAACAGTATGCTTTGTCTGTATAGCACACAAGAAACAAAACTTTTCACTGTATGCTAATATATGTGACAATAATAAATCAAATCAAATCAAAAATCAAAAGCGGTGGCATGCAATGTTCCTAAGCTCTAGTACAGTAGAGAGCCAATTATAAGTTCTTTGTTCTTTGTACTCTACACTCAATTCATTCACTCTGACATTTGATGATTCAGTTCAGCGGGTACCTTATGACAGGACCCTATTCCCTTATCTCCCTCCAGCAGCTTCCCCAGTGGCCCAAGAAAGAATGAACTGAGTAAAGTGAATGTGAGCCTTGGAACAGAGAACAAAGAAAATTACAGCACAGGATCAGGCCCTTCGATCCTCCAAGCCTGCGCCAACCATGGTGCCTAACTGAACTAAAATCCCCCACCCTTCTGGGGACCATATCTCTCCATTCCCATCCTATTCATGCATTTGTCAAGACGCCCCTTAAAAGTCACCATCGTATCAGTTTCCACTGCCTCCCTTGGCAGCGGGTTCCGGCACCCACACCCTGTGTGTAAAGAATTTGCCTTGTACATCTCCTTTAAACTTCGTCCCTCTCACTTAAAGCCTATGTCCCCTAGTAATTGATCTTTCCACCCTGGGAATAAGTTTCTGACTATCCACTCTGCCCATGCATCTCATAATAACATAAGAACATAAGAAATAGGAGCAGGAGTAGGCCATCTAGCCCTTCGAGCCTGCCCCGCCATTCAATAAGATCATGGCTGATCTGTCGTGGCTCAGTTCCACATTCCCGCCCTCTCCCCATAACCCTTAATCCCCTCTCTTATCAAAAAGCCATCAACCCGCGTCTTAAAAATATTTAGCGAGGCAGCCTCCACCGCCTCAATGGGCAGAGAATTCCAGAGATTCACCACCCTTTGAGTGAAGAAGTTCCTCCTCAACTCCGTTCTAATGAGGCGGGTAGAATTAGGGACCTTGCGGTGAAGGATCCTCTTGGAGAGAGTGATCATTGTATGGTGGAGTTTCTGGTGCAGATGGAGGAGGAGAAAGTGGGTTCCCGGACACGCGTCCTTTGTTTGAATAGAGGGGAGTATGGTAGGATGAGAGAAGAATTGGCGAATGTGGACTGGGGGAGTGCGTTGGAAGGTAGGTCTGCTGAGGAGCAGTGGAGGATCTTTAAGGAGATCTTTCTTGGTGCTCAGCAGAAATTTATTCCGATGGTTAAAAAGGACAGTAGGAGGAGAGGTAATAAGCCGTGGATAACGAAGGAGGTGAAGGAAAGTGTTAAATTAAAAGCAGAGGAATTTAGAGTAGCTAAGAGCAGTGGGCGAGAAGAGGATTGGGAAAGGTTTAAATGTCAACAAAGATTGACAAAGAAGTTGATAAAGGAGGGTAGGAGAAGCTATGAGGCTGGGCTAGCACTTAATATAAAAAAGGATAGCAAGAGTTTTTATAAATATATAAAAAGGAAGAGGCTGGCTAGGGTGAACGTTGGTCCTTTAGAGGATGAGAAAGGGGAGCTAGTGGTAGGGGATGGGGATATGGCTAAGGTCTTGAATAACTTTTTTGTTTCTGTCTTCACGGAGGAGGACGTGAATAATTTGCCGGGTGTTAGCGATGGAAAGGTGGTAGGAATGGAGGGTCTTAATGACATTACTGTTACTAGAGAGGTGGTGCTCGAAAGACTGGAGGGGCTGATTGTGGACAAGTCCCCAGGACCGGATGGAATGCATCCGAGGGTTCTGAAAGAAATGGCGGCGGTTATAGTGGATGCCTTGGTGGTTATTTTCCAGACGTCGCTGGATTCCGGGGAAGTGCCGGAAGATTGGAAAACGGCTAATGTTACGCCGTTGTTTAAGAAGGGTGCCAGGCAAAAGGCGGGGAACTATAGGCCGGTTAGTTTAACGTCTGTGGTAGGTAAAATGTTAGAATCCGTCATTAAGGAGGAAATTGCGAGGCATCTTGAAGGGAATTGCTTGATAGGGCGGACGCAACACGGTTTCATTAAAGGGAAGTCGTGTCTGACAAATTTACTGGAGTTCTATGAGGATGTGTCTAGGGCAGTGGATAGAGGAGAGCCGGTGGATGTGGTCTTTCTGGATTTTCAGAAGGCGTTTGACAAGGTACCTCACAAGAGGTTATTGCAGAAGGTCAGGGGACATGGAGTTGGGGGTAGGGTGTTAGCGTGGATAGAGGATTGGTTGTCAAATAGGAGGCAGAGAGTGGGGGTCAATGGGTGCTATTCGGATTGGCGGTTGGTGACTAGTGGGGTGCCCCAGGGGTCGGTGCTGGGGCCTCAGCTATTTACCATTTATATAGATGATCTGGAGGAGGGAACCGAGTGCAGGGTGTCGAAATTTGCTGATGACACCAAGATTGGGGGAAAGGCAAATTGTGCGGAGGGTGTGGAGAGTCTGCAGAAGGATCTAGATAGGCTGGGCGAATGGGCCAGGAAATGGCAAATGGAATTTAATGTTGGCAAGTGTGAGGTGGTCCACTTTGGTAGGAAGAATGGTAGGAAGGACTATTACTTACGTGGCGAAAAACTGCAGCAGGCGATGGTGCAGAGGGACCTCGGGGTCCTTGTGCATGAGTCGCAAAAACCCAGCTTGCAGGTGCAGCAGGTGGTCAGGAAGGCGAATGGGATGCTGGCCTTCATAGCGAGGGGGATTGAATATAAAAGTAGGGAGGTCTTGCTGCAGCTGTATGGGGCATTGGTGAGGCCGCAGCTGGAGTACTGTGTGCAGTTTTGGGCGCCGCACCTGCGCAAGGATATTTTGGCCCTGGAGGGAGTGCAGAGGAGGTTTACTAGGCTGATACCGGAGTTGAGGGGATTGAGCTATGAGGAGAGGCTGAATAAACTGGGCTTGTACTCGTTAGAGTTTAGAAGGATGAGGGGAGATCTCATTGAGACGTATAAGATGATGAATGGGATGGATAGGATAGAGGTGGAGAGACTCTTCCCGCTCAAAAAAGACAGTAGGACTAGGGGGCACAGCCTCAAGATAAAGGGGAGGCGGTTTAGAACGGAGTTGAGGAGGAACTTCTTCACTCAAAGGGTGGTGAATCTCTGGAATTCTCTGCCCGTTGAAGTGGTGGAGGCTGCCTCGCTAAATATTTTTAAGAAGCGGGTTGATGGGTTTTTGATAAGAGAGGGGATTAAGGGTTATGGGGAGAGGGCGGGAAAGTGGAACTGAGCCACAACAGATCAGCCATGATCTTATTGAATGGCGGGGCAGGCTCGAAGGGCTAGATGGCCTACTCCTGCTCCTATTTCTTATGTTCTTATGTTCTTATGTAAACCGCCCCCCCTTTATCTTGAGGCTGTGCCCCCTAGTCCTACTGTCCTTTCTGAGCGGGAAGAGTCTCTCCACCTCTATCCTATCCATCTCATTCATCATCTTATATGTCTCAATGAGATCTCCCCTCATTCTTCTAAACTCTAACGAGTACAAGCCTAGTTTATTCAGCCTCTCCTCATAGCTCAACCCCCTCAACTCCGGTATTGCAGACTTTTTTCAGGTCGCCCCTCAACATCCATCGGTCCAGTATGATCTACTGCTCCAGAATCCAGCATAATCAAGGTGCCCACGAACCCCGGAAATACTCTCTTCCATCTTCTTCCGTCGGGAAAAAGATACAGAAGTCATGTATCGACTGACTCACGAATAGCTTCTTGCCTGCAGCCATCAGACTTTTGAATGGATCTACCTCATATTAAGTTGATCTTTTTCTACACCCTAACTGTGACCATGACACTACAATTTGCACATTCTCTTTTCCTTCTCCCCCTACGTATTCAATGAACAGTATACTTTGTCTATATAGCATGCAAGAAACGATGCTTTTCATTGTATCCCAATAGATGTGACAATAATAAATCAAAACAAATCAAATCAAATACAGTACAATAAAATGCAAAGCAAACTACCCTTTACTTAAAGCACAGGATCCATTCTCAATCCATCATTCCCCATTAATCTAAATTCATGCATTCAGGAGGCAACCCTGAAAATCACTAAAAGCAAATCATTGGGTCAAATCCAGAGGTAAGGACTGCCATAATTTTCATGATTTCATTCAGGTTGGTTCCAAAATTTTATTAGCCTATTCATCAGACGATTTACTTATTGTAAGTTATTTCATTTTCCTCGGAAGCGCTTTTGGAGTGAAGCGGACAGACTCTGTCAGTGGCTGACAGTGACAAATGGAGCTCAAAATAGAACAGCAATTTGTGTGCCACCTGTCACTGTCAAGGGACCATCGCAGTGAAGGAGGAGAGGTTGGACTTTGTCTCCAGCGTAGCATTTTCAGAGAACAGTGGGTGGAGTGGCGATTCTACTGCAGAAATACTTTTCCATCCAGCCCCCCTCACTGATATCATCAACATCCGCTCCAAAGCATTTCCCTTCTGCAGAATTAATAGGCCAGACACTTGACTGGAATTTGCAATGTTAGAATGCTGCATTAACATCACCCCCCATCATACATTCTTAAAAAATATATCCAGCGATTTGTTGAGTGAAGGAGAGCTGACATGAGTTTCCAATCCTTTGCAAATCACTAGTCCGTCATTCGCCAAATGGAGTTTGTTTCTTATTGAAAGGCTCCCCATTGAATTAAATGCGATTGTGAAACATCTGGCCCATTATTTGTTGTTTTATGCATATTAAATAGTTGGACCCAGTCCCCTATGTGATTTCTTTTCTTGCCAAGAGCTGTCTTTCTTCCTATATTAGTATTCCCAGCCTTTCAGTTCTTGGCTGAGAACCCCAGGTATGCAATCTCCACTCGAATCTTTCTGCGTGGTGCTCTTTAGCCCACTACTTATTTGCAGGGGAAGGCCAGATCAGTTTGGTCTTTGATAATTCTTTTCTCGGGTCCCCAACCTACACAGAGTTCTAGCTACAGCAAAGCCAGAAAATGCTGGAAAATCTCAGTAGGTCTCACAGCATCTGCGGAGAAAGAGAACAGGGCTAAATTTTTGAATTTGGATGACTCTTCGTCAGAGCTCCAGTTGACACAGGTCAGAAAGGGAACCCTCCAAGTGGAGGGCTGTGGGCAAGAATATTGGCCTTCTGCTCCAAGTCACTGCACACCACTGGAGCACATCGAATTTGCAGATGGATAACGATTATGTTCTCGTGCACCAGGAACAGGGATTATTAGGCCTCAGGAACATTGTGCCACTAGGTAACAAATTGGATGATAAGCACTCTGTGCCATTGCAAAGAAAATAAATGCTAATTTTATTTAAAGCAATTCATAGAATCAATTGTACAGATTCGCCAGATTTTAATTGAAACCAGGAAGGTTTGATCAACCAGTCCCTAAAAATAGAACAATTTGGCTCTCACACATGGTACAGTGGTCCTAATTCAGAACTTGACTTCAATAAAGACCCTTAAGCTCTGCGTCGATTACCTCTGCAAACCTTACAGCAGCTGTTTGTTAAGGAGATTTGGTTTGATCGTGTGCAAGGCAGCGGAGGACAGCTTGGATATAGAACACGCTGCATCGATTGGTCCTGTCAAGTGATGCAGAAGATGTTAAGTAAACTCATTTAAGAATCAGCACTTTGTCACTTTAGGGCTTTAATTGTTTAAAATAATCATTACTCTATAAAGCAGACATACTTGCTATTGCTTTGAACAGAATGTTTCGTTGTTTTCATTACAAAAGATGTCCATTTAATGTTTCTACTGTGTACAATTGTACATATTAACAGATATTTAGGCTGAGGTTTTAATTTGCCATACAAGCTTTACTCTTATTCCTAAAGCATTTGGAATATTTCTGCCCTTAATTCTCATTTACGCTCGGAAGTATCAGTTGTGCACCTGTTACATTTATTTTTGGAAGTTGAACAGGAAGAGAAACAGTACGCAGCACTGAGGCATTGCTGCCTCACAGTGCCCAGAGACCCAGGTTCAATTCCAGTCTCGGGTGTCTGTCTGTGGGGAGTCTACACGTTCTCCCTGTGAGTTTCCTCTGGTTTCTTCCCACACTCCAAAGATGTCCAGGTTAGATTGATTGGCCGTGCTAATTTGCCAGGGGGATTACCTGGATAATTACATGGGGTTACGGGGATAGGGCTTGGTTAGGATTGTGCAGACTCAATGGGCCAAAGGTTCTCCTTCTGCACCGAAGGGATTCTATGATACACAAGAATGGAAAACATTTTGACAACATTAGACCAGTGTGACTCCTTGTTGTTTCCCTGAGCAGATGGCCAATTAGTGTCAGGCTGCCTGCAAAGTTGGGCAAGACTTTTTTTAAAGTAAAGTTTATTTATTAGTCACAAGTAGGCTTACATTAACACTGCAGTGAAGTTACTTTGAAAATCCCTTGGTCGCCACACTCTGGTACCTGTTCGCGTCAGTGCAGCTAACCAGCACATCTCTGGGTGAAACCAGAGCACTTGGAGGAACCCCACACAGACACGGAGAGAATGTGCAAATTCCACACAGATAGTGACCCAAGCCAGGAATCAAACCCGGATCCCGGGTGTTGTGCAGCAGCAGTGCTAAGCACTGTGCCTGTACTGCAATAATATATTGCATTTCATGGTATGGAGGAAAGAAACTAAACAAAAGTGAAGCTAAAATACTTCCAACGCTTTATTCACATTAGCAGTAATATAGCTGTTGCACTATACTGTGCACTTATGAGGTATCAGAGCTTAGTAAATGGACATGACAATTTAGCGAAGTATTTAGAGAAGAAGGTCAGCTCTTCTTGAACATCCAGTTGTCCCTTTAGGCAAAACTTTTCAGGTAGACCCTGCAGCGTAATTATACAAATGTGCAGCAATATCTTATGGCTGTTTCAGTGAATATTCAAGGAGGGACTACAGACTCAGGAGTGGAAATTTAATGCCAGCAAATAGCATTTGCTACCTGTTGTTTTGTTTCTGTTTGACGGTCAGTTTAGCTGGAACACACGAACATCTCATGTGGGACAGAGGCAATTCTTAGAATCTAATTTCTAATCTAAATTGACAGTGGGAGGATGGGAAAGGTTTAAAATTTTGTTTAAATTCCTGTGCGATTTGTGATTCATCTTTGCACTTGGTATGGCGGCACTGTTGTCTCACGGCGCCAGGGACCCAGATTCAATTCTGGCCTTGGGTCACTGTGTGGAGTTTGCATGTCCTCCCATATCTGTGTGGGTTTCCTCTGGGTGCTCTAGTTTCCTCCCACAGTCCAAAGATGTGCAGGTTAGGTGGACCGTCTATGCTAAATTGCCCCTTAGTGTCCCAAGATGTTTAGGTTGCGGGGGATTATCAGGGTAAATGTGTGGGACTATGAGGATGGGGACGGGTGATGATGCTCTGTTGGAGAGTTGGTGCAGATCCGATGGGCTGACTGGTCTCCTTCTGCACTGTAGATATTCTATGATTCTAAAAGAGCAAGAGAAACTTCAACAACCTCGTGGAGGAGCAGAAACCTTGCTTCACCTTGAAAGAAAGCGAATTTGTACCTAGATTTATGAATCCAATCCATTTTGAATCATTTAAAGAACATCTGGCTCTTCACAAACAGTGAAGATCTGCACAAATTGTGCAAGTTATACATCTGTCAGCAAGTGAACCCCAGGCACAGCAGATTTTGTGTTTACCTAATTAGGACTAAAAGCATTGAACTCAATGAACGCATTCCTCATTTACACAGCTGGTTATTTTTTTTTTGTCTGCAGTTCATAACTGGTAAAATAACCTGTGAAAACATATAAGTTCCATTTTGCCTTCCTCAACTCTAGTTGGGTACATCTTTGCCTTGGTAAAACTGGCAACCAAAGGGAAAAAAAAATCAAGAGACATGGGCCAGAATCTTAACATTGTTCACACCGGAGGGATTTTCCCATCCTGCCACAGTGAACGGAGATTTGGCTGGGAGTCAAGTTCTCTAACCTCGCTGCAGCAGGACTCTGGCATGAACAGCAGGTAAGATCGCATCCTTAGTCTGTGATCACCCTTGTGATCAAGAAGGCGAATGGGATGCTGGCCTTTATAGCGAGGGGGATAGAATATAAAAGCAGGAGGTCTTGCTGCAATTGTACAGGGCACTGGTGAGGCCGCAGCTGGAGTACTGTGTGCAGTTTTGGTCACCGCACTTGCGCAAGGATATTTTGGCCTTGGAGGGAGTGCAGAGGAGGTTCACTAGGCTGATACCGGAGATGAGGGGGTTGGACTATGAAGAGAGACTAAATAGACTAGGTCTGTACTTGTTGGAGTTTAGAAGGATGAGGGGGGATCTTATAGAGACATATAAGATAATGAAGGGGATGGATAGGGTAGAGGTAGAGATTCTTCCAACTCAGAAAGGACAGCAGGACTAGAGGGCACAGCCTCAAGATAAGGGGGAGCGCAGTCTAGAACGGAGTTGAGGAGGAACTTCTTCACTCAAAGGGCGGTGAATCTCTGGAATTCTCTGCCCGTTGAAGTGGTGGAGGCTACCTCACTAAATATATTTAAGACACAGGTAGATAGGTTTTTGGTAGGCAAGGGAATTAAGGGTTATGGGGAGAAAGCGGGAAAGTGGAACTGATCCACTTCAGATCAGCCATGATCTTATTGAATGGCAGGGCAGGCTCGAAGGGCTAGATGGCCTACTCCTGCTCCTACTTCTTATGTTCTTATGTCTGGTGCCCTCTGCCAATGAGGAGGACAACAGCAGCAGATCATAGCACACTGTTAAGATCCAGGATCCTTCAGTCTCTGACAGGGACATTTATAATTGATCCTTCTCTGGCTAAATCCTGGAAATGTTTGCTTAACACTCTCACTGGAATGACTGCAGCAGTTCACATTCATTTCTCAGGGCAATAAAAGTTAAAGTTTTATTTATTAGTCACAAGTAGGCTTACATTAACACTGCAATCAAGTTACCGTGAAAATCCTCTAGGCACCACACTGAGGGAGAATTTAGTATGGCCAATGCACCTAACAAGCATCTTTTGGACTGTGGGACGAAACCAGAGCACCCAGAGGAAACCCACGCAGACACAGGGAGAACGTGCAGATTCCACACAGACAGTAACTCAAGCTGGGAATTGAACCCAGGTCTCTAGCTCTGTGAGACAGCAGTGCTAACCACTGTGCCACGCTAGGAATGAGCAATAAAAGCAGTCTTGTCACTCATATCCTGAAAATACACGAAATATAACTAATAGCTTTGCAAATAACATAACGAGTATTTGCATTTACACACTAAAGCTTACATTTAGAATGAAGTAGCTTTGTATAATATTTAAATAATTCCTACCTTACACTCCAAGAGGTAACATTCTCCCGAGGCTTTCCATTCTGTCATCTTCTGCCCATTGTAGTAAAGTTTGTTGCCAAGGACACATACAGCTGATAACAAAAGCACATTATTTCCGTTTTTGCATCTGTTCAACAAAGCAATCAACCTTTCTAAGTAAGAGATTCGGAACGATAAGGAACACTATTGGGGTTCCATCTGGTGAACGATCAGTCATTCGACACCACACAGTTATATCCCTATGGAAGTTTCTTTACCTGTCTCTCCTAACGGTGTGGACCCACTCTGTCCAAAAAGCCACTCTTGAGTTTGAGCAGAATGGCTTTAGCTTTATGGAAATAATATTGTGAAACTTTACCATAAATAATAACACAGAGCAAAGAAACACTTGAGATGGAAACGTAAATGCCACAAAAATGACAGATGTGCATAATTAAACTTTTAAATTCTCCAATTTGTATTTAGTCCTGACCAGGGACTGGACAGACTGGACATGAAGCCACGAGTAGAACAGCATGATTAAAAGGATATAGAACATAGAACATAGAACATTACAGCGCAGAACAGGCCCTTCGGCCCACGATGTTGCGCCGACCAGTTACAAAAACAATGACCCACTAGCCTATACCAATCCCTTTTCGTCCATAAACCTATCCAGAGATCTCTTAAACGCCCCCAAACTAGACGCATTTACAACTGCAGCAGGCAGGGCATTCCAATCCCTCACCACCCTCTGGGTAAAGAACCTACCCCTGACATCCGTCCTGTAGCTACCCCCCCTTAATTTAAAGCCATGCCCCCTCGTGCTAGCTTTCTCCATCCGAGGAAAAAGGCTATCACTATCCACCCTATCTAAACCTCTAATCATCTTATATGTTTCAATAAGATCCCCTCTTAGCCGCCTTCTTTCCAACGAAAACAACCCTAAATCCCTCAGTCTCTCCTCATAGGACCTCCCCACCATACCAGGCAACATCCTAGTAAACCTCCTCTGCACCCTCTCCAACGCCTCCACATCCTTCTTGTAATGCGGGGACCAGAACTGCACACAGTACTCCAAGTGCGGCCGCACTAGAGTAGTGTACAGTTGCAACATGACGCTGCGACTCCTAAATTCAATCCCCCTACCAATAAACGCCAAGACACCGTACGCCTTCTTAACAACCTTATCTACTTGATTCCCAACTTTCAGGGATCTATGTACACATACACCTAGATCCCTCTGTTCATCCACACTATTCAAAGTCCTCCCGTTAGCCCTATACTCGACACATCTGTTGCTCCTACCAAAGTGAATTACCTCACACTTCTCCGCATTAAATTCCATCCGCCACCTCTCGGCCCAGCTCTGCAACCTATCTAAGTCTCCCTGCAGACTATGACACCCTTCCTCACAATCTACCACACCTCCAACTTTGGTGTCATCAGCAAATTTACTAATCCACCCAACTATACCCTCATCCAGATCATTAATAAAAATTACAAACAACAGTGGCCCCAAAACAGATCCCTGAGGCAAACCACTCGTAACTGAACTCCATGATGAATATTTACCATCAACCACCACCCTCTGTCTCCTATCTGATAGCCAATTCCTGATCCAACTTCCTAGATTACCCACAATCCCATACATCTGCATTTTCTGCAGAAGCCTACCATGGTGAACCTTATCGAACGCCTTACTAAAATCCATATATACCACGTCAACTGCCTTGCCCCCATCCACCTCTTTGGTCACCTTCTCAAAAAACTCAATAAGGTTAGTAAGGCACGACCTACCCGCTACAAAACCATGCTGACTATTTCTAATCAATTCATTACACTCCAAATAACTATAAATCCTATCCCTAATAATTTTTTCTAAAACCTTGCCCACAACAGAAGTAAGACTCACCGGTCTATAATTCCCGGCAAAGTCTCTGTTCCCCTTCTTAAACAATGGGACAACATTCGCTATCCTCCAATCCTCCGGGACTACACCAGAGACCAATGACGACCTGAAGATCAGAGCCAGAGGCTCTGCAATCACCTCTCTAGCCTCCCAGAGAATCCTAGGGTAGATCCCATCCGGACCAGGGGACTTATCTATTTTCAGCCCCTCAAGAATTTCCAGCACATCCCCCTTATCAACCGTAATACTGTCTATTTTACACCCCTGCAACCCAATGTCCTCCTCAGCTATATTCATGTCCCCCTGCGTGAACACCGAAGAGAAATATTGGTTCAATACTTCTCCAATCTCCTCCGGTTCCACACACAACTTCCCCCTGCTGTCTGTAACTGGCCCTAATCTTGCCCTGACCAACCTTCTGTTCTTGACATACCTATAGAACGCCTTAGGATTCTCCTTAATCCTATCAGCCAAAGTCTTTCATATTTCCTGTGATAATCCAAGCTTCACTGCAGGATCCTACAAACTGAGGGGAATTTTCCTGCTGTACACATTGGTGGGATTCTCTGGTCCTGCTGCAGTGAACAGAGATTTGACTGAGCGCCAAATTCTCCATTCTCACTTGCAGCAATGATGAGGCATGAATTTCCAGCCATTATATCAGTTTGTGAATTTATTGATCTCCTTCACCAGTCGTTCTGTGATTGGCCTGAGTGAAACTGCTTTGATGCCACGAGGTTTCAGTTCGTTCTGTGAGCTGTAATGAGGTTGAAATGCCCAGGCTCCTTTCCCTATCAACAACGACTCCTTGAGTTCTCTGCACCACCCATCGTGCCACAACCTCCACCTTAGGTAGGGCAAGGAGGATCCGAATCACCCCAGCAGGAATGGGGATTGAACCCTGTACTGTCGGCACCAATCTGATCCACATCAGCCATCGAGCCAACAAACCCACCACAGAGTCCAAGTTGTTGCGTCACCATACACTCGAACATGTACATTACATTGTAATATACCTTTAAGGTGTGACAGAGTCATAGGGTTTACAGCATGGAAACAGGCTCTTCAGCCCAAATTGTCCATTTTTTTTAAACCCCTAAGCTTGTCCCAATTGCCCACATTTGGCCCATATCCCTCTATACCCATCTTACCCATGTAACTGTTTAAATGTTTTTTAAAAGACAAAATTGTACCTGCCTCTACTACTACCTCTGGTAGCTTGTTCCAGACACTCACCATCCTCTGTATGAAAAACCTGCCCCTCTGGACACACACAAACGTGCACACCCACACACACACACACACACACACACACACACACATGCACATACACACACACACGCACATATACACACACATGCACACATATACATACACACACATACATGCACATATGCACACACACACATACACACACACACGCACATATACACACACATGCACACATATACATACACACACATACATGCACATATGCACACACACATACACACACACGCACATATACACACACATGCACACACACACATACACACACACACACACACACAAACATACACATATACACACATGCACACACACACACACCTCAGCAGAATGAGAAGAAACACAAAGCTCTCCAATCTTCAAATATATCTTTATATCTATTCACAAGTGCCTTGAACAAATAAATGAACCTACAAATGTGTTTGCATAATCCCTGGGTGATTGGTGCCTTTAAATCATTATAAATACCCATGTTGTATGATCTGGAGCAGTGAACAGTGGTGGGAGAGACAGCAGCTTCTTTCCTTCACAGGGCCTACCAGGAATCTCTCCCATTTTTACCACCTGCCATTGGCATGTGACGGAAGGATTGTACAAGTTGACACTCATCCTGTTTGGCCACATTATGAACACACCTTCCTAGGCCATCAAGTCCTGGAATGGGACTTGAATCAGGAGATTCTGGCAAGGAACAGAGATCGTGCTTCAACATGGGAGGAGTCACTTTCCAACCTTTTAAAAATGAAATAACCGGGTTGGGGGTGGGGGGGGCTGCGCTATGTGGGGAGAGACAAAACCCTTCTATATTGTGGCCTGTGCCCTCTCCGCACTCCCGCAACCTGCTGCTGGGTGCCCACCTCGGCGCACATTGGCCCAAACCCATGCAGGAATCTGGAAAATCCTTGTCTGTCTCCTTTAATTGGCTTTAATTAGGCCCCTAAGGAGCCTATTTGGGTTCTCACTGACTTTGGAAAAGCTCATGTTATCTATTAGTGTCACAAGTAGGTTTACATTAACACTGGAATGTAGTTACTGTGAAAATCCCCCAGTTGCCGCACTCTGGCACCTGTTTGGGTACACCGAGTGAGAATTTTGCATAGCCAATGCATCAAACCAGCACGTCATTTGGACTGTGGGAGGAAACCGGAGCACCAGGAGGAAACCCACGCAGACACAGGGGAGAATGTGCAGACTCCACAAGACAGTGACCCAAGCCAGGGATTGAACCTGGATCCCTGGCGCTGTGAGGCAGCACTGCTAACCCACTATGCCCCTGTGCCACCTAGCTGGTGCCAGGAATGCCACTGGGGAGCAGGCACACAGTGAGAAGAGGAGGGCAGGGGTAAGCAATGCATTAGAAGGTGTTCAGTGACTGAGACAAGTGGAGACAAGGTGGAAGGAGATTGATGCTTTATTTGATTTGTACCACAACAAACCTGGATGCGCTTGGTTCTGTAATGAGGTGCTCAAAGTGATGGCCTAGTGGTTTTATCGCTAGACTATTAATCCAGAAACTTCAGCTAATGTTCTGGGTTCGAATCCTGCCACAGCAGCCATTGGAATTTGAATTTAATAAAAAATATCTGGATTTAAGAATTTACTGAAAACTATGAAACCATTGTCAATTGTTGGCAAAATCCGTCTGATTTACCCTTTAGGGAAGGAAATCGTCCTTACATTTGTCTCCAGAGCCACAGAAATATGGTTGATTCTCAACTGCCCTCAGGCAAGTAGGGATGGGCAATAAATGCTGGCCAGCCAGCAACGCCCATGTCCCATGAACAAATATAAAATAAAAGCGACTGATACTTTAAATTGAATAGCTGTTGCACGTGATTGATATCTGAAATCCAGTGTATCCTCAGTCAGGGAGTGAGGAAAGCAGCAGCTTAAATATTGGATGCATGCCATAAGCACGGCACCCATTCAGAAATCAATCTCCCTAAAACCCCAGACTGAACATCTCAGTTACAGGATGTTGGTAACTTAAGAGATCCAGCCAGCTGTCACCTGGGTTGCTATCTGACATTGATGGCAAGACCATTCTACAAATAGCCATCCATTTACTATTTGCCGAGTACGGCTGATCGAGATTTGAGTCAAAGGAGGACAATAAATTTGATTTGATTTGATTTATTATTGTCACATGTAATAATACGCAGTGAAAAGTATTGTTTCTTGCGCACTATACAGACAAAGCATACCGTTCAAACAGAACAAAACAAGAGAGTGCAGAGTGTAGTGTTATAGTCATAGCTAGGGTGTAGGTAACTGTCTGTGTAGAGTTTGAACGTTCAGCCCGTGTCTGTGTGGATTTCTTCTTGGTCCCTGGGTTTCCTCCCACAGTCCAAAGATGTGCGGGTTAGGTTGATTGGCCATGCTAAATTGATCAACTGTCAGGGAATTAGCAGGGTAAGTATGTGGGGTTACACGAAAAGAGCCTGGATGGGATTGTGGTTGGCACAGACTTGATGGGCCAAATGGCCTCCTTCTGCACTGTAGGGATTTTGATTCTATGACTCTAACTTTGCCTGTAGACTCTCTGCACAGCATGGCATCCTCTCCAATCACATACTGGCTGCTGTTGTTGTTGTTGGTCTTGTTCTGGTGCTTACACAGTAGAAAGTCCCTCACCTGCGTGGACTGCCGGGTGCTCTCCTGGCTCAGGAGGCTCGGGCTAGCCTCCTTTGTTCCCTTCTCCTCCTCACTTCCAGAGGAAGCACAATCCTCATGGGGACAATGCTCTCTGGTTCCTCAGCTGAAGTCTTTACCTTCCAGAATAGCCCTGTCTCCAGGCCCCCTCCCACCTCACTCTCTCCTTCTTTGTACTAACAAAAGAAAGAAACTGAAGAATAAAATCTACTAACATCCAAATGCTGCTACTTTCAGCAACAGACCCTGCCATTATATGTTGCCATGGCCCCCTTTGCAGGCCTTTTCACCTGCCCTGTGCCATCTCTTCATACTTGGAGTCAACCAACTCACTCCCAATGTTTTTCCCTTGTGACTACTGAAAATTGCACTGGCAATTTAAAACTGCAGTCAATTATCTCTTTAACAAGCTCAGTAGCATGTAATTGCGCTTTTCGAATTGGTAGGTTGGCTTCCAATTTCAATGTCCACTAGCCTTCCATAATAACCCCAGGAGTCAGCTGTGAAGGAACCATGCTCTTATTGCATGAAACAAAAATAAACAATAATGACAAGCCTGTTATGAACACAACAGGTCCCAACTGGGACTAAAAGGTTAGTGGACCCTCTCAGGGTCTTACTTTATACATGAGCGGCATGGTAGCACAGTAGTTAGCACTGCTGCTTCACAGCTCCGGGATCCTGGGTCCAATTCCCGGCTCGGGTCACTGTCTGTGTGGAGTTTGCAGATTCTCCTCGTGTCTGCGTGGGTTTCCTCCGGGTATTCCAGTTTCCTCCCACAGTCCAAAGACGCGCTAGTTAGGTTGATTGGTCATGCTAAGAAATTGCCCCTTAGTATCCAGGGATGTGTAGGTTAGAGGGATTAGTGGGTATAATATGCAGGGATATGGGGGTAGGGCCTGGGTGGGATTGTGTTCGGTGCAGACTCGATGGGCCGAAGGGCCTCTTTCTGCACAGCAGGGTTCTATGATTCTATGACTCGGGATTAGGGTTCCACCTGGTTGGTTAATTACCAACCTCCAGGGAGCTTGCATTCAACAAGCCCAACTGGGAGATCACTTAGTGAATGCCCATGCAGTTCGTGGGGGTTATCACACCTTTTATATTATTGGAGACTGGCAGGTTGAAACTGGATTATTGGACTGCTGACCCAACATCAACATTACATGTTCTAAATAAATGCTGGTGTCCGATACGGCAGTGAGGACAAGAAGGGGTGGGGGGTGGTAGAGATGGGATGAGTCGCTCTATTTGCACCTATAAAATTCAGCCCAGAGACACAGTTAAAGCTGGTTGGAGGACAGGTCTGCAACTACATTCATCACACTACATTAAAAGAAAATCCCACAAGGATTAAATCTTTTTAAAAGAACACCGTAACCTTGAGGTCGGATCAGGAGAGATAATAAGTGCACTGCAAAAATCGCAATATGTTGCATCAGCTTACCTGACATAATAAAGTCGAAGAGAAGAAAAGAGAGAAGTTGAGGGAATTGATTTTACAGAAACTAGAACTGCTTGCATTTATGTCATGCCTTTCAGAATCTCAGGACATGGCAACATGATTTACAGTCAACAGAATAAGGTTGAAGTGCAGACACTGCTGTAATGTAGTGATCCATTATGAAGAGGGCTATATTTGGACGCTGTTGGCCTCTAAAAGCTTTATAGTCCCCAACTTGTATAACAAAAGAATGTCCAATTTGTTCTTGGAGAGCATGCTCTCTTGGTACTGCCCTGGCGCAAACCCCTGACAACCTGAAAGTGCCAGGGATGCCCCTCAGAGCAGCTCCATGGGTGTGGTGGGAGGGGCGTCCTCTTATCCTTGGGGGGGGGGGGTGTTGCTCTTACACAGAATCCCTTAAGTGCAGAAGCAGGCCATCCTGCCCATCGAGTCTGCACCAACCTTCTGAAAGAGCACTCTATCTAAACCAACTCTCCTGCCCTATTCTCATAACCTCAAGCACTTACTGTGGCTAATCCACCTAACCTGCATAACCTTGGACAATAAAGGGCAATTTAGTTTTGCCAAGCCACCTAACCTACACATCTTTGGACTGCGGGAGGAAACGGGGGAGAATGTGCAAATTTCACACCGACAATCACTCAAGGCCGAAATTGGGCCCAGGTCCCTGATGCTGTGAGGCAGTAGTGTTAACCATTGTGCCATCATGCCACCCTCGAGCATGTTGGAAGGGGGTGCTGCCGCCATTAACTGTGCGGTTGGGCTGTCCTTGCACACAGAGTATCTTCTTTTAAATCGCAGAGAGTCTCCATTTAAAAAGGTCACCCCAATCTCTGTCGAACCAACATTGCCTCTAGTACCAGGCCCTGCCCTGCCAGCTTGATAGTGTGGGCCACGCCTGGTGATTTCTTTGCACAGAGTGCTGCAAAATATGACTAGACAAGCTGGCAAGGCAAGGTTTTCTCATCTCAGCAAGCAAAAAGTGGAAAATTGTACACATAGTCTATTGAGAAAGAAGGCACTATAAGAAGGATGCATCATCTGTGCTAAACAAGGAAGTTCCAAATGATATATAATTGAAAGAAATGATGTACAATGCTGCAAAGATTAGTGGTAGACCAGAAGATTGGGAACGTTTTATGAATCAGCAATGGATGGCTAAAAAAAGGGAAAATTTGCAGTATCAGAAAAACTAGCAAGAAACATAAAAACCAACAGTAATACCTTCTACAAATACATCCAGAGGGTAAGAGTGGTGAAAATGAGTGTTGCAGCCTGACCATTTTTTTTCATTCATTCATGTGAATTGGGCATTGCTGGCTGGCCAGCATTTATTGCCCATCCGTAGTTGCCCTTGGCTAGGGGGGCAGTTGAGAGTCAACCACATTGCTGTGACTCTGGAGTCACGTGTAGTTCAGACTAGGTAAGGATGGCAGATTTCCTTCCCTAAAGGACATTAGTGAACCAGATGGGTTTTTCTGACAATTGACAATGGTTTCATGGTCATCAGTTGATTTATTATTCAAGAATTTTTTTATTGTTTCAAATTCCACCATCTGCTATGGTGGGATTTAAACCCAAGTACGAGTTTCTGGATTAAAAGTCTAGCAAAAATACCACTAGGCCAACACTTTCCCTAAATAATGGAAACAAGGAAATTGCAGAGATTTTTACAGGAAAAGACACAGAAAGCACAGCATGATGCCATGGTGGTTAGCATTGCAGCCTCATAGCGCCAGGAACTTGGTTCAATTCCAACCTTGGGAATCTGTCTGTGTGGAGCCTGTACATTCTCCCATGTCTGCATGGGTTTTCCTCCGGGTACTCCTGTTTCTTCCGAAAGATGTGTTGGTTTCGTTGATTGGCAGTGCTAAATCATATCTTAGTATCCCAAGATATGTAGGTTAGGTGGATTAGTGGGGTTACAGGGATAAGGTCTGGGTCAAATGATATATCAGACAGAGTCTGTGCAGACTCGATGGGCCAAATAGTCTATTTCTGCACTATAGGGGTTCTATTCTACAAATAATTGAAAGTTAGGGGCAAAACGGACTTAAAACATTCACCTGAGAAGAGATACTAGGAAAATGAGTGGGACTAAAGATTGACAAGTGTCCCAAACCTGATGACTTGTTTCCAAGGATCTTCTAAAGGTAGTGCCTGCAGAGATTGTGATTGCAATCTTCAAAAATTTCCGAGATTCTAGAAAGATCCAAGCAAACTCAGTAACATCCCTATTAAAGACAGGATGAATTCAGAAAGTAAGAAATTAGAAGCCAATTAGTCTAACTTTTTGTCATTGGGAAAAGCGCTAGAATGCATTACTTAGGATAATAGGAGATTTAGAAAATCATTATTCAAGCAGGTAGATGCAACGTGGTTTTGTGAAAGGGAAGTTGTATTCAACAAATTCTTTGGAGTTCTTTGAATGTGTAATGGGAAACAAGGAAATGGCAGAGACTTTATACTATAAGCAAACAAGCATGGCATGGTGGCACAGTGGTTAGCACTGTTGCCTCACAGTGCTAGGAACCGAACTTCGATTCCAGCCTTGGGTGACTGTGTAGAGTTTGCACATTCTTCCTGTGTTTGCGTGGGTTTCCTCCGAATGTTCCAAACATGTGTAGGTTAGGTTGATTGGCCATGCTAAGCTGTCACTTAGTGTCGGAGGGACTAGTCGGGGTAAAGCTGTGAGGTTTTAGGGATAGGGCCTGGGCAGGACTGTGATCGGTACAGATTCGATGGGTCAAATGGCCTCCTTCTGCACTATTGGGATCCTATGATGCTATGATTCTAACAAGCAGGGTGGCTGAATGGGAACCAGTTGAGGTGGTGTATCTAAATTTCTAAAAGGCATTTGATTTGGTGCCACATAAAAGGTTTTTGCACGTATAGAGGATTGGTTAACTAACAGGAAGCGGAGAATGAGGATGGGGGAGGTCATTTTCAGGTTGATAACTAGCTGAGTGCCAGAGAGATCAGTGCAGAGGCCTCAAGTATTTACCATTAATATTAATGACTTGATGACTATAGTGCAGCCAGATTTGTTGATGATAGATTGGAAAGCAAACTCTGAGGAGGGCACAGGGGCCAGAATTCTCCTCGAAAATTTGTCAAAGAATCTGCCAATGGACGGGTCAGGTGAGTGGGTAAACATTTGGCAGATGGAGTATAATGTGGGAAAATGGGAGGTTGTCCACTTTGATGAGAGGAATAGAATATTATTTAAGTAGAGAGGGACTGCGGAATGCTGAAGTACAGAGGGATCTGGGTGACTTTGTACATGAATCACAAAACATTACCATGCAGGTACAGCAAGTGATCAAGGCAAATGAAATGTTGGCCTTTGCTGCAAGGAGAGTGAGTTAGCGCACGCCAATGAGAGGGGGAGAATGCAGCCAGAGTGAGATTCAGCCAGAGCGAGGGTATCGGATATTTGGAACTGAGTGGGAATATTCAATGCTGAGGGGAACAAGGTGCTTACCTTCGGGAGGAGTGGAAAGGGAGCTGCAAGTGAGACTTGAGGGCAAGTGAGAGGTAGAAAGAAATCAAATCGTGACATTGTAATCAGCAGATAAGTGATCGGTAAGTAGTTCTTTTCCTTTTCTCTTTTTTCTCTTGGTACTGTAGTTGTTGTTGTAATTTTACTTAAGGATTAAGTCATGGCAGAAGATTCCAGACCCGTGTCATGCTCCTCTTGTGAGATGTGGGAATTCAGGTATCCCTGGCTCCTTCACGTGCAAAAACTGCAGATGGATTCACATTGGAGATCCATCAGTCTGAGGAAGTTGTGGATAGCATATTCAATGAGTTAGTCACACCGCAGATAGAAATTACTGAGGGAGATAGGGGATGGGTGATCACCAGACGGAGAAGAGGAGGGAAACAGTGCAGGGATCCCCTATGGTCATCTTCCTCCAAAACAGACATTTTGGATACTGTTGGGGGAGATGGCTCTCCAGGGGAAGGTGGCAGCAGCCAGGTTCATGGTGCTGCGGCTGGCTCTGCTGCACAGGAGGGCAGGAAAAAGATTAACAGAGCTGTAGTGGTAGGCGATTCAATTGTAATGGGAATAGACAGCTGTGTCTGCGGACACAAATGACACTCCAGGATGGAATGTTGCCTCCCTGGTGCGAGGATCAAGGATGTGTCAGAGCAGCTGCAGGGCATTCTGAAGGATGAACAGCCAGCCGTCGTGGTGCATATAGGCACCAATGATATAGGTGAAAAACGGGATGAGGTTCGACAAGCTGAATTTAAGGAGTTAAACTGAAAAGTAGGACCACAAAGGTAGCAATTTCAGGATTGCTCCCAGCGTTACGTGCCAGTCAGAATAGGAATGTCAGCATAGGTAAGATAAATACGTGGCTTGAGGGGTGGTGCGGGAAGGAGGGATTCAAATTCCTGGGGCATTGGAACTGGGGAGGTGAGACCAATACAAATTAGATGGTCTGCACTTGGGCAAGACTAGAACGTGTTGCTGGAGGAGGTGGTGGAAACAGATTCTACAACAACATTCAAGACGCAAGTGATTCCCTTCTTTTTGAGGACTGCCCCTTTTAATTTGTTCCTCAGTTAATTGAATTTAGTTTATTTGTTCAGGCAAAAAGATTGACTACTGCTGACTATTATTCGTTTAGTCAAAAGGATTGACAGCTTTGTTGGCAAACCTCAGTGCCTGTAGATGTGCCCTTGAAATGGCTTTGAATGCAAGAGCTTTACAAACAGAAAAGATGTCCTTGACCAACTGTTCGTTCTCTTTTCAAACCTTCAGTTGTCGGATAAAGGACCAAAGTTGCATTTCTGCCTTTCACAAATACCTTCATGAACCTCAGCCCATCCAAAATGCTTCAAAGCCAAAAAGTACTTTTTTTTTATCCATTCATGGGGTGTGAAAAAGATTATCATTTATTGCCCATTCTTCATTGCCCTTGAGAAGGTGGTAGTGAGCTGCTCTACTGAACCTCTGCAATCCACGTGGTACATGCACTGTTAATGAGGGAGTTCCAGAATATTTCGACCCAGTGAAAATGAAGGAAGGGTGGTATATTTCCAAGTCAAATGTGTGACTTAGACAGTAAGAAGTCTCACAACACCAGGTTAAAGTCCAACAGGTTTATTTAGTAGCAAACTAGCTTTCAGAGCACTGCTCCTTCATCAGGTGGGCAGCAACGGTCCAAAAGCTTGCGCTACCAAATAAACCTGGTGTTGTGAGGCTTCTTACTGTGCCCACTCCAGTCCAACACTGGCATCTCCGCATCATGAGTTACACAGGAACTTGCAGCTTACGTTCCTCATGCTGTTACTTTCCTTGTCCTTCTAGGCTCCAGAGGTTGCAGGAGCGGCACAATGGCACAGCGGTTAGCACCGCTGCCTCACAGTTCCGGGGTTCAGTTCTGGCCTTAGGTGACTTTCTTTGTGGAGTTTGCACGTTCTCACCATGTCTGCGTGGGTTCCCCCCCCCCCCCCCCCCCCCCGGGTGCTCTGGTTTCTTCCCACAGTCTAAAGATTTGCACGTTAGGTTGACTGGCCATGCTAAATTGCCCCTTTGCGTCCCAAGATGTGCAGGTTACGTGGATTAGCTGAGGTAAATGTGTGGGATTACAGAGATAGGGTGGGAGAAAGGGCCTGGATAAGATAATGGGTGGAATTTTACGAGAGTCTGCAACTTGCATGAAAACAGGAGAGTTACTGATCCATTTTTGAGTGGGGTTTTCACACCCAAGAATATGCATCCAGTCTTTGAAAATATGAACTAGGCCGCTTCCAACCACTAGAGCAGTGGAAAGGGCCGAACTCACCAGACAGCCAGCAACTCAGATTGGAGTCATAAGAACATAAGAAATAGGAGCAGGAGTAGGCCATCTAGCCCTTCGAGCCTGCCCCGCCATTCAATAAGATCATGGCTGATCTGTCGCTGCTCAGTTCCACTTACGTGGCGAAAAACTGCAGCAGGCGACGGTGCAGAGGGACCTCGGGGTCCTTGTGCATGAGTCGCAAAAACCCAGCCTGCAGGTGCAGCAGGTGGTCAGGAAGGCGAATGGGATGCTGGCCTTCATAGCGAGGGGGATTGAATGTAAAAGTAGGGAGGTCTTGCTGCAGCTGTATAGGGCATTGGTGAGGCCGCAGCTGGAGTACTGTGTGCAGTTTTGGGCGCCGCACCTGCGCAAGGATATTTTGGCCCTGGAGGGAGTGCAGAGGAGGTTTACTAGGCTGATACCGGAGTTGAGGGGGTTGAGCTATGAGGAGAGGCTGAATAAACTAGGCTTGTACTCGTTAGAGTTTAGAAGAATGAGGGGAGATCTCATTGAGACGTATAAGATGATGAATGGGATGGATAGGATAGAGGTGGAAAGACTCTTCCCGCTCAAAAAAGACAGTAGGACTAGGGGGCACAGCCTCAAGATAAAGGGGGGGCGGTTTAGAACGGAGTTGAGGAGGAACTTCTTCACTCAAAGGGTGGTGAATCTCTGGAATTCTCTGCCCGTTGAAGTGGTGGAGGCTGCCTCGCTAAATATTTTTAAGAAGCGGGTTGATGGGTTTTTGATAAGAGAGGGGATTAAGGGTTATGGGGAGAGGGCGGGAAAGTGGAACTGAGCCACAACAGATCAGCCATGATCTTATTGAATGGCGGGGCAGGCTCGAAGGGCCAGATGGCCTACTCCTGCTCCTATTTCTTTCTTCTTATATATATACTTTCCCGCCCTCTCCCCATAACCCTTAATCCCCTCTCCTATCAAAAACCCATCAACCCGCGTCTTAAAAATATTTAGCGAGGCAGCCTCCACCACTTCAACGGGCAGAGAATTCCAGAGATTCACCACCCTTTGAGTGAAGAAGTTCCTCCTCAACTCCGTTCTAAACCGCCCCCCCTTTATCTTGAGGCTGTGCCCCCTAGTCCTACTGTCTTTTTTGAGCGGGAAGAGTCTCTCCACCTCTATCCTATCCATCCCATTCATCATCTTATACGTCTCAATGAGATCTCCCCTCATTCTTCTAAACTCTAATGAGTACAAGCCTAGTTTATTCAGCCTCTCCTCATAGCTCAACCCCCTCAACTCCGGCATCAGCCTAGTAAACCTCCTCTGCACTCCCTCCAAGGCCAAAATATCCTTGCATAAGTGCGGCGCCCAAAACTGCACACAGTACTCCAGCTGCGGCCTCACCAATGCCCTATATAGCTGCAGCAAGACCTCCCTACTTTTATATTCAATCCCCCTCGCGATGAAGGCCAGCATCCCATTTGCCTTCCTGACCACCTGCTGCACCTGCAGGCTGGGTTTTTGCGACTCAAAAACTCTGCGAGTGCAGGAAATGTGAAAACAAAACTCTGCTGACAGATCTCTCTCGGGCCAGATACAGCCTCCCCCATGGACATCGGGGACTACCCCCGATTCCCTCTGCCCTATGCAGCCATGACCCTCTCCACCCTCCCCGCCCCACCCCACTCCCCCCGCCCAGCCCTGAGGCCTGACTGACGTGACCCTCTTTCGCCCCTGCTCGCGATCATCACAGAGGCATAAATCCGCACCCCCCACCTACAGTGAAAGTAATAGGGTAATTGTTATGGGGGATTTTAACTTTACTAACATTGATTGGAATAGCTATAGCTCTAGCTCGTTAGAGGGGTCAGTTTTTGTTCAAAGTGTGCAGGAAGGTTTTTTAACTCAATATGTAGATAGGCCAACTAGAGGTGAGGCTATATTGGACTTGGTGCTGGGAAATGAGCCAGACCAGGTGCTAGACTTGGAAGTTGGTGTGCTTTTTGGTGATAGTGACCACAATTCGGTTACGTTCACCTTAGTGATGGAAAGGGATAGGCATGAACCTCGGGTCAGTAGTTTTAGCTGGGGGAAGGGTAACTATGAGGCCATTAGGAGAGAATTAGGAAGCATTGGTTGGACTAGGAGATTACAGGGACTAGGAACGTCTGAAATGTGGAGTTTGTTCAAGGAGCAGCTACTGTGGGTCTGTGATAGGTATGTCCCTGTCAGGCAAGGAGGAATTGGTAGGGCTAGGGAACCGTGGTGCACGAAAAAAGTTGATTTGTTGGTTAGGAAGAAGAAGGAGGCTTATGTTCGGATGAGGCTTGAGGGCTCGGGTAGTGCAGTAGAAAGCTTTAGATTGGCTAGGAGGGAGTTGAAGAGGGAGTTAAGAAGGGCTAGAAGAGGGCATGAGATGACTTTGGCTGATAGGATTAAGGAGAATCCTAAGGCGTTCTATAGGTATGTCAAGAATAGAAGGTTGGTCAGGGCAAGATTAGGGCCAGTTACAGACAGTAGGGGGAAGTTGTGTGTGGAACCGGAAGAGATTGGAGAGGCATTGAACCATTATTTCTCTTCGGTGTTCACACAGGACGATATGAATGTAGCTGAGGAGGTCACTGGGGTGAAGGGGTGTAAAATAGAAAGTATTGTAGTTGATACAGAGGATGTGTTGGATATTCTAGAAGGGTTGAAAATAGATAAGTCCCCTGGTCCTGACGGGATTTACCCTAGGATTCTATGGGAGGCAAGAGAGGTGATTGCAGAGCCACTGGCTCTGATCTTCAGGTCGTCGTTGGTCTCTGGTATAGTACCGGATGATTGGAGGACAGCGAATGTTGTCCCATTGTTTAAGAAGGGGAGCAGAGACTTCCCTGGGAATTATAGACCAGTGAGTCTTACTTCTGTAGTGGGCAAGGTTTTAGAAAGAATTATTAGGGATAGGATTTATAGTTATTTGGAGAGTAATGAATTGATTAGAGATAGTCAGCATGGTTTTGTAGCGGGAAGGTCGTGCCTTACTAACCTTATTGAGTTCTTTGAGAAGGTGACCAAAGAGGTGGATAGGGGTAAGGCAGTAGATGTGGTATATATGGATTTTAGTAAGGCGTTTGATAAGGTTCACCATGGTATGCTTCTGCAGAAAATGCAGATGTATGGGATTGGTGGTAATTTAGGTACTTGGATCAGGAATTGGTTAGCAGATAGGAGACAGAGGGTGGTGGTTGATGGTAATTATTCATCATGGAGTTCGGTTACGAGTGGTGTGCCTCAGGGATCTGTTTTGGGGCCACTGCTGTTCGTAATCTTTATTAATGATCTGGATGAGGGTATAGTTGGGTGGATTAGTAAGTTTGCTGATGACACCAAAGTCGGAGGTGTGGTAGATTGTGAGGAAGGGTGTCGAAGTTTGCAGGGTGACTTGGACAGGTTGCAGAGCTGGGCCGCGAGGTGGCGGATGGAGTTTAATGCGGAGAAGTGTGAGGTAATCCATTTCGGTAGGAATAACAGATGTGTTGAGTATAGGGCTAACGGGAGGACTTTGAATAGAGTGGAGGAGCAGAGGGATCTAGGTGTATGTGTACATAGATCCCTGAAAGTTGGGAATCAAGTAGATAAGGTTGTTAAGAAGGCATACGGTGTCTTGGCGTTTATTGGTAGGGGGATTGAATTTAGGAGTCGCAGCGTCATGTTGCAACTGTACACAACTCTGGTGCGGCCGCACTTGGAGTACTGTGTGCAGTTCTGGTCCCCACATTACAGGAAGGATGTGGAGGCTTTGGAGAGGGTGCAGAGGAGGTTTACCAGGATGTTGCCTGGTATGCAGGGGAGGTCCTATGAGGAGAGACTGAGGGATTTGGGGTTGTTTTCACTGGAAAGAAGGCGGCTAAGAGGGGATCTTATAGAAACATATAAGATGATTAGAGGTTTAGATAGGGTGGATGGTGATAGCCTGTTTCCTCGGATGGAGAAATCTAGCACGAGGGGGCATGGCTTTAAATTAAGGGGGGGTAGTTATAGGACGGATGTCAGGGGTAGGTTCTTTACCCAGAGGGTGGTGAGGGACTGGAATGCCCTGCCTGCTGCAGTTGTAAATGCGCCTAGTTTGGGGGCGTTTAAGAGATTGGTGGATAGGTTTATGGACGAAAAAGGAGTGGTTTAGATTAGTGGGTCAATGTTTTTTTTTTAAAAATAAGACTGGTCGGCGCAACATTGTGGGCCGAAGGGCCTGTTCCGCGCTGTAATGTTCTATGTTCTATGTTCTATGTACACCCCACTCCCTACTCCATTGCCATGGCAACAAGGCAAACTGCTTTAAACTCACTGGAATGCTCTAACGGGCGTGTGACTCACCCAAACTGCCTGTGGCTGATCTGCCCTAACAAGGGAGAGCTCCATAAAAACCCCAAGGATGGACAGATAGGCAGGCAGCGCAGGAAGAAATGGCCTCAAGGAAGACAGCCCTCCAATTTTGCGATGCCAGGTTGCCAGAGTCGGTGGAGGCAAGACAGGACATCCTCCTCGCCCCCAGCAGGACACTATCCCAGAGGAAGGAATGGAAATACGGCCTGGGAGGCACTGGCAGCATGTGTGAGTGCCAGGGCACTGCCCAGGAGAACCAGGAAGTAGTGCCTCAAGAAACTCAATGATATCATCTGGGCAGCAAAAGTGAGTGTTTTACCTCATTTAGCATCTTCTCCCTAAGTGACCCCCAGATCCTCCCAGCCCCAGCATCCTACATGCTTTCACCCCTGACCCCCAAGCACCTCCCTCCTCCCACCCAATAGAATCACAACCCTTACCCTCTGAGGGCCACTCCTTGAAACCTTGCAGGGGGCAGCACAGTGGCACAGTGGTTAGCACTGACAGTGACAGGGAACCAGGTTCAATTCCTGGTTAGGGTCACTGTCTGTGTGGAATTTGCACATTGTCCTCATGTCTGAGTGGGTTTCCTCTGGATGCTCTGGTTTCCTTCCACTGTCCAAAGGCATGCTGGTTAGGTGCATTGGCCATGTCAAATTCTCCCTCAGTGTACCCAAAGAGGCACCGGCGTGTGGCGACTAGGGGATTTTCACAGTAACTTCATTGCACTGTTAACATGTTCTGTCCCCATTGAAGAATACTCATAACCGCCAGGAGAGGGCGAAGGCAGGGGGTGGTGTGCCTGAGATCCAGGTCCTCAGCCCCTTTGAGGAGTGGGAACTGGAGCTTGCGGGAGAGAAGGGCATGTGAACCATTAGTGACAGCATGGTCACAGCGGTGACCAACTGCCAATCCTCCATTTGGAGAAATCTCAAGTAAGTTACATGCAGCCCAGATTCCTCTCCCTCCCTTGCACTTAACCTTGTGTCCTGTATTGCAGGAAGGGACCGTGACGTGCCCAGGCCACCTGGCATCACTGCTGCTCCCACCCATTCTGCCCCTGACAGCAGGGATCTCCAAGGCCGGCACCAGCTTCCACCTCCCAACCCACCATCCCAAAGTCTCTCACATCAGTGGGCTACATTGCTGGTGAGATATCTGGGTTGCTCTCTAGTGCACACGACACATTTGCTGATGTACATCGGTGGAGGAGGGAACGCCCGAGGCCTCTGACACGCAGGGGCCCTGCCGGAGGCGAGGACTCAGCTGGTCCCAGGCTACATGCTGGGCCTCTGTGATCTCTTCTCCCCCAGCTGCTGGAGATGCAGGAACAGAGCCAGGGAATGCAGGAGGCGCTGACAGCCACATTGGACCGACTGCGAGGCTATTGGGAGGAGTCCCAAAGCTGTAAGATTGACCAGCTATTGCCTGTCTTGTCTGGTTCCCAGGCCAACTCTGCAAGACTGGCAGTGGAAAGCCTGGAGTGGGAAATCCTCACCATGAGTGGCAGGCTCCAAGTGATGACCGAGTCACAGCAGGCCACAGCAGAGTCCCAGAGCTGAGTCAAGCAGGCCATGCCAGAGACCCAGGCAGCCATGGCTGAGGGCCTCAACAGGCTTCTCGAGATGCTGTGGTCCAGGGCTGGGAGACTCAAGAGCTTGCAGGAGATCCAGCAGGACAGCACTGAGGCACAACGGGCTATGGCAGCAACCCTTGAGAATGTGGCCCAGTCACAGAGGGTCATAGCTGAGGGGCTGCAGGGCGTGGGCCAGTCTCAGATGGTATTTGCTGCTGCCATTGACAGGTGGTCCCCGATACAGAGTCCCTTCGACCATCATGGCTAGAACGCAGGTAGTCTTCAAGTCTAACAGAGCCAGGTGACTGGAGCTTCTGGAGCTCACTGCAGAAGAACTGCCATCCCATGGAGTGACCCAGGGACCCACTGGAACCCTAAAGGAGGAGGAAGGGCTCGAGCCCATGCCGGGGCCTTCCACGCAGGAGACAGCGGTTGTGGTTATACCTTCTGACTCCCCCTTCCTGACACTGGGGCATTCCAGAGGCAATGGGACAAAGAGGGTCTCATGGATATGTCCCTGACAGCTGGAAGCTGGCCAGGCCCTCCAGACAACACTCGCCAGGGGTATCATAGGCCATGGGGCGCAGTAGGCAGCTGGCCACCTCCACCTGCAAGTACATCCTGGGGGGACACTGAGACGCAGTGGTAGACCACGTAAAGTTAAGAAGTTGTAGTGGCACTAAGATGGTACGGGTGAAGGGCAACACGAGGTAGATAGAATATTTTACCACCTTAAAGTCCCATGTTTTTATATTCTCTCTTATTCTGAAAGCGATATTATTGGCAACAATAAATGTCAGTTCACCCCATACCTGTGACGAACTTGTCTCTAATTAGCCTCTAACAGGAATGTATTTACCCCCACGGTCGCTGGGGGGACCCTGCACATTGATGTCAGTGAGGGAGGCCCCTGCTGCTGAGAAAATCAAACAATTCACTGGCTAGAGTGGGTGGCATGCACTGGCACCAATTTATAGCATCTGCCATGGCATCCCCAGAACCCATGGGAGATTCCTTCCCTCCCACCACCCCACCCATCCCGGAGCCCTGCAGGGGGGTTTACTGCTCCCTTACCCATCGCCCAGGCGTGGGCCCAGGTGCCAGGTTCAGGTAGGGGTCAGACTAATTTGTCCCACCAGGGCATCAACACAGTAGCGCTTTGTGAGTCGTCATCACCCTCCTGCATGCCGCAGAAACTCACTAACACAATGCACCCAGGCCCCCTACTCTGGTGTTACACCACCTAGGCGCTGGAAGCAGCAAATATCAGGCCCCCTACTCTGGTGTTACAATGCTGCAGGAGACTGTAGGACTTGGAGGGGGGAGAGAACGGGGGAAATAGAACACATGCGGCAACACAGGCTCCTTGTGCAAAAGAGCATGTGGTGATCAGGGCCTTCCTCACTGCCCTCATATGCCTGATATTTGCTGCTTCCAGCGCCTAGGTGGTGTTGCTTGTTGTCATTCTCCTCCTCTTCCTCCTCCTCCTCCTCCTCTTCCTCCTCCTCCTCCTCCTCTTCCTCCTCCTCCTCCTCTTCCTCCTCCTCCTGCTGGACCGCCTCTTCCCAGTAATGACGCCATTTTGGGTGGGCTCCCGATCACATCAATTTTTTTTCCTCGGTAAAATGGGAATGGGCGTGAAAACAGGTGCCATTCCCACTCGTCGCATCACGCCCAATTTCGTGTCATTTTCTCACAAAATGGATGCGATGAGGTCTTAAAAATTCTGCCCACTCTGTCAGAGAGTCGGTGTAGGCTCAATGAGCCGAGTAGCCTCTTCTGCACTGTAGAGATTCTATGAGGCCTGGGAAGTGCTATCCAAGGAGCCTTTATAAATTGCTGCAGTGCATCTTGGTGCACACTGCTGCCACTGTGCACTAATCATGGAGGGGCTGAATGTTTAAGATGGTAGCTGGGGTGCCAGTCTCATGGGCTGCTTTGTGCTGAATACCATTGAGCTCCTCGAGAGTTGTGGAGCTTTACTCATTCAACCCATCATTGTTTTAATTTGGGAAAAGATGGCAGCCAACTTTGATATTTACAGCAAAGTTATGGATAGACATTCAGACTTATGGATGCTCAATGGGTCTGTAGTTTAAATGAAAAGTGAACACAGTCTAAATGTTCACACTTCGCATCTGGGATAATCAATTTGACTTGTTTTATCTAAAATAAAAGGTCAAAAGATGACTTTGTGGGATGTACAAAGCCAAATATAGAATCTAACACAGACTGGAAAGGTGGCTGTGGGTGTGCCATTGAAGGCGGTAATGCTGCAATTGAATTGCAGCCAGGATGTTAATCCATGTTTCTCCAGAGGGTGGCACTGTAATCTCCCCACATGAAAAAACAATGGGGGGTATTCTTATGGCTCAATACCTGACTGGAAAACTGATGGAACAAATCACCTGCCACTTATGGAGCTATTTATATCTGATGTCAAAGAACAGAACAGCACAGCGCAGTATCAGGCCCTCCAGCCCACCAGGCCTGTGCCAACGCATGATGCCTTTCTAAACCAAAGACCTTTTGTCTCTACCCAGTCCGTATCCCTCTATTCCCTGCCTACTCATGGATCTGTCAGGATGCCACTTAAATGTTGCTATTGTATCTGCTCCTGCCACCCCCTCTGGCAGCGCATCCCAGGCACTTACCACCCTCTGTGTAAAAACACTTACCTCCCGCATCTCCTTTAAACTTTCCCCCTCTTACCTTCAACTCAATGTCCCCCTCGTTAATGACATTTCTACCCTGGGAAATGGAATGGAAATGGAGCTGTTCGAGCACACAGGTGGGCAAACCCACTCTGCCAGTTTACCACCTGAGCTGCCAAGGTGAAATTACTCTGCAGGAGAAGGAGCCTCCCTCAGCCTCCTAAAATACAAACCAAGATCGTTTCAGCTCTGTACATCCAAGGTAAACAGGGCAGTTCCAGATCACTTATTGCCTCATTTAGAATCATAGATTTACACTTGCCTTCTGGAACGACCATTTTGGTCGGGCCTTTAGATAGGCTTCAAGCAACAAGTCACATGACTTGCAAATTAGAATCCAATTGGACCTCAATTGCAATTCTGAGACACAAATGAGTGGAGATTTTGCTGCACATCATCTACCTATTTGTTTCAGGCATTGCCAGGCCCAACCTTCAAGGAATCATGCAATAGAATGAAATAGAATCCCTACAATACAGAAAGAGGCCATTCAGCCCATCAAGCCTGCACTGACGACAATCCCACTCATTCCCTATCCCCATAACCCACATATTTACCCTGCTAAGCCCCCTGGCACTAGTGGTCAATTTAGCACGGCCAATCAATCTAACCCACACATCTTTGGACAGTGGGAGGAAACTGGAGTGTCTGGATGAAACCCATGTACATATGGGGAGAATGTGCAAACTCCACACAGATAGAGGTTGGCACTGTAAGGCAGCAGTGCTAACCACTGTGCCACCATGCCACCCTAAATGATCCATAACCTTTTGCATCAGAATATTCCCGCTGGCCACACAGAATTCCGGCTCACTGCTAGTCTGTTCCTGGGGCCACACTCGAATCACCTTCCACCTCTGCACCTCCAGATCAACCGACTGGCTTCCTACCCTCCCCAACCAGCTTCAGGGTCGACGCTGACTGCTTGCCCAGTTGTTTCAAGCAACATTTCAGAATGCCTCAGCCCTTATGACAGCAAGAACAGGCACTAGAAGTCAAACTCCACCCCGCCACACAGCCAGCCCAACTGAGCAATGCCACAGAAGGTTGATGAGTAGACGTGAATGTTGCACAATGCATTTTTTTTTAAACAGTGCGTCTCGGCTGCTCATTAAAATAAGTAACTGCCTGAAAACAATTACTGCTGAGGCGCTACCCATTGAGAAGATCCACAAGTTTGCAATTTAAGAAACAGAAGGAAAACTCACAAATTCCTCCGTGTTGCTATTTTTGGAATTCATCAGTTAAATCTCACTGGGAACACAGGGTACTGTTCTATCATCTTGATGTGCAAACCAAGTTTGTAATTGATGATGCTGAACACACTCTGTACTGCTAAACTACTGATACTTCAATCATTTCAACATCCTCACCAGCCCACTGCTGCTTCCACTCTGCTGAGAGATCAATAAGTTGGATTCACAGTGAGCTTAAAGAGACAACAGCTTCCCTGCCTTTCTTGTAAATGACTCAAAGTCATATGCCAGGAAAGTTCCTTTGGGATTTTCACGACTGTACGCTTAGCGCAATTTCCTGCTTGAATCATACAGTGCAGAAAGAGTCGAGTCTGCACCAAACACAATCCCACCCAGGCCCTACCCTCATATCCCTACATATTGTACCCACTAATCCCTCTAACCTATGGATCCCTGGACACTAAGGGGCAATTTTCTTAGCACGGTCAATCAACCTAACGCGCACATCTTTGGACGGAAACTGGGGTACCTGGAGGAAACCCGTGCAGACACCAGGAGAATGTGCAAACTCCACATAGACAGTGACCCGAGCAGGGATCGAACCCTGGGCCCAGGAGCTGTGAAGCAGCAGTGCTAACCACTGTGCTACCGTGCCGCCCCATGATTGGGAGATCACGGTGGCGCAGTGGTTAGCATGCTGCCTCACACCGCCCGGGACCTGGGTTCGATTCCCGGCTCAGGTCATTGTCTGTGGGGAGTCTGCATGTTCGCCCCATGTCTGCATGGGTATCCTCCAGGTACTCCGGTTTCCTCCGACAGTCCGAAAGACATGCTGGTTAGAACATAAGAAATAGGAGCAGGAGTAGGCCATCTAGCCCTTCGAGCCTGCCCCGCCATTCAATAAGATCATGGCTGATCTGAAGTGGATCAGTTCCACTTTCCCGCTTTCTCCCCATAACCCTTAATTCCCTTGTCTGTCAAAAACCTATCTACCCGTGACTTAAATATATTTAGCGAGGTAGCCTCCACCACTTCAAGGAGCAGAGAATTCCAGAGATTCACCACCCTTTGAGTGAAGAAGTTCCTCCTCAACTCCGTTCTAAACTGCGCCCACCCTTATCTTGAGGCTGTGCTCTCTAGTCCTGCTATCCTTTCTGAGCGGGAAGAATCTCTCTACCTCTACCCTATCCATCCCCTTCATTATCTTATACATCTCTATAAGATCCCCCCTCATCCTTCTAAACTCCAACGAGTACAGACCCAGTCTATTTAGTCTCTCTTCATAGTCCAACCCCCTCATCTCTGGTATCAGCCTAGTGAACCTCCTCTGCACTCCCTCCAAGGCCAAAATATCCTTGCGCAAGTGCGGCGACCAAAACTGCACGCAGTACTCCAGCTGCGGCCTCACCAGTGCCCTGTACAGTTCCACTAGCCATGGGTTAGGTGCACCAGCCATGCTAAATTCTCCACCAGTGTATCTGAAAAGGCTCGGAGTGTACAAATGGCCTTATTCTGCACTACAGGAGTTCTGTAAAATGGGATGTGGGCTGGTGTGTACCAGTTATACAGGAAAATTGATAGTGTAAACAACTCGGGTACCAAGCTCAGGTTAGGCCATGTTTCCAGCTGAGTGTCCCAAACATCTGACAACACAATTCTATATTTACACGCACAAATTGCAGTGCAAGTATAATTTGGTGCAATGGAATTTAAACGTAAATCTTCAGAAGCTGCTGCAACCTCTGTAATGGGTGCACCACTACTGTAACAAACAGACCTATTAGTACAACAAAACAGTCGCAAGAAATGAAAAAGAGTCCCCTTGAAGAATGGAGGATAGTTACATATTCCCATTGAAGGTTATTGTAGGCAAGCTCTTCACTCATGAGTGCACTCAGGTATGAGTTGTAAAAATGATTTACGTTACTTTCACAAGTACCTGCAAATTATGAAATAATGCTATGTCAAGCGGGAAGCAGACAAAACCAAAACGCTGATGGCTTATGCACCCCAATCTATTTTGGTAGAGATACAATCTGCAGATTGCACTGACAAATGACTTTGCCTTAATATTATTCCAGCAAAAATGGATGATACTGGATGACAAGCTTGAGCAGCATACCCCGTGTGAGAGAGGAAAAATAGTTATCGAGTATTGCAGTTGCAATTTTGATATATCAGGCCGAATTATGTTGATTGAAATCTCTATTTGAAGACTCCTGTCAACTATTCTGCTTGTCGCCCACAACCTGCATCATTTGATGAAATTCTGTTCATTTATCCAGTATCGTGTGTGCTTAATCATAGCAAAGAGATCAGTGAAGCTTTCAGAGGATCGGCTCTGGATGTTCATGCATGTCACACAAACAAGGCCGCTATCAGATGAAGAGTTTCATTTTTGGAAGAGAGAAATCCAATAGCGGAGTGCATGTTTGAGACTTTAACCTGCCGCTTCCTAAAACCCATCTGAAGTGGGGCAGCACGGTGGCACAGTGGTTAGAACTGCTGCCTCACAGCACCAGGGACCCGGGTTCAATTCCTGGCTTGGGTCACTGTCTGTGTGGAGTTAGAACATAAGAACATAAGAAATAGGAGCAGGAGTAGGCCATCTAGCCCTTCGAGCCTGCCCCGCCATTCAATAAGATCATGGATGATCTGTCGTGGCTCAGTTCCACATTCCCGCCCTCTCCCCATCACCCTTAATCCCCTCTCTTATCAAAAACCCATCAATCCGTGTCTTAAAAATATTTAGCGAGGCAGCCTCCACCACTTCAACGGGCAGAGAATTCCAGAGATTCACCACCCTTTGAGTGAAGAAGTTCTTCCTCAACTCCGTTCTAAACCGCCCCCCCTTTATCTTGAGGCTGTCCCCCCTAGTCCTACTGTCCTCTCTGAGCGGGAAGAGTCTCTCCACCTCTATCCTATCCATCCCATTCATCATCTTATACGTCTCAATGAGATCTTCCCTCATTCTTCTAAACTCTAACGAGTACAAGCCTAGTTTATTCAGCCTCTCCTCATAGCTCAACCCTCTCAACTCCAGCGTCAGCCTAGTAAACCTCCTCTGCACTCCCTCCAAGGCCAAAATATCCTTGCGTAAGTATGGCGCCCAAAACTGCACACAGTACTCCAGCTGCGGCCTCACCAATGCCCTATATAGCCGCAGCAAGACCTCCCTACTTTTATATTCAATCCCCCTCGCGATGAAGGCCAGCATCCCATTCGCCTTCCTGACCACCTGCTGCACCTGCAAGCTGGGTTTTTGCGACTCATGCACAAGGACCCTGAGAGTTTGCACGCTCTCCCTGTGTTTGCTTGGGTTTCCTCCGAGTGCTCTGGTTTCCTCCCACAGTCCAAAAGATTAGGTGCATTAAGCTTAGATGCATTGACCCAAACAGACACCGGAGTGTGGCAACTAGGTGAGTTTCACAGTAACTTCATTGTAGTGTTAATGTAAGCCTTACTTGTGATTAATAAATAAACTTTTTTTAAAAACTTTTAAGCGTCGCCAAGATGGTTTAGTGGTGCACAAATGAAGAAAACTCTGGGACAGATAATTCTGGTAGTACTCCAGCTGCATTCTCAGACATAATTAAAAGATCCCGTGACAGAATTACAAAGAAGAACAGGGTAAAGAATTCTTGGCCAACATTTATCCTTCAACTAACATCATTAAAACAAATGATCTGATCAATATCTCACTGCTTTTTGGATCTTGCTGTGCGTGCATTTACTGCTGTACTTTTACATTCCAACAGCATTTCAAAAATACTTAATTGGCTGTAACCAGGCTCTACATAAATGCAAAGCTTTTGTATTCAGTAATCAAGATTCATTTTATTCAATGAATGCGCTTTAATTTTGATGATGAGCACTTCCCAGGATATTGGGAGTATTGGCGGAATTCTCCCATGCCCCCACCAGTGACATCAATGACGGGTGGTGGCGGGAGAACTTGGTGGGAGGCCCAAACATTACAGACCAGGATCTTCCCACCCACCATGCCCGATTCACACGCCAGTCCAGAACATGTCTGGATCAATGGGACGTGCAAAAGTCAGGACTTACCTGAAGGTGACCTGGGGGCTCCGTCTCGAGTTTGGGATGGAGACCTCTGGTGAGCCTGGACCCTAGAATGCCACAGGAGGACATCTCAGGTGGATATTCCAGCCTCTGTGTGCTCCTGGAGATCCACCTTCTTTCTTCAATGTTGGGTCAATGACGTTGGGCACCTTTTCAATATGGCCTCCAGGTATGACAGCAGGATGATCAACCCTGCGTCACCACAGCAGATGGCACAAAACTCACCAGATGCATATCAATTACGCTGGGGATAGAAAACATGGTGTGGGTTTCCTATCATCTTCTGCAATGGGCAACACTCCGTGTCCCAGTCTCCACCAGGGGGCTTAGTCCCAAATGGGAGAATTCCACCCTATGCTTCTGCTGGGTCTCTGATCCCCTGTTCAATGGCTTATATTGTAAAGTAATGTTGCTCAGTTTGTAGCCCATTGCTCATGGTCTCTGATACCTGCTGTATCTGTGACTGGCCGACATGTTTTCTCAGACTCAGCTTTGGACCAGTTCCTGGCCAAGCATTAACAGTCCTGGAGCAAAATACCTCACTACTTCTGGATCTTATATCAACTTCCAACTTCACCATCATCCTTTTTTCTACCCACAACTGATTTTGTACATGTCCCTGGAGCTTCACTCCCACAGATACCCCTCGAACAGTGTCCCTGTAAAACCTTTTGGGATATCTTTCTCCTGGTCGCTCTGCTATTTGCAGCATGACTGGCACCAGGAGAGAAGAAGTTAGGGCTTGGGATTGACAATTGCTGAAGAGTCACTACCCCCAGAGAGTAATTTTGGGGTTGGACATGAAGCACAGAGAGCAGGAGGGCACTTATCAGTGCCACTGATGTAACTGATTGTATCACAGCTTGGTATGGCTCCTGTTCTGTCCAAGGCCGCAAGAAACTACAAAGAGACATGAACGTAACCCAGTCCATCACGCAAACCAGCCTCCCATCCATTGACTCTGTCTGCACTTTCTACTGCCTCGGAAAAGCAGCCAGCATAACCAAGGACCTCACGCATCCTGGACATTCTCTCTTCCACCTTCTTCGTTGGGATAAAGATACAAAAGTCTGAGGACGTGTACCAACTGACTCAAGAACAGCTTCCTCCCTGCTGCCATCAGACTTTTGAATGGACCTACCTTGTATTAAGTTGATCTGTCTCTACACCCTAGCTATGACTGTAACACTGCATTTTGCACTCTCTTGTTTCCTTCTCTATAAGTGGTATGCTTTGTCTGTGTAGTGCGCAAGAAACAATTCTTTTCATTGTATACTAATACGTGTGACAATGATAAATCAAATCAAACTAATGCACAGTGGAGAGTAAGAAAGAGAGGCTTGCTCTCTCAAGATTACAGACACTTTGGTGGTCAATTTTTGGACTGGGTCTGTCCTAAACCACAGACAACAAAGGGATGTAAATGAAGTCAGCCTCCCACCCATTTACCCTGTCCACACTTCCCGCTGCCTCAGAAAAGCAGCCAGCATAATCAAAGTCCCCACGCATCCCGAACATTCTCTCTTCCACTCTCTTCCATCGGGAAAAAGATACAAAGGTCTGAGGTCACGTAGCAGCAGACTCAAGAATAGCTTCTTCCCTGCTGCCATCAGACTTTTGAATGGACCTACCTTATATTAAGCTGATCTTTTTCTACACCCTATCTATAACTTTAAAACTATATCCTTTCTATATCCTTTTAACACCATATCCTTTCCTTTCCTTCTCTGTGAATGGTTTTCTTTGTATAGTGTGCAAGAAGCAATATTTTTCACAGTATACTGACACGTGACAATAATAAATCAAATCAAATCAAAACAAAACTTGCGATCATTAAAAATAGTGAAGTTAGCAGTAGACCACCATATTGCACTGTGTTCACCAGAGTAGTTACATTCTAGATTCACAAATAGCTCAAACTGAAGAATGGCTGGAAGTGGAAAACACAGCAATTCTTGAGGGAGCAACAAGAAAAATAAGATTCCGAGTGCTTGTGTACCATGAATAGCTGCTGTTTATGAAGTGGTATTGTCAACTGTCTTGGGACTGGTTTTGAGATTTCACATTGGATCAAAATTGGAAAAGAAAAGATATCTAATGTTGAGAAGTATAAATTGCTCCAGTGTTTTGATATTCATCCCTTTAAGAGGGAAGCAAATATGAATCAAATTATAAATAAAATCATAAGGCACTCACGCTGGCATTCCTTGCAACATTTCCCTTCCACGTAGACGGGAGCGTTACCCGGAGGACAATTCTCAGGAGGGCAGATCAACTTCTTGCACTGGACTGTTCCATTCTGGGGAAAACATTGTGATGCTCTATAAAGTCTCACTTCGTTAGACATCAGCATCAATGCATTATTAACAATTGCAATAATTCTTCACGCATTTATACATATCTGTGCATCTCTTGGCTCCCTTGGCTCAACATAATTGCTTACAAGAGGCCCCCTGGCCTATTCCATTGCAGCTTTACATCCCTTCTCTAATCCTTTAAGTATGCAACTCCAGCCCTGTGTGGATTACCACTCACTTATCACTAACATTGGCAAGAGAATCACCACCATCTTGCCCCTGCTGTCTTCAATCCGTGCCTTAAACCCCTCCATCCTTCTGCTTTGTTCCTCTGCAAAATCCATATTTCTTTGAACCAAGGTGTCTCCCAGTCCTTATCCTGTGATGCACTGCCCAATCCTTTATTCCTTTTATTCTTTGTGAACATCCTGGGACATTTTCAAACTGGTGTTAAATGGAAATTTCTGTGGCCTACTGAAAATTATCAATGAGTGGAGTCTGTGTGGAGTTTGCACATTCTCCTCATGTCTGCGTGGGTTTCCTCCGGGTGCTCCAGTTTCCTCCTACAGTCCAAAGACATGCAGGTTAGGTTGATTGGCCATGCTAAAAATAACCTCTTAGAGCCCTGAGATGCATAGGTTAAAGGAATTAGCGGGTAAATATGTAGGGATATAAGGATAGGGCCTGGGTGGGATTGTGTCGGTGCAGACTCGGTGGGCCAAATGGCTTTTTTCGGCACTGTAGGGTTTCTATGATTTTATGAGTGGGTGGAGGAGAGGATATTCCCCCCAGTGCATTTAATTTTCCCGGCATTGCGGGATGTGATCGCACCGGAGTTGGGGAAAGAGTCACCAGGCTGGAACATTTAAGTTATGAAGAGAGGTTGGATAGGCTTGTTTTCACTGGAGCAGAGAAGACTGAGGGGCGACCTGATTGAGGTGTACAAGATAATGAGGGACATGGGCAGAGTGGATAAGGAGCAACTGTTCCCCTTAGTTGAAGGGTCAGTCACGAGCTCAAGGTGAGGGACAAGAGGTTTAGGGGAGATGTGAAGATTACCCAGAGGATGTTGACGGTCTGGAATGTGCTGCCTGGGAGGGTGGCAGAGGCGAGTTACCTCACGTCCTTTAAAAAGTACTTGGATGAGCACTTGGTACATCACGACATTCAAGGTTTTGGGCCAAGTGCTGGCAGATGGGATTAGACAGAAATTCGGGTGTTTTTAATGCGTCGAAGGGCCAAAGGGCCATCTTTTCTGCATTAAATGATTCTATGCTCTGTTTTTGATATCACCTCATATACCAAGCAAGACAATTCTGCAGATGGAAAGTGGGAGAATGCAAAACAAAGCAAGAGTCAGTTTTCCCCACTGTTCTCTGATAAAAGAGGCAGTGTTGCTGGTTACCTTGCATGTGCAGTTCCTACAGCCATCTGCCCAGTACACCGATTCTCTGTAGATCCTGCCCTTCACCTTACAGCTCTTCTCACAGTAACAATGGTCCAAACTGTTCATCTTCTCCTCAGCGTAAGATAGCTGTGTGAACATTTCAATTCAGATTGAGTCATCATAATCCCTTGCAAATACGCAGGTGGGTATTTTTAAAGCAGAAAGGTTTTGACTGCTGAGAGGGAGCTGCTTCCTGAAATTGTGATATTCAGATTATGTTCTGATGAAGCCTCCTTGTCAGGCCAGATTAAAACCACTCAAAATTGCCACGTTCAAAGCAAATTAAAAAGTCTCCTGGTAGCATGGAACTTGAATATTGTTGAAAAGAGAGGTATGTTGCTGAACCTTTTTGTCTTGAACTTATCAGGACAAATGCAGGAACACCAAATTTCAAACAATCACAAAAATTTATACTACTGGAAAAAAAAGGCTGATTGGTTGGTGAGCCAGCTCTGATTGACCAAGGTATTGCTGTGCAGAAAGCAGCAATGGTGGCACCGTGGCACAGTGGTTAGCACCGCTGCCTTCCAGCATCAGGGACCCAGGTTCAATTCTAGCCTCAGGTGACTGTCTATGTGGAGCTCACACATTCTTCCCATGTCTGTATGGGTTTCCTCCAACAATCCAAGGATGTGTGCGGATTAGGTGGATTGGTCATGCTAAAATGTCCCTTACTGTCGGAAGATGTATGGGTTGGGGGATTGGTGGTAAATATGTAGGGATAGGATGGGGGTTCTAAAAGGTTGTCCCTTTACTCGGAGGCTGTGCCCATGGATCCTAGTCTCCCCGACTAATTGAAACATCTTCTCCATGTCCACTCTCTTCAGATGATATAAAAAGCTAATACCCATGATGGTGACCAGGGAGTTCTTGGGTAGTTCCAAAAACCAACCTGTTTCCTTTTAGGAAAGGAAAGATGCTGTCCTCATCCTATCTGACTTCAGACACTCAGCAATTGCTTAATTGCTCTCTGAATTGGCCTAGTAAGTCAGTGGCATTCAGGAAGATCGCTCACCACCATCTTTTCAAGGGCAATTGGGGACGGGCAATAAATGCTAGGCTTGCCAGGGATGCCCACACATCCTGTGCATAAGAAAATCTCAAGTCTCACTTGTAATTACAGCAAGCAGCCTATTTTATTGAGCTCAGAGCAATATAACTGATCCCAGACACAAAAACTATCAGTAGTGCTTCCACACTACAGAAGGGATTATTTTGTATTTCTGATACAAGATATTACATTATAAACTGATCAACTTGGGAACCGGGGTACTTCAGTCAAGCTTCAAGGCGTTTTACAATTTGCTTTGTTTTAATTGGTTTCAAACATTAACTCAGAACAACAATTTACCAAGAACAACGAGATAACAGAATAATTGACTGTAAGAGGATCTCAACAGAAAATAATTGAAACCCAAAAGATTGCCAAATCATCAGTCTACTCCAGAAGTAACCATTAATGACTGTACTGCAGTCAACAAACACCTGGAAACAAGACTGAAATTATCTGGCCCTTCCCGCCAGCGGGATCTTCCAATCCCACTGATGGTAAGACACCCTCCCATATCCAGTGGCAGGTTCCCCAGATGCAAGACCATGGGGGAGAAATCCCAAAGACTGGTAAATCCTGCTGCCAATCTATGGTATGCTGCCTCCATTGTCAGAAGGTATGCTGCAGGGAGGGTTGGGGAGTCAGAAAATCCTCTCTAAGTCTCCTAATATTCTTAATTCATAAGGCTCGCTGAATAAATCAGGGAATATACATTTTTAGGCAGGATTTTCTGATCGCACTTGCCCCAAGGCCAGAAAATCCTGCCTGAGGTCAACAAACCTTTGCATGGTCTGTGCTCAGCCCACTACAATTCCCATGGTGGGTGGGATGGGAAAGTTCCGCCCTTGTTTTTCAATGTGGAAATAGATACTCAAAGATTTCATTCCATTATCCATTACACCAAGGTACAATACATTTGGCATTATTTGAAGAACAGAGGCCTCTCCCAGTCTTCTATCCTTCCTCTATCAATAAGGTCAAAAATAATCCTTGGTCACTCATCTCATTAACTGTGTGACTCACGCTGAATGGAACTTTCTCCTTTTTCACACACAGTGCTGACTGTAGCAGGAAACAGGGCACACAGCTCCCTGGCTAGCTGGCTTTCCTCATCACATTATTACACAAAACAAAATGGAGAATTGGCCCATGCTGTCAGGACGGGGTTGGCAGAAGCTAACAGTGCTGGGAATTGGGGTGCTGATTTTAAACAGCATCCCAATCTCTGATTTAAAATAAAAGGAACCTGCACCCTCCCCCACCACTTAATGGGCAATCCCCCCCTCCCCCCTCCATGGGCTCCATCTTTCCATCGATACGGAAAAGCCACCTCACTCCATGTTCCCTTCTCCTACAGACATGGTGTTGGATGTAACATGACCAATAGGAAAAAGATGTAAGGGTCAGCTCACCCAGTAAACCATGGAATCAATTACAGAGGGATGTAATAGTCAGCTGACCAGCTGAATCACTATAAATAAGGAACTATGTGGAATTGTGGGGAGCTTGGATTGGCCCAGGGTGAGGCCCCAAGCGAGGCCCCAAGTTTGGAGTAATGATGTTTCTTTATTAGACCCTTTCTTTGATTTATAAGTTGAAGTAAGTTTTATTGTATTTTGAAGAGTTCCTTCTGAAGAAACACTCCAGAGGAACCCCCCAGCACTGCCTCCTGGCATTACCTCCTGCCTGGCACCATGCCAAGAGGCAGCACGGGAGGGAGCATTGACAAATACAGGTGCAAAATCTCAGCCACTGTGCGGGAAAATGACTTCAGTTTGCTTAAATGTGGAGTAAACTGAAGGTGTAACAAGGTATTAAATCATTTCTTTGAATTAATTATTGGAGAAATTGATAATCTAAATATAAATGACCTTTGCTGATGTCTTGGCTAAAATATCTTGCAGTTCCATAATCTTCTGCACAAGTCCATGGAAATCGTTGCATGTTGGACAGGCTGGAACGATAGAGTTTTGAAAGCGAGAGTGCGTGATTCAAGACAAAGATAGTACTCGAGAAAACATTAAAACAGGAAACTCAAAATTAAAGACAGAAGTAGGCAATAGGTTGGTCAGAATTGGATTGGGAAAGGTTAACATATTAACTGTGATGCTATCACACCAGTTCTAAAGAAGGGTCTTGTTCATTACATGAATTTGTCTCAAAAACAGAAAATGTTGGAAAATCTCGGCAGGTCTGTGGGGAGAGAATAGAGCCAACGTTTTGAGACTAGATGGCCCTTCGTCAGCTCTGAGCACAGTGGGCACCCCCTCCAGAGGAACTGTTTGGACTGCAGGTATGGACCTCATTGCCCGCATAGCAGTCGCTGCAGACAACAGGGGCTCCCATCCCACCAGCTACAACGTACTGGCGAAGCTGGATAAATGGCGGCACAGTGCTTAGCACTGCTGCCTCACAGCACCAGAGACCCGGGTTCAATTCCGGCCTTGGGTCACCGTCTTTGTGGAGTTTGTACATTCTCCCCGTGTCTGCCTGGATTTCCTCTGGATGCTCCAGTTTCCTCCCACAGTCCAAAGCTGTGCAGGTTAGATTGATTGGCCAAGCTAAACTGACCCCAGTTTCAGAGACGTAAACAGGATAAATATGGATTTTTAACTTACAATTTTTCTCACATGTCAAATAAAACAGTCAGCATTGACAGGCTGTCCGACCATGGGGGCAAAATTTTACCTCACTCAACATCCCCACACGCGTCTTGTATCTATGTAACACTGGGTGTCCATTAAAAATGGGAAATTCTGGCTGTGTATTTGCACTCTTCCTAATCTGTGCAATATTGCAGCTAATTATAATCTCTGAGGGCAGCATGTGGCACAGTGGTTAGCATTGCTGCCTTACAGCACCGGACCCAGGTTCGATTCCTGGCTTGGGTCACTGTGTGTGGAGTTTGCACACTCTCACCATGTCTGTGTGGGTTTCCGCCAGGTGCTCTGGTTTCCTTCTACAGTCTAAAGATGTATGTGTTAGGTTGATTGGCCGTGCTAAACCGACCCCAGCACCAGGGAGATTAGCAGGGTAAATATGTGGGATTACAGGGATTGGGATTGTGGTCGGTACAAGGTCAATAGGCCAAATGGCCTTCTTCTGTAATGTCAGGATTCTATGATAACTGGGAATTTACTCATCTTAAGTGGCTGCCCACTCCTTGTTGTGGCACCCAATCCGGTTCTCACTTGCCACTGGGAAACTTCCTGGGAGGCAAGAATGTGTCGGGAAGTGTCCTGGCATGGCTGATCCCTATTTTCTCCACCGTTTCCTCCCATCCCCACTGCCTCCAACCCCACGTTCACCAGGCATTGAATGTCCAGCACATTAACTCTTGTTTTTCTTGCTCCACAGAGTGTTAGCAGTGATAGCACTGCTGCCTCACAGCTACTGCGATACCCAGGTTTGATTCCGTCCTCGAGTGACTGTCTGTGTGGAATTTGTATGTTCTCCCCATGCTTGAATCCGGTTTCCTCCCACACTCCAAAGGTGCACAGGTTAGGTTGATTGACTGTGCTAAATTATCCCTTGGTGTTCTAAGATGTGTCGATTAGGGGGATTAGCAGTGTGAATGCACAGGGTTATGGGGATAGGGCAGGGGAGGGGAGGGGGAGAGGGCCTGGGTGTAATGCTCTGTCAGAGAATCGGTGCAGACTCAATGGGCTGAATGGTCTCCTTCTACACTGTAGGGATTCTATAAGTTTCCAGCATCATCTACACTTACTTCCCCTGCAGAGGCTGTGCACACGCAACATTTTCTGATTCATAATGTCCCTGATAACATTTGATATCGTTGAACCCTCCCAACTGCAAATAAACAAGATTATAAAATACGATATTTACCCTGACATATTAAAAGTGCACATTGCTGCCAAATAGTTTTTAGTAATCATCTGACATCCTTTGTTTTATAAAGTGTGCAGATAATGGATGGAAAAAGAATGGCCAGGTTGGTGGCACTGATAGTCTTAGTTCTGATGATACCTTCCTCTGCATATTTTGACATTTCATTTCAGGTATGTACATACAAACAGACAGATACACACACACACACACACACACACACACACACACACACACACACACACACACACACATACAGCTGATATAATCATTATAAGGGTGGCACAGTGGTTCGTACTGCTGCCTCACAGTGCCAGGGGCCCAAGTTCAATTTCCCGCATGGAGTTTGCACACTCTCCCCGTGTCTGCATGGATTTCCTCTGGGTGCTCCGATTTCCTCCCACAGACCTAAAGACTGGTTAGGAGCATTGGACGTGCTAAACTTTCCCTCAGTGTACCCAAACAGACGCCAGAGTGTGGTGACTAGGGGATTTTCACAGTAACTTCATTGCATTGCTAACGTAAGCCTATTTGTGACACTAATAAATAAACTTAATCATACTTCGATTGAGGTCCGGGCATTGAGTTATATATCCCTGAGGCATCAGAAGAATCTGCACATCCTGCATCACACCCTGTGGAGAAAGAACATTTTCCAGAACATCAGTGCAGTGGACTCTAATATAATTCTTTATATTATTACATTCTTCAGTTACAGCTAGTCTAGGATTGTTCCCATTTCTTTGCTATTGTACAGATATAACTTCAATGAATTTTTTTTTAAATCCCTCAACAAAAGTCTGTAATTACTTTTTTAATCATTGCAAATGATCACTTCAAGTGAAATTTATGATTGAACTTTGGGAAATTGTAATGACCCCAGTGACGTCCATGAGGTTGGCCTCTTGAAGTATGAGCTCCCTGATTGAGGTAATGATTGTCTGCCCCATCAGGAGTCTTACCTGTGTATATATTGAGGGGTCTCAAGGTTAATTGGCTGTGGCAAATGCATGGGATTATGAGTTAGGGTGTGGGTAAGATGCTCTTTCAGAGAGTCGGCACAGAGTTGATGGGCCGAATGACCTCCCACTGCACAGTAGGCATTCGACAGCTTCTATTCTACAGGCACTCCGAATTCTAACTTTGTACCTGAAGAGCTCTTAGGAGTGGAATTGAGTTTGTGAATAATGGGAATCTGGTGAAGGGACACCAGCCACTCTGAGGAGTTATTTCAGTAATTAATCAGTGTTAATACAGAAAGGGTTAGACATTTTTGGGGAGAAAGTGATGTTGTGATCGCCCATTTCTCTGCTTAACATCAGCAGCAGGCTGTTAAATTTGGTGTTGCTATCTTCCACAGCCTGAACAGTGTCATAAGTGTCATGGACACCTTGGACGGGATTCTCCGGTCTCTTAGCCAAGGGAGGTAGCGAGTTGTTTGTTAGCAGCAGGATTCTCTGGTCCCATCAATGTGAATGGGAACTCCCATTGACTACACCCTACACCAGCAGGAAATCCGCAGGTGCGGGTACGCGCCGGTAGGACTGGCTGGAGAATTCCGGCCCATATTCTCACCTCAGTCATTTATTAGGTAGCCAGGCTGCCTGCCTGAAACAGGCGTTAGGCTCTTTAAATATAAAAACTGCATTCCTGCACTGGCAATGCATCGGAATACATGAGGTGCATTCATTTTTGTACATAGCGTCTGCATGGTCTCCCCAGTGTACCACGCTCCGGGACATCCTTTCTGGCAGCGTATCAGGTAGACAACATTGGCCGAGTTGCAAGAGTATGTACCGTGTACCTGGTGGATGGTATTCTCACGGTACGTCATGGTACATGATGGGAGACCATGCAGACGCTACGACAACGGATGAATGAACAATCACCAGGCAAGACTGTTCCCTTCCTGTTGGCGAACACGTCAGTGGTCACAGGCATTCGGCCTCTGACCTTCGGGTAAGCATTCTCCAAGGCAGTCTTCACAACACACGACAGCGCAGTCGCTGAGCAGAGACTGATAGCCAAGTTCCGCACACATGAGGACGGTCTCAACAGGGATCTTGGGTTCATGTCGCGCTATCCGTAACCCCCATGACTTGCCTGGGATTGCAAAACCTCACTTACTGCACTGTCTGGAGACAATACACATCTCTTTAACCTGGGCTTAATGCTCCTTCCACTCACATTGCTGGCCTCTTTAAGACTTGAATAGCAGGTTAGGTGTAAAGATTCACATTCTAATCAGTAATCTGTAAACTGTCTGTGCTGTTATATGTTCTGTCTGAGGCCAGAACTCTCCATTCATCTGACGAAGGGGCAAACCCCAAAAGCTTGCGAGTTTACTATCAAATAAATCGGTTGGACTTAAACCTGGTGTTGTCAGACTTGTGTTCACCCCAGTCCAACGCCGGCATCTCCACATCATGACTGCTATTCACAGAGCAGGCCACCCTTTCCAATACTCAGCGTGATTTTTTTCTTAAATGTCACCACTGGTTTATGCCCAAAGAAAATTATGAATTTTCTTCAAACTCTGGTTTTGTTACGTTGAGAAAAATACTGTCTCATTAAGTGGAGGATTGGAAAATCATTCTTGATTCAGGTATCCAGATCATTGCCGATAAACCAATCCCACTAAGTTCCTATTTAGTTATTATCGGCAAAGTAAAACAAGGGATGGCATGGTGGCACAGTGGTTAGCACTGCTGCCTCACAGTGCCAGGGTCCGGGTTCAATTCCCAGCTTGGGTCACTGTCTGTGTGGAGTCTTCACATTCTCCCTGTGTATGTGGGCATTTCCTCTACATGCTGTGGTTTCCTCCCACAGTCCAAACATATGCAGGTTAGGTGAATTGGCCAAGTCAAATTCTCCGAACAGGCACCAGCGTATGACGACTAGGGGATTTTCACAGTAACTTCATGGCAGTGTTAATCTAAGCCTACTTGTAACTAATAAATAAACTTCACCAATAAATAAACTTTGTGATGCGGAACAGAGATATACATTTTCAAACAATTGGTTTCTATCCATTAATAAAAATGTATTTTCACACTTAAGAGTATCGCGGTGGTAATATCATAACACACATCACCTTGAAAAGGCCATGAACATTGTTCCTTTGTCCCAGCCAAAATGTTGAGCCAGTTGGGATGTCCATACTCGGTCTTTCAATAACTCGTTCATAAATCCTACAAACAAAAACATGACATCCAAAATAAAGCATTACTAGAGTGTTTTGTGAATCCTGGTGAGTCTAATGGCTAAGAGAATGGATAAAATCATAGAATTCCTATAGTGAAGAAGGAGGTCATTTGGCCCATTGAGCTGGTACCAACAACAATCCCACCCAGGCCCTATCCCCTTAACCCTCGATATTTACCCTCCTATTCCCCCTGACACTAAGGGGCAATTTAGCATGTTCAATCCACACATCTTTGGACTGTGGGGGGAATCCAGAGCACCCATAGGAAACCCACACAGACACAGGGAGAACATGCAAACTCTGCACAGTCACCCGATGCTGGAATTGAACCTGGGTCCCTGGCATTGTGAGGCAGCACTGCTAACCACTGTGCCACTGTCCCACATATTTGTGTGTGATAGCATTGATTAAGGAGGGGGGAGTTCCCTTGGGGCTCCTCTAATCCTGACACCATAACTTCGAGGGAGGTTTAGTGTAAACCTTGCCCCAGGGCTTCCATTGCAGCAGAAGAGAGGAACTTTTCCAAGGGGGTTCACCCATCTCAAATTTACTCATTACTCATCACCTCATTAATCCTGATCCTGCAATCTCTGGGGAATAAAATTACCCCTCACTCTCCCAAAGGCTTTCATTATTGTAAAAATGTAAAACCTCTATTAGATGCCGTTTCATTCTTCTTTGTTCCATGTGAAAAAGCCCAGATTTTCAAATGCTTCTTCAAAAACCGATGACACATTACAATATTCTAAGAGCGCCTTTCAAGTTTTAGAATGTCTCACCCCTTCTGAGCTGTTAAATCAGACGAAATATTGCAGATGACAACTGAACTGGGTTAGTGTCTTTGATGGAATGACATCTTAAATGATGAATACCATGAAATGCTTTTTGTAAAAATTGAGAATTTTATAGCTCCATTTCTCATGTATTTTTAGAATGCTTTTAATAATTGAAATCTGATTATAATCATTGAGCTAATTCATCAGGCCCGCTTCAAAAAGAGCTTTCCACCCCCTGAGCGCTACCGTGAAGGTGGAAAAGGGTCAACAGCAAGATCGAGTGACTATCGTGGCCTCCACGTCACATATCAACCTGGCGTGGATATAATAGTGCCATTCCTGGCTCACTATCCTAACACCACCGTGGCAACCTTATCTGCACAGAGACAGCAGAGGCCAAGGGGAAGCTGTGCTGCCAGTTTCTCGGGATAGATAAGGATGGGCAAGAAATGAGCCCTGCCCACATTCTGCATCTCAAAATTTAGAAAAGTTAGTAAGCTGTCGGGATGTCCTTTTCTCTCAAGTGGGATGTCCTTCACAGGCTTATTATGTGGACTCTTTTGTGAATATATCATGGGATGTGGGGATGACTGCTGTAATGGTTATGGGATAATTTGACTTTCTAATTCAATATGGAATTGCCCATTTTAGGGGAAAATGAATGATCTGTAATAATAGTGTACATTTCTTTTCATTCATTCATGGGATATGGGCGACGCTGGCTGTCCAGCATTTATTGCCCATCCCGAGTTGCCTTTGGAGGGCAATTGAGAGTCAACCACATTGCTGTGGCTCTGGAGTCACATGTAGGTAAGGTGTCTCATAAGAACAGCAGATTTCCTTCTCTGAAGATATTAGTGAACCAGCTGGGTCTTTTCAACAATTGACAAAGGTTTCATGGTCATCGGTAGATTCTTAATTCCAGATTTTTTTAAATTCAGATTCTACCATCGGTGCGGGATGGTGGCACAGTGCTGCCTCACAGCACCAGGCACCCGGGTTCAATCCCATCTTCAGGTCACTCTCTGTGTGGAGTTTGTACATTCTCCCTGTATCTGTGGGTTTCCTTCAGGTGCTCCAGTTTCCTCCCACACTACAAAGCTGTGCAGGTTAGGTTGATTGGCCACCCTAAATTGACCATTAGTGTCAGGAGGCAATTAGCAGGGTAAATTCATGGGGATACAAGCATAGAGCCTGGGTGGGATTGTTGTCATTACAGACTCGATGGGCCAAATGGCCTCCTTTTCCACTGTAGGGATTCTATGGTCTGGTATGGTGGGATTCGAATCAGGATCCCCGGAGCATTAACTGAGTTTCTGGATAAATAGTCTAGCGATAATACCGTTAGGCCATTGCCTCCCCTAATGTTCAATCAATGGCAGTAAAATAAATGATCAAATTGATCAAATTGCCCATGTGCCATTAATGCCAATGGCTGTTACTCGTTGATGCAGTCCAGTCGCGTACAAGTCACCAGACATTCACAGGTTGAGTATTCCAACTACATCCACTTTCCCCATTTACTTACTTGTTACAGTCCACATATAAAATCAAGTGGGATGCACTAACGACCAGGGCAACCCGATGCCATTGGTCATCAGCCAAAGCATAGGGGAACACCTCCGTGTGGGACTGATGGCTGCCAGATCGATAGTGAAAACGCACTTCATTCCGATGGCCACTACTCTCCACCTCCAGGTACCTAGAAAAGATAGTATTCTTAAAACAAAGCCTGTAAACTCCAGAGATAATTCGTGGTGTAGAAATCAGGACTTGCCTCACAATCTCTTATTCCTTCCTGAGATGCCTTGTCTGTCTTGGTGTTTCTGTTCTCCTACTGTCCTTGTACTTTATTTTTGTAAAAGTCCATGTATGGCATCATCTGATCACTAATTCCTGATTAACTATATCCTCCCATCAACTCTTCTTAGCGTTGATATTAGCCTGTTCTTTAACTGGTTTCTTAATACTTATAAAAACAAGAAAGGATTACCAAAAGGTTTGTTGCATATTTTCACCATGTTTCTGTTGCTACATGACTGGCGCTAGCAAAATGTAATAATGCCAGAAACTTGTCCTAATAATAGTGCCTTTAGCACAGAGGAAGTTGTAAGATGTGTCAGCTCTATACTGCAATTGTACATAGAGTCTTGGTGAGCCAATTCCTGGGGGGCAATTTTGTAGAGTTTTGGTCTCTTTACCTCAGGAAGGGTACACTTGGCACAGACAAGTGAAACCAATCCTCACCGGACTGATTTCTGAGATGGAGGCACTGTCGTATGAGGAGAGATTGAGGAGACTGGGTCTGTATTCTCTGGAGTTTAGAAAACTGAGGGGTAATCTCATTGAGACACAAAGGGGGAGATTCTCCCAGCCCACTGTGCTAATTTAGCAGTGCAGAGAGCCAGGGGACTCAAGCAGAGGCTGTTTCGTGGTCTTTTTGCTGGGCGCAACCTCTGACTGGAAGTCAGAGGTGAGGAGGATGAGGGAATGTCCCCTGGGCATTGCCACCTTGGCAGTGCCAGCCCAGCCTGGCCTCTGGCACTGCCCAAGGGGCAAAGTGGCTATGCCCAGGAGGCACCTTGGAACTACCCACCAGGCATCAGGCAGTGCGACAGGGGTGAGGGCCTCTGGTGGAAGATCAGTGAGGTTGGGGGTTCTGTTGCTACTCTGCACTTAAGATCAGTGGCAGTGGGATGGATGCCAGCAATCGGGGCTGGGCTTGACGTTGGGCAGGGAGTCAGTCTGCCAAGGGAATCAGGGCTGTGGGGGTGGATGGGGCTTGTCAAGGCTGGCCCAGACATGTTCGTGGGGCCAGCAATCGGGCCGTGAGAGGGTCAGAGGGGCAGTGATGCGGGAGTCATGGTCAGCAATCGGGAGGCTGATAGTGCGGGGGCCATGCATATGTGCCAATCTCAGCACTGACAGAACAGCGCACGCGCAGTGGCTCACTCAGCGCTATGCTGCCCGTCTCTCCAGTGGAAATATGCCCCACCCGTTGATTTTCAGTGTGACTCTCGCAAGTGCTTTCTGCAGTGCACAATGTGGGAGATTCATTTTGAAACTCCCATTGAAAAGAAAAGAGTGATTTATCCCAGTTTGTATGCCAATTCAACACTTAGAATTTTTTTGGGAGAATCACCCCCAAAATTCTTATAGGGTCCAGCAGGGTGGACACGGGAAGGGATGGGGGAGGCCTGCTGGGAGGGTTGATCCAGATCATGGGCCGCAATTTCCGAATAATAAGTAGGCCGCCATGCAGAGAATGTTAAATCTTTGGAATTCTCTACCCCAAAGCTTGCGCGGGGTTTATCATTGAGGATGTTCAACTCATAGATTTCTACATAACAGCAAGCGATAATGCAAGAAAGCGGTGTTTTGAGGAGCTAACCCCTGTGCCATCATGCATCCCTCATGCCTTACCTCACCTCATCCGTCAGTGAAAATCTTGGCTACAAATTCAATTATCCCAGTGATGCCCTGATCTGCCTTTCATGCCCCATAGACTTTAACCAACTCTCCATCCTTCATTAGAGGATTTTCACAGTAACTTCATTGCAGTGTTAACGTAAGCCTACTTGTGACACTAATAAATAAGCTTTAAACTTTAAAATCCTGCATGCCAACTACCCTCTGTGCCTCATTGATCTATGTTGACTCTTTGTCAGTAAAATGAAGGAGGCTTCTGGAAGTGTAGTGGAGGACATGCTCCTGTCTCCATCAATGGAGATGAAGTTAAATGGTCAAGAGCTTCAAGGTTCTAGATGTCCAGATCATCAACAACTTGTCCTGGTCCCTCAACATTGATACTATAGCTAAGAAAGCCCATCAATGCCTTTACATTCTCAGGAGGCTAAGGAAATTTGGCATGTCCCTCATGACTCTCGACAGTTTTTATAGATCCACCATACTAAGTACTCTTTCTGGTTGTATCACAGCTTGGCATGGCTCCTGCTCTGCCCAAGACCACAAGAAGCTACAAAGAGTCATGATTGAAGCCCAGTCCATCACTCAAACCAACCTCCCACCCATTGACTCTGTCTACACTTCCCACTGCCTGGAAAAAGCAGCCAGCCTAATCAAGGACCCCACGCATCATGGACACACTCTCTTCCACCTTCTTCCATAGAGAAAAAGGTACAAAGGTTTAAAAGCACTTACCAATCAACTCAAGAACACCTTCTTTCCTGCAACTATCAGGCTTTTGAATGAAACTACCCCATATTAAGTTGACCTTTCTCTTCATCAGCAACTACAACACTATATTCCGTATCCTATCCTTTCTTTCTCCTCTATGTACTCTATAAATGCTTTGTCTGAATAATTTGCAAGGAACAATACTTTTCACTGTATCCCAATATATGTGACAATAATAAATCAATTCAAATCAATTCTATCCCAGCATAGCACTTGTGTATATTAATATTTCAGATAGAAGACTAAAAATATTAAGGTGAAGCCAATGGTGAGATTTTGGCATTAAAATCATAGAATTCCTACAGTGCAGAAGGAGGCCATTCAGCCCATTGAGCCTGAAACACCAACAGTTCCTTGCAGGTCCTATCCCTGTAACTCCACAGGAGACTGGGCTGGGCTATGTTAACAACTCTTTGTCATTTGTTGGGGTCTTGGACAGAGCAGGAGCCATAGCACGCTGTGATTCATCTGGAAAAGACGCTTTGCATAGTGCATCTGTAACCAGCTTAATCTCTGGCAACAAAACTGTTGTCGTGGAAAAACATCGCACAGCTAGCCGAGACAACAGGTTCTATACTCTGGGATTTCCACCAGCAGAAATATCATCTGGTGAATCCTTTGAGATTATTCTCAGCAATGCAAAGTCTAACATAACAACAATGCAGGAGAAACATAAAAGTCATGAAGCGTGCTTGACCCCAGGCTGCACCGTGTCTTCACTCTAATATATTGGGGATGAATCAGTTGTAAATCTCACTACCACGCAGACTATTCCTTCCATCCGATCCCACACATGTATATTAAAGGGATTAAGACTGGAGGCTGAAGCTATGGTGCACAATTCATATCTTCAAAAGGTTCCATATTAATTTATGGCTCATACCAAGTATCACATTCTGAGGATACAGTTGCTAAAATTTCCTTAATGAACCACAGATCTATTCTCAATAACCTGCTTGTAGTGAGATCATTAAATCTCCGGTGTGAGACACAGTACAGAACACACTCCGTTGGGTAACCCTTCCTCCATAGAGCATTCATTTTAAATATAATTGACACACTAGAGTGATTACAAGGCAGCGACTTAATCCCAGATGAGTAACAAACCATCAAATGATTTATTATGGAAGTCACCATGAGGCTCTATCAGCGCAATTATACCCAGGTAACCTTTAATCTTAAACTGGGTAAAACTTCTCTTCCAGTGAAAAAATCGGAGCTTGTCTGTTCTCTTCTCCATAATTAAAAGCCAACTAGTGAAATTGCAGAAAGATGAGGCTTTGAAATGTGTGATTTCTGCAATTGAAATGAGTAGGTCATTAACTACAGGGGAAAAGAAGCATTTCCCCCATTTTCTGCACAGTGCAATTTCTACCCCGAAGCAACGACAGCCAGGTTTCTCTCTTCCTCTGTGAAATCAATTTTTTATATCCATTATCCCCTCTCTAATCACTCTCGAGCTTCCATTATACTCTAGGTAATCACTCTCGGATTTCCATTATTTTATATGTAATAATCTCTGCAAGGTATCCATTATTCTGTATGCAATCAATTCCAGGCATTCATTATTGTATATGTAAGTGAGTCAAGGCATCCATTACTCTCTATGAGATCGATCCTAGATATCCATTATTCTCTATGTAATGGCTTTTCGATTTCCATTATTTTCCATACAATCACTCATAGGTAGCCAATATTGTCTATGCAATCAATCCTAGGTATCTACTGCTCCCATTGTAATCATTCCCAGATTTGCCTTATTATTTCAGCCAATCCATTTTAGAGATTTCACATTTTTGTATCAGGAATTGAAGTGCACAGAATTGAATTCTATTAATTGTGTTCCCTCCATTCTGTAGCCTTAGTTTTTGCCACTTACACAGTGCAGAAAAGGCCCTTCAGCCCATCAGGTCTGCACCGACAGTGACTACCACTAAAGGTGCACTAACCCTGAACTGGCAACCCTGGAATTATATGTGTTGATATGGATTTCCATTATAACTATTCCAAACTTCAAAGTAGATTATCTTTGTAATCCAAGATTAGGGAAATGTCATTATTTAATGTTAAACTTTAACAAAATTAGTATGAACCATAATTGTTTTAAATAACGGAATTATACTTTTTGGGCCATTATTGAATATTTGAAGAAATGCACAGGCTCTGTTGCAGAAGTATCTGGGGACTGAGCAAAAGGTTTTGAGAGGAAATTAAATGATATTTGATTGTGTTAAGAACATAAGAACATAAGAACATAAGAAATAGGAGCAGGAGTAGGCCATCCAGCCCTTCGAGCCTGCCCCGCCATTCAATAAGATCATGGCTGATCTGTTGTAGCTCAGTTCCACTTTCCCGCCCTCTCCCCATAACCCTTAATCCCCTCTCTTATCAAGAACCCATCAACCCGCTTCTTAAAAATATTTAGCGAGGCAGCCTCCACCACTTCAACGGGCAGAGAATTCCAGAGATTCACCACCCTTTGAGTGAAGAAGTTCCTCCTCAACTCCGTTCTAAACCGCCTCCCCTTTATCTTGAGGCTGTGCCCCCTAGTCCTACTGTCTTTTTTGAGCGGGAAGAGTCTCTCCACCTCTATCCTATCCATCCCATTCATCATCTTATACGTTTAAAATGTGTTCATATCCTTTAATATCTTGCACATAAAATGCTTAAAGGTCACTAACAGATGATCTCACTGGTCTGAAAGAAGATGAAATCACTGAGTTTGAAGAAAAGGATTCTAAGAACTAGTGAAACAACAGTTCCCATTTTCTGAATAGCTTAGAAAGTCATGGGAAAATCATTGAGATGGGGTAAGGAAGGTTAAAAGAGTTCATAAAACTCAAATGGAGGACAAACGGCCGGGGACGAATTTATGCTTGAAATTTATTACTGGTTTCTGTAGTGTTCACTGTTGTGTATTGGCTTTGTTTTAATATATATTTTACAGGTCATATAAAGAGGCAGATCTGAGAAGTCTCTATCCACAGCTAAAACCCCATGTACTTCAGGGTGACATCTCTGTTAAAAATACTTCATGTGTCTTTACAATAGGAGGCAAGGGATGAACAACTGACTGACTGGTTAGCCTAATCCACCTAATATATCCTCTAATATATTAACAGGAGGAAAATTCTGATGTGTGTCCTTGTGATCCTTTTTGATGTAATGTCGTACAAGAACATTGACATCAGTTTTCATTTATATCACACATGGACTCCTCTTTGCATGCACACCATCAGATTATGCCACCATCATTGCAACATAATGCACCAGCAAATAGCCATGTAAAACTTTATGTCATTGAATTAATGAGATATTAACATGTACAAAAGTAATGTCATATAAATAGGCTTGGGGCAATTGATTAAATATTCATGATTACCAGCCTGGGAAACAAAAGTGACTGTGAACTCTTATCCTTTACCATTGAATAAATATATATTTAGCATCAGCATGTCAAGCGTGTTTCCCAGTCTCAGTTCCATAATCATCGAGTCCTACAGTGCAGATGGAGGCCATTCGGCCCATTGAGTCTGCCACAATCCCATCCCGGCCCTGTCCCCCTAACTCTATGCTAGTCCCCCTAACACTAAGGGGCAATTTAGCATGGCCAATGCACCTAACTCACACATCTTTTGGAGTGTGGGAGGAAACCGCAGCACCCAGAGGAAACCCAGGCAGACATGGGGAGAATGTGTAAACTCCGCACAGTGACCCGAGCCGGGAATCGAACCCGGGTCCCCTGCGTTGTGAGGCAGCAGTGCTAACCACTATGCCAACGTGATGCCCTCGGAGATATTATAGTTAGCTGCAATATTCCACAGATTGGGAAGAGTGCAAATACACAGCCAGAATTTCCCCCTTTTTAATGAATACCCGGATACAGGATGCATGTGGGAATGTTGAGTGAGGTAGAATTTTGCCCCTGTGGTCGGACAGCTTGTCAATGCTCACTGTTCTATTTGACATGTGAAGAATGGCCACCTGGGTCAGATGCTACAGGACTAACAATCCTTGTGAATTATGCATTCGCATCTTGACAACCTATCTTCAAGGTAGAAGAAAAATTGGAAGCTAAAAATACAGTGGCAACTTGAGGAACACAAACTGCGGCTGCAGGGCTTTGCAGTTTTGAACATGTTTTCCCTGAATCCGAGTACCATCGCTGACAGACTCTTGCTTTCCTCAAAATACTGAAATCAGTCTTATAGAATCATAGAAAAACTACAGCACAAACAGGCCCTTCGGCCCACAAGTTGCACCGATCTTATCTCTACCTACTAGGTTTACCTACAACCCTCAATCCCATTAAGTCCCATGTACTCGTCCAGAAGTCTCTTAAAAGACCCTAATGAATTTGTCTCCACCACGACCGACGGCGGCCGATTCCACTCACCCACCACCCTCTGAGTGAAAAACTTACCCCTGATACCCCCTCCGTACCTACTCCCCAGCACCTTAAACCCATGTCCTCTTGTGGCAGCCATTTCAGCCTGGGGAAAAGCCTCTGAGACTCCACCCGATCAATACCTCTCATCATCTTATGCACGTCTATCAGCTCCCCTCTCATCCTTCGTCTCTCCAAGGAGAAAAGATCGAGCTCTCTCTCAATCTATCTTGTTACTGCAGCGCACATGGACTCTCTTTCGACCAACAAAATGGGAAAAATTAACTGACTCTGTGCCAAGGTGGGAGAAGACATTCTGCATTTCTTTCCTCATGCTATAGGAAATTAAACTGCAGTTGGGAATGAATTTTGCCCCGATTTTTACCGTGCAGGCAGAACCAACAGCCTTTGTGTGAAATAAGCGGGATATCACTGACCTCTTGTCTGAGTGATGAATCGACAAGAAGACTCCTGAATTATAGTGGGCCTGCTTCAGCGTAATCAGAACAGTAAACTCCCGTGTGTGTCTCAGCTTCTGAGAAATGTGTTCGACAGCAGACGGAGAAGCTTTTAGACTTCTTGAAGTATCTGTAGAGTACAGGGGGAGAAACATGAGCTAGAAATAAGCCACAATTATGTTATTTTTCCAAACTTTCAATCGCAGGCTAAGAATTTCTCTTTTAAAAGCTGGCAGTGCCAATGAAAAATCTGCTAAATTACCGTAATTTATTTTGCTCTACTGGGAGAAGTCAATGGTTCAAAATCCTTCAACAGGCCAACCCCTCCCACGCTGGCCTTCTCACAGTGCTCTAAACGCACTTTGCTCACAATTGCTTTGTTTCGTTTGGTGGTAGCTGAATGAAATGGGCGTTAATTGGGGCACAAGTTATTGTTGGCTGAGTGAAAAATCACTGAGAAAAGCACTGTCCTGTATTGTTACCATCACCTGAAAAATGCAACCTCTCTGGCTCCCTGAAAAGTATTAGGGCAGCGTACACAATGGCTGGAAGTGCCTGAACAATAACTAATCTCGTCAATGCTCATTCAGGCAGTCATTTTGATGCTTGGTTTACTGTCATTGTGACATATGCGATATCAACCCTGTAATTTCGTTTGCTGACCAAAAACTTATATTGATCTGTTCAAAGAGGACTTTTCCAAGACAAGAGAATACACTGATCAAAGATGGCTGCCGCAGTTGCACAATGTGTAAGTTAACCACTTTTGTCAGAAGTTTCTATGAGGATTGCACATCAGACGTGCCCTGACATAAAACAGAAACAGAAAATGCTGGAAAATCTCAGCACTTCTGACAGCACCTGTGGAGAAAGAATTGAACCAACATTTCGAGTCTGAATGACATTTCATCAATGTTGACATAGAATCATCGAATCCCTACACTGCAGAAGGAGGCCATTCAGTCCATCAAGTCTGCACTGACCACAATCCCACCTATACCTATCCCTGTGTAATTACCCTGCTTGACCCCCTGACTCTAAAGGGCAATTTACCATGGCCAATCAACCTAACCTGCACATCTTTGGACCGTGAGAGGAAACCAGAGCACCGAAGGAAACCAATGCAGAGATGAGGAGAATGTGCAAACTCCACACAGATAGTGATCCAAGCCAGGAATCGAAGCCAGGTCCCTGGCACTGTGAGGCAGCAGTGCTAACAACTGTGCCGCCATATTGCTCATTCAATTTCATGCCTAAGGGTGTCAAAGTCCACTTCAAAAAATGAACTACTGAAAGGGGGTAATGGTGGCATAGTGGAATTATCACTAGACTAGTAATCCAAAGGCCAGGATAATGCTTTGGGGACATGAGTTCCAAACCCACCATGGCAGCTGGTGTAATATAAAGGTGAGCTCAGTAATGGCAACTATGACAATGATTAATTGTTGTAAAATCCCATCTGATTCACTAATGTATTTTAGGGAAGGAAATCTGCCGTCCTTACCTGGTCTGGCCTACATTTGTGACTCCAGACGTACAGAAGTCTGGCTGACTCTGAAATGAGCCGACAAATCACTCAGTTCAAGGGCAATTATGGATGGGCAACAAATGTTGACCTTGCCAGTGATTCTCACAGCCCATGAAAGGATAACAAACGGAACACTGCATTTTTACAAGATTATCTCTCCATCAGAGCCCGCGGCTTGAATTTTACTGCCCCGCCCACCATGGGAATCAGAGCGGGCGAGGGGTGGAAAACGGAAAAATCCATTGACCTCGGGCGGGATTTTACGGTTTCGGGACGAGCGAGGCCAAAATCCCACCCCACAAGTCTATCCGGACAATAGTTACTTGGAAAGGCGGATAATTACTGTTTCAGAAGCAAACAACTGGGACATTATAAGCGTGGACAAAAATCCAGATTCAGAGATCCGATAAGCAAACTCTTTCTGACATCATTGTGAGGGTAGGAGGTCACATGACTAATTGCCATCTTTGAATTCTCTTTATACATCTTCTAAACTCAGGAGTAAAGTAGTAATCAGAAAAAAGCTGCTGATGGAAAAGTAAGGAACACCCTTCTCTCTTCTTCTCCAAATTAAGACCCCATCTCTTACAATTTAAAAATCCAACACAGAGATGGTGAGCTTCCATCAAAAGGAAACTCGGGAGCAAAATGTATTAATTTCTGGAAAGGACAGATTACAGATTAAAAAGGAAACTGTCACCAACAATTACATGGACTTCAACTCTCCCCTGGAATTTAGAGGAACATGAGAAAGATTCTGTAGCAGTGCAAGGATCAGAAACCATGAATTCTCTTACCATTCAGCATTGGCTTTTAATCTGGCCAAGAATCCAGTTACCACCAGTAAAAGTTGGAAATTTTGCATGCATGGTGAAATTTCAAGAAGCCCAGATTTACTGTTTTAAACGTTTTGCTTTCTCCACCTGCATGGTTTTTAAACTCGATAAAAACAAACCCTCTTTGTCTTAAAAAGGCCAAGAAAGGCTGCCAGACTCATTCCTTTGCAATCAATGTATAAATGGTTAAACTCAGACTTGGAGAGAATTCCTTCATCCTTTGAAATCCTTCACAAAACCTTGTTACAGCCAGACCCAGAGTGTAAACTAAGGGAGACAATGTTTACACCTCCTCACATGTCATAACAAGTGCGATACATTTACTTTAAAAACTAGATAACTGGGGACCTTTGTAACAACTAACAGGATAATGCAATTTAAAATATTTTCTCATATCACATAAAAAAACACAATACTGCAAGTATTATACTTGACATAAAGCAAAGTACAGGTTTTCAACCAGTTATGAGTAAATATCATTTATATTCATATTCAAATTGAACAGAAAGTTACATTAATCTCCATTTAAGTCTCAATCACAAATTTGATCCGAATTCTAGCTATATTTAGGGCAGCACAGTGGCATAGTAGTTAGCACTGCTGTCTCACAGTGCCAGGATTTAATTCCAGCCTCAGGTCACTGTCTGTGTGGAGTTTGCACATTCTCCCTGTGTCTGCGTGGGTTTCCTCCGGGTGCTCTGGTTTCCTCCCACAGTCCAAAGATGTGCGGGAGGATGAGGTTGATTGACCATGCTAAATCGACCCTAGTGTCAGAGGGATTAGCAGGGTAAATAAGTGGGGTTACGGGAATAGGCTAGTGCCGACTCGATGGGCCAAATGGCCTCCTTCTGCACTATAGGGATTCTATGATTTCCATGATTAATCAACTGAATTCATCAATTTGAAATCAATCAGCCACTTAGTTTCAGAGAACGCTTTAAGGAAGGTAAATCAAATCACAGAATAACTCAGAACTGCCAACATGTTCCACTGTGTTTTTTGCAATCAGCAAATATGGCATCACTATGCTTGATTTTTCAGGACCAGTTAAAGGTAGCCTGCACTGCTTAAAGGAAAGGTGCACTGCGGCTGAAGCAGGTTCTGAAAGGTCTCACTTTTAAGACTGGCATGAGAATATTTTTTTTCTCTCAGAGGGTAGTTAGACTTTGGAACCTTCTTTCTCTGAAAGCAGTGGAAGCCACATCATTGAACTTATTTAATCATTGAATCATAGAATCCCTACAGTGTAGAAGAGGCCATCCAGCCCACTAAGTCTGCACCATCTCTGAGTATCTCACCCAGGCCTCTCCCCTCCCTATCCCTGTAACCCCACACATTTCCAATGCCTAACCATCTAACCTAAACACCTTTTGACACTAAGGGGCAATTTAGCATGGCCAATCCACCTAATCTGCACATCTCTGGACTATGGGAGGAAACCAGAGCACCCAAAGGAAACCTACGCAGATATAGGAAGAATGTGCAAATTCCACACACATAGTCACTCAAGGCCGGAATTGAACCCAGCTCCCTGGCGCTGTGAGACAGCTGTGCTAACTAATATGCCAGCATGCTGCCCAGCAAGGCAGAAATGGATAGATTGCCCAAAGGAAGTCAAGGATTCTGCAGGAGCAAAAGGAAAATAGGGTTGAGACCACACTCAGATCAGCCATTATCTAATCGAATGGCGGAGCAGGCTCAAGGACCAAATAACCTACTCCTTATGCCTTGAAAACAATGAAAAATGATACAACATGAGAGTGATTGAGCTCCAAGGTTCGTGAAATGTACAGTGGAGGCCCTAGTGGAAGGAGGTGGAAGTGAGCGAGATATCCTGCATTCACAGAGGGGCAAAGGCGCTAAAGACTGGAAAGCAGTGCGTGGGGATAGCTGTGGAGATCGAAGTGAGGATCCAGGTTCTAGGGCCTGAACATAGTGTCACACGACATTCAGTGACCCCTCACAAGTGGACAAAATCAGTGGATGCCTCTGCAAATGCCAAATCCTACGAGTTCCAGTATAGAACGGAGTTAACACGCAGTGCCTGCAAAATGACCTGCGTGCAGGCGAGGGCACCCTGCACAACGGGGAGGACTGCAATCCTAATGAGCTTGCTTGTCCCTCACTAGAGATAATCAGCTGAGTTTGAGTAGAGAATCTCTGAGCTCCCTTCGGCAACAGTGAAGAGCAAATGGTGAGGTGTTAAAATTATCTCAAAATGTCAAGAAGGAACTAGGAAGGAGCCCTGAGCTCACCGCTACCACTCCACCAGACATGGAGTTCAATAAGGTCATCCTCACTCAAGTGCAGGCTATCTCACATATTGTGTTGGATTTAACTGAAGTGACTGGGGTCACTTTTAGGAAGGGCTACAACATCGAGTGCCACTCAGGCACTGGACAGGCCAAGGGTGGGCCTTCCCTGGAATCAAGGACCCCGGCAGTGGACATCTTGGCCACCCAAAGCTTATGGCCAATTAGAGACCAGCAGCTCTACTGGAGGGCAGTGCTACAAGGATAGTGGTGGCTGCTGTTGGTATAACACCCACTCAAGGCCTGGGGTCATGGATAGACTGAGGTATACAGGCAAGCGATGAGGGTGAGAGTTTGAGAGGAGGGGTTGTGGGGGCGGGTGGGGAATGGGTCAGTGAAAGGGCAAGGCATTGCTCTCAGTGAACTATCCATTCCCAATGCTGGATCCCTCTAAGATTTGTTTGTTTTGCTCTTCCCATGGTGAAGCCCCCCAAAGCTGGATTAACACCAGTAATGGCAGGATGAGAGCCTTCAGTGGGTATTAATTGCTCACTTAAGGGCTGTAATTGGCAGTGAGGTGGGAAGATCACCCATAGGCCTTCCTGCTATGGACTTAATCAGAATGGAAGAGGAATGGTTGTGGCATCCCCCACCCACCGTTCTATCTGATTAAATGCTACCACACCACCTAACTCAGCACAGGGAGTGTCATTGTTTCTCATTGAGATTCATGTAAGGGAGTTAGTCCTTGAATGTGCTGGACAGAGATAGCCTTCCTCCTGCTCTTCCCTCCTCCATCTCCCTAGTCCTGCTCTGTGTGAACTCACAATGTTATACATCAGTGGGAGTGCCTATACTGCACCCTTTGCTGGAGGTAATTGGATTGTGTGGCTCATATGTCTTCGCAGAGTAGTTCCTTTAACATTCTTACACACTAGCACATCATTCCGAGCCCCCAGCCACAATTTAAATTGATTCCTTCCTTAAAACACAGTTTTCCAATCAAGAAGGCAAAATACAAACACGTTCTTAGTGAAGAAAAGATGTATAAACAGTTGCCAGTGTAATATTGATTTCCATGTCACTGACCTCTCTTACTGCATGTTTGAAGGTTTGATTTTATTCCTTTCTCTGTCCACAAACCTTTTTTTCTCAACTTAGTGGCAATGTTTCAGCAGGTTGGGTTCAGACAGTGGATGTGAGGAAGGGCATTGCACCATGCTTTGGATGTATTTCCATGTCCCCAGTTTGAAGCTGCATTAATTCAGACGTGGGAAGACAGCCCACGTTGGAGGAGTATGGACCCAACATAAAGTCTGACCTCAGGATGTGCACACTGTTTTCACTGTGGACATAATTAAAGGCCTCAAAGTCACTCATAAATGGCCCAGGTAAGTTAAACTTTTATATTTCACAAAGATTTCAAGAGGATGGGCAGATACCACGCAAACACCCTGAACATCTTGGCCCTGCCCCTCCTCACCTTTAGTTGAGGTATTTCCCTTGTGTTCAGAGCAGGGGGAACCTTTACACATATTCTCCTGAACCACATACTTTCTGTGGCTGAGAAAAATCTCACAGCGACGCAGCTGAGTTTTAGCCCTCCCAGATGAACCTCTAAATTGGTCTTTGATCCCAGACAAATCCAAGAAAAGCGTTGAGAACAACGCTTGCAACTCTTCTCATTACACTCACTCACCTGACCAAAACATTCGACTCAGTAAATCGCAAGGCTGTGTGGATTGTTCTCCAATGATCTCCAAGACACTTTGTTACAATCTTGCAGGTGGCACAGCGGTTAGTACTGCTGCCTCACAGTGCCAGGGCTCCAGGTTCAATTCCAGGCTTGGGTCACTGCCTGTGTGGAGTTTGCACGTTGTCTGCGTGGGTTTACACTGAGTGCTCCAGTTTCCTCCCAGTCCGAAAGATGTGCAGATTAGATACATTGGCCGTGCTAAATTTTCCCTCAGTGTATCCAAATAAGCTCCAGAGTGTGGCAAATAGGGGATTTTCACAGTAGCTTCATTGCAATGTTAATGTAAGCCTAATTATGATATTAATAAGTAAACTTTAAAAAATCAATTGCTTCATGGCGATATGACTGAGTGGGAGATCCAAAACCGATGTCTTCAAAATCCAGTCCAGCGTCAAGGAAGGTTGTATGATAGCCCCCATACAACTTATAATCTACCTCATTAAAGGTCTGGGGCAAAATCCTACTGGCCATTCACACCCCATTGGAAGCGAGAATGGAGAACTTGGCGTTTAGCCAAATCTCCGTTCACTGCAGCAGCATCAGGAAAAGCTGTCGGTGTAAACAGCTAGAAAGTTCCACCCTTGGTGTCAATATTAAATAACGCCTGGATGCAGGAGTCTTTAATCTCAGACACCTCCATGCCACAGCTCAACTGACCATAGACATAGATGACCTGCAGTTTGTGGATCATGGCAGTGTCATTGCCCACTTTGTACAAGTCTTGCAACTCACTCTTCCATTCTGCATCAAGGAACTTGGCCCACCCTTGAATGTTGTGTGCTAAGGCTGCTGTCTGGTCATCAATTCAGGGAAATCAGAGCCAGGGATTAATTCCCTCACGGCACAGGCTTCTAACATTGGAGTCCTGAAGCCTGTGAGGAAATATCTGCTCAACCACTCTCACAACCTGCTAATTGACCAGCTTAAAGTCAGCATACTTCAGCGAGGTCATATACGCACCTGTTGAAGCAGAGAAATGGCACACAGAGGATATAAACAGAAATGAATGGATCAGAAAGAAAACAGATGCAGGCTAAAGGAACTTGAGAAATATTCTTCAGTGTGCCAGTCTCATAGCTCATAACTCTGACAACTTGTTAGTGATTTGAAATTTTAAACATGGCAATTTGCAGTGAATTGGTCTTCTCCATCATTCTTCCCCAAAAATCAATGCCTTTTATGTTTTCTGTTCATGAAAACTTGGTGGAATTGTTTAATCTCTGATCAATTGTGGTTTCAATCAATTTTTGATCTACTTTGCTGCTAACTCCAAGTGTTTTCCTCATTCCAATATGACAATTGGTGAAGGGACAAGCTCCCTGAAGGGTTGAATTTACCAGATCCTGCAGAAACAGGTTAGGGGGTAGAAGCAGGGACAAAAGTCAGTTACCCGATGTGTTCTGCCTCTGTACAATCTTCCCAGAGGTGGGGTCAATGTGGTTGAGGCTACCTATCCCACCTCTGAACTATCGTCCCCAAGGTAGGGTCAATGTGGTTGAGGCTACCTGTCCCACCTCTGGACGGTCTTCCCAGAAGTGGGGTCAATGTGGTTGAGGCTACCCATCCCACCTGTGGATGATCTTCCTGGAGGTGGGGTCAATGCAGTTGAGGCTACCTGTCCCACCTCTGGACGATCTTCCCAGATGTGGGGTCAATGTGGTTGAGGCTACCTTTCTCACCTCTGGTTGATCTTCCCGGAAGTGGGGTCAATGTGGTTGAGGCTACCCGTCCCACCTCTGGACAATCTTCCTGGAGGTGGTGTCAATGTGGTTGAGGCTACCTGTCCTGCTTCTGGGCCATCTCCCCAGAGGTGGGGTCAATGTGGTTGAGGCTACCCTTCCCACCTCTGGACGATCTCCCCGGAAGTGGGGTCAATATGGTTGAGGCTACCCGTCCTACCTCTGGGCTATCTCCTTGGAGGTGGGGTCAATGTGGTTGAGGCTACCCGTCCTACCTCTGGACAATCTTCCTGGAGGTGAATCAACCCACGGCACATGGACTGCAACGATTCAAGAAGGCAGCTCACCACCACCAAGGGCAACTAGGGATGGGCAATATTTACTGACCAATCAACGACACCCATGCCCCACAAATGAATAAAATGAGGTTCAAGCTACCCATTCAGCTTGTAGCCATTCAGAATCACAGAATTGTTATGGTGCAGAAGTAGGCCATTTGGCCCATCATGTCTGCACCAGCTCTCCAAACGGGTATCATGACCTAATATCTTTCCCCTGCCTTTTCCTTATACCCCTGAACATATGCAAAGTATTCATTTACTACCTTAGCCATGGCCCCAGCCTCCTTGTGTGAATTAACTTTCAGGTCCCTAATCAGACCTATTTCTCCTTTTACCAGCATTTTACTATTTAGATGTGTTTGGGAATACTTTGGGATTCCCCTTTATGTCGGCTGCCTGTCTTTTTTCATAATCCCTAGTCTAATATGCTTTCCCACCTCTGCTCTTCTGTATTCCACTTGGTTCTCAGTTGTATTTTCTACTTGACATTTGCTCAGATGTACAAAATGAAATTTTGAAATGTGCTCAGAAGCACACTTTTCCTTTTTTATCTTAACTTCGATCTACTTTTTCGCCCAGGGCCCTCTGGATTTGTCTGCCCTACCTTTCCCTTTTAAGGAACGTACCTTGACTGTGTCCGGCCTTCTAGAAAATGGTTTATGGGTGGAATGAGTGTTGGCAGAGCTGGCTGGCAGCACAAAACTGTTGACCTTCTCACTTTCAGTCCTTTACCCATCAGCCTTCGACAATCCTGCCCCTTGTAACAGACTGACAATTAGCTGATGCAGAAACTGGGCAACTTCAGAAGAATGCCCATTCCCTGTGACATTACCCCTTTCATCATTTAATTCTCTTGCCTCCTACCCTATTACAGATCTTCTCTTATGTTTTCCAGCTCTCTCCTTTCCTTCCCTCTGCACAGAATGCTCTGTCTGCACAGCGCACAAGAAACAATACTTTTCACTATATAAGAACATAAGAACATAAGAACATAAGAAATAGGAGCAGGAGTAGGCCATCTAGCCCTTCGAGCTTGCCCCGCCATTCAATAAGATCATGGCTGATCTGTTGTGGCTCAGTTCCACTTTCCCGCCCTCTCCCCATAACCCTTAATCCCCTCTCTTATCAAGAACCCATCAACCCGCTTCTTAAAAATATTTAGCGAGGCAGCCTCCACCACTTCAACGGGCAGAGAATTCCAGAGATTCACCACCCTTTGAGTGAAGAAGTTCCTCCTCAACTCCATTCTAAACCGCCTCCCCTTTATCTTGAGGCTGTGCCCCCTAGTCCTACTGTCTTTTTTGAGCGGGAAGAGTCTCTCCACCTCTATCCTATCCATCCCATATACTAATACATGCGACAATAGTAAATCAAATCAAATCAAAAATCAAAAACTCACAGCCTTTGTTGACTTTGTACTCGCTTTAAACTTATTACATGACCAGCATGGTGGCACAGTGGTTAGCATTGCTGCCTCACAGCACCAGGTTCCCAGGTTCGATTCCTGGTATGGGTCGCTGTCTGTGTGGGTTTCCTCCAGGTGCTCCAATTTCCTCCCACAGTCTGAAAGATGTGCTGGTTAGGAATTTAGCCATGCTAAATCCTCCCTCAGTGTATCCAAACAGACCCTGGAGTGTGGCGACTAGGGAAATTTCACAGTAACTTCATTACAGTGTCAATGTAAGCCTACTTGTGACTAATAAATAAATTTTAACTTTAAAATATCTCTAACTTCTATTGATTTAATGAAAAGTCATTGACCTAAAACATTGGGCTGGATTCAATGGTCCACAATTGATGGGTTTGAAGGCTAAAGCAGGGACTCATTGAATCCAGTGGGTGGGCCTGCTCACTGCCCCTCACCCACCCCTGGGCTCATCACAATTAAAACAGTGGCGGGGTTGGCACACCAGCCACTGGGCCAGTTGAGGCACTTGCCCACTGCCTCAGAATTAGCCGATGGCAGGAGAGGCCTTTACCAACCAGCCAGCCCAGCAGGTTTCCATTTATTGCATTGCTGGAGAACAGGAAGGAGTCCCTCCTAATCTGGCCCCCAGACTCCATCATCACTCAACGGGACCCCAAACATATCCACAAATCCAAGGCCACCTGCCTTTGGCCTACAGTGCTGAGAGCTGCCAGGTTCTGATTGGCTGGTAACTCTCTGAGGTAGGACTTCCTGATCCAGAAGGAAGACTTTTGGCAGGCAACTTACCGATTATTTAACCGGGGGCAGGGATGGTGGGGTGAGGGAGTGTAATTTGACACATTGTGTATTTCAGCCTATTAATTCCATTTCTCTCTCTCCACTGATGCTGCCTGAACTATTGACTATTTCCAATAATTTTTGCCTATGTGTTCCTCCGGTGGAAATACTTGGGTAAAAAAAAGTTATGGCTTCTTTTCATTGTCAAGTCTAAAAACTTGAGGCTATTCTGAAATTGGACCGAGGGCCTCATTGAAATACTGTAGGTAAGCTGCCCACCATTGTCATGTCTCCAGAGACCTCACTCATTTCCAAGAACCAGTTTTGGGCCACCCATGGTAGGGATGTGAAGACCAAAGATAGAGGACATGTTGAGATGGTGCGTGGTGATCACCAGGCAGCAGCTTCCCTTATATTTCTTCTCTCCCTTAGCTCCACATCAAGACGTTAAAAAAAAAAATGGGTATACAAGCCAAAGATGGCTAAGGATATAAACTCAGTCACTGGCTGAATTGCTGGTGGATGATAATAAGAGAGAAACTATGAAATTACATTCTGTTTCCAGACAAGGACATATCAAAAGCATGAAAGCTATACAGAAACTAACTGCCATCTCTTGTGGAGGTAATGGGAGCTGATTATTATCTCGACAGGAATGATATCCTGCGAGAAATGTCCCAGACTGATTTGTGGGCCTTCCAGGAAAGACTGGGATAAAAGCCAACTAGTCAGCACTGACTAGTGCTGAGTGTGTCAGCGTGTAACACAGGAAGAAAGACACTCTCTTTCTTGGGAGAAAGAAGGAGTTTAGCTAACAGGTAAATGTTAACAAGACCAAATTTTCCTGTTATGTTTTAACAGCTACAATAGCTAACAAAGAAAAATCATGTTTAACAAAAGTTGACATAGAATCATACAAGCGAGAATTGTTACAATGCAAAAGGAGGCCATTCAGCCCATCATGTCCACACTGGTTGCCCAAATGAGCAATTCATGCTGTGCCATTCTCCCACCTTCTGTCCACAACCCTGCACATTCTTCCTTTGCAGATGACAGTCCAGTTCCCTCTTGAATGCTAAGATTGAACCTGCCTCTCCCACACTCTCAGGCAACACATGGCTCACGTAATGAAGGAGCAGTGCTCCAAAAGCTCATGATTCCAAATAAATCTGTTGGACATTAACCTAGTATGGTGCTACTTCTTACTGTCCTGACCTTAACCAGGTGAAAAATGTTTCTCTCATATTGTTTTTGCTTCTTTTGCTATCACAATCGACAATTTCTCCTGCGTTCCCATTTCTTGTTTAATTTTAGAGAGAACTGGTTTCCAGCAATCGAATACTAAGTGAATTTGTACCACAAAACTAGGATTTTTATATTGCAAAACAACATGGTCATGCCTGAACATTGATCATAATTGTAAATTCCTTTCAGTGCAATTTTAATAGAGGTAAGCAAGTCAAATTCTAAAATTAAAATAGTAATTTCATACAGGCACAATACGCTATTGTACATTAATGTCACAGCATTTAACCACATAGCTTATGAGCTTATTTTTCTGCAGACATTTTAACATTAAGGTTAGACTTTTAGCAAGGCTTAATGATGTTAACTGAACTGCAGGATGTCACACCAGCTGATTTACACTGAATCCTGTCCTTTCAAAGAGCGTGTATAAATATTACAATGTCTTATGACATTATTAGTTATCAACATATAAAATTGTATAATTATGACTGATGTTTTGAGGCACATTTTCCTTCGAAGAAAGATAAATTAGGATTTAAAAACATGTTGAGAAATCCCAATGTAGTTCATTCAGTGATGTCTGCCATAAATTCTTTCGCATATGCTAATAGACTTCATAGAAATAATCTAAAAGCCAACACGCATGCAATCTTATGAAATACTTTATATTACAGTATTTGGGATGAATCTGGAGTGACTGACTTGCTTTACTGATTTTAGTGGATGTATATAAAACTACCAGAAGAGTCAGTGATCTGCAAAATTCCAGTCCTGACCCTGTCAATATCCATACCTAGTAATACCGTTCACGTAGCCTGGTTATGTAACTTCTCCTCACCCCGTCCTCTGTGCTGTCACCCACCCATCAACAGCTGCTATGATTTTGCTAAGCCTTTGTAGCTCACCCAGGGAGCCTCTTTAAGGGTGTAGTTGAAAGCAAGGCAGCAAGCGCAGAGCAAGCCTCTGCAGCTCAGCGCCTGTCAGCTAGAATCTGCTGGTCTCCAAAACCTTCTTGTCAAAGAATCCGCAGGAAGCTGGAGTTCATTATCGACTAACGTTCCCAAAGAAAGAAAAAGATATTAAAAGCTGGAAGAATAGAAACTAGTCAAAAAGTTGCTTCTTGAACTTCACAAAGACTGAAGGAATGTCAAAAAAATGAAACATCTAATACTTCTGGCGTGTATAATAGACACATCGGTGAGTAAAGACGAAAGCTGTGCTGGTCCATAAAGGACCAGGTGCAGTAATAAAGCATTAGACATCTTGGGAGGGATTTTATACCCTCGCTCACCCTGAACCATCAAATCCCACCTGAAGTCAACAGTTTGAGTTTAACAAGAGGCTGGGTAGACTGGAACTTTTTTCTCTGCAGCATAGGAAGCTGAGTTGTGATCTTATAGAGGTCTATAAAATAATGAGAGGCACAGATCAGCGAGATAGTCAATATATCTTCCCAAAGGTAGGGGAATCTAAAACTGGAGGACATAGATTTAAGGTGAGAGGGGAGAGATACAAACGTGTCCAGAGGGGCAATTTTTTCACACAGAGGGTGGTGAGTTGTCTGGAACAAGCTGGCAGAGGTAGTAGTAGAGGCAGGTACAATTTTGTCTTTTAAAAAGCATCTAGATAGTTACAGGTGAGATGGGTATAGAGGGATATGGGCCAAATGCGGGCAATTAGGATGAGCTTAGGGATTTTAAAAAAGGGCAGCATTGACAAGTTGGGCCAAAGGGCCTGTTTCCATGCTGAAAAAAAGAAGAAAAAAAAGAAAAGAAGACCACCCCAATGTCCGCCCCTCACACACTCTGTTTCCCGTGGCAGGCGGGAATTCCAGCCAATGAGTTACAGGAAACAAGTGGCTCTCTAAGCATTAAAAACATGTTGTTTAATGTGTATGGCAAAGGTGTTATATGGTTAAATTTCTTTGATGTACGTTGTGATATATGTTTTGTTCCAAAATTACAGCAATGAACATTCATGGAAGCAGACTAATATCATTAAGATGCTAATCTCACTGGCAGTCTGGTGTTATGGCTGGCAGCTGCACACTTTGTAATTAAATATGCTGATGTTCTAAATGGCCAATTCTAGACTCGTGAACATCAATGATTTTAATCTCTACACCATTGGATGACGAGATCTTGGAATTCTCTCCTTAAATGTCTCAACCTCTCTTGCCTGCTATCTTTTGGTCATCTGGCCTATTGTCTTCCCATGCGGCTCTGTGTCAAATTCTGTTTGATCATGCTCCTGTGAAGCACCTTGGGCCATTTTACTATGTTAAAGGTGCTATTTAAATAGCAGCATTTTGGCGGCACGGTGGCACAGTGATTAGCACTGCTGCCTCACAGCGCCAAGGACCTGGGTTCAATTCCGGCCTCAGGTGACTGTCTGTGTGGAGTTTGCACATTCTCCCTGTGTCTCTGTGTGTGCTCTCTGGGTGCTCCGGTTTCCTCCCACACTCCAAAGACATGCAGGTTAGATAGATTGGCCATGCTAAATTGCCCCTTAGTGGCCCAAGATGTGGGATTAGCAGTGTTAATACTTGGGATTATGGGGAACAGTTCTGGGTGGCATTGCCCCTTAGTGTCAGGGGAGTTATGTGGGGTTACAAGAATAGGGCGTGGGTGGGATTGTTGTCAGTGCAGACTTGATGGGCCGAATGGCCTCCTTCCGCACTGTGGGGATTCTATGATTCGAAATACAAGTTACAGTTGTTGGAAAACTACATTTTATTTAGCTTACTGATATCAGAATGGAATTTACCTCTGATTAATTCAGGATTGAACGGGAGGCTGGAATCCCCCCATCCCGCATGCCAATGGAATTTTAGTGGGTGGGTTGCAGGGAATGTGAAAGCCATTGACGATTGGGCAGGAATTTCCGACTTTTAGACCAGCGCAGCCGGAGAATTCCGCCCGTGGTGTTTCAGAGTTTTTCTTTAATAGTGGCATCCAATTAAACTATTCACCATGGATGGAACATGAGGAGACAAGCACGCAGGGAGAGATTGACAGAAATATAAGGGTAAATTCAGGGAAAGAGATCTCCAAATAAAGAGAAGACCCAGCTTCAAAATGTGCTATAAGGAGTCAATTCTAATTATATGTTATGCTAATGATACACAACATAGACCAGCATAGGAATTAATGTAATGTCTCATGATCCTGCTCTCTCTCGTCGACCTGATCACAAAGAAACCACAGTAAGATGTGTTCCTTAATAAAGTCAATGTTTTCATCATTTCAGCAAATTGTAAATAATTAGTGTTAGCACAACAAGATCAAGAATATTACATGGTGGCAACGGGACAAAGAGCAAATATGGAAAAGTCTCTGCCAAGACTGGAAAGCTTTGATCAGGTCCAGGCACTAACCAAACACAAACATGGCTACATTCGTACCAAACATTTATCAGGCATCACACTGCATCAGGAGGAGAGCCAGTGGCATAGTAGTATTGCCTCTGGACTAGTAATCCAGAGACCCAAGGTAATGACCTGGAGACACGGATTCGACCAACGCTGATGGTCAAATTTGAAGACAATAAAAATCTGGAATGATGCCATGAAACTACTGTTCATTGTCGTAAAGCTATCTGGTTCACTAATGTCCTTTAGGGAAGGAAATCTGCCATCCTTACTTGGTCTGGTCTACATCTGACTCCTAATCCACAGCAATGTGATGACTTTTAATTATCCTCAGGGTTGGGCAATAAAAGTTAGCCCAGCCAGCGACACCCACATCCCAGAACAAATAAAAAATAGTCAAGCAGTCAGCAGGGTCAGTACATTGTTACATGTGGTGTGTGGCTATGCCGATAGTATCCTAGTCTGGCAAAGGATCAGTGAAGAAAATGTTGCATAAATGGAGGAATAGGAGTACTTGGTGTCTCCTTTAACATGTAACAGAATACCACTATTGAGCATCTAACCTTAAGAAACGTGTCCAATAACAAGGGGAAAATATTGATACATTCATCACTAATCTGTACAGACTTGATTTGATTTATTGTTACATGTGTTAGTGTACAGTGAAAAGTATTGCTTCTTGTGTGCTATAAAGACAAAGCATACCGTACGTAAAGAAGCAAAGGAGAGGATACAGAACATAGTGTTACAGTCATAGCTAGGGTGTAGAGAAAGATCAACGTAATGCAAGGTAGGTCCATTCAAAAGTCTGATGGCAGCAGGGAAGAAGTCAGTTGGTACATAACCTCAGACTTTTGTATCTTTTTCCTGACGGAAGAAGGTGGAAGAGAGAATGTCTGGGATGTGTGGGGTACTTAATTTTTCTGGCTGCTTTTCTAAGGCAGCAGAAATTGTAGATGGAGTCAATGGGTGGGAGGCTAGTTTGAGTGATGGACTGGGCTTCGTTCATGACCCTTTGTAGTTTATTGCAATGTTGATCAGAGCAGGAGCCATATCAAGCTGTGATACAGCCAGAAAGAATGCTTTCTGTGGTGCATTTGTAAAAGTTGGTGAAATAATAGCTGACATGCCAAATGTCTCTAGACTTCTAAGAAAGTAGAGGCATTGGTGAGCTTTCTTAACGATAGTGTCAGCATGGAGGGACCAGGACAGGTTAGTGGTGATCAGGACATGAAGGTCTCAACCATTTCTACTTCATCCACATTGATGTCGAAAGGGGAATGTCTCCACTACGCTTCTTGAAATCGATGACTATCTGCTTGGTTTTGTTGACATTGAGGGAGTGATTATTGTTATCACACCAGCTCACCAGATTCTCTGGCTGGAATTTTGCCGGCATGCCCGCCTTGATTCCGTGGGTGTGCAAGGCTCGGACAATAGTATTCTCCATTGGCATCAGGCAGGATCGTATTAATCCTGGGCAGACACGCCAGAAAAATTCTGCGCTCTATCTCTTTCCTGTACTCTGTCTCATTATTGTTTGAGATCCAATCCACTACACTGGTGTCGTCAGCAAACTTGAAAATTGTGTTGGAGGGGAATTTGGCCACACAGTCACAGGTATATAAGGAGTATAGTAGGGGACTGAGGACACAGCCTTGTGGGGTGCCTGTGTTGAGGACGATCGTGGAGAAAGTTTTGTTGCCTATCTTTACTGACTGCGGTCTGTGGGTTAGGATGTTCACGGTCCAGTCACAGAGGGAGGAGTGAGCCCCAGGCCATGGAGTTTGGAGATGAGTTTTGGAGGAATACTGGTGTTGAAGGCTGAGCTGTAGTTGATAAGTCGGACTCAGGCAGAGGTGTCTATGTTATCTAGGTGTTCCAGGGTTGAGTGCAGGGCCAGCGAGATGGCATCTGCTGTCGGCCTGTTGTGGCAGTCAGCAAACTGTAGTGGATCTTGGCAATCCGGGAGGGCGAAATTGATTTGTGCCCTGACTAACCCCTCAAGGCACTTCATGTCAGATGGATGTCAGAGCCACCAGATGACAGTGATTAGGGCACCCTGCCTGACTTTTCTTTGGTACCAGGATGATGGTCATCTTCTTGAAGCAGAAAGGGACCCAAAATTATTGCAAAGAGACTTGCAGAGAATGGTAAAGATGACAAATTAAAAGGTGGACCAATCAGGGGCAGAACTGTCATCGGAGTTTTGAATGAAGCAAATCTTGGGTGACCACTTGAAGTTGAGAGATGATTTAATCTTAAGGAAGATAACACAATTGAGCAGACAGGCTGGGGTCAGAGTTGATCTCCATTTCAGGGTGGCAGGGAGAATCATATCCCAAAAACAACTGGAGTATGTTAAATTTAAAAGCAGAGAGATGGCCGTACGAAAACAGAAGGGGCAGGAAGAACATTTAATCCCAGCTAGCTGTAAGTGGTGTGACGGAAAAAGATGCAAGCCCAAAAATTTTCCCACCACAGAGAGAGATCGATATTTTTGTAGAAGTAAGGGTCACTGCCAGGCTGTGTCACAGCAAGAAGCCTGCAGAGAATAAGCAAAAAGAGAAGCCTTCAAAAGATGGCAAGATCTATGAAGTAGAAGCTATGATGTTAAGATATCTTTCCTTGCTGAAATCCCAGAACCAAGCAGAAGCTTCTGGAGGGCTAATTTCCTACTGGAGGGTAACAAGTTATGCTTTAAGTTAGACACAGGAGCAGCAGTTTTTCTTCTGTCTGAAGTTGAACTGTGGTTGGAAAAAAGTTTTCTTCAATCATCATGCAAGACAGCCATGATATGGAGATGCCGGTGCTGGGATGGACACAGGAAGAAGTCTCACAACACCAGGTTAAAGTCCAACAGGTTTATTTAGAATTACAAGCTTTCAGAGTGCTGCTCCTTCATCACCTGGTTACCATGCAAAAGAGTAGAAAGACCAGTAGGTATAGAAGTCAAGGTCACAAAACAATTGAATGTAATGCTTCAATACAGAATTATAGAGTTGTTACAGTGCAGAAGGAGACCATGTCTGCACCAGATCCCAAAATGAGCAATACCCTTAGTACCATTCTCCCACCTTCTCCCCCACAACTTTTCTTTTCCAGATGACAGTCTAGTTCACTGCTCCTTCTTTTGGCAATCACCTTATATGATATGCTGAAACAGTTGTTAACTTTGAAGCATAAATGTCTGCCCTGCCTTTTGTCTGATTTGCAGAGTAGAGGAACTGGGAAATTGAGCTGAGTTGAATTTCTGCAACTGTTCACAGGACGAGGAAAGCTACAGACAGCATTACCACATCACTTCACATCCTGAAACAGAGCCAGTGCATCGGTTATAGAGTCATAGAGATTTACAGCATGGAAACAGGCCCTTCGGCCCAACTTGTTCATGCTACCCTTTCTGTTGCCACTAAGGTAATCCCAATTGCCCACATTTGGCCGAAATCCCTCTATACCCATCTTATCCATGTAACTGTCCAAATGCTTTTTAAAAAACAAAATTGTACCACCTCTACTACTATCTCTGACAGCTCGTTCTGGACACTCACCACCCTTTGTGTGAAAAAATTGCCCCTCTCACCGTAAACTAATGCCCTCTAGTTTTAGACTCCCTTCCATTTGGGAAAAGATGTTAACTATCTAGCTGATTTATTCCCCCCACTATTTTATAAACCTCTATAAGTTCACTCATAAGCCTCCTACGCTCCAGTGAAAAAAGTCCCAGTCTATCCAGCCTCTCCTTATAACTCAAACCATCAAGTCCCAGTGGCATTGTAGTAGATCTTTTCTCCACTCTGGGCTTACATCCAGAAAAATTCCTCACCCACTTTCGCCAAAGGTAACGAAGGAAACTAACTCAATGTTGAAGCAAGGAACTATCTCACCTGCGACGGAACCAATAAGCTAGTGATCAGGGATGGTCCCCGTGCCAAAACCCAACCCATCTATCTGAAATTGCATAGATCGTACCCAGGTGAACAAAATAGTTGGACAAGGAGTTCATCAGTGGACAAGGTTTCAACAAAATTGTGAATTGTGAAAGAGTTCCATCTTCACAAAGCTACCTAAAAACAGACTCCTTAATGAAGAGTCTAGGAGCCCAATTTTACCATTTTCATTGTAAGTGCTGAATCTGCTTTCAACTGCCCCCATACGCACTCAGCCTGAATAAAAAATTGCCAATCCCATTAAAACTGTGGGTGGGGCTTAGCGCGCCCAAAACGATCGGAGCTCTGAACTGCACATGCGCAGTTAGAAAGAAATTTTTGAAAAAGCGCCCATGTCAGATCACTCCCGGGCCACAGAAAGCGGCCCAGGAGCAATAGGCTGGAGTGATGGCCCCCCCCCGCACATCACTGTCCCCCTTATCCACCCCTCCTACTCCCACACACATCACTGACCCCCTTATCAACTGCCCCTGCTGCCCCCACCAATCGCCTACAGAGTGGCAGTGGACACCCCTCCCCACTGCACCCCCACCAGAGATCCAGCTGCCCCTCCCCCCCCCCGACCAGTAAGCAATCGGGCCTCTCCACCCCCACCAGAGATATATCTTACCTGCCTCCCTACCCTCCCCCACCAGACAACGATCTAGCCTCACTCCACACACCTCCCCCCCCAACAAGAGAATGGTCCGGCCTCACTCACCACACCCCTCCACCCTCAGACAACAATCTGGCCTCATTCACCACCCCACCCCCAACCAGACAATGATCTGGTCTCACTCACTCCACCCCTCACACAGCAACATCAGACCCACCTCCTCCTCCCTCCCCACCAGGCAACAATCAGCCCTCCCCCACCCCAGACAACGATCGGCCCTCCCCCCCCACCAATGATACATCTGACCCGCCTCCTCCTCCTCCCCCCACCAACCAGATAATGATCTAGCCTCACTCATCTCCCCCTCCCCCGCCCACCCTACAACCAGAGAATGGTCTGACCCGCCTCCCTCCTCCTCCCCACCACTGATCTGAGTCAGAGAGCCATTGGAAGCTCTGAACGCGCTCTTCAGCAGTTGGAGCGCCTAACTCAGACTTTTATTTAGCAGGTCCATTACAGCGCGGTTCTGGATTGGCAAACATGGTGGTAAAGAGGGAAATGCTGATAAAGTTGAGTGGAAAGTTCATTAATTCAATTTAAATGCATGCAAATGCAAACGCCATTCCCGGGTTTCGGTAAAGTGGCAATCTGCGCGGACACAGGCACGGATCGCGTTAATGGCCTCACACCCTACTTTCCCATGATTTTGCACCCGAAAACAGGCACGACACAATGGTAAAATTGGGCCCTGAGTTGCTCACAACCATCATTACACCACTTGGGAGGTTTTACTGCAGCAGATAATCCTTTGGCATCATGTCAACACCAGAAATCTTCCAGAGGGCGATGTTAAGTAGCCTAGAAGGACTGGGTGATGTCCTCCTGACCCATGGATCCACTCACACACAACATGAAACCAGGGTGTGAGCTGTGCTGAAATGCCGATGGAAAGCAGGTCTTACTCTCAATAACAAATGTGAATCCTCAGAACCAATTGTCAAAGTCCTTCAGTGTTTTGTGAAGGCATCCAGTGTCAAAATTGTTTCATAGAAGACAAGAGCAATCAAAGAGTTTCCAGTTCCTTGCTGCATGACTGAGCTCCAAACCCTCATGGGTATGGTAAACAAAGTCAGAAAGCCATTGCCCAACCCTCTTGTTGTCAATCAAGCATTACGTCAACTGTTACAATAAGACAAGGGTGTTGGGAGGAAGCACAGCAGAGATCTTTTGAGAAATACAAACAGATGCTGATATAACCTGATATTTTAGTTCACTCTGATTCAGTGCTACTCTCTATCATTGCTGCAGATGCAACTTCTACAGGATTAGGAGGTGTACTCCTTTAGGTACAGATGGATGGAAAGTGTAGACCAGATTATCAAGCATCCAGCACACTGACAGAGACTGAATATGCAATAACAGAGAAAGAAGCATTAGCTGCAACACGAGCTTGTGAAAAGTTTGCAGATTATGGGTGGGATTTTCCAACAGTGTTCACCCCAAAATCAGACAATCCCACCCAATGTCAGTGGAAATCTGCATAGTCCGCCTCCCCCTACCCTTCTCTGCTTAAATTATTCCCCTGGTGAGCAAGACTGGAGAATTCCCCCCAAATCTTTGGTGTCCACTTCAAGATAAAGCCAAATCACAAACCCTTAGTGAGACTCTTAAATTAGCAAAAAACTTCTTCCATAAGTACAACGATTCGGAGTGAAAATGATGAGGTTTGATTCATAGACAGAGTATGTTCAAGGAAAACCGTAGATCACAGCAAATGCATTGTCTCTTATTTGAGTCACGGTCACAGAATCATGGGATCATAGAATCCCTACAGTGCAGAAGGCCATTCAGCCCATCGAGTCTGCACCGACCTCAATCCCACCCAGGCCCTACCCCCATAACCCCATATATTTACCCTAGCTAGTCCCCTGATACTGAGGGGCAATTTAGCCAATCAACCTGACCCTCACATCTTTGGACTGTGAGAGGAAACTAGAGCACCCGGAGGAAAACCACACAGAACAGGGAGAATGTGCAAACTCCACGCAGACAGTGACCCCATGCCAGTAATCAAACCCAGGTTCCCAGTGCTGTGAGGCAGCAGCACTAACCACTGTGCCACCTTGCCAACGAGGCCTGAACAAGGTGGAGTTGAAGAGGTGGAAACCCTTTGCATCAATAATAATCACAACTTTACCAGCAACAGCTCAACGAGCGAAAGAAATCAGGGTTGCAGAGAGATCCGATGAAGAATGTCCTCAGGTCAGAGAGTGCTGCGTCAGAAGATGGCTATTGTACAAGTCACACAATCTCATTCTCAGGCAGTGCTATGAACAGTGAGGGCATCACAGCGTGGCTGATGACGAGAAAGCAAAGAACAGTACAGCACTAAGGGGCAATTTAGTGTGGCCAATCAAACTAACCCTCACGTTTTTGGACTGTGGGAGTAAACAGGCCCTTTGGCCCTCCAAGCCTGCGCCGCTCATTGGTCCAACTAGACCACTCGTTTGTATTCCTCCATTCCCAGTCTACTCATATGACTACCCAGGTAAGTCTTAAACGATCCTAGCATGTCTGCCTCCACCACCCTACTTAGCAGCACATTCCAGGCCCCCACCACCCTCTGTGTAAAAAACGTCCCTCTGATATCGGAGTCATACCTCGCCCCTCTCACCTTGAGCCTGTGACCCCTCGTGATCATCACCTCCGACCTGGGAAAGAGCTTCCCACTGTTCACCCTATCTATACCCTTCATAGTTTTGTACACCTCTATTAGGTCTCCCCTCATTCTCTGTCTTTCCAGGGAGAACAACCCCAGTTTACCCAATCTCTCCTCATAGCTAAAACCCTCCATACCAGGCAACATCAGACTCATCGCAGTGGAGTATGCAAATCTAGCGTGAGTTTTTGCGTTGTTGGAGTCCCAGAATCGTGGCATTTAAAAGTATTCTTATCTCTGTTCTGGGTACAGTTGTTTCCCCCAATTTACATGCCTACTTGTTGGTTCTACCTCACAACTATGACCAAGATCACTGCCAAACATGTGTGGCCTGATAAATAGCAACAATTGCACCAAGAACATTTGGGCATCACAAAATGTTGAACCAGGACATAAGAACATAAGAACATAAGAAATAGGAGCAGGAGTAGGCCATCTGGCCCTTCGAGCCTGCCCCGCCATTCAATAAGATCATGGCTGATCTGTCGTGGCTCAGTTCCACTTTCCCGCCCTCTCCCCATAACCCTTAATCCCCTCTCTTATCAAAAACCCATCAACCCGCTTCTTAAAAATATTTAGCGAGGCAGCCTCCACCACTTCAACGGGCAGAGAATTCCAGAGATTCACCACCCTTTGAGTGAAGAAGTTCCTCCTCAACTCCGTTCTGAACCGCCCCCCCTTTATCTTGAGGCTGTGCCCCCTAGTCCTACTGTCTTTTTTGAGCGGGAAGAGTCTTTCCACCTCTATCCTATCCATCCCGTTCATCATCTTATACGTCTCAATGAGATCTCCCCTCATTCTTCTAAACTCTAACGAGTACAAGCCTAGTTTATTCAGCCTCTCCTCATAGCTCAACCCCCTCAACTCCGGTATCAGCCTAGTAAACCTCCTCTGCACTCCCTCCAGGGCCAAAATATCCTTGCGCAGGTGCGGCGCCCAAAACTGCACACAGTACTCCAGCTGCGGCCTCACCAATGCCCTATACAGCTGCAGCAAGACCTCCCTACTTTTATATTCAATCCCCCTCGCTATGAAGGCCAGCATCCCATTCGCCTTCCTGACCACCTGCTGCACCTGCAAGCTGGGTTTTTGCGACTCATGCACAAGGACCCCGAGGTCCCTCTGCACCGTCGCCTGCTGCAGTTTTTCGCCACGTAAGTAATAGTCCTTCCTACCATTCTTCCTACCAAAGTGGACCACCTCACACTTGCCAACATTAAATTCCATTTGCCATTTCCTGGCCCATTCGCCCAGCCTATCTAGATCCTTCTGCAGACTCTCCACACCCTCCGCACAATTTGCCTTTCCCCCAATCTTGGTGTCATCAGCAAATTTCGACACCCTACACTCGGTTCCCTCCTCCAGATCATCTATATAAATGGTAAATAGCTGAGGCCCCAGCACCGACCCCTGGGGCACCCCACTAGTCACCAACCGCCAATCCGAATAGCACCCATTGACCCCCACTCTCTGCCTCCTATTTGACAACCAATCCTCTATCCACGCTAACACCCTACCCCCAACTCCATGTCCTCTGACCTTGTGCAGTAACCTCTTGTGAGGTACCTTATCAAACGCCTTCTGAAAATCCAGAAAGACCACATCCACCGGCTCTCCTCTATCCACCGCCCTAGACACATCCTCATAGAACTCCAGTAAATTTGTCAGACACGACTTCCCTTTAATGAAACCGTGTTGCGTCTGCCCTATCAAGCAATTCCCTTCAAGATGCCTCGCAATTTCCTCCTTAATGACGGATTCTAACATTTTACCTACCACAGACGTTAAACTAACCGGCCTGTAATTCCCCGCCTTTTGCCTGGCACCCTTCTTAAACAACGGCGTAACATTAGCCGTTTTCCAATCCTCCGGCACTTCCCCGGAATCCAGCGACGTCTGGAAAATAACCACCAAGGCATCCACTATCACCTCCGCCATTTCTTTCAGAACCCTCGGATGCATTCCATCCGGTCCTGGGGACTTGTCCACAATCAGCCCCTCCAGTCTGTCGCGCACCACCTCTCTAGTAACAGTAATGTCATTAAGACCCTCCAGTCCTACCACCTTTCCATCGCTAACACCCGGCAAATTATTCACGTCCTCCTCCGTGAAGACAGAAACAAAAAAGTTATTCAAGACCTTAGCCATATCCCCATCCCCTACCACTAGGTCCCCTTTCTCATCCGCTAAGGGACCAACGTTCACCCTAGCCAGCCTCTTCCTTTTCATATATTTATAAAAACTCTTGCTATCCTTTTTTATATTAAGCGCTAGCCCAGCTTCATAGCTTCTTCTACCCTCCTTTATCAACTTTTTTGTCAATCTTTGTTGACATTTAAACCTTTCCCAATCCTCTTCTCGCCCACTGCTCTTAGCTACTCTAAATTCCTCCGCTTTTAATTTAACACTTTCCTTCACCTCCTTCGTTATCCACGGCTTATTACCTCTCTTCCTACTGTCCTTTTTAACCATCGGAATAAATTTCTGCTGAGCACCAAGAAAGATCTCCTTAAAGATCCTCCACTGCTCCTCAGCAGACCTACCTTCCAACGCGCTCCCCCAGTCCACATTCGCCAATTCTTCTCTCATCCTACCATACTCCCCTCTATTCAAACAAAGGACACGTGTCCGGGAACCCACTTTCTCCTCCTCCATCTGCAACAGAAACTCCACCATACAATGATCACTCTCTCCAAGAGGATCCTTCACCTCAAGGTCCCTAATTCTACCCGCCTCATTACATAGCACCAGATCCAAGATAGCTCGCTCCCTCGTCGGCTCCAACACACACTGTTCCAGGAAACTATCCCGGCAGCATTCCAAGAACTCCTCCTCGAGCCCACCTCGTCCAACATGGGTCGACCAATCAATATGCAGATTGAAATCCCCCATAACTACTGCCGTCCCATTCCTGCACGCCGCACTTATTTGCGCGTTAACAGCCCGCCCCACCTCCAGATCATTATTCGGGGGCCTATAGACGACACCCACCAGCGTCTTCCTCCCTTTGCTGTTCCTAATCTCCACCCACAACGATTCCACTTTCTGCTCTTTGGCTCCGATATCATCCCTTGCTACCACCTTGATGCTGTCCTTAATCAGCAGAGCTACGCCACCCCCTCTTTCCTCCTGCCTATCCTTCCTAAACACTTGATAGCCCTGTACATTCATCTCCCAGTCCCTGTCACCTTGCAGCCACGTCTCTGTAATGGCCACCAGATCGTATCCATTTGTGTCGATCTGCGCCACCAGCTCATCCACTTTATTCCGAATGCTTCGTGCATTCAGATAAAGCGCTTTCATCCCAGCCTTCTTCTGGACCCTATTTGCCATAACGCCACCACTTGGGACATCCTCAGCCTCTTCCCTTACCTGTACCCTATCCTTAACTGTAGACCTCCTAACATCACCTACCCTCGCACCCTCCCCCCCCCTAATTAGTTTAAAGCCCTGTCTACAGTCCTCTTTACTCGATTCGCCAGCACTCTGGTCCCAGCACGATTCAGACCAACCCCATCCCGCCCGAACAAGTCCCACCTACCCCAATACTGGTGCCAATGCCCCATAAATTCGATCCCATTCCTCCCACACCAATCTCTGAGCCACCCATTCACTTCCTTTATCCTGTCAACCCTACGCCCGTCTGCACTCGGTTCAGGCAGTAGCCCAGAGAAGACCACCTTGTCGGTTCTACTTTTTAATTCCATTCCCAGCTTCTCATACTCCCTCCCCAGATCCTCAGTCCGCACTTTGCCTACGTCGCTGGCACCCACATGTACCACCACAACTGGGTTCTCACCCTCCCACTCCAGATTCCTCTGCAGCCCAGCTGCGACATCCTGTACCCGAGCACCAGGCAGACAACACACCCTTCTGTGCACTTTGTCATTGTGACAAAGGACAGTGTCAATACCCTTCACCCCACTATCTCCAATCACTACTACGTTCCTTTTCCCCTTCTCTTTGCCTATGTCCTGCTGCATCACTGTACCGTGTGCAGTTTGCTCACCAACCTCACCTGCCTCGTCCTCTTCCAGAGTGGAAGCAAGAACCTCAAACCTGTTATGCAGATTAAGAGGCTGAGGCCTCCGCTCCTCACCCCCCTTCCTCCTCCCAGCAGCCCCCTTTTGTTCCTGACCCTTAGATTTAGACAGTCTAGAGGGGGTGGATGTCACTTGCACCCCATTGACAATGGCACCCTCTCTCCCCCTGATGAGCCTCAGTGTCTGTAGCTCAGAGGCCAGCTCATCCACCTTGAGCTGGAGCTCCTCCAGCAACCTGCACTTACTGCAGACATGGTCACTGGGAAGGACCCTGGGGTCCACCAGTTCCCACATCATACAGGAACCGCACATCACATGCCCCTCCATTATTCAATATAATTTGTTGTGGGAAAAAATTTTTTCCTTGTTTCTTGCTGTAGTAGTTTTGAAAAAAAAATTTTTTTTTTTCCTTGTTCTTTCAACCTGGCCTTTTTACCTTCCAGCCCTTTTTGATATTAAGCCCTAATAGCTCACTCTGCTTCCCTCTCACTCCGCTGCCCGCTCCGACGCTGCCCGCTATCTACACCAGGCCTCCTTTTAAACTTGGCGCTGATTTAAAGCTGATGGGCCACAACTGCCTGATAATCACTCCCTCACAATTCTTAAAGCAGTAAATACAATAAGTAAATGCTTTAAACAGTTCTACAAAGAACAAAGTGCTTTAAACTTATTTTAAACAGGTTTTTAACAGGTAAAGTCTTAGTTTGTTATTCTGTATGGTGGCCAGAGATTGGAAGAGGTGATATCAAACTATTGCTTGTGCAATTCATCATCAGGACACAAGACAGTTGATGTCACCTTCCTTTCCATCAACTCTATGTGAATGTCTTGGAATGAATCTTCAGACACAGAGATAAAATATTCTTGTTCATAGTGGGCTACTGCTGAAGATGGATAAAGCTCAAGCAACTGCAGGGTCACAATTCTGAATCAGCAATGACATCGCTGAAGGAAATATTTACAATATCTGGGGCAGGATTTTACAGCCTCGCTCATCCCAAAACCGTAAAATGCCCCCCGAGGTCAATGGACTTTTCCATTGTACACCCCTCGCCTGCTCCGATTCCTGTAGCAGGCGGGGCAGTAAAATTCCATCACTGGAATAATAGACCTTGCCATTTCGGACAATGCACCAAAGTCTGCCAATTAACACTTTAAAGAGTTCACAGCATTATGTGGATTTTTCCATATCACCAGCTTTGTGGTACCAAAACAAATGTTACAAAGAACGCAACCTACCAGACTTCCCACCAGCTCACAAGATACCCTCAAACTCAATGGTGAAGCTGCAAGAGGGAGCGCGAGGAGTGACAGTGTTGCTGAAGAAGAATAAACACATCTAATATATACTTCTGAGCTGTTGTTCAACTCCACTCCAAAATGGGCATCTTGAGAACTCCAAATGGGAAGAAGGCCGAGAACTCTCCCTACTCTCCCACACACATTCATGACCCACGTACAAGCTAATGACTTGGAAAAGTGAAGGCAAAATAGGATGAGTATTGTTCCAACTAGTTGTGGTACCAAAGCAAATGCTACAAAGAACGTAACATGCCAGACCTCCCGCTAGGAGAACCAGGTTGGATCTGATACTAAACTCACTATGGACAAGTGGTTGGACTAACACCACATCCATGGTCCTTACCTCATCCAAACTGATGACAGTACTGTGAGACAGAACAGACATACTCTAGTTGCCATACAGAAGCAGAATTCGACAATACAAGAGTAGCTGTCTACCAAATATAAGAGACTTGAGGTACTGCATTTATCTACCAATATAGATGACTACCAGACTGATAGAATCATAGAATCCCTACAGAGCAGAAAGAGGCTATTTGGCCCATCAATCCTACACTGACAACAATCCCACAAAGATCCTATCCCCATAACCCCACATATTTACCCTGCTAATCCCCCTGAGATTAGGGTCAATTTAGCGTGGCCAATCGACCTAACCCGCACTTCTTTGGAATGTGGGAAAAAAACCAGAGGACCCAAAGGAAACTCACGCAGACACGGGGAGAATGTGCAAACTCCACACAGTCACCGGAGGCCAAAATTGTACCTGGATCCCTGGCACTGTGGGGTAGCAGTGTTAATCACTGCCACCGTGATGAACCTGATTCTTCCATTAATTCTGCATTCATCTACCAATACAGATGGCTACCAGATTAATGAACCTGATTTGTCTATTAATTCTCCTTCTGTCCAGCAGAGAGATCTGAGAGATAATGTACAGGAGTCAAATCCACAATCTCCTCCAAAGGATCTGAGACCTCTTTGGTTAGACCAGTGAAATCCAGAGTGGTTGTCCTTCTAAAAAGGAAATGAAAGTCAGAGTCGTGGGGGAAGATTTTGTATAATTGACAGAATCAGAGACTTAGGGGAAATGTAGTATAATGTATCAATTCTTACCATGTGATATACCAATAGATCACAGTACACATCACAGGGCATGGTGTCATGTCTTATGATCCTACTCTTTCCCATAGACCTGATAAGGAAGACATAGTTTCTTAATCAAGTTAACTTTTTCCTTCCCTTAGCATGTTTGGTAAATATTCTATGTTAGTACAACAGGACCAGGAGTAAGAATCTACTGATGACTATGAAAACATTGTCAATTGTTGGAAAAACCCCTCTGGTTCACTAATGCCCCTTAGGGAAAACAATCTCTCATCCTTATCTGGCCAACATGTGACTCCAGAGCCACAGCAAAGAGGTTGACCCTCAACTGCCTTTCAAAGGCAACTAGGATAAGATGATGAATGGGATGGAGAGGATAGAGGTGGAGAGGCTCTTCCCGCTCAGAAAGGACATTAGGACTAGAGGGCACAGCCTCAAGATAAGGGGAGGGGGCGGTTTAGAACAAGTTGAGGAGGAACTTCTTCACTCAAAGGGTGGTGAATCTCTGGAATTCTCTGCCTGTTGAAGTGGTGGAGGCCGCCTCGCTAAATATATGTAAGACGCGGGTTGATAGGTTTTTGATAGGCAAGGGGATTAAGGGTTATGGGGAGAGGGCGGGAATGTGGAACTGAGACACGACAGATCAGCCATGATCTTATTGAATGGCCGGGCAGGCTCGAAGGGCTAGATGGCCTACTCCTGCTCCTATTTCTTATGTTCTTATGTTCTTATAGGAATGGGCAACAAATGCTGGCCAGCCAGTGATACCCATGTCCCACGAATGAATAGAATACCATAAATTTTCGATGAAATACCAGGGATAGAGACTCCCGATACACACATAAAGCAGTGCAGAAGGCAACTTTGGGAAACTGAGAACATAAACAGGAAGAGCTGACAGAAATAAACAAAGGAACACCAGGGCACTCTCAAACTGTTAGAAAGCTATTCACAGTGATGGGAGCAGACCTCGTCAATAGATAACTGCTGTTTTGTGTCAATAACTAACTGCTTTTCTTTCAGTGTATTTTCTGTAATTTTACTGATCTCAGCACTGAGATAAACAGCCTTGAGGAGGTTACAATATCAGCATTGTTATGATTGTGTCGTTTAAGCTCCTGTGCCCATGCTAAGGGAAGTAAAATGGTAACCTTCTGACACAGCTTCTGACAGTCATGAAATCGAAAGGATGTATAATCAAAAATTTTTAAAGTATCAATTTCTAAAGGTAAGACCTACTGGTCTGTCATGGTGTTTCGAAATCATTATGAATTTTTTTTTTATTCATTCATGGGAAATGGGCATCGTTGGCTGATCCCTCATTGCACGAGGGCAGTTGAGAGTCAACCGCATTGCTGTGGCTCTGGAGTCACATGTAGGCTAGAACAGATAAGGACAGCAGATTTCCTTCCTGAAAGGACATCAGTGAACCAAATGGGTTTTTCCGACAATCGGTAATGGTTTCATGGTCATCAGCAGCTTCTTAATTCCAGATATGTCTTATTGAGTTCAAATTCCACCATCTGCTGTGGCGGGATTCGAACCCGGGTCCCCAGAACATTTGCTGAGTTTCTGGATTAATAGTCTAGGCCTGATTAATATTGAAGGCCATGCTGTTTAGAGACTTCAATTTGAACTATTCCGGGGGAAAGATAGTTCTCCAGCTTGGTCTTCAATATTAATTAGGTCTAGACTATCAATGGCGAAACTCAGCCAATGTTCTGGAGACCCAGGTTCGAATCCCACCACAACAGATGGTGGAATTTCAATGTACCTGCTAGAATATTGCAGGTACAATGTGGCCCCATTATAATGCTATGGTTGGGGTCCATAAAATGTTATCACGAAAAAAGCAGGGTCATGCTACATCAGGGTTCAAGAAAATCAACGTTCAAACTGCCCCAATGTTGACCTAACATCCTAAAATACTCCTATTAACACCCTATTTGACCCTTTTTTTGCACGTTTACCATCTTGTAAGTAAATTACCTTTTAATTAAAGAATTCCACGAATAAATCATTGTTGTTACAGTAGAAATTAAAACTTTTTAATAAACAAAACAAAACGATTTATTTCTTAAAAAAGTGATCGAGGGTCCAATGATTCATCGCATTATATCCAAATTCGCGCTAAATCGGGCACGTAAAATCGGGGTTTCACTATACCAATAGGGTTGCCACTGTGATTAGATGTATGCTTTGTCTGTATAACAGAAAAGAAATAATACTTTTCACTGTATGTTAATACATGTGACAATAATAAATCAAATCAAATCAAAAATTCCCATCTACTCCCAATAACTTTTCATTTCCTTGCCTAACAGGAATCTATACGGCAGTTTCCTGGAGAATGGTCTTCAATACCTCACAAGATAGCACTGGAGCGAGGCTATTTCTTGCAAGTTGTACCCAGTATACCTTCCAATTTTATCTTTCACTTTCATTCTATGCTTCTAAAACTTCATTCTAACTCTTTCAAACTCTGTAACAATGCTGTAATTCGTTCTACATTCTCTCTCATTTCCTTCTCTATGAACGGTTTGCTTTGTCTGTATAGCACGCAAGAAACAATACTTTTCACATAAGAACATAAGAAATAGGAGCAGGAGTAGGCCATCTAGCCCTTCGAGCCTGCCCCGCCAGTCAATAAGACCATGGCTGATCTGAAGTGGATCAGTTCCACTTTCCCGCTCTCTCCCCATAACCCTTAATTCCCTTGTCTGTCAAAAACCTATCTACCCGTGACTTAAATATATTCAGCGAGGTAGCCTCCACCACTTCAACGGGCAGAGAATTCCAGAGATTCACCACTCTTTGAGTGAAGAAGTTCCTCCTCAACTCTGATCTAAACTGCCCCCCCTTATCCTGAGGCTGTGCCCTCTAGTCCTGCTATACTTTCTAAGTGAGAAGAATCTCTCTACCTCTACCCTATCTATCCCCTTCATTATCTTATACGTCTCTATAAGATCCCCCCTCAGCCTTCTAAACTCCAACGAGTACAGACCCAGTCTATTTAGTCTCTCTTCATAGGCTAACCCCCTCATCTCCGGTATCAGCCTAGTGAACCTCCTCCGCACTCCCTCCAAGGCCAATATATCCTTGCGCAAGTGCAGCGACCAAAACTGCACATAGTACTCCAGCTGCGGCCTCACCAGTGCCCTGTACAGTTGCAGCAAGACCTCCCTACTTTTATATTCTATCCCCCTTGCTTTAAAGGCCAGCATACCATTCGCCTTCTTGATCACCTACTGCACCTGCAGACTGGGTTTTTGCGACTCGTGCACAAGGACCCTCAGGTCCCCCTGCACCGTAGCATGCTGCAGCTTTTCGCCTTTTAAATAATAATCCCTCCTACTATTATTTCTGCCAAAGTGGATAACCTCACACTTGCTAACATTATACTCCATCTGCCAGGTCCTCACCCACTCGCTCAGCCTATCCAGATCTCTCTGCAGACTTTCCACACCCTCCACGCAATTTGCTTTTCCACTCATCTTCGTGTCATCAGCAAATTTCATCACCCTACACTCAGCCCCCTCCTCCACATCATCTATATAAATGGTAAACAGTTGAGGCCCCAGCACTGATCCCTGCGGCACTCCACTAGTCACCAACTGCCAACCAGACTAGCACCCATTGATACCAACTCTCTGCTTCCTATTAGACAGCTAATCCTCTATCCAAGCTAACACCTTACCCCCAACTCCGTGCACCCTAACCTTCTGTAGCAACCTTTTGTGAGGCACCTTATCAAACGCCTGTTGGAAATCTAAAAACAGCACATCCACCGGTTCCCCTCTATCTACCGCACTAGTCACATCCTCATAGAAATCCAATAAATTTGTCAAACATGACTTCCCCTTAATGAATCTGTGCTGTGTCTGCTTGATCAAACCATTCTTTTCTAGGTGCCTCGCTATTTCTTCTTTGATGACGGATTCTAGCATTTTTCCAACTACAGACGTTAAACTAACCGGCCTATAATTCCCTGCCTTTTGTCTGCTACTTTTTTTAAACAGCGGCGTAACATTAGCCATTTTCCAATCTTCCGGCACTTGCCCGGAGTTTTCCAATCTTCCGGCACTTCACTGTATGCCAATACATGTGACAATGATAAATCAAATCAATTCAAGGAGACTCCAGATGAATACTGGAGGGGTAGCAATATCATGCAACTTTGAGTTGGGTCTAGTGAGGTTAACTTTAGCAGTGATGTTTTTTAACATTAAAGCAAGGTTCATCTAAAGAAGTATATCTGCAGTAAGTACTGCAGTAAGAGTTTTGTTAATGTCTTTGGGTAATTTGTGGCTTTGGGCTGGATTTTCCTGACATTCCCACCAGTGGGATCCTCCAGTCCCCATATGGGTTCCCTGGAGATGAAGGGTGTGAACAATGGGAAACCCTGTTGACAGTGGCGGGACTGGAAAATTCCACCACTGGCCAATGGCAGGCCACTAAGCATGCTTTGGGAGTTATGGAAAATCCTGCTGTTTGCAGCATGGTAGCACAGTGGTTAGCACTGCTGCTTCACAGCTCTAGGGACCTGGGTTTGATTGCCGGCTTGGATCACTGTCTGTGTGGAGTTTGCACATTCTCCTCGTGTCTGCGTGGGTTTCCTCCGGGCACTCCGGTTTCCTCCTACAGTCCAAGCATGCGCAGATTTGGTTGATTGGCCATGCTAAAATTACCCTCAGTGTCCTGAGATGCGTAGTTTAGAGGGATTAGTGGGTAAATATGTACGGATATGAGGATCGGGCCTGGGTGGGATTGTGGTCGGTGCAGACTCAACGGGCCGAATGGCTTCTTTCTGTACTGTAGGGATTCTATGATACTTCTATGATTTTCCAGTAGTAGGTATTAGAGATTATTTGCAATTTCAGCCATTAAGTATGCGCACCATTAATAGCCCAGGAGTTAGGCCTATTATGCACAGTATCAATTACTTTCTTATACTACCTTGTGCCTGTAGCACTATTTAAGATGCCTCTCCACATCTCTCCCCTGATTAACATCCACAAGTCCTGATGTTCCACCAGCCTGGGACCTTGGCTAAACCCATGATAATCCACTGTGCTGAACCTGCCCGAGTTACTATCTGAATTTTACCCACTACTTGTGATGTCTTGATGGAAAAATGGTAGAGCACAGGGAGAGGGACAAGATAAATCCAACAGAATAGAAATGAAACATAGGCTCTGATTTTAACTCTACGTGCCTGGTGGAAGTTAGACTGGATGTGGAGATGCCGGCATTGGACTGGGGGTAAACACAGTAAGAAGTCTCACAACATCAGGTTAAAGTCCAACAGGTTTATTTGATAGCACAAGCCACTAGCTTTCGGAGCGCTGCAAACATGAGGATGGCCTCAATCGGGATTTTGGGTTCATGTTGCACTATCTGTAATCCCACAACTTGCCTGGGCTTGCAAAATCTCACTAGCTGCCCTGGCTGGAGATAATACACATCTCTTTAACCTGTGCTTAACCCTCTCTCCACTCACATTGTCTGTACCTTTAAGACTTGATTACCTGTAAAGACTCACATTCCAACTATTATGTTGTAAGTTGAGTTTGTGTCTTTACATGCCTTGTTTGTGAACTGAAGTCCCACTCACCTGATGAAGGAGCAGCACTCCGAAAGCTAGTGGCTTTGCTGCCAAATAAACCCGTTGGACTTTAACCTGGTGTTGTTCTTACAAAGTTAGGCTGGCAGCAGTCAGTGAACACAATGGTGCTGGCTACTTTGGATGTGGGGCTCTGCATTCCTTTATCTAACAGAAACCCAGTTGCCAGCCACTAAGATCATCAGGGCTTTCACATTCCCAGTCTCATCACGGTCACCTCCTGCGATCGGGCTCCCCCGCAACCTCCCCGGCTCCTGGGGGCCACAACTTCAGAGATCAGGAGAAGAGATGAGAAACGAAAAAGTAGAGGGATATGACTGGAAAAAGGCAGAGCAATGGAGGAGGACAGAGAGAGGAAAATGGGGCAGAGAACAGCACATAAAGAGCAAAGCAATAACATGACGTCACCAAGAAAACAGCAGATCATTTTCAGTTTCAGCAGTTGGTTAGTACACTGGGATTCCCCAGCCGCACTCGCCTGAAAATCAAAGAATCCCACTCGACTTCAGTGGTTCAAGCCCCTCCCCACCCCTGCTAGAATTCCAGTGGCAGGTGGGATGGGAGAATTCCAGCCAGTAACACAGCATCTGCTCTTTTTTAAATTGCTTTCCCCAGTAAAGCTTCCATACACCGCTTCTGAATTTCCATATCGGATTCCTTCAGTGGAATTGTTAAGTTTCACAGAACTACTGGGCTTCTATTTGACAAGGTCAAACTGCAACTTTGTTGTGGCTTGACCTTATTGACTAAAGGTCATTTTAAAGGGCTCTGTACGGCTGACCCCCGTGTCTACTATGCTGCACAAACACCAGACAGAAGGATGTCACTTCAAATACCTCACAGGCAACAAAATGGAGGATTCAGTGTTGAGAAGGGGATTTACTAACCTCGCCAAATTGTTTAAAATATTTTTGATTGGCTGTAAATATGTATCAGCAGTTTATGCGTCAAGACTGCCATCACGTCACTAATATGTTGTGTGTGAGCATGGTTAGAGCCCAATACTTAATGCAATAATGATATCCAGCTCTTTGACAATAAGAAGTTTAAATTAACTACCTATAACTGCAATGGTTCCCTTTTAAAAAGTTATTTTCTGAATGCAAAATTTTTTGTCATTTAATCCAAAAACTTAAACCTAAAAATCAAAGACATATTCAGTGAAACATTAGCTCTATGACAGATACAATCAAGGATGCCCAGTCTGAGGGAAAACAATTAATAAAAGGACAGAAAGAAAACTGAATTACAGCAAATCCTGTAAGATAGGAAAAAAGGTTCAAATTACCTGAAACAGTCTTTTATGGTGAACATAGACGTTAACATCAAATAATGTGGAATTAAGGGACAGCACAGTGGCACAGTGGTTAGCACTGCTGCCTCACAGCACTAGAGACGTGGGTCCAGTTCCTGCCTCGGGTGACTGTCTGTGTGGAGTTTGTACGTTCTCCCCGTGTTTGTGTGGGTTTCCCCCGGGAGTTTCGGTTTTCTCCCACGTTCCAAAGATGTGCAGGTTAGGTTCAGATTGGCCAAGCTAAATTGCTGGGGGATTAATAGGGTAAATATGTGGGGTTATGGGGATAGGGCCTGGTTGGGATTGTTGTTGGTGCAAGCTCAATGGGCCGAATGGCCTCTCTCTGCACTGTAGGGATTCTAAAGATCTAAGAAGAGCAGAATGCAGCCAGACTTTATGGAACTCATTTGAACTCAGTCCATTCAGCAGAAATAGGGTTGTAGGAGGTGGTGGCCTAATGGTATTATTGCTAGGCTACTAATCCAGAAACTCAGCTCATGTTCTGGGGACCTGTGTTCGAATCCCTCCACAGCAGATGGTGGAATTTCACTTTGAATTCAATAAAAAATATTTGGGAATTAAGAATCTACAGCTGGCCATGAAACCATTGATGGAAAAACCTATTTGGTTCACTAATGTCCTTTAGGGACGGAAATCTGCCAAGCTTACCCGATCTGGCCAACATGTGACTCCAGACCAACATCAATGTAGCTGACTCTCAACTGCCCTCCAAGGGCAACTAGGGATGGGCAATAAATGCTGGCCAGCCAGCGACGCCCATGCCCCATGAATGAATAAATAAAGAAACGAAAATAGCTATGGAAAACCTAACAACTAAACACTTGGCCTCTTGAATATGTAAATTTGAGTCTTTACGCATGTTAAAGGAGCCCTTTTGGCAAATTGGTCACACAGTGACTGGAGGGGGCATCAAGCCTTCAGGATTCTTCAGCTGCTGTGTGGGATCACCAACCAAAGACAAATTCATGATTTTTGTTTGGTTAAAATATCTCTCCCCTATGGTACCTGAAAAACTAGAAGTCCAGCCCCAACTCCAAAGGAGCCGTGATCAGGGCTCACACTAAATTATTCCAGGCCTTCTCCCAGGATTCAACTGAGGCCCACAAAGCTGCCAGCAGAACGGGCTGTCAAAAAAATCGCCTGCTCTCCCTATAGGATGAGATCAGCGCTGATAGCTCATCCCAAGAACGCCGTCGAAATCTGAGGAATAATTTCTATTGATTGCTGGGCTTCCTGCTTCAGGGGTGCACGCGCTCCTCAGTGATAAACCTGGGACCTGGGCTTCCTGTTTCAGGAGAGCACTAGTTCCTCAGCGCTAAGCAAGGGCCCAAACACGGGCTCAGACTCACTTCCATCCCTGATTTTCTTTGGGTAGATCTTTACTTAGAAGGACTGAAGTAATAACAGTCAGTCGTGCATTTTTCCACTGAGGGGATATGAATTCGTTCCTTGGCAATGCCTGCGCAAATCCTTTCGATGATTCAAAACACACGAGCTACTTTAATAGAATCATCAATAAATGATGAAGCAGCTCAGAAGCAATCACATCAAAGTGTTCATCTTCCCAGCCATTGCGTATGTGCTGGGTGCTGTGACACAAGGCGCTGTGTGTCAAGGTGTTTCAATGAGGAAATGCTTTCAAAATCAGGAACAGTGAATGCCCATTGGCCAGGAAGAAAAGGGATGATATAGGGCAGCTTCAGTTCAATGGGAATTACTCTTTTACAGAACACAAATGACCCTTTTAATAAAATCCATTCATTTCAAGATTATTTCTTATCTTTTGTTCTATATAAATACTGCTTTTCTCACCCCTTCTCAAGTATTTTTCCTTCCACAATGGGAACCATTTCCCCAGCCCAGTGTGCAAGGCAGACCACCCGCTCAGAGCCTCGTGACAATGCTTGAGCTGAGCTAGCAGCGGGGAGGGTGGGAGAGGCCTAGACTGGTATTTACCTGCATTTTTAGCCCACTGAGCAACCAGCTAAATCAACAACTTGCTTTGTACATGCAGAATTCCAACACCCTGCTATCTCTTATGACTCTGTGTTTTAAACCAAAAGGCATAATAAAATTATGGGGAGTTGTTTGTTTGCGTCAGCATTTGATTTTATGACTGCTCCGATGCCACGTACTCCAAGCCTGCCTCGGGCACTGGCCACTGTGCTGTCTCACAATCTGACATAATTTACTCGCTGGTTTGAACGGTTCCCCCCCCACCCTGCCAGCACCACCTCCTCCCCCCCCAACACCCACACCCCAAAGAGGTCATTAAGGCAAGTGAGGTGGGACAATTGCAAGTGAAGCCAGTTACTGAGTAAAGTTTATTTATTTATTAGTCACGTGTAGGCTTACATTAACACTGCAATGAAGTTACTGTGAAAATCCCCTGGTTACCACACTCCAGCGCCTGTTCGGGTACACTCAGGAAGAATTTACCACAGCCAATGTACCTAACCAGCACGTCTTTCAGGCTGTGGGAGGAAGCTGGAGCACCCGGAGGAAACACACGCAGACACGGGGAGAACGTGCGAACCCCACCCAGACAGTGACCCAAGCTGGGAATCGAACCCGGTCCCCTGGCACCGTGAGGCAGCAGTGCTAACCACTGTGCCACCGTGACGCCCAGATATTGAGATGGATACAAAAAAGTACAAATTGGCATCCCGCCCATTTTGGGCGGGCTCTTGATCACACTCACGTTTAATTTTGCCGGTAAGATAGAAATGGGCGTGAAAGCAGGTGCCATTCCCGCTAGTCTGCTCACTTCTGATTTTACGGCCTTAATTTGCCGAAAAATGAGCGCGATGTGGGGGTAAAATCGCCCCCAGTAGGTAAGCCTTTCTTGAACCCAAACTGAGCAGAAACATGCAGATACAATCTCTGAGCCTCGGTTACATGTCACTTCATGATCCTGGCAAAGAGTATCAAGAGTTTTCCTTCAGTGTTTGAGAATGCTGAGTTTCCTTCCATATATATTCTAAACTAATGTGACTGATCGCGAGTTGTAGAGTTAAAAACTGATCGATTTGTTCAAGCGTTATGATGCTTATGATATGAAATAAAATGCTTTAGATCAGATAAGAAAACATCCATTTGCAAGCTGCAACAGCAACTCAAATTGCAAATATATTAAAATATATTTCTACTTTGAAATCATTTTATAGCTCATGAAAATGTCATATGAGTAATTACGCTTACGTTGTTGAGAAAGGTTGCCTATTCTTTTTCACTTCAAAATTAACTCCATTCAATATTGCCCTAATTATTCTGACCGGATCAAAACTCATTTGGCTTCTTTTCCATCAAGAGAATATTAATCTTTTGCCAGCTAATCAGCTCCACCTAAGGGGTTGAAATTGGGCTCAGCAATGTCTGTTGCCACCCCTCTGTTCGCTCATTTTAACAAAGGAATTTCAGATGGATCCACAAAATCATTTGTTATTAATGTTGCACGCCGCGATTTAAATGCATTAGCCTTCTTTGAACACTCAGTTCTCTTGGCTTTAATTTCATTTCACTCTCCCCATCCCGCCAGCTTCACAATATCTTAATTCACTTTAATCGGGCTTTCAGCATTCTTTATAACAAGCTTTTGAACTGAGCTGGGGAAGGCTGCCCTCGAAATCCAATTACCTCAGTGGCTGTGATTTGCCTGTTGCCTATTTGTTAACATCAATAATAAAATTCAAACAATATTGCTTTGGTGTTTATAAATATTAATGTGGTCGGTCCACACCCATTTTCCTTTGTTCCCTTTTCAAGGAATTTCTCTCCATCTCCCGGTGCCTATCTTTTATATCTGTTGCTATCTTTTGCCAATGAAACGCTGTCCGTGGTGTTGAAATGCAGGACATTTTGCCTCCCCTCAGGTAGAATTTCGCAGATCTGTACATATTTCTTCATCCACTTTCTCCCTTCAATTCTTCACTCCCGATCTCTTCCTCGCTCGCTATCACTGATGTGCAAAATATGCATCCCCAGAGAAAGGCAGCCTCTTGGGATTTATGATTGTGCCTGCTCATGCTCCAAAGTAAATAATTTCACATCAAATGTGTTCATGTTCTGCCTTCACCGTCCTCTCCGTTCCAATTTCTGTTTTGTGTACTTGACCTCCACTGCCCTTTATCATTATTGCACCGTATCTACTTGTGATGGGCTACATCATTTAGAGAAGGAATCATTTGTACGTGTCAGATTCTCATTTCTGCGCTATCTTTTATGTTCATGTATTCATTTGTAAACAAAAGAGCTTAGACTGTTCCTTACAACTGTCTTACTCACTTCTCAAATGGCCTGGATTGAATCTAAGTAGAGAAGTGTTACGCAGTGTGGGAGATGAGAACCCTCTCTGCTGGTGCCAGCCCTGTAATATTGACAAATGTTGGTAATCAACACCACAGTAAGCAAAGAAATTTATAGCATTTCGGTAAGAACGTGAGGAAATTTTTCCTCCTTCCAGTGTGCTTAGCTATAAGATTGAGTGTTTTCTGCAAATACAAGAAAGGCACTCAGCGAAGAGCACAAGGCTTTAATCAGCAGAATCTATGGGGCAGATTCTTCCCCTCAGAGCACAGAGTGCTGGCTGAGTGAGAAAAATGGGTTTCAGCTCTGCAGCTGCATAGTAGAGCTTTCTCTCCACATTGTAGCTCACTCCGTGCAAAGCAAAATGTGGGTGAGCGGCTTTCGCTGTCACTGTGGTGGGGTAAGACCTGATAGCAAGGCCAACGCAAAGCAATCAGGGCACTACCCTTAAAAGGTACCCCGATCAGAGTTTGAAAGAGACTCCCCTACCACCAACCCATCCCTCTCCCCAATGCCAACCAGGTTGCAGGTGCCAGGGCACATCAATGAATTATGAATGCCCATTTGGGCGGGAGCCTTGATATGTCATGGGTGAGGGGCATGGAAAATCACGGACAAGATCTCACCAGCAGGAATCTAATTTCCAGGCTCTTGAAAGGCTTTGTTCCTACATTGCCATTCACGCTGAGTGCTAATGTGGGCACAAAATTGCTTCCATTGGATTTTTCAGTGCAGAAGAAGGCCATTCTGTCCATGTGTCTGTGATAGCTCTTTGAGCTATTTAGCCTATTAGGGCCATACTCCATCTCTTTCTCCACTACTCTGCAAATTTAACTGAATGGATGGAAAAATCAGGCAGCGTCCATTGAAGGAATATGGTCCAAGTTGCCCGAATTTTTTTATTTTCTGCACCTAGGCAATCTAATGGCCCCAGATACAACAGCCCATTATATCTTTAAATAGAGTAAATTCTCTTCCTAGCAAAGTAAACTAAGTTCTGAAAAGAGGACAAAAAGTACTTTGGCAACACAATTAAGCCAATACTTCCACAGAAAGAAAACGATTTATATTCATAGAGTGCCTTATTGCAAGGTTGAAAAGTTCCAAAGGGTTTTACACAATGAAGGCAGTTATCAACTCCGGTGAATAAACTTATTTACTCCTGCCCAATTTAGTTTTCCATTGACTTGACAGTGAAGGAACACAAAGTAGGGTTTATATTTGCCAATTAATCTGCTAGTGATCATTCTCTGTCCAAGCCAGAAGTGAAAATGACCTCCAATGAATTACTTTTGGAACACCATTACTATTGTTGACAGACATAAAGAAAAAAATTCTTTCTGCCTGCATCACAGCTTGGTATGGCTCCAGGTCATGAAAGTAGCCCAATCCATCACGCAAACCAACCTCCCATCCATTGACTCTGTCTACACTTCCTGCTGCCTCGGCAAAGCAGCCAGCATAATTAAGGATCCCACGCACCCTGGGCATTCTCTCTTCCACCTTCTTCCGCCAGGAAAAAGAATCAAAAGTCTGAGGTCACGTGCCAATCGACTCAAGAACAGCTGTCATCAGTCTTTTGAATGGACCTAAGTTGCATTAAGTTGATCTTTCTCTACATCCTAGCTATTAACGTAACACTACATTCTAGACTCTCTCATTTCCTGCTCTGTGAACGGTATACTTTGTCTATACAGTGCTGTATAGACAAAGTGCTATATGCTAACACATGTGAGAATAATAAATCAAATCAAATCAAAGACTCACCAACCTCTCTGCACTAGCAGTACCCCACAGAAAGCATTGGTGCATTCAATGGGACCAGATCCATGTAAGGAACTGTTTATACAAAGCGGACAGGTTATGCCTCAACAAGGCTATGACCAATGACTGCACAGGAAGGTTAACTGCAGCCGCAGGAGATGACTTGAACTTATCTGAAAGGGGGAAAACAGCAAGACGAATCATTATAGAGGAGATTCAAGCTGCACAGGGGACTAAGGGAGACAGACATAATTAGAATGATGAATTGTCCAGAAATAGCAGGGATCAGATGGGAGGAAGTGGAAGACAGGATAAGACCGATTTAGATTGACTGTGTAAAAATGCATGGAGCATGGTTACGGACGTTGATGAGGTGCAGGCACAAGTAATCACATCAGGTTATTATATAATTACAATGTCCAAGACCGTGTTCAAGCAAAGGGACAAATAGGCACTTAGAGTCATAGAGGTTTACAGTATGGAAACAGACCCTCCGGCCCAACTTGGTCATGCCATTTTTTAACCCCTAAGCTAGTCACTTGCTATTCCTGGACAAAATATATTCACGAAAGATCATTCATTCAGTTCCTTGGCTCATTGTCTGTTGTAGTCTCATTCTGAGCTGTGTTGATGGCACTTTTCTTCAGTGGCAGTTTGCCATTTAACTCCACTCTCAGCAGCAAGGCACGGAGCCAGGTCCTGAGACCATCTAAGCCGGAGTCTAGGCAACATCAAGGGAATCGGACGCTTGATGTTGCCATTATCCTGAAGCTTATATTAGTCATCCAGCCAACTCAACTATCTGTCCCTCTCCATTGCGTGAAAGATAGGGAAGGGAAAAAAAAAACAGTCCAAAGAGGAGGCTGGCGAATGGCAGCATTGATCAAAGGTATTGTTACATGCTGGAAAGGGATGATTTACTCGAGAGTTCAAAGACAGAATCTGTTTGGTCAGAATTGAAGGACAATAGAGAAGCTATTACAGAGCTGGGTATATTGAATGGATTCCTAATAATGGGAAGAGAGAAAACATTTGCAAGCAAATTGCAGGAAGGTGCAACAACCTTAGATAGTGATAATGGGGATCTTCCATTATCCTAATAAAAATGGAAAAAATGATGGTGTAAAAAGCAAAGAGATAAAGGACTTCTTGAAATGTGTCCAAGAGGGTTTCCTTGACTCTAGCTATAGTAAGGATGGAAGCAACACTGGAACTTGTTCCAGGAAATGAAATGAGGCAAGTAGAGCATGTTTCAGTGGGGCAGCTTTGGAGAAATAGTGATCACAAAATCATTAAGTTTGAGGTAGTTACAAAAAGGACAAGTAAATATTAAACCTGAAAATACTCAACTGGAGGAAAGCTAATTTCGATGAGTGAGTAAGAGATCTGGGGGAATCATAGAATCATACAGTGCAGAAGAGGCCCTTCGGCCCATCGAGTCCACACCAGCACTTTAGAAACACCTGAATTCCTGCCTGAATGGAATCAATTAATAAAAATAACAGTAAATGAGCAATGGGAGGCCTTCAAAGAGGATGTAGTTCAGGTACAGGCCAGGCAGATTCCACGAAATGAAGGATATCCAAAGCACAAATTCTGTGGATGGTTAAAGAAATAGAGATTAAAATGACACCAGAAAAGAAAGCTTATGATAACTGAGAACAGAAAATGCTGGAAGTTAATCAGAATGAGAAAGAGCCAACAGGACTGGAAAAAGTGGGCAAAATTCTCTGGTTTTTCAGTCACATGTTTCCCGCCAGCAGGGGGGCGGCAAGTTGTTCGCTTGTGGAAGGATTCTCCGGTCCCGCTGCTTTCAATGGGGATTCCCACTGATGTCACCCCACACCAGTGGGAAATGCGCAGACAGGGGTACCAACCCATTAGCTCTGAGTTCTCTCCGGACAGATGCTGTCAGACCTGCTGGGTTTTTTTTTTCTGTTCTTGTTTCAGATTCCAGCATCCATAGTATTTTGCTTATTTTTGGGCTTGTGATAAATATAGGATTTGTAACCAAGATGAATGCAAAAAGCATAATCAAAAGGGAAGTAAGAGAGGCAAAGCAAGTGAATGAGAATTTTTTAGTGGATAACATAAAAGGGAACCTGAAAATATTTTATGAACATGTAAATCATAAAATGGTCAAAGGAAAAGTAAGGACATGTTAGAGACCTGAAAGAGGATCTTCCTATGAGGGTGAAGGATATAGAATCCATAGAATCCCTACAATGCAGAAAGAGGCCAATCAGCACATTGAGCTTGTACCAGCAACAATCCTACCCAAGCCCTATCCCCGTAACCCCGTGTATTTATGCTGCTAGTCCCCCTGACACGAAGGGACAATTTAGCATGGCCAATCCACCTATCCTGCACATTTTTGGACACTAAGGGGCAATTTAGCCTCGCCAATCAAACTAACCTACACATCTTTGGACTGTGGGAGGAAACTAGAGCACCTGGAGGAAACCCACACAGACACAGAGAATGTGAAAACTTCACACAGACAGACATCCAAGGTGGGAATCGAACCAGGGTCCCTGGAACCTGGGCTGTGAGGGACCATTGTGCCACTGTGCCGCTGAGGTACCAAATAACCAACTTGCACCTTTCGTCACAAACTAATCAGCCGCCAATGTCAAGGGGAAGGGAGAGGCTGCAGAGAAATTGAATCAAACAAAATAGATAAAGAAGATGTACTTAAAAGGTTGACAGTGCTCAAAGTCGAAATGTTTTCCAGTCCACAGGGAACACAGCCTTGGCCGTTGAGGGAAGAAAGGTTCGAGGTTCTGGCAACAATCATCTTTAGTGGTGCTGGAGAACTGATGAATTGCAAACGTTACACCCATGTTCAAAACAGGGGTGGGGAATAAATCTGACAACTACAAACCAGTTGGCTTATCATCAGAGGCAGCGAGACTTTTAGAGAAATTAATTCCGGAAAATGATAGTTGGCAGGTGGAAAATATGGGTTAATAAATAAGAGCTAGCCCAAATTTGTTGAAGGCAAATTACGTTTGACTAACTTGATGGAGTTATTTGGTGAAGTAATGGAAGGGGTTGGTGAGGGTAATGTGATTGATATATGTATGGACTTTCAAAAGGCTTTTTACATAATACCAGATAATCAACTGCTCAGCAAAATGGAAACTCCAGGGATTAGAGGGACTGCGGCTGTATGGATATGAAATTGAGTAGGAGAGAAGGCAGAGTGTAGCGGTGAGCAGCTGTTCCTCAGACTGGAGGTAAGTGTGTCACTCTTGTTGATCATAGACTCATAGAATCCCTACACGGCAGAAGGAGGCCATTCGGCCCATTAAGTCTGCACTGATCACAATCCCATCCAGGCCCTGTTCTGGTAACCTCACACATTTACCCCACTAATCCCCCTGACACTAGGGTCAATTTAGCATGACTAATCAACCTAACCCACACATCCTTGGGCTGTGAGAGGAAACCGGAGCACTGGGAGGAAATCCACGCAGACATGAGGAGAATGTGCAAGCTCACACAGACAGTGACCCAACGCCGGAATTGAACCCAGGTCCCTGGCACTGTGAGATTGCAGTGCTAACCAATGTGCCACCATGCCACCCTGCAGAGGACATGGCGATATGGACAGACACATGACAGATGAAAAGTAGCACAGTGAAGTGTGATCTGATTCGTTCTAAATGGAAGAAAATTCAGTTCATAGAGCACATTAGCAAGGAAATTATCGTGAACCTTTATAAAATACTGTTTAGGGTCCAGCTGGAATATTGCAATCAGTTCTCACACTTTAAGAATGAGGTTGAGGTCTTGGAGAAGACAAAATTACTTGAAACATCATAAGACAAAGAAATTGTAGCTTACAGAGTTCCAAAGAAGAGTCATACTGGACTCGAAACATAGAATCTCTGCAGTGCAGAAGGAGGCCATTTGGCCCATCGTGTGCATTGACAACAATCCCACCCAGGCCCTATCCCTGCATTTACCCTGCTAATTTCCCTGACATTAAGGGGCAATTTAGCATGGCCAATCAATCCAGCCTGCACATCTTTGGAGTGCAAAAGGAAACTGGAGCACCCAGAGGAAACCCACACAGATACTTGGAGAATGTGCAAACTCCACACAGACAGTGATCCAAGGCCAGGCTTGAATCTGGGTTCCTGGTACTGTAAGGCTACAGTGCCAACACCATATCACTCTGCTTCTCTCTCTACAGATGCTGCGGACCTGTTGAGTTGTTCCAGACTTACCACTTTTATTTAAGAGATTGTAGTTGTTAACTGGTCTTAGAAAATGATTGGCATTCACAGGGCAACCCAAATCTGCAACTTATTGCCTGCCTAACAGGGGAGAAACATTTTCACTGATAGGAAGTCATAAATATTGTATACTAATACATATAACCAAAGGAAAACTTGAATAATACAAGTTTTAGGTCAATAGCAATAATGGGGGTGAATTTCCTTGACTGCACTCCTGATCTGCCATCACATCTGAAGTTGAAGATCTGCTGAAAGTCATGAAAAAGATCACTTACAGCATTTCTTCAGGGTTTCCACAGAACTTCTGCCAAAGCTATGACAGTCAGTCAAAGGAGGAACCGCAGAAATTCCCCCCCTTGATGTCAATTGAATTATTTACACTTAATTTGTAGGGACATTGCAATGACCCAGACAGTGGAGAAATTCTGCATTTTCTTTAGTGCAAAAGTCGCTTTACAATCAAAGTGGCCAGGGGAGTACTCTGAAAGAGGATGAGTTGGTTTCTTGATTATGAGATCATTAGTTTCCGCAAAATGCTCATATGACCCATGATTCCCATTGGGAAGAATGACTAAGAAGCGAAGGGTAAATAGGAAGCATTGCAGTCAGGTCGGGTCAGCCAGTGTTTGGCAGCGCGGAACACACAGAATTTGCGTAAAGAGGAAACAAGTAAATTTCTCTTTGAATGGAAGAGTTTATTGTTTAGCAAATCAAATACACTCAGAATGTGTGTGAAGACGAAACAAACAAGGTTCTCTCTGAATTTCCTATTTGAGAATCCTGGTGTGAAGCAGGCCTTTGCAAATAGAACAGAAACTGTGTTACTTGTCTGTCATCAAGCCTAAAAGAGTAGGGAGCTGAACCCCAGAAGTGCAAGAGGTTATAGAGTGTACAAGACCCATTGCTGTTGTTTCAGTATTGCCAGAGCCCACAAGACTATTTAAATGAATTGGAAAAAGGAGCCTTTAGGGATTCTGTGACATCAAGAATGTTGTGGTCTGAGTGAGAGGGGGTTCATGGACAAGCATCTTGTCACTGCTGTCCATGTCCATGTAATTTGGATAAAGCATGGTCACTGGAGGATGCAACTCAAGAGCCAGAATGATTGAGTGGCAGAAGTTGAGTTGTAAAGACTGTGAGGTCATACCTTAATGCATGAAGTAATTCAAGTGCCTGTAACTCTGTGAGTTATAGGCACTTGCCTATAACTTTGTTATAATACAACAAAACTTTGTTGTATTTATCTTTTATTTCACCAATGTCCTTTAGGGAAGGAAATCTGCCATCTTTATCTGGTCTGGCCTACATGTGACACCAGAGCCATAGCAATGTGGTAGGCTATAAACAGCCCCACAAGAGCAACTAAGGATAGGTAATAAATGCTAACCAGCCAGCAACGCTCATAATCATGAATGAATTTTTAAAAAATTAACATCCTTTACCTGTTAGTTAATGTTTGAATTATGTTGATTTTAGATTGTTTGTTACAGTAAAGGTTTTAGAAAGTTAAACTTTGTCCAGCAACTTTCTTTCCATTGGCGTCGTGGGAATTGTTTTCTTTTCAAAATTGTAACCGGTCTCTATGCGATCATAATAGGTAGATACAACTTAAAAATGGCATGTCTTTTTTGAACAAACATAGTAAAATGTTAAACAAATTCGGCCTAATTCGCTGAAGCAAATTCAGTTAAATACCAGAGACTTGGCACCAGAATGCAAAGCCTCCTAAAAGATATCTCTATAGAACTTGGCTGGTACAATATTCACAAATCATTTATTGAAAACTGAATTGCAGTGAAGTATATTCAGTCTTATATGACCAGTGGTTATTAAATTAATGCCATTTCTACGAATCACTCTCACAGTCAAGTTGCTTTCAAGGCTCCATAAGAAAAAAATCCTAGCGCCACTCCAGTCGATTCTAACCATCAGCAAAGCAACTGCATTTTGGTGGTGCACATACATTCCAGAAACTGAATATGAAGAGATCATAGTTCCCTACAGTGCAGGAGGAGACCATTCAGCCCATCAAGTCTGCACCGACAACAATCCCCACTCAGGTCGTATCCCTATAACTCCACACATTTATCCATCAATCCCTCTAACCTACGCATCCGGGGACACTAAGGGGCAACTTAGCATGGCCAAACAACCTACCCCGCACATCTCTGGACCATGGGAGGAAACCGGAATGCCCAGAGGAAACCCACACAGTTACAGGGAGAATGTGCAAACTCCTCTCAGACAGTGGCTTAAATTGGGAATCGAACCCAGTTCCCTGGAGCTGTAAGGCAACAATGCTAACCATTGTGCCATTGTACCATCCTGAGATATTAGATGCAGACTCAGGTGTATGGGAAAGTAACAACACCTCCCAATGAAACAAGAAGGAAATGTGGGAGTGGGATGGGAGGGGTTTAGATTTTTAAACCAACAGCAGAATGAATGCAAACTCAGTGGAGTGGCTGCTCCACCAACTTCTCTGGGCCAAAATGAATTCTGAACCATTTTGACACTCTGGTTCACATTAACATGCCACCATTAAGCTGCAGATTCCAACTAAGCACCATATTTGGTGCTGGGAGGGCAAGAATTAGCCATTTCCCACTGTAGAATAGAATAGGTACAGAAGAGGGGTGAGGTTATTCTAGAAGGGGCCAAGAATGGTCAGGCAGAGTGATCTGCTTTTCTTTTGAGAATCCAGGAGGGTCGCTTAAAAAAAAATGCAAGTTTCCTGCACTTATTTCTTGTGCATTATCCAGCAGTCTCCTTAAGGGCTGCTGGTTGTGTAAAACCCAGACAGGCAGGGCACACATTGAGCAGAATTTAACCAACCTGCCTGCTACGGGAAACATAGCAGGCGGGGGCACACCATGCAAAGATCTGTTGACCTCAAGTGAGAGTTTGGGGCGAGCGTGGCTGGAAAATTCCACCCTGTGTGTCCATTTCTCAGGTTTCATAGCCCCAAATTACATATTCGCGTAACCCCGCTCCCCGACTGTTTCAGGTGAGTGGCCCGTTTAGTAACTTACAGGTTGGCCTGAGAATTGAATTTGAGCAAGTCTTGGGCAATCATTTGATTTGATTCGATTCAATTTATTATTGTCACGTGCATTGACAGCGAAAAATATTGTTTCTTGCACATTATACAGAGAAAACATACCGTTCATAGAGTGCATAGGGGAGAAGGAAAGGAGAGCGTGCAGAATGTAGTGTTACAGTCATAGACAGGAAAGATCATGAGGCTACTGAGATGTTTGGCTCTAATTTTCAACTGTTGGCTACATGTTATTCAAGCAAAATGAGAAATGGGTGGTTGGTAGTTGAAAACGCCCCCAGAGCTTTCAATGTTGATCAATGGGACATATTATTTTGAGAAGTACATAACCACATTTCCTATTTTTCCAAAACACCTTTGTAATAGTGAACAAAGAGTGTATATGTGTGTGTGTGTGTGTGTGTGTGGGTGGGTGTATGTGTGTGTGGGTGGGTGTATGTGGGTGTAATTGTGTGTGTGGGTGTAATTGTGTGTGTGTGTGTGGGGGTGTATGTGTGTGTGGGTGTATGTGTGTGTGGGTGTGGGTGGGTGTATGTGTGTGTGGGTGTGGGTTGGGGGGGAGGGTACAAAAGGAAAGCTATAAATACTAGGCCTAGTCTAATTCTTTCCTTCAACTAATTTGGTGATATTCTCAAGGCACACTCCAGGATTTCAGCACATATGTTAAAGAGACTGTAGTGAGGGGAGGCTGCATTGACGAATGCGCAGTCCTTCAGGATGCCCATTTGTCTACTGATTCACATGAACCTTATAGGCCAATTCAATGAAGGGCAGAATTTGTCAAATGCTGTCACCAACATCCTTCAACATCCTCAGAAATGGAGTGGTGCTTCTCTCTGGGTTATGTGAGCTGCATCTGGCCCTAGCTTTCCCCCAGCAGGGACTGCTGCCATTCCGCAGATCAGCAATATTACTCTATCCCCATTCCACCGCACTCTCTGCCTCTGCCCAGTGCCACTTCCCTAGCTATCACTGCCACCCTGACTGAAACATGCAGCCCTCAAACCCCACCACCCCGCCATCACTTTCTGAAGGGTAGCTGGAGATGTGAGATAAATGCTGGCCTTGACAGCAATGTTCACATTCCAAAGAACGAATCTGTGCTAATTCCCTTGTCGCATTGGTCCACCATTTTAATTTAAATCTGGGGAACTGCAACAACAACTTGCATTTATATTGAGCCTAAGGTGTTTTACTGGACTTTTACCCACCAAAATTTGCTAAATAAAAGCAATTAATTAATTGGGGGAAATGGTCCCATTCCGCCCGCCTTGGGAATCGTAGCGGGCGAGGGGCAGACCATGGAAAGATCCATTGACCTCGGGTGGGATTTTCCGGTTTCACGGTGAGCATGGCTGGAAAACTTCCACCCATTATTTCCACAGTGAGGACAGGATTTCAATGTTAATTAACATGAAATCATTGCTGATGCCTCCAGTGTATGTTATATACATACAGAAGTTAAATGTCCAACCTCTGAACAGCAATACAAGTTAGTCTTACACTAGCCTCATACTTGATCAAAGAAGAACTTGCATTGGTATTACAACTTCCATATCCTCATGACATTATAGAGTGGACATAATTGTTCTGGAGAGAGTGCACAGGAAATTTACAAGCATGTTGCTGGGGCTTGAAAAGTGCAGCAATAACGTGAGATTGGATAGGCTGGGGTTGTTTTCCTTAGAACAGAGGATGCTAAGGGGTGACCTAATTGATGTGTACAAAACTATGAGGGGCGTAGACAGTGTAGACAGGAAAGATTTGTTTCTCCCTAGCGGAGAGGTCAATTATAAGGGGGCACAGATTTAAGGTGATTGGTAGAAGGATTAGAATGGATGTGAGGAAAACCTTTTTACACGGAGGATGGTGGGAATCTAGAACTCACTGCCTAAGTTAGTGCATGAGGCTGAAATGCTCAACCCATTTCAAAAGGCACTCCAGATCTCTATCTGAAGTACTGGAACCTGCGAGGCTACAGACCAGATGCTGGGAAGAAGGATTACACTAAGAAGCTACTTGCTTTTTTTCTCCTTTTTGGCCAGTTCTGACACCATGGGCTGAATGGTCTCTTTCTGCATTGTAACTGTCTTATGATTCCCTGATTCTATCTTATCACTGCCAATCAAGTACTTGTGAGGAAGGCTCATCCAGACTCGAAACGTTGGCTCTGTTCTCTCCCCACAGATGTTGTCGGACCTGCTGAGATTTTCCAGCATTTTCTGTTTTTGTTTCAGATTCCAGCATCTGCATTATTTTGCTTTTACTTCTGAAGTGTAGTTGTAAGGTAGGTAACACAGAAGCCAATTTGCATACGGTAAAGGTCTCACAAGCAGAAACATATATACATTTTTAAAAAGCTGCCTGTTACAAATCTCGGTGAAGCGTGGCCTGTTTACCTTCACGCGACTCTTGTTATTAGACGTAAAACGCAACACTCCAAACATTACATCAAAAACAAACCACAACAAATCCTGCAAATACGCTTAGAGGAGGAATTGTCAACATTGTACGCATTTCAAGTAACCCTCAATCAAGCAGGGCTGCATGACTGTAACTCAACTGCATTGTAAGCAATGAGTCTGCTTAGAAAGGACCCCGCGTACAAGCTTGTGGATGTCTCCAGAGATTTATCTGAAAGGTTAGAGCAGCACCGTGTGTCAACTCCTGTCAAACTGTTCAATTCTGGGCAGAATTTTTTTTTGCAAATAAAATTATTTCCAATCAGTAGATCTATAATCGTCAATTAATTGAGCTTTTGTTTGTGAAATGAAACACGATTTTTTGTTTTAAACTGTTCGACCAGCCCAGGTTTACATGTTATCATGTTAAACAGGCTTAGCGTTCGGGTTAGTTTAACCGCTAGCGTGTAAAGTTTTTTTGTTTAATCGTTCATGCAGTTCCTCTATAAGCAGAATGGGTATTTTTTTTGGAACCGTTTGTTTATTAAAAGATGCGGGCTGGTGGAAGTCACACCGACACAAAACACTCTCAATCTGCACAGCCCCCCTTCACACCGGGGGGTGGGGGGGAAACTGAACTACTTATCCTGCTCCCTGGAGCGAGTGACTGGAAACGACACGTTCCCCTCTCAGCCGGGACATGTTCAAGGGGTAAGGGGGTGGGGTGAGGTGGCGGGGTGTTGGTGGTTACCTTGGAACAGAAACGCTTTGCTTCCATTGTGGAGCCCTTGCACTTGGGCAATCCCTTCGGTCGAATCACTCAGTTGCAATGCAGAGAAAACATCAATTTCCAGGGCTGGATCCACACCGAATCCTAGAACTGATAGCAAGCAGATGTTAGCAGCACGCTTCCAGTTCGCCTCAAGTCAAGAAGCAAGTTGGTGATTCGAGCTCGTGCCATATTGCTGTTATTTTCTTTAAAATAAATAACAAGACTCCGCTTCTAATCTGCTTGTTTTCATGTTCCAGCAATCTCAGGCGCGGAAACAAAGCGAGTGCAACTCAATAAATCTCGCTGTTATCCTTCATGCACTGAACTAGGAATCCCAATCTGCCACTTTATATTACCTCCTATCCAATCTTCTATCTCCCCCCAGGAAGAGTCTAGTCTTCAATATAGTTAACTAGAAAAAGCATCGGCAAGATATTCCATATACATGTTAAATGATTGTTGATCGATAGGATGTTTTAAGCCTCTGTAAGTCTATAGCCCTTATTCAATATAGAGGATGTTAAAAAGACCTCTGCCCACCTACAGCTGGTTAACAGCCTTGCTGCATCTATAGCTGCTAAAGCCCTGTCCGTCTATACAGGGTGTTAAGCTGCTTATCTATCTATAGTGGGATGAGTCCCTTACCTATAGTGGGGTGAGATCCTGCCTATAGTAGGCTGAGATCCCTATCTATAGTGGGATGAAACCCTATCTATAGTGGAACAAGAGCCCTATCTATAGTGAGATGAGCCCCCTATCTATAATGGGATGAAACCCTATTTATAGTGGGATGAGACCTCTATCTACAGTGGGATAAGACCCCTATCTATAGTGGGATGAGACCCCTATCTATAGTGGGACGAGACCCCTATCTATAGTGGGATGAGACCCCTATCTATAGTGGGACGAGACCCCTATCTATAGTGGGACGAGAGCGCTATCTATAGTGGGACGAGAGCCCTATCTATAGTGGGATGAGATCCCCTATCTATAGTGGGATGAGACCCCTATCTATAGTGGGATGAGACCCCTATCTATAGGGGGATGAGACCCCTATCTATCGTGGGATGAGATCCCCTATCTATAGTCGGATGAGCTCCCTATCTATAGTGAGACCAGACCCCTGAGCATAGTGGGATGAGAAGCCTATCTATAGTGAAAGAGAGCCTTATCCATCCACAGAGTGTTAGGGCTCCCACTTTCCCCTTCTCAAACCCACCTTGCCCGCTCTACAAACCGGGATGGGGGGGGGAAGTAAAATGAGACGATTGTGTCTTACCTTGTGTGATGTGGAAAAGTGCGAGGATAGTCCTGATAATTGCGAACGCCATGGTGAGGGGAGGGGGGGAGGCGGGGGTTGGGGAGCAGTCCTAGTCCATAGTATCCCGGTGCCTTCACCTGGGGTTTAAGGGTTGCTTCAGAAGCGGGCTCCAGCTAGCGGGGTCGGCTTGAAGCGGTGCTGCTGCTGCTGCTGCTGCGGTGCAGGAGAGAGACACTGGCGAGCAGCAGCCAGTCCCCAGCACATCACACATCAGCTTTACAACAGCAAGCAGCGGCGAGTCCGGATTGCGGGCGGGCTGAGAGTGCGAGCCTTGACGATCCGACGGCTCTCAAGGAGCTGGCGAGGGGGACTGCTGGAGGATGAGAGAGGGAACCTGTTATGTGTCAGTCTCTGGAGAGAGCCTCAGGAGAGATTGGCTTCGCCAGCGCTGTCGGTAGACACTGCTCAATTGCAACGCAACACACACAGAAAAAAAAACAACTGGCAGTTCAGGGCTATTTACATTCCCTTGTGGCTTCCTCACAAGAGCGAAAATCTCCCCGCGCCTAGCAAGAACATGAAGAACCTTTCTAAATGTAGCAGACTGCACTGAGTGCCTCTAATCCAGCCCCGAAGCCAGAATACTTTGATACCAGATCACTGAGCTACCTCGAACGTTAGATTCTAATTTTACTTGGTGGAATAACACCCCTTCTCATCGTCACACCAAACACACACAAACAAACAACAAGAGCCTGCCTTCCACCACTAAATGCGAGCAGAATTCATTAGCTGTTTTACTTTGGGGCTTTTTTTTTCACCTTGAAGGTTGTTTGCTGCTGAACTATATTTCTGGCCATGTGTGCCTTTTACAGGAGTGTTGAAATTAGTGGCATTATGCCATCAAATGAATCTGATAGAATGATACAAAGGAAAGGGGGCTGGTGATTAGAGAATTTAGAACCTGTGCCTTATTGGCAACACCCCATTGTTAAGGATGTTTCCCCCCCGTTTAAAGTTGTAGAAATCCTCTAATCGCCACACTCCAGCGCCTGTTCAGGTACACTGTTCGGGAGAATTTAGCATGGCTAATGAACTTAACCAGTCTTTTGGATTGTGGGAGGAAACCAGTGCATCCAGAGGAAACCCACACAGACACGGGGAGAATGTGCAGACAGCGCACAGACAGTGACCCAAGCCGGAAATCGAACTCGGGTCGCTGGCACAGTGAGGCAGCAACGCCCCATGATCATGATAAAATTATTAGAGGATCCTTACAGTTGACAAGCAGGCATTTCGGCCCATCAAGCTGGCACTGACAACAATCCCACCCAGGTCCTACCCCCGCAACGTTACTTATTTACCCTGCTAGCCCCTCCCGACACTAAGGGGCAGTTTAGCATGGCTAATCAATCTAACCCGTACATCTTTGGAGTGTGGGAGGAAACCCATGCAGATAGGGAGAATGTGCAAACTCGATACAGACAGTGACCTGAGGCTGGAATTGAACTTGGGTCCCTGGCGCTGTGAGGCAGTAATGTTAACCACTGTGCCTCAATGCTGTCCAATGCATTCAATAAAGAGGACTGTGTGCAACAGCTATACTGCCTTGGGCCTGGAGACTGATGGTTGACCAGATCAAGGTGTTTAAGATGTTTAAGATAGATATAGAGGAACTATTGCCTCCAGTTGGGGGAAATCCAGAACAAAGGGGAATTAGCTTTAAAATTGGAGCTCAGACCCTCCGGAGGGAAACACTCTCAAACTAGTACAATTCAGCAATCCTTTCCTCCAAAGTTCGTGGATTCTAAGATAATTGAAACATTCCAGACTGAGTTGGATTGAATTCTGTTTAGATAGGGGTTAGATTGGCAGGTATAAAAGCTCAGATCAGACCCCATCTGATTAAATGGTACAGCATGCTCAAAGGGCTGAATGGCCTTCCCCCAATCACAAAAAGGGTCCAGTTTATTCTGCTACTCCCCCCCTCTCCCACATTGTGTCAGTTGGATTGCGGCCACACTGACAGGCACTGGAGAACTCAAAAGTTAAGGACTTGTTGTGACCCTTGAGCAAACTAAAGTCCAAAGGTGTGTGGATTAGGTTGCTTGGCCATGCTAAATTGCCCCTCAGTGTCAAGGGGACTAACAGGGTAAATACATTGGATTATGGGGATCGGGCTTGAGGGGGATTGTGGTCAGTGCAGACTCAATGGGCTGAATGGTCTCCTTCAGACTGTAGGGTTCTAAGATTCTATCAAAAATGGATAGGCACCCTCCAGGCTTCCTTTTCACACCACCTTGACTTTGGTATGAGTGTGGTATAACTATGTAAAGCTAGGATTAAAAGATTTCCAGTGATCTAATGGATCCAGTGTCCCATGGTCCCCTAACATTAACCCCAGCCCAACGCCAGCATCTCCACATCACCCCTAACATTAGCCAACCCTAAAGGTCTGGGTTCAAGTCCCACTCCAGAAATTGAGCACAATTATCAAAACTGACACCAGTGCAGTACTGAGGGAGAAATGTAAAGTTGCTATAGTTCCAGATGACTATTGACTGGTGGCAATTTAACCTGAGGATCTTCACACCTCATTCGAGGGGCAAGGTTGAGCCTTCATGAATGACCTCAGCTGGTATGGGAATTGAACCCGCACTGTTGGCATTGCTAACCAGCTGTCCAGACAACTGAGCTAAACCAACCCAACTATGAGAGTACCCCACCGTCAGAGGTGCTATCTTATGGATGAGATTTAAACTGAAGGCCCAAATGACCTCAGAGAAAGACATAAAAGATCCCATGGCACTATTTTGAAGAAGAGTAGGGGCATTCTCCCCAATATGTTGATCTATATTTATATCCAAATCAACATCACTAGAACAGATTATCTGACTATTATCACAGTAATGTTTGTGGGAGTTTATTGTGTGCAAATTGGCCGCTATGTTTCCCACATTACAATAGTAACCACACTTCAAAATATTTCATTGGCGGTAAAGTGTTCTGAGACGGCCAATAATGGGGCCAGATTAATTGGATATCCCTATCAAATTGCTGACATATACACGATGAATGGCCTTCTTTGTTCGGCATGGTTCTATGGCCTGCAATTATCAAGTCCAAACAGATGGCTACTTTAACTGCAATTATAACCTGTCGTTTTGCTACAATGCAAATCAGATCACTGAGTTTTATTGGACACTTGATATACTCATGATTGCCCAGTGATTATGGTACTGGTCTTGTACACCAGTGTGTTGCAATCCCACTATTCTGAAACTGTATTCAATAAATCTAGTAATTTGTGGGTCAGTGAGATAAAGGTACCTATGAAAACTGACAGGCTATTATAAAAATTCAAATAGTTCACTAAGGTGCTTCAGTGAAAGTAGCCTGCCAACTATACTGACAGCCCGAAATTTGACACAAATCCCAGTCACCATGTCGTTGACTCCTATTGCCCTCTGAAATTACTTCAAAATTCACCCAGTTGCAAAAAAAATCACTACAATGTTCAGTAAGAAGAAAAGTGGGTTATATTATCAGCAACAATTCATTTTTAATGCTATTGTGGGACCCAGATCATCGCAAGGACTGCAACAATCCAAGGGAAAGTTCTCCACCACCACATTCATCAACTATTGATGGACAATGAGTGCAGACTCAATAGCATCACACACATCATGAGAGCAGATGAAAAATTAAATATTGAAGACTAGAAACTTACGTGACTGTTAGGGATTTAGTAGCATGCAGCTGGCACAGTGGCACAGTGGTTAGCACTGCTGCCTCACAGCACTAAGGACCCAGGTTCAATTCTGACCTTGGGTCACTGTCTGTGTGGAGTTTACACATTCTTCCCGTGTCTGCATGGGTTTCCTCCGGGGGCTCTGGTTTCCTCCCGCAGTCCAAAGATGTGCAGGTTGGGTTGATTGACCATGCTAAATTGTCACTAATGTCAGGGGGATCAGCAAGGTAGGTGTGTGGGGTTACGGGAATAGGGCCTGGATGGGATTGTGGTCAGTGCAGACTCAATGTGCTGAAAAGCCTCTTTCTGCATAGTAGGAATTCTATGATTCTAGGGAGCACTTTCATCTTCACTTGCCCACAACTCAGTTGCACTTTTTACCTATTCTGAACACATCAGTGGCACTCACTTCTCCCCTCTTCCAGTTTGCACTCTATTTTTACCTGGCTTAAGATCTCCATTTTATCATCTCTGGCTTCTAACGTCACATACCCTGTGTGACAGTGCATGGAATGGTCACTACATATTGATGCCAAATTTCCTCCTCTCTGGGGTAAGACTGTGAATAAAATTGTATATTTTTTATGAGGTCTTCTTGCTTTATGAGCTCTTTGACTTGAAGGTTGGGGAAGGGAGGTGGCAATCTTTTTTGTACAAATACACATTCTGATTGATGAAAGCGGAGAATCAGTTTTAGCAAAGTTAAGCCAATTTCTAATCTAAACATAATTGCTGCACTCCTATGGTGTTTCAAGTTGCTAGCCTGCACGCTTTTCATAAAAAGGAATGTAATCTGAATACTAGCTGTTTTCTAAAAAAAATTAGAGCGAATACTTTAGAATATGAATTTCAGAGGATTCAGCCATTGTATGGATAGAGATTAAAGGCTTTAGGATCGGATAGTTTGACTTACCATGAGAAACATGTCCTTGATTTTAAATGTATTAAACTGTAGACTACTAACATTGAGATTTTTCACAAGATTTTTTAAATTAATTTGCGGGAACATGTGTGTCACTGGCTGGCCAGCATTTATTGCCCATCCCTAGTTGCCTAAGGGCAGTTGAGAGTCAACCACACTGCTATGGCCCTGCAGTCATATGTAGACCAGACCACGTAAGGACAGCAAATTTCCTTCTCATGAGTGGTGGGTTTTTCCAACAATCGACGATGGTTTCATGGTCATCAGTAGGTTCTTAATTCCGGATACTTTTTTATTGAATTCAAATTCCATCATCTACTGTGGCAGGATTTGAACGCAGGTCCCCAGAACATTAGCTGAGTTCCTGGAGTAAAAGTAATAATACCACTAGACCATCACCTCCCATCTCTTAAACAGTTAACAATTTTGTTGTAGCAAATGCCATTTTGTTAAATTGCACAGCAAGACATGGCAATCAAACTTTTCACTTCAGCTTTTCACTAGAGCCTGGGTTCACTATAAGTAACTTGGTGCCACATGTAGAATAGGAAGTGATTAACTGAGAACATGCAAATTAATTCTGAGTTAGAATTAAGCTCAAGAACAGTACACATTGTCTATCAAATGTACGCAAAAGCCAAAGGCCCCATGTTTTTTGAAAGATCCATTATTGTCAAAATGTGTAAATGGTTTTCCTATAGTCTGCACTTTTGGTGGCATCAGGTGTTGGTTGGTACCAATAACATCAAATGCATTTTCTTGCTCACTACAAAAGGTCTTATTTATATTAACTCACTCTGATGCACCACTGGCTGAGATTTACAAGAGGATGAATGTATAGTGTATACAGATAGGCATATATGGACATGTGTGTGGTCTTTATATCATTCAGAACTGACTACATCTTTGCAGTTCAGGCCAAAGCAGTAATTGCGTCGCAAAGTGTTATCGTCGGAAGGACAAACTTGTAACAAGTTGCTTCCTCATAAATCCACATCACTCCCACTATATGTACTGAAAGGATTTAAGGAATATGCAGGACAGGACATTTCACCCTGTCTAACTGATCAAGGGAGCAGAAAGAAAATGCACATTTTTATAAAGGCATGAAGATGACAAAATAGAAGAAATATCCCTAGAAATTCTTGCATTAAATACAGATAGTATCTTAACATCTGTTATTCAATTTCATGGCTGATGTGTGCTTTACTCCAGTTAAGTGCAATCGAACGATTTATACAACCGAGTAATTGTGCACCAGTGTGATTTATACCAGATACTAAAAAAACAAGTTTGTGATTTATCACACAATAATTACAGATGAGGGAGTCATTCAACCCATCTTAATTCATCCATCCAGAATATCCTAAAGTCCCCATGTTGCAGCATGAAATTGGCCCTTAAATGATTCCATGGTTTTCATCTTTTCTTCTATCTGATCGTCCGTTCCACACATTGATCATTTCTGAGAGATGAAATTCCTGATATCAGCTCTAAATCTTCCCTTTACTAGCCCGAGCCTGTATCATTCAGACAGTTACACTGGGGTCATTTTCTTTCCCCATGCTTTTAACCATCTTGCCTAAGATCAGCTCTCAGTCATTTCTCTTCAAGGCTGAAAACCACATGCTTCTTTTTATCTTGCCTCAGAATTAAGGCTCCTGACACCAGAAGGGGGATTTGAATTCCTTCTGCCTAGCAGACACGGGATGGGATGGCTGTTGAGAGTGAAGATGTGCACTTACCAGCCGTTCGCCACCCCCACAACTATTTTAAAACCATTTTTTTTCTTTGACAACTGAAGTACCTCTGGAACTGGGGCAGCAGTGTCATTAATATATGCAAACGAGAGTCTTATCACAGATTCAATCCACTTTGAGCCTCGCTTTAAAGCACCTCTATCTCAGATGCTTACCAGCATGATGCTATATAGGAATATCTGATCAAATACTCAGAATGGTATCTATTTTCTATGATAATTATAGTGAAGATGCACCTTTTATATATACAGAGATATACCGTACAATTAAGATACAGTATAATGCAATAACAATAGAAACCAATCCAGTTGTGCTGTTTCTTTGGTAGATCATAAGATATATTTCTGCTGGCAGAGAATTCTATTATATTTTTCTGCCTGGAAGTTATTATCAGAAAATCAATTGCAGTGAAAACAAAATAAGAAAACACATGTTTAACAATAAATCTGATCTGGGAAAATAACTATCTGGTAAATGATATTTGCCTCGCACACCATTTTCTCTAAAACGAACGCAAGTGTCGAACTGGTCAAATAGGGATTGAACTTAATTTACTCGGGAATAAATCTGCAGTTTATCTATGCAGCCAATCACCCTTGTCACTGAAAATTGTAATAAAACGCGCAATCTCTTCCAGGCCTCTAACTTAAATATTCTGGTGATGAGGCAGTTGTGATTGCAAAAGGTCGCTGGTCAGATGAAAATTGTATTCAATTCGGGTGAAATTCACGCCTTTCTTTCTCAAAAGCATTAATCATGTCTGCAGACAAAATATTTTCCACAATTTGTGTGTGTGCGTTCAAGATGACTCCAAGACGTTTTTAAATCAAAATGATATCTGCCGTCCGTAAAGCTTTTGAACAGTTGGTGGAAAAGTACGAAAATGTAAAACCTTTGGTGGAAGCGGTCTTCCTCCAACTGAAATTCATTCCATGGCATGCATGGTGGCAGATGTGCAAGTGACCTACCATCTTCGAGAGGTTACTTTGAACCCAGTATATAGCACTGCTTCCCATTTACCAATTCATTTTCTCCCTCTCCTACTTCCTCTGAAGCTCCATCTATCTTTCCTCCCCAGCCACACCAGCTGAATGGTAAATCATATGCTGCCACTCAATGGTTTAGTGTGTCAGTACATTTAACGTGGCACAATGGAGTCGTTTCTAAGGTGTTGAGATTTTATACATTTAATGGGTTTACAAAACCCTAAACAAAGACCCAAAAATAATCCGAATCACTTTTGTGCAAGCTGCAAACCTTACAATCCTAAAAATGAACAGTGGGGGGTTACCATATGACACATATTAATGCGATTCCAACAATTTTTCATTCACTTCAAAAAGATTAAATCAACCTGCATAACAATGTGAGTGTTATAGTGGTAGCATACAAAACATGCATTTTACAAAGTAGAACAGGCAGCACGGTGGCACAGCGATTAGCACTGCTGCCTCACTCAAGTTTAATTCCAGGTCACTGTCTATGTGAGTTTGCACATTCTCCCCATGTCTGCATGAGTTTCCTCCGAGTGTTCCAGTTCCCTCCCACACTCCAAAGATGTGCAGGTTAGGCGGATTGGCCATACTAAATTGTTCCTTAGCATCCCAAGATGTATAGGTTAGGGGGATTAGCCATGGTAAATATATGGGATTACAGAAATAGCGTGATGAGTGTGGACCTGGTTAAGATGGTCTGTTGGAAAGTTGTGCAGACTCCATGAGCTGAATGGCCTCCTTCTGTAGGGATCCTATGAAAGTAGCATGGCCTGGCTTCATCACAGGAAGTCACAAAGCATCATGCTGCAGAGGCAGAACAGATCCTCAGTCTGTAGCAGTAGCTTTAATTTCATGAGGTAAAAGTGATAAAACAGTCACCTGCTATATTCATTTGCATTTCATCTACATAAGATGAAACCCAATCCATCAAATGAATGTGACTTCCCACTGCAACTCTGAACAGGCAGCTCAAGGAGTGAACTGTCATTTAGGAGTACTCCTGGATTTTGACCCCATATTGGTACCTCATACCCGATGCAGTTGTTGAAGTGTAGTTGCCAGGGTGTGCATTCACTCTATAATTAATAACTGAGAGCGGGTGGACTCAAAAGGTTTAAGGACCAAAAGATGCCCTCCAGCACTGAAAAGGCACCAACCTGCCAATGTAGATAAGAGAGAGAGAGAGAGATAGATGGCTGTGCCTTCTGTAGAGCTTTAACATAGTTAAGTTCAAAGGCAGGTCGAATCCATCTAACTGCCTTGTTCTGGCCTTAATAGGCAGCTAAACGTTAATTGGAAAATTCAAGCTGGCAAGTCAGTGTACACGTCCATTAATTGGCCTAATAGCCCTCCCCACTTATGGACGGGTAGCTGTCACCCAACCCACCGATCCTCTGAAATGAAAATAACTGGGGGGATGGGAGACTGGCACGTTGATTGGTCAAGGGATAATGCAGGCCCGCCGTCTCTGGCAAACAAAATTTCTGTCCCCTGTGTCCCACTGGCTTCCTGCCAATGAGTTAAAATTCCCTCTTTTGGAATCGACTTCATGACTTCTCTGTGTGCTGCCTCCAGTCTTTGAATGTCTCCACTGTATCTAAGTAACAGGGTTTAAGGAGTGCTCTAACAATAGTAAAGTATAATTTAATCGCTTCTTTCTAGGATTTGTATTCTAGTCTTTCTGACTATATAATTCAGAATTTCTTTGGCTAAATTTATTCCATAGAAGAAGCAAAGATACCCTGAAGAGAAGTAGGAGGCTCATTCAATCTGCACTGACTCTCTGAAAGAGTATTCCACCCCCTCCAATACCCCCTCCCCAATCCTCATTGCCCCACACATTTACCATGGCTAATCCACCTAGTCTACACCTCTTTGGTCCGCAAGGGGCAATTTAGCATGGCCAATCCACCTAAGCCACACATCTTTGGACATCAAGCGGGAATTTAGCATGTCCAATTCACCTAATCCGCACATCTTTGGACGCCAAGGGGCAATTTAGCATGGCCAATCCACCTAATCTACATTTCTTTGGACACTATGGGTCAATTTAGCATGGTCAATCCATCTAACCTAATTCTCTTCAGACCCCATGAGCAATTTAGCATGGCCAATCCACCTAACTTGCACTCTTTGGACACCAAAGGGCAATTTAGCATGGCCAATCCACCTAACCGGCACTCTTTGGACACCGAAGGGCAATTCAGCATGGCCAATCCATCTAACCTCCATCTCTTTGGACACCAAGAGGCAATTTAGCATGGTCAATCCATCTAACCTGCACATCATTGGACATTAAGAGGCAATTTAGCAGTGCTAACCACTTGTGCCACGATTCTCTGAAGAAAACTTTACATGAATTCTTGGAGGTCCACTGGATACTATTTGGGCATTTTAGAGACAGCTATGACTTTGCAGAGTTGTTCACAACTTGCTCAAAATCCATTGGCTGGAAAGTCTCCACTGAGTCATGGTGACAGGAAGCCAAATTCGCAACTCACATATAACAGGCGCAGTTCCTGTTCTCAGCCCAATAGCAGGATAGAATGATTAATTCTATATATTTCAGCAAAAAAATTAAAATGTAAATAAAAAATAGTTTCTAGTTAGATTTTTCTTGCGATTTACTGAAAAAGAGAAATGCTGTCGAAGCTTTTCATCTTGCACTCATCAGGACAGAACACTGATTGTGGAGGGAACAACAAGTTATACAGCATGAGAAAAGAGTGCTGCTTGGTTGGCAAATGTACATTGATTGTAGAGGTGCTGCCATGGAAAATGCACCAAGGAACAGTTAACTGCCGATGAAAAGTTTCAATAGTGTGACTCTTTTTTCAGCTCAAGTTCTGCCCTGCCCAGCAAAAATTTTATTTCTTAACCATCAGTTCCTTATTCAAATAATAATCCAAAACTCAAATTTTGCATTCAATTTGTTCAGTTCAAAATTAAAGGTTTCAAATCAGATTAGAGGAACAACTTCACACAAACGGCAATAAAGGAACTCAAATAATCTTGCCTGAAATGCCATTTATGATAACTATCCTTCTTTCTAATTGAGTATAGTGGAATTCTTTTACTCTGAAATGTTACAGGCTATGGCAAAATTACATGAAAAGGAGAAGAGATTCCCTACATTTGTAGTTATGCTAATCATTACTGCACCGAGATTCTGAATTTAATTACAAAAGGCTCCTTTTAACAAAGATCATTATAATACCTATCACTGGAGTTGTATTAAATACATAATTGTTCCAGCACTGATGTGCTAATCAGTTGTTGTGTAGTTTTGTGAAACTGTTTGGGTTCAAACTGGCAATAATTCCTCATTTCAGCAACAAAGACAAAATAGCTGGAATGCCAAACTGAAAAGGATCAATTGTACTTTATTTGTAAAAGATACGTGGTCTTATTCCTTTGATTAATGAGCCATCCACGCTTGCAATGAACTAGACTTCAAGGGACCCATTTAAAAAGATTGAATGACTGAGGCTAGAAAATATATCAGCAAAGGTAATCTGAAATCTAACATGATGTTGGCAATCCTTGGAAGATTAACACACAGTATTCCAGCCTCTTTCTGGATCTTTTTTGTTCCACCTCGAACTGCTAGTAAATTTCAGTTCACCAACTGCTGTTGCATACATCGAACCCTATCATTTTATATATCCGTGGCACAGTGGTACCATAGTTAGCACTATTGCCTCATAGCAGCAGGGAAGCGGGTTCAGTTTCGGCCTTGGGCCTGTGTGGAGTTTGCACATTGTCAGCGTGGGTTTCCTCCAGGTGCTCCTGTTTCTTCCCACAGTCCAAAGATGTGCAGGTTAGGTGGATTGGCCACGTTAAATTGCCCCTTAGTGTCCCAGGATGTGTAGGTCAGATGGATTAGCCGTGGGAAATGTATGGGGTTCCGGGGAGAGGGCCTAGGTAAGATCCTCTGTCAGGGAGCTGGTGCAGATTAGATGGGCCATATGGCCTCTTCTGAACTGTAGGGATTTTATGATTATGGCACAATTTCACATCAATCAAATGTTTATAAATGATGTGTTTATTACCCCCAGGCAGGTGACATGAATTTAGTAAAATTATAAAATATTTATCTGTGATTAAGGGAATATTTAATAGCAGCAAGCTGTTAGTATAATATTGTGAGCTCTGGCGAGTCGCAATTAACAAATGGTTACAGTCAATAGTCATCTGGTGGCATAGAACCTGTGTATTGCTGAAAAATGGACATGTCGAAACTTTTCATTGGGCACTCATCAGGACACTTTGCAAGAATGCCAGATGAAGGAGAAAACAACAATTTATAGTGTATGAGAAAAGAATGCTGACTGGTTGGCAAGTGGACTCTGATTGGCAGAGACATTGTCATGGAGAATACATAAATTGATTGTGACCAACAGATAACCGCCAAGCATTTTATGAAATGTAAACCAAGCAGTTTGACTCTGATTAAGGGAATGGCCTGGAAAATGAATCAGCAAATGGATGTCATTTACTTTGTTTGGCTGAAACAGGCACAATATGTGTAAATGTTCTTTCTGTCTGCAAAGAACAGAGCCCTGTGCATTAATATATGTAACTTTCAGTACATGCAAATGCGCTGCCCTGCGAGCCTGGCTGACAATCTTAAATCAGTTGTCAATCTAATTCTTGGCACACTAATGAATATTTAGCAAGTGTTGTCCAACCATAGAGTTACGTCTAATGTTGAACACTGAGTTTTGCTTGCAGGCTTGTATATCAAAAACAATGCTGGGTCCATGTGCTTGTTTGACATTGCTAGGCTATTCACCAATGTTTCACTTAAGGAAGCCACAGGTATTTGAACTGTAGTGCAGTATCATGGTGGTTCAGACCAGTGACCATCGTAGTACTCAATGAAATTCTGAAATCAGCAGCTCATGCAGTTGAGTTCAAGTTTAACAACTCCATGTATGCCCAAATAGATAGTGTTGCCATTGTACCCCACTCTCAGCCCAACTCTCACAAACATCTTTGTTGGGTTCTATGAGAAACTTGTTTCCAATGGATGACACCTAACACCCTGCCCCTAGCGTATTTCCAATATGTGGATGATTTGTTTGCTCTATTTAAATTTGCAGCAACATGCAATAACTTCCTTGCATGTCCTGATAGGTTCCATCCTTTTCACATTTGAAATGGAGTAGTCAAATTAATGCTCCTTCCTTGATATATTGGTTGAATGTCATCTCCATGGCAGCACCTCTACCAATCTGAGTCCACTTGCCAACTAATCAATATTCTCTTCCCATCCAGTATAAATTGTTGTTTTCCCCTTATATTGGTATTCTTGCGAAGTGCTCTGATAAGTGCCAGATGAAAGGCTTCAACATGTCTCTTTATTCAGCAGTAGCAGTGAATCCCAAAGTAACATTAATTGATTCACTGGAGTTATTGCGAAGGAAAGAGATCAGAGAGATGACAATTTCGTTTACATTTTATTGAAAAAGACTGAAAGGATGTATTTTTACTTTCCGATTTAATGTGTGAATATTTCATCTTAATCATGAAACTGTCTAGAGCTGATATTCAAACAGAGAAACCCCAAAATCTCAGAACCTGTCCACAGTGGCAAAGTGTAGATTTACAGAGACTCCTCCGTCTCAACATAATGGCACCTTCCTGCTTTAGCTCCAGTGGTGAAGCATAAATAGGAATCTCATCATGTGCTAGGAGCACATGAAGCAAAATGACATACACTCTCCATTAAATCAGGTAGGAATGCTTCTGTCAATCATGTGATTAAGCTTTCTTCACTGGAACAATTATTTTAATTTTTTCTCCTTAAATGATTTTATGAAATTTTACATATAATTGGACAAATTATAGATCACTTTAACCTCTTGTGATTACTGTCATTTTAAAAATATCACCTTTCATTCTACATTTCATTTATTGATATTTAATAATGTGGGTTTTCTTTAAGTTTTAAAGTTTACTTATTAGTGTCAAAAGTGTGCTTACAGTAACACTGCAATTAACTTACCGTGACAATCTCCTAGTCACCATATTCCAGCGCCTGTTCGGATACACCGAGGGAGAATTTGGCACAGCCAATGCACCTAACCAGCATGTCTTTCGGGCTGTGGGAGGAAAAGGTAGTCATGATGTGGAGATGCCAGTGTTGGACTGGGGTAAACACAGTAAGAAGTCTTAACGACACCAGGTTAAAGTCCAACAGGTTTATTTGGTAGCAAACGCCACTGGCTTTCAGAGCACTGCTCCTTCATCAGGTGAGTGGGGAGTTCTGGTCACAAACAGGGCATATAAAGGTGTACGCAGTTCACAGAACACTGATTAGGATGTGAGTCTTAATTAGCTGGAGAAGCTACAGCATTGCAATGAATGGGTCACTGCAAGAGTGCCGATTTGTCATAGCGGAAATCAGCATCGTACAGTGGCTCCGCACTGCCAGCCTCCTGATTACTGGCCAGTTTGATTGCTGCCCAGCACAGCAACGCACCACCCCCCCCAACTATCCCTGGCCATGTGACAACTCCCCCCCCTCCCCCCCATCCCACCCTCCAATTGCTGACCTTCCAGATGTCTACGGGCCAGCCCTGACGTCCCCCCCCAATCCTGGCCCACCTCGATCTCCACCCACCTCAGCAGTCCTGACCTCCGAATCCCCATCTCCCCTCCCAGCATCCCCAACCCACCTAGCAGGCTGACTGCACCCACCCCCCCCATTGTCCGGTGAGCAGTGTCAAGGTGCCCCTGTGCATTGCCACTTTGTCCCTTGGGCAGTGCCAGGGTGCCAGACAGGCAGTGCCAGGCTGGCAATGCCCTGGGGGCACCCCTCACCTAATCCCAGAGCTTCTGGTAGGGTCTCCATGGTCCCCCCTTCACTCCAGCGGGTTGCCAGCTCCCCCCTATAGAAATGCAGAGGGATCTGGGTGTGCAAGTGCACAAGTCTTTGAAGGTGGCAACACAGGTGGAGAAGGTTGCGAAGAAAGCTTATGGTATGCTAGCCTTTATGGGAAGGGGTATAGAGTACAAGAGCTGGTGTCTAATGCTGCAGTTGTACAGAACATTGGTTAGACCGCATTTGGAGTACTGCGTCCAGTTCTGGTCACCTTACCACCGGAAGGACCTGGAGACCCTGGAGAGAGTGCAGAGGAGGTTTACCAGGATGCAGCCTGGTATGGAAGGACTGGGTTATGAGGAAAGATTGGGTAAATTGGGGCTGTTTCCCTTAGAAAGACGGAGATTGAGGGGAGATCTAATAGAGGTGTATAAGGTAATGAAGGGTATAGATTAAACAGTGGCAGGCTTTTTCCTAGATTGGAGACAAATATCACAAGGGGCCACAGGCTTATGGTGAGGGGGGAGAGGTACAATTTGGGTGCTAGAGGGAGATTTTTCACACAGAGGGTCGTGGGGGTATGGAATGCACTGCCAAGTAAGGTGGTGGAGGCAGGCACACTGGACTTGTTTAAGGTTTACTTAGATAGACACATGAGCAAAATAGGGATAGAGGGTTATAGGAGACTGTTTTAAATAAGGATCAGAGCCTCGGGACGTCCCTGGAAATCAACTGTTACATGTGTTGATGTTTTGCTCTTTTACTCCGCAGGTGCGCCGGTCCACCCTGTTGTCTAACGAGGGGCATACACACGATGGGTCGTGCATGGGCTGCTCTTGGATGTTTCAAGAGTAGCCTAGTACTTCGCGTCGTTTGTGTATGCTTAAAACTGGACCAGCAGATGGGCACCACAACAGTTCAGTGACAAATACTGTTTGCTGTGCAGATACATGGATCTGGGCCAGTGTCTGTGGGAGTTTGCGCATTCTCCCTGTGGTTGCGTGGAATTCCTCCGGGTGCTCCGGTTTCTTCCCACACCCCAAGGATGTGCTCTTAGACTGATTGGTGTAACAAATTGTCCCTAAATTATTCTCCCCTTAATCTGGTTTCCAATGGGGGTACCGTAAGCATAGACATGGGTCAAGGGTGGAGGAGGAAAAACACATTGTTAAGAGGGCGGCGTGGGCTCGTTGGGCCGAAGGGCCTGTTTCCTGTGCTGTGTTGTTCTTTGTTCTTTGTTCTTAGTCAATGCTGGAGTTAAATACTCCTGGCGGGGAGGGGAGAGGCTAGCGGGGCTGGCAACCTCAGTCCCGGGCCTGCCCACAAGATGTAAATCAGGATTTAAATATTTTAATCAGCTCGGCTCCGATTTCTGGTGTGGAGCTGACGCTGTTGGGGATCGGAAGCGCGCGGGGGCCGTGGTGCCCGGTAGGAATCCCACTAAACAGCCTCCGCTTATGTGTCCCAGCCCACTGAACTGCTCCTGTAAAAGCAACCCTTTAAAATCCAGAGAAGAAATGTCTGTCCCTTGTCAGGCTAGACTGCAATACCTCATAGATTCAATTACAGGAAATAGATCAGCAAAGTCAATCTGGAATCTGCAACAGCCACTGATAATTCACAAGAGGTTGACACATCCCAATGTCAGGTCGATTGGGCGAAATCAAGTGACCAATCTTTACACCTATCAAGTAAATAAATGTCACCTGCATAATCTCCAGTCTGCCTCAATTCTAAAATGGAACTGTGCCACATGTCAGAATGTAATAAATCAGAGGATTGACGGTACAGAATGGGGCCAAAGTACGAGTTTTCAGGACCAGGAAATAGTAACAGAATTAAATTGCTTCTTGTACTGATTCTTCCAAACATGTCAGTGGAAAGACTGCAGATAATTGAGGGAATGCGCTTAAAACCATTTGTCTGTTTGTCATGTAAGCTGCGAGTTTTGGCAACTGTGTCCATCGGAGAGGAATTAATCCTCGGGGATTTTCGGAGCACCTCAGTTAAATGCGAAACACTGCGGATTCTGGAATCTGAAACAAAAACAGAAAAATGCCGGAAAATCGCAGCAGGCCTGAGAGCAACTGTGGATAGAGAGTAGAGTCAATAGTTCGAGTCTAAATAACCCTTTGTCAGAGCTGAGAGGAAAGAAAGTCCAGTAAGTAGTCTCACAACACCAGGTTAAAGTCCAACAGGTTTATTTGGTGGCACGAACTTTCAGAGTGTCGCTCCTTCTTCAGGTGACTGAGTCACCTGTTGGACTATTACCTGGTGTTGTGAGAGACTTCTTACAGTGCTTACCCCAGTCCAATGCCGGCATCTCCACATCAGGAAATAGAGTCAGCAGAGATTTATATTATGAGGGCAGGAAGGGTGGGATTGGACAAAGGGAATGTAAATAAGTACATGGTGAAGGAAACAAACAGAAATTCTGTACAAGAGAAAAGCAGTACTTCTTCAGGGAAGGCAATCCTAGGAGAGAAGTGGCAGTGAGTTAAGCACCTTTGTCCAATTCCACCACCCCCCTCCCCCACTTTCCGTCCTCTCAGCTCTGACAAAAGATCATCTAGACTCGAACCGTTCACTCTATTACTCTCTCCACAGATGCTGTCAGACCTGCTGAGATTTTCCAAAATTTTTCTGCCTTTGTTTGGATTTGTAAAGATTATGGTGGGGCAGTACAGTGGCACAGTAGTTAGCACTGCTGCCTCATAGCGCCAGGGACCCAGATTCGATTCCCAGCTTGGGTCACTGTCTGTGTGGAGCCTTCATGTTCTCCCTGTGTCTGCGTGGGTTTCCTCCGGGTGCTCCAGTTTCCTCCCACAGTCCAAGGATGTGTGGTGGATTGGCCACGCTATATTGCCCCTTAATGTCAGAGGGACTAGCTAGAGTAAATGCATGGAGTAGGGGGATAGGGGCTGGATGGGATTGTGGTCAGTGTAGACTCAAAGGGCTGAATGGCCTCCTTCTGCACTGTCGGATTCTATGATTCTATATTTGGTTTGCAGCAGTTCTGAATGCCCAGTCCTACCATCATTGGGTAGAGCTGAAGGAGCATTTGTGTGAAATAATAATTTACATTAACACAGCGCCTATTATATTTTTGGAACGTCTCAAAGCCCTTCCTGGCTACTGGATTACCATTGTTAGGGTGTGTAAAAACTCTACAAGCAAGAGTGGTGTTAAGTGTCGGGATGAATGTTGGCCGGGCCACCAGTAATACTCTTTTGAAAAATGCCATGAGATCCAATTTTCCACCTGGATGGAGCCCGAGCTGAACATTTCCACTGATGGTGCAATACTCTCTGTAGTTGAAGATTTTGGCTGGAATTTTGCCAGCACACCCACCCCAGAATCGGGGCAGGCAAGCTCGCAGAATGGCATTCTCCATCTGCCTGGGTCAGGATCATGCGAGCCTCGGGTGGGTGGGGCAGTAAAATTCTGGCATATATGCTAAATTCTTGTGGCCAGACTTTCACTCCTGGCATGAGTACCTCAAGTCAGGAAATTTCCAGATTTGCAGACCCACCTCAGTTTACTGGTCCTCAACAGGTCAGACTTTTACTATGAGGGGGAAGGGGTGGGATTGAGTCGACCCTGCCAAACCCAGAAGCAGATCCCACGCATCCATGGGGGAGGTGCTATATCAGGCTGGTTAGAAAACCTGCCTCTTTTCCCTCAGGCTTTGCCCCAGTTGTTTTAATAGTTGTTAGCCTTCACCTGTTACATGCTCTCACCCACTTCCCCTACATACAGCTCATGCCCCCTCATATCCCAACTCCCACCCCACGCATATGCTCGCTCATACCCCCATGCCACCTCCATAGCCACTCGACCAATATCCATCATGGACAGACCCCAGGAGCCATATGGAGATGAAAACCATGAACTTCCAGAAATCCTTCCCACTGCCAATAAAAACTGAATCTGTTGCAAAGTGGGGGAGAAGTTCCTCATCTGGGTCCCGCCCACCATTTTTAAAGATCCACAGAAACTTCCCGACTCAGCGAAAACCTAGCCCTTGAAGTGAGGTTGGAACCTATGGCTGTCTTTGGGATAAGAGTCAAGTTTTTACTGTTATTTAAGTACCAAAAACTGAAACATATTAAGTATATATAATTTTTCTTTTTAATAGTTACTGCAAATGGCATTCAAATTAGGAACAGTTCAATGCTAATTTGTAAAGCTCATTATTTTTAAGATGAAGTGAGATATAAATGAAATGTTGTTTAACACAAAATTGCACTGTTGTTTGGTATTGAGAAGTATAGAGCCACATTACAGTACTTGTGCAGTGCTAATCTGATTCCAATCTCTATGCCCATAATGTTAACAGGGACTGTGAGCAAATCCTAATGTGAAATCTGTACAAAGACACTGAGTTCAAGCTTGGTATATCTTAAAGTGCCATTGCAAAAGCACAATGACCCCCAGTGCGAGTTCCTAATCATATTGCAGACAGTTGAAATAATATCACGCTCCACCCTTTCATTACACTGGTTGCTGCTGATAACTCGAATGCCATTTTTTATGCTGACTCGCACTATCTATCACTTTAGCAGCTGTCACTGGACGAACAGTGGGGGCTGGGGAAGGGGAGGGGGCGGATTGGTAGCAGGAGGTCAGAAAGATCAACATGAGTCAATTGACTGATTCCAGCTTTCAGCGACAAGTGAAAATTGGCTGGATGAATTGTGTTTGACTGATTTAGAGCTACTCCGCCAATCCTTTGTTTGATTTCACGAGCCAATGCGAACTGTGGCTGGAGCTAACATTAGCAAGTTAGCTGCTGCTTGTCAACTGGGTACCTGAAAATTGAACAACCCACTGTGCAGCACATTAGCAACGCAGTGAAGTTGTCACTTTACCCTTCTATGTTGGGAGCCACGCAGGCTGCAGATTTGAAAGCTAAAGAACACAGACGTGTTGCTGCTGGCAGTGCTGGATTTTCACAAAACAGTGTAGTCCCTGGTGAAGGTTTTCCTTCCTGTAGGCTGGTAAGATGTAATTTTACTCTAACTTGCCCATGATGAATTGTCACAAGCGGAAAGGAGTTGATACCAACTCATGTGGTTCCTATTTTAAATGAGTGCAGTGACAATTTGGCAGAGCTTAGGGGACCATGAGCCCATAAGATATAGGAGCAGAATTAGGCCATTCGGCCCATCGACTCTGCTCCACCATTCAATCATGGCTGATATGTTTCTCTATCCAATTGTCCCACCTTTACCCCATAACTTTGATCCCCTTATCAATCAAGATCCTAACTATCTCAGTCTTAAATACATTCAATGACCTGGCTTCCACAGCCTTCTGTGGCAATGAAATCCATACATTCGCCATCCTCTGGTGAAAAAATTCCTCCCCATCTCAGTTAGAGTCGTAAAGGTTTACAGCATGGAAACAGGCCTCTTGGCCCAACTTGTCCAAACTGCCCTTTTTGTTTAAACACCCAAGCTAATCCCAATTGCCTGCGCTTTGGCCCATCCCTCTATACCCATCTTACCCATGTAACTGTTTTTTTCTTTATTCTTTCTTGGGATATGTGCGTCACTGGTAAACATTTATTGCCCACCCATTGCCCCAGCTTTGCAGTTAAATGTCAACCACATTGTTGTAGACCTGGAGTCCCTCTGTGGCGGCACAGTGGTTAGCACTGCTGCCTCACAGCGCCAGGAACCCCAGCTCGATTCCCAGCTTGCATCATTGTCTGTGGAGTTTGCACATTCTTCCTGTGTCTGTGTGGGTTTCCTCCGGATGCTCCAGTTTCCTCCCACAGTCCAAAGGAGTGTGGTGACCAGGGGATTTTCACAGTAACTTCATTGCAGTGTTAATGTAAGCCTACTTGTGACGCTAATAAATAAACTTGAAACAGTGACAATCCTAGAGAGTGTGGAGGGGGTCAAAAGAGATGGAGGTGAGATAAAGCTGTGTGTGTGCACACGTGGAACATCTATTAGAGAATGTTGCCAAAGGACAGCACGTAGGTGAAAAATAGGAAGGGGGGAATTCAATGAGAGATCCTTGGGGTGCACCAGAGGTAATGGTACAGCGGCAGAAAGAAAAGCCAGTGCTGGTAATTGTCTGGCTGTGGCTGAGTAGATAATAAAATGAGGTGAGTGCAGCAGCATCCAGCCAGACAACAGTGGTGAGGTATTAAAGGAGAATTTAATAGTCAAACATGCCAAATGCAGCAGAGAGTTGAGGTCGGCCTGGAGAAATTGGTTCAGCTTTGTTGCACTTAAGACATCACTTGCGACTTTGGTATGGGCTGCTTCAGGACTGTTTCAGTGGCAGGATCCTAGTTGCAGGAAATCAGAAATGGACATAGACTTGAGAGGCAACAACATTCTCAAAGGACTGGAAAAGGAAAAGAAGGTTGGAAATGGGATGGGAGGTGGCAAGGACAGTGGAGACACAGATAGATATTTTGATGATGGATGTGATGTCCGCAGTGCTGAATGGGAGGAGAGGGGAACCGTACCTGAGGAGAGAGAACTAACAGGGGAGTGAAGAAGGTTAAGGTTCAGAGAGAAAGTGAAGGGTCTCCTCAAGGAGATAGGAGAGAGGGAAAATAATAGGGTGAGAAGAAGAAGGGACGACATCAACAGGCTGTGCCATTGCAGGAGAACTGCAAGCGTGAGCCCTTCTCCAGCATTGCATGTTAAATCTGTGATTTATCCTCTTTCCAATGGTTAGTACAGTATCATGATAATATTGTAATGGTATTATAATATATTGTAATGTCCGGGGAAAAATAAATTTGCATGGGAAAAGCTTAAAATTTGAAACGGAATATAAGACATAAAGTGTAAATGTACAGTACCAGTAAGAACAGCTAAACCATTTTTCATAATGTAACAAATGGAAATATGAGTGTGGTGCAGATTGCATTAATCCCATGAATAGTGAGTAACTGTGAGTAAGGGGGCACGGTGGCACAGTGGTTGGCACTGCTGCCTGACAGCGCCAGGGACCTGAGTTCAATTCCCAGCTTGGGTCATTGTGTGGGTGGAGTCTGCATGTTCTCCCCGTGTCTGCAGGGTTTCCTCCAGGTACTCCGGTTTCCTCCCACAATCCGAAAGACGCGCTAGTTAGGTGCATTAAATTCTTCCTCAGTGTACCCTTACAGGCACTGGAGTGTGGTGATTCGAGGATTTTCACAGTAACTTCATTGCAGTGTGAAGTAAGCCTACTTTGTGACAGGGTAAATAAGCTGAAACTGAGAAAGGGACCAGTGCGCTTGCGTCGATCTCGGTGCTCACAGATCGGCACATGTGCAATGGCCCACTCAGCGCTATCTGCTGGCCTCCCGGGTAGGAATAGGCCCTGCCCACAGATTTCTAACGTGATTTATGTTGGTGCACTCAGCAGTGCACAGAGTGTGGGAGATTCTTCTCTAAGCTCCCACAGGAAAGAAACAGTGTGATTTACTCCAGTTTTCATGTAAATTCAACACTCTTGGGAGAATCGCTCTTTTCCATTATGTAATTACAGTCTTGTCATTGATTTCTCATGGAGGTTGTTAAAATCTCTTGTACTTATCCCAGGCAAAATATTGAACTATATTTATTTTAATTTTAACTGTCTGCAAATGTGTAATTAATAGGTTTGAAGTCTTGTATTAATCGATCTTCAGGTGTTATTTTTAACTCAAGCGTACATTTAGGTTAGATTATTAAAAACATAACTCCTTCCTGATGCTGTTTTATAATCCATATTAAAATATTAATCTTGATGTTGTTGTATATTAAAAAGATTTTCATCTGGATTTGGTGGCTGTTGACCTTAAAGAAGGCTGCCCAGAAAGATCAAATGATATTTGATCTTTCCCTTTCCCAATGACAGTTTAAATCTGGTGCCAACAGAATCTCCAGGCATCTGGCAGCAGTGTTGTAGGCACACAAGCTAAGCAGCCAATGACATTGTAGTATTCTCACAGACAGTAAACCAGGAATTTAAAGGATTGAAGCACTTTCCATTTAAAATTTTGGATCGCAAAATAAATGATTGTAATTAGATTAAAATAAATGATAGAATATCGTAAATAAGCCTTAAAAATAAACTTTTTTAAAAAATAAGTGGATATTTTTATTATAGCAAAAAACTTAACATTGCACAAATTTAAAAAGTAACTTTTGGGAGCCAGTCAGCAATAATTATGGTCTCAGTACACCGTTAAAAATTCAGTTACACTTCAGTCAACAAGGTGTAACTTTTTCAAGTTTTTTTAAAGCAAAGTTAACAGCATAAACTGAAAGTTTAGTGAATTCACTGATTCCTTAGGGATTTATCATCAGATAGAGTGAAATAGCAAAGACAGGTTATTTTTAAATGACGTATTGCTATGTTTATAAAGCATAAAGGGCAGGAGATTTAAATGTCTTGCCAGCTGGATAGTTACAATGAGTTTATCCGCTTCTTACACACATGCCTTTCCCAAAGGGCACCTTACCTCGCCTAGTGATGTCCCTGGACCTACCCAAGAGGGCACCCTTAACTCCAGTAAGTTTAGATCTTCTCCTGAAGAGCATAAAGCCTGCAAGTTGTGTTTTAGGCAGCCCACTGGTGAAAATTGGAGCTGATTGAAGGCAGCTACACTTTTATATGTGCAGCTCCCTCCATAAGCCAAGGATGTGCTTACTAAACCCATTGCCATAACCCCTGTGAAAATGGTGGGTTTGCAGGGGCAGGATTTCAAGAATTGTGGCTTTGGCACCATTTTGGCTGCATCAGAGAAACCCTCCATGCCGTGAAAATTCAGGCCTGAGTCATCCTCAGCTATGCAGCATACAACACTTCTGCTGAAGATTTATGATAACTTCTCCAACTCAATGATTTAAAGCACCCGAAAAACTAAGCTGTAATTAAAATGCAGAGGGGAGAGAAAGAAAATTCCTGATTGGTGCTCTCAGTGTGATTACAAGTCAGAATAATTTTCAAGTTTCTGAAAGATTCTTTGGGATTGAAGAGAGAAAATTGGACACTTGGGCAAGACTGTGAAGAAACCAACTCTTTGTTTGTGCTGCCATCCAATGGCCAAATAGGTAGATTACAGGCAGAAGGGAAAGATGCTGGAAACACTGGAAAAATTTGTGGAGAAAGTCATAATGCTCACATTTCAAATAGATAATTATGTTATAATTAGGATACAATTATAGTAAATAAGACTTAAAGGACTGGCATTGTTTCACTTGTGACAACTATATAGGGTCCTCATAGAATCCCTACAGTGCAGAAGGAGGCCATTCAGACCATCAAGTACATACCGACCCTCCAACAGAGTATCCTGGTATTTGCCCCTCTTGTCCCTTAACCTATATATCTTTGTAAGGGGCAATTTAGCCTGGTCAATCCACCGAACCTGCATGTATTTGGAGTGTGAGAGGAAACTGGAGCACCCAGAGGAAACCCACACAGAGACGGGGGGAACTTTCAAACTCCACACAGACAGTCACCCAAGGGCTCACCTGCGTTCCTGACTCTGTGAGGCAGCAGTGTTCACCACTGTGTCACCATACCGCACAGAAGTGTCTGAAAAAAAACTAAAATATTAATGGTGTGTAGAACTTGCCCCCTGCAATTTGAAAATGTAGTTTTCTATTTGTGAAACTGCCCACACGTGATTTAGTTATTTAAGTGCTTTCCCACTGTAAGCTGATATAAAACTGTCCAAAGGAGCGTACCTGACAGAACAAAAAAGTTGGTTTTCTCCAATTATACTTCTCTTTATTAATAATAATTGACACAATCAGGGCTCTGATCAGTTAGCCTGCGATAAATATTCACTTTTTTTTTGTTCATTCATGGGTCATGGGCATCACTGACTGGCCAGTATTTACTGCCCATCCCTAGTTGATAGCATGAACATGGTGGACTGAATGGCCTACTCCTGTGTTAGATGGATGTCATAGAATCCTACAGTGCAGAATGAGGCCATTCAGCCCATTGAGTCTTCAATGACCACAGTCCCACCCAGGCCCGATCCCTATAACCCCATGCATTTACCCTAGCTAGTCCCCCTGACACGAAGGCATAATTTAGCATGGCCAATCCACCTAAGCATATCTTTGGACTGTTTCGAGTCTGTGTGAGTCTTCTTTAGAACGAAGAAGAGTCACACAAGCGCGAAACAACTTCTCTCTCCATAAATGCTGTCTGACCTGCTGAGTTTTTCCAGCATTTTTTGTTTGTACTTAAGTTAGATGAAGTTCAGCGTTGGCTTTCTAAGTCTCCTCCCAGACGTTGGTTGCATTTTCAGAAGAGGAATGATCTAATAATGGCCTTAAACGTGTGGTCAAAATGGAGTCAGTATCAGACTGAATGACAGGATACAGAAAGACTAATGTTAATGGAAGTATGAAGGTCCACATAAACAAAACCAGAGACAGAAGGCAAGTTTCAAGACAATGTTCCTGGAGATGGTTCACGGTGGGAGATATGTATGTAATCCTTTTCTTAGCAAAAACTCGAGTTGACTAGACTAAGCAAGTGACACATGGCACATCTAAATGTTGTGACTTCATCCTCAGAGATGCCAATCGGGCTGTCACTCAAAATGATCGAGGTAATCAAAAGATGTGCGGGTTAGGTGGATTGGCCATGCTAAATTGTCTCTTGGTGTCCCGGGATGAGTAGGTTAGAGGGATTAGCAGAGTATATATGTTGGATTACAGGGATAGGGCCTGGGTAAGATTGTTGTTGATGCAGATTCGATGGGCCGAATGCCTCCTTCTGCACTGTAAGGAATCTGTAATTCTATTCTAATTAAGGAGGTTTATTTGAAAACCAAATAGTAATGTGCTAAGGCCCTCAGTTTTCAGTTCTTAGTTCTGAGGTTTGCTCTAGTTCTGTTAGCTGAATAATTAAGTGCTGTCTAATTAAGTTTAGTTAAATTTAATGACAATTGAAATGTTAAGGATGCTTTAACACTGCTTTTAATAATTCCTCCACATTAACAAAATGACTGCACTTCAAGCGAACTTTAGTGGGTGGCACAGTGCCACAGTAATTAACACTGCTGCCTCACGGGACCAGAGACCCAGGTTCAATTCCAAAAGAGAAAATGCTGGAAAATCTCAGCAGCTCTGGCAGCAGCTGTAAGGAGAGAAAAAAGTTGACATTTCGAATCCAGATGGCCCTTTGTGATAGCAGTCAAGCTTTGAAAAAGGCTCATCTGAACTTGAAAAGTTAGCTCTTTTCTCTCCTTACAGATGCTGCCAGACCTGCTGAGATTTTCTCTTTTGGTTTCAGATTCCAGCATCCACAGTAATTTGCTTTTACCAAGGTTCAATTCCAGCCTTGGGTCACTGCCTGTGTGGAATTTGTATGTTCTCCCCACATTACCATGGGTTTCCTCCGAGTGCCCCGGTTTCCTCCCACAGTTCAAAGATGTGTGGGTTAGGTTGATTGGCCCTGCTAAATTGCCCCATAGTGTCAGGATGATTAATGGGGTAAATATGCGGGGTTTGCAGGAATGGGCCTGGGTGGGATTGTTATTGGTGTAGGCTCGATGGGCCGAATGGCCTCTTTCTGCGCTGTAGGGATTCTATGACTCTATAAATTGGTTGTAAAGCAATTTTAGGTCATGAAAGACACTATGTAAATGTTTTTCTTCTTTTCCTTCATGTTACCTGGACTGTACCAACTCTTTCTGATCACCGGCTATTTTCAAAGTTTCCCAAGCAGACGCCATTAAATTCACATCTCCAGGAGGATAGCATTCGCACCCCAACCTGCTTAACTGGAATTAACATGCACACAAAGCAAACAGACCCACAACAGCAAGCAGTGAGATCTGCCTTTAAATATCCACACTGAGCAACAGAAGTCCCATACCGTGATGGAAATTGTTGATAGCTATATCTTATAATAATTTTTAAATGAATATTCATGACAGCCCCTGATTAGTATTAACCTAGCCCCTAATTACTGTCATGTTAGGAAGACAAAGAAAAATGTAAACACTGCAAAGCAGTGTATTATTAGTTGGAGAGCTGATTAAGGTACAAAGTACATTCGAGTGTATTAATTAGCCCAAAAGCCACTCAATCCAAAACTGAGCATGATGGACCATTCATTATGGTCATTAGTCAGTAGATCATTCCTTTATTCAAAATTCCAGATACACTGAGCGCACACTGTGGCTTGTGGGCCCTCTGAGAAATCATACGGCATTGTCCAAATTGCAAAGCCCATTTATAAAATTGATGAATTTAAAATGCATTAAAGGCGGCTCCCCTCGAGAATATGATAGATTAATGAGCAGAACCAATCCACTAAATACTAATGACATTTATAGATTAAATGCCTTTTTTTCAGACATAGCCAGCTCTCTGTTCCAAATGTTGATCGCAATCATCACTTTGTCAATGCTTCCTTTTAAGGTTTTCTGGAACTCTCCAAAGGACTCTGCAAGCAGACCAGTTTTATTGCTGTTCATGAAATCCGACTTGGGAGGAACTTGTTATAATTACACACAAATTCCCACAAGCTCTCAGTAAGTCTTGTTCCACAGCAGAAAACAAACTTAGTGTCTGCAGGCATGAGCAATGTCCAATTTAATGAAGGGGCTCAGACTGACTTCTCCCACTCGATCTCCAAACATCAGCCTTTAACTGCATCATGTGTTCTTTGCCTTCCCTTCCTGGTGGGTTTTAGTCACGAGTGGAAACTGTCTATTTCGCATTCATTTGTTTAAACTTTGTGGATATGGTTAGCACTACTGCCTCGCAGTGCGAGGGAACTGGGTTCGATTCCAGCTTTGGCTGACTGAATGTGTGGAGTTTACGCATTCTTCCCTCCCCACGCCTGCTGGGTTTCCTCCAGGTACTCCGGTTTCCTCCCACAGTCCAAAGATGTGCAGGTTAGCTGGATTGGCCAAGCTAAATTGTCCTTTAGTGTCTCAAGATGTGGAGGTTAGGCGGGGGTTAGCAGGTTAGATACATGGGGTTATGGTGATAGGACTGGGTGGAATGCTGTGTCGGAGAGTCGATGCAGGCTCGATGGGCCTCCTTCTACACTGTAGAGATTCTATGATTCTCTGATACATAGTCTCAGATTACAATGTCTTCTTGAATTCTATGGTTTCAATACAATGTTGTGTATTTTATCATCACAATCCTGCTTATTAATCCACCTGCTACTCTTGCTATGACCTGAAGCCATTGAGACAGACAGCACTGATGTCTTTATGGGGAAAATTGCAAGTGCGTGAGCGAGAATGGACTCGGAGGGTGAGCTGAGGGAGAGCAATGAAATGAGGTGTCATTCTTGCTGACACCCTTGTCACAGTCTAAACAGGGCATTCATCAATGTACTGTTTCATTGTTGGCAACTTTCTGGTCACAGTATGAATAAATCTTCTTCTGTCTATTAATGACTGTTAAGCTCAGAGGGAGTCACAAAGGTTTTACCACATGGATCACATTTCAACGCTCATTCACTGCTGTGTCTTAGCAGATATTTCTCCTGGGAGGAGGAGTGCGAAACAGAAAGCCTTACCACACCTCATGCTGGAACGGTCTCTCTACCTGCCTTGTGGCACTTGTACACATTCCTGTCAGCAGATCCTTTTCTGCCATGTTTGGGCTTAGCGCTCCTTAAAACGATCTGGTTCTCTACCTTTTGTGGTGATACATGCATGTTGTACCTGACTCTCAAGAAGAGCAAGGCCATTAAAGCCATTCTGAGGTCACCCCTCTTCCAACAAAGTCATCTTTTTCAGCGACCAACACGCTTCTGCAAAATGGTTCCATTTAGAGCATGAGTTCCACTTTCTCTCCCAAGCTGGACATGGCTTGTGACATAACAAGCATTTCCGAAAGACGTGCTGGTTAGGTGCATTGAGTACGCTGAATTCTCCTCAGCGTACCCAAACAGGAGCGTGGGGACTAGGGGATTTCCACAGTAACTTCACTGCAGTGTTAATGTAAGCCTACTTGTGACACTAATACATAAACTAAACTTCAAAACTAAGTTCTGCAATTTGGGTACAATTCTAAGGGACCGAGATAGGGTGCGTGTTGATAAGAAGTCTCCTTGTCCATAAACATTGCACTGGAGCTACTTGGACAAACGGTGGGAGCAATTCTCCACCCCCCACTCGTATAGGCGTAAATCTCCTTATGGCTCAAGACTCTTGTGTTAGGGGCCATATTGTGATTTGTGTTGGGGGAACTCATTTTGATACTCTCCCCACCTCTGGCCAGCGGAAGCTGGGTTAGTATGTTTAAAACATCATTTAACTCATCATTTAAATTTGCAGGATCTGTTTTAAAATGGATTCATCTGACTCCTGGAATTTACCCACCCACCAACACAACATGAATCTGGCGGAAATCACAGCCCGTCTCCACAAACGGAGACCAGACATGATGACCATGCTGGAGGGGTCAGAGACCACTGGAGCCCCCCAAGTGGACAGGGACATGGCTGGGCAGAGCCGTGGCAGTGCCAGGGTTGGCATGGCCAATGGGTGGAGCCTGAAGGGGTGGAGTCTGAAGGGGTGGGGCCTGAGAGGTGGGGCTTGAAGGGGCATTGTCTGTGATGGGGGGGTTTAGTGAACCCATTGCGGGGTGTCACTCAATTGTGGAAAGGGGAATTGGTCCAAGTAACTGGGAAGCCTGAAGTTGTTGACAGGGGTGGAGGGAGTGGATTCTGTGGCATTATTTAAGGTCAGGGTACCTTTTAAAATGGCACCCCAATCTCTGAGGATTTGGCCTTGCCAGTGGTCCTGCACATGTCTTTCACGATACAAATAACCCAACCTCCAAACATTTATTTGAGTATGGGTGGGGATTACGATCAGAATTGCGTCGGCAGATGCAGTGCGATTCCCACCAGAGGCCCCACTTACAAACTATTAGGGAGAATTGCAACCTGTGTCCACAAACCTGAGACTGTGGCTGTATTCCATCTTCAAATCTGACAGGGTAGATTTGATTGGGACTGGCAAAGTCCTGGCTTTTTCCAAAATTAAGTCATCGTTGTTCAGTAACTAGCAATGCTGCCTCACAGAGCCAGGGACCCAGGTTCGATTCCAGCCTCGGGTGACTGCGTGGAGTTTGCACATTCTCCCTGTGTCTGTGTGGGTTTCCTCCGGGTGCTCCAATTCCCTCACGCACTCCAAAGATGTGCAGGTTACGTGCATTGGCCATGCTCAATTGCCCCTTAATGTTAAAAGATGTGGTGGTTAGGTGGATTGACCATGGTGAATGCATGGATTTGAGGGTTGAACATGGGTGAGATGCTGTTTTGGAGAGGCATGCAGAATCGATGGGCCAAATGGCCTCTTTGTGCACTAGACAGTATGGTGGCACAATGGTTAGCGCTGCTGTCTAACAGCGCCAGGGACCCGGATTCAATTCCAGTCTCGGGTCACTGTCTGTGTGGAGTTTGCACATTCTCCACGTGTATGCGTGCGCTTCTTTCGGGTGCTCCGGTTTCCTCTCACAATCCAAAGATGTGCGGTTTAGGTGGATTAGCCATACCAAATTGCCCCTTAGTGTCAGGGACAAGTAGAATAAATATGGGAGTCGCAGGGATAGGACCTGGATGGGATTATTGTCGGTGCAGGCTCGATGGGCTGAATGGCCTCTTTCTGCACTGGAGGGATTCTATGATTCTAGACAACCTCTGGGAAGCTCTCACCCCCTCACCCCTGGTGTGGGGGGACTGTGCTCACCCCCTGACCCCTGGACAGTGCTCCAGACAATAATCATACCCTTACCCTCTCCAGATAGTGCTCACTCCCTCCTGCACCCAGTGTCCTCACTCACCTTCCCATCCTGTAGGAACTACCCCAGTTCCAGTGAATTCTGACTCCCACTGAAATCACGGCAGGAATCCATGAAGATGCCCAAGGAACGTCGACAGTCCCAACTTAGACTCCAGGTAAACTCTGATCGTAAGTTAGGAACTTCTCTTGTAATTGCTGTGACATTTATGATGATATTATCTAATAGCGTCAATGCTCCGTTTTGACATTGCAACACTCAGTGCTGTGATTTCCAAGCTGATTTCTCTGGATTTTTATTTCCAACCCAATCTGATGATATTTCATATGTATTTTGACACCTAAATTAAAGCACTAGAATCCTGTTAGCCATCATACATCTTTGAGTAGTGATTCATTCCACAGTTGCTGCTGTGACAGCGTACTTAAGAGATGTTGCAATTAAAATATTTTTAAGAAGGATTTTAGAAAGCCGTAAACTGTGGGTCACTAAATATACTTGTTCTCTCGTGTATTCATTTATTGTAAATTCAGTATGTTTTTGACATGTGCTGATTTCACAACAAAATCAATCTTCTGTATTTATGAGGCACTTTTTTTTATTCATTGGTGGGACGTAGAAACTAGAAGCAAGAGTAGGCCATTTGGCCTTTCAAGCCTGCTCCACCATTCATCTTGATCGTGGCTGATCATCAAATTCAATATTTTGAGCCCCTCTTCCTCCCATATCCCTTGATCCCTTAAGCCCAAGAGCTATATCTCTAATTTCTTCTTGAAATCAGACAATTTTTTGGTCTCATCTACATTTGATGGTAGTGAATTCCACACATTCACTACCCTCTGGGTGAAGAAATTTCTCCTCACCTCAATTCTAAAAGTTTTATTCCTTCTCCTTAAACTATAACTCCTAGTTCTAGACTCCCCTGCCATTGGGAACATTCTTTCTGAATCTACCAGTCTAACCCTGTTAGAATTTTATAAGTTTCTATGAGGTCCCATCTCACTCTTCTAAACTAATATAATCCTAACCAATTTAATCTCTCCTTATATGACAGACCTGCCATCCCAGGAATCAGCTCAGTAAATCTTTGCTATACATCCTCTATAGCAAGGACATCCTTCCTCGGAAAAGGACACCAAAATGCACACAATTCTCCAGATGTGGCCTCACCAACATCCTGTGTAATTGCAGCAAAACATCCCTATCCTTATCCTCTAGCTATGAAGGCCAACATACCATCTGCCTTCTTTACCGCCTGCTGTACCGGCGCACTTACTTTCGGTGACTGATGCACGAGGATTCCAAGGTCTTGTTGAGTATCCATCTCTCTCAATTTACATAACTTACATGGGCATTACTGGCTGGCCAGAATTTTTATTGCCAATCCCTAGTGGTTCTTGGAGGGCAGTTGAGAGTCAACCACCTTGCTGTAGCTCTGGAGTCACATGTAGGCCATACCAGGTAAGGAAAAAAGATTTTTTTGATTCATTCCTGGGACATGGCCAACATTTATGGCCCATCCCTAGTTGGCCTTGAGAAGTGGTGGTGAGCTGCCTTCTTGAATCTCTGCACTCCATGTGCTGTGGCTTGACCCACAATTTCTTTCCCTAAAGGGCATAGTGAACCAGATGGGTTTTTCCGACAATCGGCAATGGTTTCACGATCAAGAGTAGCTTCTTAATTCCAGATATTTTTATTGAATTCAAATACTACCAACCTTCATGGTGGGATTTGAACCCAGGTCTCCAGAACATTAGTTCTAGATTAATTGTCCGATGATAGATGGGTCAATTGTCTCGGCCATCTGGGGGAGGCAATGGTCTAGTAGTATTACCGCTAGGCTACAAACTCAGCTAATGTTCTGGGGACTCAGGTTCAAATCCTGCCATGACAGATGGAGAAATTTGAATTGAATAAAAATATCTGAAATTAAGAATCTAGTGATGACTATGAAACCATTGTTGGAAAAACTCATCTGGTTCACTAATGTCTTTTAGGGAAGGATATCTGCTGTCCTTATGCGGTCTGGCCTACATGTGATTCCAAAGACACAACAATGTGGTTGACTCGCAACTGTCCTTCAAAGACAACTAGGGATGGACAATAAATGCTGGCCAGCCAGCAATGCCCATGTCCCACAGATGAATGAAAAAAACTCCTCTCTGATGTAATAAGTCATACCAAGGTTATCCAGAAGTATTATATAACAAAATATAATAGTTACATAAGGATATAAAGGGCAGAAGCTTGCTCATAGACATGAGTGTTAAAGGAGAAAGGCAAGGTAGAGAGGTAGAGAGATTAAAGAAAGGAATTCCAGAACTTAAGGCATCTAAGGGCATGACCAACCCAATGGTGCAGTGATTAAAACTGGGGGTTCTTGAGGAGGCAATTTTAGATGGGTGCAGATACCTTGCAGGTTTTCGAACTGAAGGGGATCACAGAGATAGGGAAGGACTGAACATGGAGGGATTTCGAAACAGAGAAGAGAATATTGCAATTGAGCTGTTGCTCAGTCAGGATATAAGTCAGTATGCAACGTGAGCGATGGGATTTGGTGAGAATGAGAACACGGACAACAGGACTTCGGATGGTATCAGGTTTACTGAGGGTAGAACATGGAATGCGTTGCAATGGTGAATTCCACAGGGAACTAAAGGCAGGGGTGAGGGTTTCAGCAGTGAATGAGTTGAGTGTTGTAAGATCTGGAGTGAAACACTTTGGTTTTCCTACTGGAAACAGCACTGTGCCATTTTTTGGTAAGATTACCCCCATAGCAACAAATTGCTATTGCAACAGATTCAATAAATTCAAACAACTAAATCAACACTTGATGCTGCAACTATACCAGACATTGGTGAGACCACATTTGGAATATTGTGTTCCGTTCTGGTCACCTGTCTATAAGAAGGATGTGGAAGGTTTGGCGAGAGTGCAGAGGAGATTTACCAGGATGCTGCCTGGTTTGGAGGGTAGGTCTTATGAGGAAAGTTTGAGGGAGCTGGGGCTTTTCTCTTTGGAGCAGAGGAGAATGAGAGGCAACTTAATAGAGGTTTGTAAGATGATGAGGGGGATAGATAGAGTGGACGTGCAGAGACTATTTCCTCAGGTGGATGTAGCTGTTACTGGGGGGCATAACTATAAAGTTCATGGTGGGAGATATAGGAGGGGTGTCTGAGGTAGATTCTTCACCAGAGAGTGGCTGGGGTGTGGAATGCACTGCCTGTTGTGATAGTGGAGTCAAACACTTTAGGAACTTTCAAGTGGTTATTGGATAGGCACATGGGGCACACCAGAATGATAGGGAGTGGGATAGCTTGATCTTGGGTTTAGACATAGCTCAGCACAACATTGAGGGCTGAAGGGCCTGTACTGTGCTGTACTGTTCTATGTAACACTTGAAAAATGAAATAGTGAAGGACATATAGGGATTGCACAAGAAGTATGGACAAGATGATGAAAGTATTGACCCAGTCTTGAGAGGCTGCAGTGATCTAACAAGTCTGTTCCAGTGATCAATGATTGTGTCATTTTTCATGCTTTGGTTTTGTGTCAGTTCCAGTTGCATAGGCTGCCCTGCACCAAGTAGGAAAGCAACAACTGAAATGTACTTGGGACTTGGTGAGAGTTCCCTCCATAGTTTCCCACCAGGGAATTTTCAAAAGGAATTTTACAATGGCCAGAATTTTCCCGCTCATCCCACTGACGGGATCTTCTGGTCCCACTGACAGCCACTGCCCCACAGCCCCCACACTCCCTACCGTGGGATCCCTGGCAGCAGAGGGTGTGCACAAAGAGAAAACATGTTGACGGTGGCAGGATCAGAAAGATCCCACCACCAGCCAATGGCGGGTGGGGGGAGAGGGTGGTAGTGGGGGGAAGGGAGATAGGGAGAGGGGGGAATTCCCAACCAGTGAGTGCAGCGAAATGCCACATGAATTAAAATGGTTTCTTTAGATGAATCCTCAGAGGGCACGGAGATGACAATTCACTGAAGGTTGGTCCAGTCCTTCTTTGTTAAAAATGTGGAGAAATCATTCTCCTTATCGCCAAAGGATTGAGAACCAGAGGGTCTCACTTTCAGGTGATTGAGACCACATGAGGAAAGATTACTTTACTCAGTAAAAGAAATATAAAGAAATTATGTGAACAGTTCAGTCAGTTTGCTTCCTGGTAATTGCTCAACTTGCAGTAAATAAGTGACCAATTTCACTGGGACCTGAGAAGGAGTCACTGAACAAAATTCTGATTCTCTTTGCATGTTGATTATTTCCAGCAATTTCCGCTTTTGGTTTGTGAATAGTATCACTTATGCTTTGCAGTGCTTGCTCGTTTCTGGATGGTAGCTTCCCCCCATCCCCCTCACCAATGAAAGTACATCTTTTAATGTCTTCACCCATCACGTGGCTTTCCTCTAGCTCCGGTCTCCTCCTACAATCCAAAGGTGTGCGGCTTAGGTTGATTGGCCATGCTAAATTGATCCTAGTGTCAGGGGATCAGTATCAGGGCCTGGGTGGGATTATGGTCATTGCAGACTTGATGGGCTGAATGGCCTCCTTCTGCACTGTAGGGATTTTATGATTGCCATTGAGCTATTTGAGCTGATCAGTAGTTTTTTTGCACTAGGTGCATTTTAACATGTGATGACCTTTTTGATCTTTTGACCCTTTTGACTTATCAAGGACCACAGCTGGGGTAGTCGCAGGAATTCTGCTCCTGACCTCAACAAAAGTGAAATCATTCAATTGCCATTGAAAAACAGCACTGGTCTCAATTGGTTGAAGAAAATAGCCCAATACCATGTTCCGGGCTCATCAAAGATAACATTATTATGTTCCTGATGGAGTGTGCGGCACATTCAAATCATGATTAAATTTTAAAGCAATCAATCTTGATAGGGAAATACTTGCTAACCGTCCTCTGGGAAGGACGGAGGGCAAGGTACAAATCAGCATGAAATCAGTGAATTGGAAAGGTCACGATAACAATTGCTTGGTACCCAGCAGAGAAACGAGTTGTACAGAGGAGACAAATCGTCATTTTATGAAGAAAAGAACTCAACCATTGCTTTCTAAGATATATACATAATCTTTGAAGTTGCGTACAGGATCATTATGCTGTATTTTTCATACAGCCATTGGGATTAGTTTCAATGAGTTTGAACCCTATCAAGAGGGCATACTTAAATCCAAATTAGGCTTGCTAATTCATAATGGATTCATTCCAAAGTAAATATAAGCCCAGTTGGGTTTCATATATACTTTGCACAATTGAAATAGTGTGGCACTGTGGCACAGTGGTTAGCACTGCTGCCTCACAGCTCCAGGATTTAATTTGATTTGATTTGATTTGATTTATTATTGTCAAATGTATTAGTATACAGTGAAAAATATTGTTTCTTGCATTCCATAGAGACAAAATATCCCATTCATAGAGAAGGGTAGATGAGAGTGCAGAATGTAGTGTCATAGCTAGGGTGTAGAGGAAGATCAACTTAGTGCGAGTTAGGTCCATTTGAAAGTCTGATGGCAGGCAGCAGGGAAGAAGCTGTTCTTGAGTCAGTTGGTATGTGACCTCAGACCTTTGTATCTTTTTCCCACCGGAAGAATGTGGAATAGAGTATATCTGGGGTATGTGGGGTCCTTTATTATGCCGGCTGCTTTTCCGAGGCAACAGGAAGTGTAGATAGAGTCAATAGATGGGAGCCTGAGTTGCGTGATGGACTGGGCTTCATTTACATATCTGGATTTGATTCCCAGCTTGGGCCATTTTCTCTGCAGAGTCTACATTTTCTCCCCACATCTGCGTGGGTTTCCTCTGGGTGCTCCAGTTTCCTCCCACAGTTCAAAAGAGGTGCTGGTTAGGTGCATTGGCCATGCTAAGTTCTCCCTCAATGTACCCAAACAGGCACCAGAGTGTGGCAACTAGGGGATTTTCACACTAACATCAATTCAGTGCTAATGTAAGTTGTGACACTAATACATAGTGTTTTAAAGCTTTCTCAAAGGTATTTGTGTTTTATTCAACTTTATTGTCTCTTCTATCGTATGCAGCATCAATTTGCATGGAATGATATTGGATCCTCACATGCCACACTGAACAGCTTGTATCCCAGGTTTCTGTCATGTATACAGGCTGCTGCACTTGTGAGTCCAAGTTGTATCATTCTGTATCAGGATGTTCCAAAGCACTTTCTAAGCAACAATTTACTTTTGAAGTGTAGTTACGATTGTTGTGTAGGCGAGTGCATTTTCCAATTACACACAGTAAATGTCTGCAAACAGCAATTGAAAGGGCAGAATAGGGTCCAAGGATCGTAGAATGGTTCCAACACAGGAGGCCATTTTACCCTTTGTGTTGCATTGATTCTCTACAGGAGCAACTCAACTATTCTCACTTGTCTGCCTTTTTGCCTTGTCCTTATTTTCTGTTTGGTTAATTGTCCAATTATTTCTTCTAAGCTATGACTAGTTTTGCCACATCCATGTTCTCAGCCTGTGCATCACAAAGCCTAACCATCCTGTGTGTAAAAATTTGTTCTTCCTGTGTCATCTTTGCTTCTTTTGCCAATCATCTTAAATCGATGCCCTCTCATTCTCGATCCACTTGAGGCTGAACCAACATACTGTACAGGTTTATTATAAGGTCCTTGCTTTTGTATGCTGTGCCCCTATTTATAAAGCCCAGGATGCTATATGTTATGTTCTTATGTTCTTATATGCTTTATTATCCATTCTCTCAATCTGTCTTGCCATCTTCAGTGGTTTGGGCACATATACCCCTCTACCCCTGCCTCCCCCCCACCCTTTAGAATTGTACCTTTATTTTCTTTGGTCTTTCCTCATTCTTCATACTGAAAGGAATCACTTCTCTACAAAATGGCATCACCCATAGCAAGGATTCAATTGGAGAGAATTTGCTTTGAACTGTCTGAATCTCCCCTTCTGCCTTTGGCATTAGATTAGCAAAATCCCCTTGAGAAAAGATGTTTCGCCATTTCTACCCATCCTTGTCAATTTTCCAGAGACCATAAGATATAGGAGCAGAATTAGGCCAATAGGCCCATCGTGTCTTCTCCACCAATCATGGCTGACATCATTCTCATCCCCATTCTCCTGCCTTCTATCCATAACCTTTGATCCCCTTATTAAGAACCTATCTATTTCTATCTTAAAGACACTCAGTGACCTGGCCTCCACCCTCCAGCTGAAAAAATTTCTCCTCATCTCAGTTTTAAAGGAGCGTCCCTTCACTCTGAGTTTGTCCCCTCAAGTTCTAGACTCTTCCACTCGTGGAAATATCCTCTCTACATCTACTCTATCTAGGTCTCTCAGTGTTCTGTAAGTTTCAATTAAATCCCCACTCATCCTTCTAAACTCCATCAAATACAGATCAAGACTCCTCAATTGCTCCTCATATGACAAACCCTTAATTCCTGGGATCATTCTTGTGAACCTCCTCTGGACTCTTTCCAAGGCCAGCATATCCTTCCTTGGGTATGGGGCCCAAAGCCGCTCACAATATTTCAAATGGAGTCTGACCAGCGTTATATGCAGCCTCAGCAGTACATCCCTGCTCTTGTATTCTAACCCTCGAGAAATGTTTGCAAATATTGAATTTGGCTTCCTTACTGCCAGCTGAACCTGCATGTTAACTGAATGAGAGCCCTGAACCAGGACTCCCAAGTCCCTTTGTGCTCTGATGAGATAAATGTCATTGAAAAGACAATGGGGAAAGCAGCATGAGAAGAAAAAGATTCAAAGTATAAAATTACTTCTAATGCTTTGCACAACAGATATTTATGATTGTAGAGGAACTAGGATGAAAAAAAAAGGACCACCAACTCCAAGTTCCCATCCTAACCACACACTATCCTAATATGAAAATATATCACTGGAATTCTCTAACTGTGGGTGTACCACTGTGGGTTCAAAAAGTCAGCTCACCACCACCTTCTCCAGGACAATTAGCGATGGGCGATACATGCTGGTCTTGCCAGTGATGCCCGCATCCTGTGACAAAACAAAAAATAACTACAGAACATGCCATATTTATCTGAGCTTGGAAAATGATGCTTTCAAAAATAAAAGTGGCTTAGTTTAGAATGAACATTGGATAATTACCCCCATCCCGAAATCTGGTTTAAAGTTTTTTCACACTTTTATTTTCAACCAACTTGTAGAATTCAGAACTTAAAACAATCTTAAGTGATCTTTAAGTTTCCCTTCAGAGTAAATTTGAAGAAAATATACCATCAGCATTTAAGCCATAACTGGAGGCAGGAAAATCTGGCTCATCATCCCACCATTGACTGCTGTTCTATCAACTGTCTCAGTACTGAGGTGGCATTGAACCCCTCTATCTTTCCATCCTTATTTAAGATGTCCTTTAAAAGGCACATGTTTAACAAGGCTTTTCATTACAGATTCATAGAGATTTACAGCATGGAAACAGGCCCTTTGGCCCAAGTTGTCTATGCCAGCCTTTTTTTTTCCACTGAGCTAGTTCCAGTTGATCACATTTGGCCCATATCCCTCTATACCCATCTTACCCATGTAACTGTCTAAATACTTTTTAAAAGACAAAATTATATCAACTCCACTACTACCTCTGGCCGTCTATTCCAGACTCTCATCACTCTCTGTGTGAAAAAATTGCCCCTCTGGACCCTTTTTGTATCTCTCCCCTCTCACTGTGAAACTTTGCCCTCTAGCTTTAGAGTCCCCTACATTTGGGAAAAGATGTTGACTATCTAGCTTATCTATGCCCCTTATTATTTTATAGACTTCTATACGATCACTTCTCAGCCATCTACACTCCAGGGAAAGAAATGTCCCAGTCTATCCAGACTCCCCTTATAACTGAAACCATCAAGTTCCGGTAGCATCCTAGTAAACGTTTTCTGCACTCTTTCTAGTTTAATAATATCCTTTCTATAATAGGGTGACCAGACGTGTATACAGTACTCCAAGCGTGGCCTCACCAATGTCTTGTACAACTTCGTTTCTGCAGGATTTTTTTGGCTGCACTCACCCCAAAACCGTAAAGTCCCATCCAAGGTCAATGAGCCTTTGCATGGTCCACACCCTGCTCCCTCCGATTCCCATGGCGGGCGGGACAGTAAAATTCCCACTTTTGTGTGAGTGGGTAGCCCCGGCAACCCCAAATCCCCCCTCAGCAAAAATGGCCAAGGCTGGGAACGGTTTCGGGAAACCATCATGGTGGCCATCACCAGTAATTTCGGATCCCCATCCGCCTCTGTTTCTGCCAGTGGCAGGAAATGAAAATTCAACCTATCATATTTATAGTTTCAAACTGAGCTTTCCCAATCAGGGAATTCCGAACGTAACAAATCATTCTGAACATGGTAGCATTAGGAGACCAGTCTTACCTGCTTACGTGCTCAGAAGACTGAGGAAATTTCACATGTCAGCTATGACTCTCATCAACTTTTGCAGATGCACCATAGAAAGCATTCTTTCTGGTTGTATCACAGCTTAATATGGCTCCTGCTCTGCCCAAGACCACAAGGAAGTACTATAGGTTGTGAATGTAGCCCAATCCATCACGCAACCCAGCCTCCCATCCATTGACTCTGACTACACTTGCTGCTGCCTCGGAAAAGGACCCCATACACCCCAAACATTCTTTCTTACACCTTCTTCCATCGGGGCAAAGATACAAATGTCTGAGGTCACATACCAACCGTCTCAAGAACAGCTTCTTCCCTGCTGCTGTCAGACTTTGAATGGACTTACCTTGTATTAAGTTGATTTTTCTCTACACCCTAGTTATGACTGTAACACTACATTCTGAACTCTCTTGTTTCCTTCTCTATGAATGGTATGCTTTGTATAGCGTGCAAGAAACAATACTTTTCACTGTATGTTAGTGTATGTGACAATAATAAATCAAATCACTTTGGATTATATAATTAATTTGTTTTTGGACGATTATATCGGAGGTGATTGAGAGAGGTGGTCGTACAAGGCTGCCTTGCTCTTTTTGCATTACGTCCACACAGAAAAAATCACATTGACATTTATGTTGATTGAAATGTATCAAATACATCATTTTAAAGTCAATGTTATAATGCAAAAAACAGTGCAATTTTATGTTGAGGTTTTATTTTGTGCTGAGGTTTTTTTACAAGAAACATTGTCAATGGGTATCACAGTACAACGATCAAATTTAATTTGAAGAATATTAATCCTAATGTAAAACTTTGATTCATATCTTACAGTCAACACTAAAAGGATTTTATCAACAAACTGAGAAAACTGTGAAAAATTTACAAATGAATCAATGTTTAACGGTGTCTGAATGAAAGAAATTGTCAGCATCTTGGTATTATAATCGCTGAATATCTCTTCAACCGGCTTCTAAACACTGGTAAAGCCAGAGAAACAGATCACACATGGAATAGGGCAGTAATGTGGAGGAAGATGACTACTTGCGACCACTGGGGAACTGAGGTTCAGGTGTCCTTTTTATGCTGTACAGAGCGAGGATGTAAAGCTGCCTCTAACAACTCGATTTGCAGAGCTGGCACTCTGTTCTCTGCAGTGTGACCATGCTGGGACATTGACGAAATTGCAGCATGCTTGCACACAGATGCTTGTTCTACATGTGGTGCCTTCCTGTCAGGGCTGTTTGGAGTGGTGTTGCTCAGGTCAGAAGTTGAAGCTGGTTTCTCTTGTAATGTTTGCTCAGGTGAACAACCTTGTGTAAGCAGTTCCCTCTCCTTAGTATTTCTCCACTTCATTCTTCGATTCTGGAACCAGATTTTAACCTTTTGAGTCAAAAACATCAATGCGAGCATTTAAATTAGTGGATTGCCTGTGGTGCATTGTTTAAACCAGTAATGCATGTGGAGAGATGGTTTAATTAAACACTACAATATGAAAATTACACCATTGGAAAGAATTAGGATGGGACCGTTTTCCATCTAGAAGCCCAGACAAAAACAAAGGCGATGTTGTGGTGCAATGGGTAGTGTTCCTATTCCTGGTCAAGAAGCTCTGAGTTCAAGTCCCACTACAGGACTTCATAGAATCATAGAATCCCTACAGTGCAAAAGGAGGCCATTCAGCCCATCAAGCCTGCACCAGTAACAATCCCACTTGGCCCTATCCCTGTAACCCCACTTACTTACCCTACTAGTCCCCCTGATATTAAAGGGCAATTTTGCTTGCCTTTCAACCTAACCCGCACATCTTTGGCATGTGAGAGGAAACCGGAGCACCTGGAGGAAACCCACGCAGGCATGGGGAGAATGTGTAAACTCCACATAGACAGTGACCCAAAGCCGGAATTGAACCTGGCTCCCTGGTGCTGAGAGGTAGCAGTGCTAACCACTCAGATTCAAATATATTCAAATGTATTTAAATCAGGTTCACGCTCATTCTGGGCTTCAGCCTGATTACATCATCGGTGAAGGGTGGAGAAAATCGGAAGTCGCAATCTCGAATCACAACTTGTGGGTTCAACTCGATATTGAGTCCCCGCCACCAATTACGTTGTCCGGGGATGTGGGCTCAAGATCTCGCCTATGGTTTCCATTCCTGAATATCAATACAATAAGGCGATAGCTCACAAAGAGACCACAGGCATCTCTCTTCATTAGAGAACAGCAATGGGGTAAGCAGTACCACTTCACAAAGGTGGGCAAGACAAGGAGACAGACCTTCATGAACTATCACATCCAGAACAGGGATTGAACCTGCACTGCTGGCTTCATATCGCACTGTAGGCAACTAACCAACTGAGCTTTTCGACACCACCCCCATCCTCCTGAAAGTGTGGGTTATCATATAAGAGCTGGTTTTTGTATTCTAAGTATTCTTCCTTTCATTTTATGTAAAATTTGCTTTAAGGAAGTGAACATTTGCGTTATTCACAGGCCCTGTTATAACAATGAGCAAAAAAAATTTAAGTCATAATTAGGCCACTGCAATGTATAATCTTATGCAGTGTTTCGGTTATCTGTTTTATCACATTCTTGAAAATATTCTTCATGTGTTTCCCACCTCGGAAATTTGAACTCCCCCGAGGCAATTTCCATGCAATAATTACCTGGGAACTTCCAGAAAGGGTGGTGGGAGCATGGTTTGGAGTAAACCACCCCCCCTCCCCCCCCCCCCGACACACGATACACAGGCCTGGAGTTCAGGAATTACAGTGTCATTCTTTCATTTGTAATGCCCTTGGGAATTGCATGGCCCATTTCAATACTTCAAAGGTTCGATTATAAATGTAGGCTGTTACTAATTGATAGTGAACCATTTTAGATTCTGTTTGACGGTACCTGTGAATCTTTCAGCCCAAGGTGCGTGGCCAGTTTCTTCCTGTCCGTTTTACTGATGTATTTCTGTTTCTGGAAGGTTTTCTCCAGTGCTTTCCGTTGTTCCTCAGAGAAGACCACTCTCCGCAGGATCCCTCTTCGCACTTTGCTGTGGCTAACCTGGGGCCAAAGAGGAAATTCACAGCTCCTGAAAGAACTGCTAACTAAGGAGTGAAATAAAGATATTTACAATTACAAGTCTTAGGAATAAGATAATAAAACATTTAACCTGCAAAACTTATTGATTAATCTCAGCCCTCATCCTCAATCAAGTCATTCTCCAGAAACATATCTAGTCGCATCTTGCATTTGTTTGTATGACTTGCATCAGTAATATTCCACAGTAATTTATGCTCTACAGAGTTGATTTTATAGTTTAATGATTCAAATGCACTGTTTTGCACAATGGGGGACATATCAGGGATCTGTTTTGGGGCCACTGCTGTTTGTAATCTTTATTAATGATCTGGATGAGGGTATAGTTGGGTGGATTAGTAAGTTTGCTGACGACACCAAAGTCGGAGGTGTGGTAGATTGTGAGGAAGGGTGTCGAAGTTTGCAGGGTGACTTGGACAGGTTGCAGAGCTGGGCCGCGAGGTGGCGGATGGAGTTTAATGCGGAGAAGTGTGAGGTAATCCATTTCGGTAGGAATAACAGATGTGTTGAGTATAGGGCTAACGGGAGGACTTTGAATAGAGTGGAGGAGCAGAGGGATCTAGGTGTATGTGTACATAGATCCCTGAAAGTTGGGAATCAAGTAGATAAGGTTGTTAAGAAGGCGTACGGTGTCTTGGCGTTTATTGGTAGGGGGATTGAATTTAGGAGTCGCAGCGTCATGTTGCAACTGTACACAACTCTGGTGCGGCCGCACTTGGAGTACTGTGTGCAGTTCTGGTCCCCACATTACAGGAAGGATGTGGAGGCTTTGGAGAGGGTGCAGAGGAGGTTTACCAGGATGTTGCCTGGTATGCAGGGGAGGTCCTATGAGGAGAGACTGAGGGATTTGGGGTTGTTTTCACTGGAAAGAAGGCGGCTAAGAGGGGATCTTATAGAAACATATAAGATGATTAGAGGTTTAGATAGGGTGGATGGTGATAGCCTGTTTCCTCGGATGGAGAAAGCTAGCACGAGGGGGCATGGCTTTAAATTAAGGGGGGGTAGTTATAGGACGGATGTCAGGGGCAGGTTCTTTACCCAGAGGGTGGTGAGGGACTGGAATGCCCTGCCTGCTGCAGTTGTAAATGCGCCTAGTTTGGGGGCGTTTAAGAGATTGGTGGATAGGTTTATGGACGAAAAGGGATTGGTTTAGATTAGTGGGTCAATGTTTCTTTTTAAAAATAAGACTGGTCGGCGCAACATTGTGGGCCGAAGGGCCTGTTCCGCGCTGTAATGTTCTATGTTCTATGTTCTATTAGCAATGTAGGTAGGCACTGAGGTCAGTGATTCCTGTATGATTTTCGTAGAATCATAGAATCCCTATAGTGCAGAAGAAGGCTATTTGGCCCATTGAATCTGCAATCAACCACAATCCCTCCCAGACCACATTGCCGCAACCCCAAACATTTACCCTGCTAATCCCCTGACATTAGGATCAAGTTAGCATGGCCAATCAATCTAACTCGCACATCTTTGGACCGTGGGAGGAAATTGGAGCATCTGGAGGAAACCCACACAGGCATGGGGAGAATGTGCAAACTCCACACAGACAGTGACCCAAAGCCAGAATTAAACCCAGATCCCTGGCACTGTGAGGCAGCAGTGCCAACCATTGTGCCACCGTGCTGCCATTTCAATCCACTTCTTTCATACAACACTCAGTGCTGGAAATACTAATTCATAAATACCATCCTGCTGCCAATTAACCTTTATGCAAAATGCTTCTGTTTACAGCTCATTTTTAAAATGATGTCTGTGGGGTTTTGAATCCATTTGAGTAAGTTCTCAACACCAATCGAGGCATTGCTCTTTTAAACTTTCTTCGGAATCACAATTCCTGAGATCTGATACCTTTGTTCTGACGAGGATAACATCTAAGTTTCCAATAATTCAAAAGCCAAAGCCCAATTGTAAGAGTAACTCTTCCTTCTTTCTTGATGCCAGTGAAACAGGGATGGACTTTGAATGATAAATCTAGATTGAGAGCTTAAAAATTACCAAACTGATTTAATTTGTGACTGATAAGATATCTTCTATTTTTTGCCCACATTTGCTTGAATTTCCACCCGTTCCTCCAAACTTCACTTCAGGCTTTGAATATAGGACTATACTACAGTGAAATACTGAAGGAGTCTTCCAGTGTCAAAGGTGTTGTCCTCTGGGTGAAATGTTAAACCAATGCCCATTCTGCTCCTTCCAGTGAATCAGGTTGAGTTAAAAATCCTCTCACATCGTTCAATGAATTGTACAGAATTTAACTGGTATTCTACTGGCCCAATGCTATCAAAATAGATTGACTAGATAGTTGTTGGAAAACTGTGGGTCACAAATGATTCCCAAGTGCATCTAAATAACAAACACTTAAGTAATCTGTTGTATGTGAAGTATGTTAGCATGTTTCTGACAGGCATAAGGTCTCATAAAAATGCACATGTTGTTCTTGTGTCCATTCAACTAGCACTGAACAGCTACAATACATTTAGATGCTGTCACATGGTTCACAATAAAGATATATTCCAGTGAGGAAGAAGGACTCTAGGAAGGGGATAAATCAACTATGGTTTAACCAAGGAAGTTAAGGGTAGTATTACACTGAAAGAGAAAACATACAGGCCAGGATTCTCCCAGCCTGCTGTGCTGCCTGAGATATCAGCAGGTGGTGGGGACCTTTAGCTGGATTCGTGACAGGCATGCACCAATCACAAATCTCCCAGGTGATGTTTTTTCATGTAATCAGCTCCGTGTTGGAAATCAGTGTGGAGCAGATTAGCATATCATTGTCTGTGTGGAATCTGCATGTTCTCCCCATGTCTGCACAGGTTTCCCTGAAAACTCTGGTTTCCTCCCACATCTGAAAGACGTGCTGGTTAGCTGCATTGGCCATGCTAAATTCTCCCTCAGTGTACCTGAACAGGAGCCAGAGTGTGACGATTTTCACAGTAACTTTGTTGTGGTGCTAACGTAAGCCTACTTGTGACACTAATAAATAAACTTAGCTTCTCCTGATAGTTATTGTATTTATTTCCTCCACTTTCTGCCCTTGATTATAATGTATTGGAATATCATTAGTGCCTTCCACTGTAAAGACTGGTGCAGAATATTTGTTTAATTATTCTGCCATTTCTTGGGTCCTCATCATTTCCCCAGTCTCATTTTGTAAGAAGCCATTCTTTACTTTGGCCTCTCTCTTCCTTTTTATATGCTTAAAGAAACTCTTGCTGTTTATTTGTATATTAGTTTCTAGTTTACCCTCATAGTTTATCTTCTCCCTCTTTATTTTGTTTGCTCATCTTTTGTTAGTTCTTAAAACGTGCCCCAATCCTCTGGCCTAAAACTAATCTTTGTCACATTATGGCCAGGATTCTCCCAAAACAACAGCTAAGTGCCCAACGGGTGGGAAAATGGAAGATTTTCTCACGCTTTTTTTTTGCATGTACTTACCTGAATGAATCTCTGACACTCTGGAAATCACAGAGTGCCTCTGAGGGACTCATGTCAGAACTTGTGGAGTGGGGCCCCTCCTGGCTGGAGAGGCCAGAATAAGGCTGCTGAGTGGGCCACTGCGTCCACTGTCAGCAGGGAGATTGGTGCAGACACACTGGCCACCTCCCCCACACACACACACACACACACACCCCCCCCCCCCCCCCCCCCCCCCGCATCATTGGTCTTCTGCTAACTGTCCAAGTCCCCTTCTCGCCAGCAGCTGGTTTCGTCCTCCGGAATGCTAGCCTCCTGAGTCCCCTTCCCAATTGCTGGCCTACCAGACAACTCCCCCAGCCCCATCCGGGCCAGTCCCGATCTCCCCCACATGACTAGCCCCAACCCTCGCCCCTGATGGCCGACCTCGATCGTACCATCACTCCCTCCCCCACCAATCCCACTGTAGAGTGGCAGCAGGTCCCACCCATCACTGGTCAATCCACCGTAGACCCCGCCCTCCATATGTCTTGTCCCCTCTGGCTCTACCCCATTTCCCAGTGGGCAGTGCCAGGATGCCAGGCTGGCACTGCCCAAAGGGGCAACCCCCCCCCCCCCCCTTTCCCTGACCTTCTGGAGGCTCTCACTGGCTTCTGTCCCCACCGGCAGGTGAACACACCAGTTCTCCACTGGTGGGGAGCATTTGTAAACCCCGCTGGTGGATGGGGAGGGGAGAATGCTATGTGACCCAAAGATTAGTATCTTGAGTCTGCTAATCATTGTTAAATAGACTGTGGGAGGAAACCAGAGCACTCAGGGGAAACCCATGCAGACAAGGGGAGAACATGCAGATTCCACACAGACAGTGACCCAGCCAGGAATTGAACTCAGGTGCCTCGTGCTGTGAGGCAGCAGTGCTAACCACTGTGCTACTGTGTCACCCAAGAGCAGAAATACCAGGAAATCTAATGGGGTTAAAGAGTGATAGGTGCCCTGGACCTGCTGACTGCAGTAAGAAGTCTGACAACACCAGGTTTAAGTCCAACCAACCTGGTGTTGTCAGACTTCTTACTGTGTTTACCCCAGTCCAACGCTGGCATCTCCACATCCTGATGAATGCATCCTGAGATATTAAAGGAAGTAGCTACAGAGATAGTGGGTAACCTCAGTCCGATCTTAACACTCAGTGGAAGCCTCCTGTAAGTATCTGCCCAGATGATAAGTTAAATCATGATATGGCCTGTTGACATCAAGTAAATAAAAGCTTTAAATCAAAAGATTATGGAAAAGTATTATAAAGAGTTGGAACCCAAAAGTGAAGTTTGGTATTTAATAGGGTAATTATCTAAATCAAAGGCAAATACAGATTTAAACAGCTTTTGTCTATAAAATTAAGTTTGTCTGACTGAAAGTCAGAGGGGTGCACATATTAAATTGCTATCAATATCAAAAGTAGGAATCATTTATATGTTATTGTGTCATTACTGGAGGTAAAAGGCCAGTATGATGGATGTACCCATTCTCTGTACAACAAATCAGTCTGCGTCCATTCAGCACATACCCTTAAATAGTCATAGGTTCATTCAGCTGTACTAATTTCGACCAGATTCATGAATGTGGGATGATTGACAGAGGAGGAGGATCCCTACAGGGGCTCCTTCAATAAACTGCCCCAACCAGTTAGAATGGAACCTATACTCGGCTGAGAAGGCAAAATACACTACAAGTAAAAGTATCTTTTCCCACTTACTGGAGCTCACTACTCTAGTTTCAATCATTGTTCAGAGAACGAATAAAGCAATTTATATAGAATGGCAACCCTTAGGCGGAGTCATATAAGCTACAACCATACATCTAGTTTGTAACTGTTTTTATAATTCTTAAATAAGCAGATGCAAGATATTAGCCTCAATACATCGGTGGATCATGAGTTGAATTTCCTCTTTTTGCATACTTTCCTCATTTAGGTGGCAAGATGGCACAGTGGGGTTAGCACTGCTACCTCACAGCGCCAGGGACCCAGGTTCGACTCCTAGTTTGGTTCACTGTCTGTGCGGAGTTTGTATGTTTTCCCCGTGTCTGCATGGGATTCCTCTAGGTGCTCTGGTTTCCTCCCACACTCCAAAGATGTGCGGATTAGGTTGATTGGCCATGCTAAATTGCCCCTTAGTATCCCAAGATGTGTAGGTTAGGGGGATTAGCGATGTAAATAAATGGGATTACAGGGATAAGGCCTGGAAAGGATGCCCTGTCAGAGAGTTGGCGCAGACCCGATGGGTTAAATAGCCTTCTTCTGCACAGCGGGGATTCTGTCATTTAGAGCACCTTTCTCCATTTCAGCATCTAACTCTCCAAAATACCACATGAGGGTTTGATAACTTTCTCAACAGACACTCAACCCTCCTACACTCCTCTCTACCCCTTCACTCCCCACTATTTCCACTCACTACACATTGCAACTCTTTCGCAATGTACCTACCATACACTTCCCCGAACAAAGTCTGAGCCTGTTCATCACCTTGGTCCTTACCAAGCTCTCCATAGCCCGACAAAGATCCTTTCGTCTGTCTTCAATGCCACAATGACTCACTTCCATCTTCATTCCGAGACTGCCTTCAGTCCCATGTTCACATTTGCACTCCTCTGATTCTGGACTTCCTTTCCTCTTTGCTCCAGCATTAGCAGACTCTGTTTTGGGCCACAGAGTCCCGACCCTCTGGAATTCTTTCCTATAATCCTTCACCATTACCCCCTCCCATTCTGCTTTTAAAAATCTGCTGAACATTTCAAGCACTCTGTCAGCTTTGTCCAAACTGACCTTTTCTTTCCCTCTCTCTTATATATGAAAGTTACTTGTTGCATGCTTGGATGTAAGCCATGTGTGTGGTGCCCGATAGAATTGTAACTTGTTATTGGGAATGGGATGGTCTATGGTGGCAGAGTGATTAGCACTGCTGCCTCACAGCGCTAGAGATCCGAGTTTGACTCCCAGCTTGGGTCACTGTGTGTGGAGTTTGCACATTCTCCCCGTGTCTGCATGGGTTTCCTCCCACAGCCCAAAAGATGTGCAGGTTGGATGAATTGGCCACGCTAAATCCTCCCTCAGTGTATCCGAACAGGCACCAGAATGTGGAGACCAGGGGATTTTCACAGTAACTTCATTGCAGTGAGAATGTAAGCCTACTTGTGACAGTAATAAATAAATATTGGGCTTTTGATTGACTGGGGATTTAATCCCCCGCATGATTAGGACAGCTTTTTGTTTCTAAACTCGATTCATCCGCTGACTTGTAGTCAGGTAAGACAGGACAGTCTACCCGCTTCAGCTAAAGAAAGTCTATAAAAGTCGATTTCATTTCTGTTTCAATGAACTGAGTCTCAATGAGTGTGGTTGGCGGGTTCCCTCAATTGGAATGTGAGAGACAGAGTGAAGAGTGGCGAACAAGAGCTTTATTTATGGCAGTCGGAAAGGGCGCCTGACCCCATCCCCCCTCCCCTCCCAAGGGTCCAGTGCTTTCTTAATGCAAGCTGATTTAGAAAGTTCATCCGCACTGTGAAAAATAGTGACGAGGTCGCGTGTGGATGAAGGGAGTGAAAGTGGCGATTGGTCACGGTCCCGTTGACCATTGTACCGGAGCCTTGGCCGTGTAAAACGCTCTGTGGGAAAGTGGCAGCCCCCGAAAAACAGCTCAGGGAGAGACTCAGACCATTAAACAGCCAGAATTTGCTGCCTCGCTTGTCAAGAAGCATTCAAATTGGCAACTCTCCTTTCGGGGTGTGTTTTTTTTTAAAGAAAAAGCCATTTAGCCAGTGCAAATCTGAACAGCCGGTTTGATTTAATGTCACAATGCCTTCAGTAAGCCAAACCATCACAGAATAAAACCACTGGCGCCCTTTAAATGCATGTAACATTAGTTAATTGCCCCTGATATATTTTAGAAATGTTCTTATTTTTAAACAAACTAGAAAGGAAAATCATGTTTTCCCCGGGGTGAATGACGATACAATGCAAAGTATTGGAATAGATTAACTGGGAATAGTGTTGGTACATTTTAAGTAGTATTCATAGAACATTACAGTGCCGTACATGTTCTTGCAATGTTGGCTTCAGGATGGAAATCTGCAAAACGTCAGCCTGAAGACTGATTTTTAGCACATTGAAATGTTGACACGTTGTGAAGGCGAAACGTGGCGTTTGACTTGTAACCATTTTTCAGACCACATGAAATCGTATTGCTACGGTATACAAAACACATCAGGCGTTACTGATGCATCACAAAAACTTACTCGGAAAAGCAGTGGGGGAGACCGGCTGCTGACAGGACCCACCGCAGCAAGCCAGGAAGATCTGGGGGAAAGTCGGCAGGAAACATTTGGATAAAGCTGCAGAAAAAAAATTAAATCCAGAAATTAAAAAATTAGATCAGCGGTATTTCAGCTAACTTGCAACGAAAAAGCATTTCTTAAAACCAGTAGCACTGCAATAATCTACCCATTAATCACTCTGGTGTACTAATCTGTTCTGTAAATCAGAAGGAAACGAATTTCGGTGTGTCATTTTTGCGTTTTCGTTGGCCGCCACTACAGAATAATATTAAATGACAGAATGGTTACAACGCAGAGAGAGAGAGAGAGACAGGCCATTTGGCCCATTGTGCCCGTTCTTCCACTGTCTGCCAGAAAGCTTAATTATTAGTGTCACAAGTAACATTAACACTACAATGACGTTACTGTGAAAATCCCCTACACCAATGCGCCCATTCCCCTGCAGAACTTTCTCTTTTCTCTGCGGGATGGCACAGTGGTTAGTACTGCTGCCTCACAGCACCAGGGACGAGGTTCCCATTCGGGACCTGGTTTGGGTCACTGTATGTGTGGAGTTTGCACATTCTCCCTGTACCTGCGCGTATTTCCTCCGGTGCTCCAGTTTCCTCCCACAGTCCAAAAGATGTGCTGGTTAGGTGTGTCCGCCATGCTAAATTCCCCCTCAGTATACCCGAACAGGCGCCAGAGTGTGGTGACGAGGGGTTTTTCACAGTAACTTCATTACAGTGTGATTGTAAACCTACTTGTGACTAATAAATAAACTTTACGTTAGGTGATGAAGTCTACTTTGAAAGCCACCACTGAACTCCGTCTCCATCACCCTCTCAGACAACGGATTCCAGATCCTAACCACTTGCTGTGTCAAGAGGGTTTTACTCTTGTTGCCATTGTTTCATCAGCTTATCTTAAATCCATGTCCTCTGATTCTGGGAACTGTCCCAGATTGGGAACAGTTTTTCCCTGTCTGCACTGTCCAGAACCCTCCTGATTTTCAACATCTCTATCAGATCTCCTCTCAACTTTCTCTTTTCCAGGGAGTAAAGTAAAAGTAAAAAGTTTATTAGTGCCACAAGTAGGTTTACATTAACACTGAGATGAAGATACTCTGAAAATCCCCTCGTTGCCACATTCCTGTTCGGGTATACTGAAGGAAAATTTTAGCATGGCCAATGCATCTAACCAGCCCCAACCACCCCCAACTTCTCTGATCAATCCATGTAACTGAACTTCCCCATCCCTGGAAGCATTCTGGTGAATCTTCTCTGCACCGTCTAAAACCTTTATATCCATCCTGAAGCTTGTTACCTAATACTGGATACAATATTCTGGTTGGGGCCACCCCAGTGTTTTATAAAGCTTCATCATAGTGTCCTTGCTTTTGCATTTTATGGCCCTATTTATAAAGCCCAGGATGCTGTCTGTTTTCTTAACCACTCTCTCATCTGTCCTGCCACCTTCAATGATTTGTACACATATTCACCCAGGTCCCTGTGCACCTTTAGAACTGTGCCATTTACTTTATATTCATAGAATCGTAGAATCCTTACAGTGAAGAAGTAGGCCAATCAGTCCATCAAGTATGCACCGACCACAATCCCATCCAGGACCTATTCCTGTAACCCCACATACTTACCCTGCTAATCCCCTGACATGCCCAGTCAATGCCCAAAGAAGAATGAGCGGAGATTTGATAGAGGTGTATAAGATTTTGATGGGTATAGATACAGTGAATGCAAGCAGGCTTTTTCCATTGAGGCTAGGGGAGAAAAAAACCAGAGGGCGTGGGTTAAGGGTGAAAGGAGGAAAGTTTAAAGGGAATATTGGGGGGGGGGGCTTCTTCACACAGAGAGTGGTGGGAGAGTGGAATGAGCTGCCGGATAAAGTGGGAAATGCGGGGTCACTTTTAATATTTAAGAAAAACTTGGACAGGTATATGGATGAGAGGGGTGTGGAGGGATATGTGCAGGTCAGTGGGACTAGGCAAAAAATGATTTGGCACAGACAAGAAGGGCCAAAAGGCCTGTTTCTGAGCTGTAAATTTTCTATGGTTCTTCTATGGTTCTAACCTAACCCGCACATCTTCGGATTGTGGGAGGAAACCGGAGTACCCGAAAGAAACCCACACAGATATGGGGAGAATGTGCAAACCACAGAGGTAGTGACCCCTGGGCCAGAATTGAACTTGGGTCCCTTGGCACTGTGAGACAGCAGTGCTAACCACTGTGCCACCATGCCACTCCTAAATCCAAAATGATGGATAATCATGGCAGCACGGTGGCACAGTGGTTAGCATTGTCACTTGTCCAGCATTTCCTCCAACCTGCCTGCTCTTGTGAAATTTAACACTATCCTCCACACCACTGACAATGTTTCCAAGTGTTGCCTCATGCGCAAACTTTGTAACTGGGCCATGGCTGGGTTACTAATATATTAAGTCTGACAACACCAGGTTTTAGTCCAGCCGATTTATTTGATAATAGACTCACAAGCTTTCGGGGTTAGTCCCTTCGTCAGGTGAATGGAGAGTTCTGGCCTCAGACAGAGCATATAAAGCACAGTTTCTCTAAACTGTCTGTGCTTTATATGCTCTGTCTGAGGCCAGAACTCTCCATTCACCTGACAAAGGGACTAACCCTGAAAGCTTGTGAGTCTATTATCAAATAAATTGGTTGGACTGAAACCTGGTGTTGTCAGACGTTTTACTGTGTTTACGCCAGTCCAACGCCGGCATACCCACATCATTACTAATATATATCAGGGAAAACAGGGGTTCTAATACTGACAACTGTAGAAACCCACTAAAAACCTTCCCTCAATCCAAAAGGCAACTTTTCACCACTACTCTGTGTTTTCTGTCTCTCAGCCAATTTTATATCTTTTTATTCCACGAGGTGGGAAATCTATTCTGGGGCAGCACAGTGACACAGTGGTAAGCACTGCTGCCTCACAGCGCCAGGGTCCTGGGTTCAATTCTGGCCTCAGGTCACTGTCTGTGTGGAGTTTGCATTCTCTCCATGTCTGCATGGGTTTCCTCTGGATGGTCCAGTTTCCTCCCATATCCAACCTTAGTGTGTTGGGGATTAGCAGGATAAATATGTATGGTTACAGGAATAGGATTGGGGATTGTGATTGGTGCAGACTTGATGGGCCAAATGGCCTCCTTCTGCACTGTAGCAATTATATGATTCTGTGGCAGTTTATCAAATGCTTTTTAGCAGTCCTTTTATGATACATCAACAGCACTAACATTATATTACTTCATCAAAAAACTCAAGCGAGTTAAATATGATTTCCCCTTAACAAATCCATGCTGACTTTCCTTAGTTAATCTATATTTGCCCAAGTAACTGTTAATTTTGTCCTGAATCACTGTTTTGAAAAGCTTCCCACTATCAAGGTTAAACTGCGTGGTCTGTAGTTGCTGGGCATGTCCTTAAACCTTTTTTTTTGAACAAGTGTGACGATCCAGTGCCTTTACGAAATGTATTTTAATCATGTTTCTCTGCAGGTTTTTCAAGCAGGTGCTAGCATTTTATTGGTGCTATGATACCTGTAACCAGTGTCCTCTAATTGTTACTGAAGCAATATAATGGACATCATACTGATTTTAATCTGGACTAATGCAGTGTTCTGTGGTTTAATGGTCCTTTGGGGACTGATGAGTGGAGCTCGATTTTGAAATAATTGACAGGTCAGGTGATATGCCTGGGGATAGTATTTTTTCCACAGAAAAGTCCAGTTTTTAGTTTTGGTTCTCAGTTGCTGCTAGAAGCTGGTGGAAGAAGGCAGTGTCTCTGCCTCTGTCAGTGGATGCTTGCTGAAAATTCTGGGACTGGGAAGCCTCCGAGAATTGATCCAACATTCAAAGGTTCAATTGACACCAGGTGTAAAAATGCTGAAAATCCAGCATCGTATGTGCATACTTGTTTTTGTGCCAAATCTGCAGAAGGGTGTGGGATGGTATTTGACTTGGAACAACAGCGATAGCTAGTGGTTAAAGTTTGCATTGTTAATTCTTGTAATTGGTAAAAGTTATGCTAATTCTTTTTGTTAAGTTTTAACTATGTTCTTAAATAAACTTAGTTTGATAAAAACTTCCTAGGGAGTCACTTGAAACATTCCTGAAGTGAAACACCTTATGTTCTCCCATGCCAAAATCAAATGTTAAACTTAGGATCTAGGTTATCTCCGCGAATATCTTGGCGTTTCTGGCCTGGAACTTAGCGCAAGGGTGTGACACTTGTATCTAAGAAAGATTGTATAATTATGGCCAGTGTCTTCACAATTTTCACTCTTACTTTCCTTAGTATCTGTGGATGCATCTTGTCTAGTCCTAGTGGCCTAGGACCTCATCCAGAATTTCCCAGTGTCACTGATGTCAATCTTTATCCAATTCGATTCACTCAACATTTCATATGAAGAAATGACTGAAGGCACTGGATACTGCAAAGGCTATGTGTCTGACAATATTCCGGCAGTCATCCTGAAGACTTGTGCTCCAGCTAGGCTGCTATACCCCTAGCTAAACTGTTCCAGTACGGCAACAACGCTGGCATTTACTTGGCAATGTGAAAAATTGCTCAGATATGTCTTGTACACAAGATACAGGGCAAATCCAACCTGGCCAATTACCACCCCATCAATCTACTCTTGATCATCATTAAAATGATGGAACGGGGTCATCAACAGTGCTATCAAGCAGCATTAACTCAATTACAACCAGTCTGAGTTCCTCCAGAGTCACTCAGTTCCTGACCTCATTACAGCCTTGGTTCAAACATGGACAAAAGAGCTGAACTCCAGAGGTGTGGCAAGACTGCACTTAACATCAAGACAGTGTTTGACTGATGAATAAATATAACAATAAAACTGGAGTCAATAGGAGTCGGGGGAAAGCCCTCCACTGGTTGGAGTCATACCTGACGCAAAGGAAGATGGCAGTGATTGGAGGTCAATGATTTCAGTTCCAGGACATCACTGCAGGAGTTCCTCAGGGTAGTGACTTAGCCCCAACCATTTTCAGCTCCTTCATCAAAAACTTCCCTTTCATTATAAGATCAAAAGTGGGGGTGCACTAATGACTGCACATTTGTGACTCCTCAGATACTGAAGCAGTTCACGTTCAAATGCAGCAAGACCTGGACAATATCCAGGATGGGCTGACCAGTGGAAAGTAACATTAGCATCACACAAGCATCAGGTAAAGACCATCTGCATCAACAGAGAATCTAACCATTGCCCCTTGACATTCAATGGCATTACCATCATTGAATCCCCCACTATCAACATCCTGGAGTTACCACTGACCAGAAAATGAACTGGACAAGCCATACAAATTATGGTTAAGCAAGCAGATCAGGGGCATGGAATCCTATGGTGAGTAATTCACCTGCTGATTCCCCTAAGTCTCCCCATCATCTACAAGGCACAAGTCAGGAGTGTGATGGAATACACTCCATTTGTCTGGATGAGTGCAGCTCCAACAACAATCAAGAAGCTCAATGCCATGCAGGACAAATCAGCCCATTTGACTGGTACCCCTCCCACACACATTTACTCCCTTCACCACCGACAAACAGTGACAGCAATGTGTACCGTCGACAAAACATACTGCAGGAACTCACCAACATTGCTTAGGCAGCACCTTCCAAACCCATGATCACTACCACCTAGAAGAACAAGGATAACAGACACCTGGAAACACCACCAGCTGCAAACTCCCCTCCAAATCATCCACCATCCTGACATGGAAATATATGACCTTTCCTTCACTGTCACTGGATCACAATCCTGGAATTCCTTCCCTACACCACATGGACTGTAGTGGTCCAAGAAGGCAGCTCACCACCACCGGCCCAAGGGCAACTAGTGGTGGGCAATAAATACTGGCCTAACTATTAACATCCACATCCCATAAATGAATAAAGTATGTTGCAGTTATTAGAATTGGCAGTGTTTACCAAAGTCTAACAGGTATGGGGAATTTACAAATCTCTATCCACTGGAATTGATTCTAAGTTTAAGTTCAATATATAGACTTTTAAGTATTTCACCATGATTTTAAAATGTATTTTTTATAAATCTAATTAAATATTGTTTTCATGTGCATTTTGTTTTATTCTATGTAACTGCAAATGTGGTTATCTCTTACAACTCTTTGGGACAAAAATCATAAAGCTGTTTATATAAGGTTGCATGCCCTAGTGGACAGAACTCCCCATGGATTCCTTTTCTGGGATTTGGACACAATCTCAAAATTATTTGCCTTTAATTTTTAATATTAATATAAAAATATTAATTCTTAATATTTAGATTCTGGAGAAGAGCTGAGAGTATAACTGCTGCCTTTCCCCAGAAACTTTAATAAAATGTGTTCTGTGACTATTTTTAAAGGTGGTTCCACACAGAATACTTGAAAAGTCTGCTGTAACTAATACACACACAAATGAGAACTGATCTCACAGAGGGAATCACCTGCTGCTGAACTTTAACTAACTTAGATCCACATATTATTATCTCTTTAAACCCAGGATGTATCATTACAAAATTCACAATCCAACTGTTGGCAAGTTTTCAATTTTTCTTCATAATAAATTTTAATACAGTTCATGGTTTCATCTGAATGGCACAGAGGAATACTTCTCTTGTGTTGTTTATGGATATCACTGGGAAGCTGCGTAAAGTCACATGAAATACGGGAATTCATTTGAAAAAGAAAATATTGAAGTACACCAATCAGCACACAGAAAAAAAATCGACTAGTGTCAAAATGTTGAATATTTGATTAATATTTGAACATTACGTTGCTGAATGTTTCCGTTCTTCTCTATTAATGTTTCTGCAACCCAGATTTTCTTTATAACTTATAATATCTATGATCATTTATAATATTTCACATTTAAAATTACTAATGATGTTGAAATTGTGAATGAGGGTTAGCACTTTATGACATGGCTTTTTAATTGCCAAGGAAACAGTAATTGCACAAGTCCTATTTGGTTGTTATAGTTCCAATTTCTGCTCTTGTGTTATGACGGAGATGCATGAATATATTTATATTCACTTTCAAACACCTTTAAAGGACATTTATATTTGTTAAATGCTTCCCCACATTCTGGAATAATAGAACAGTGTAATTGGATATTTCTGTGTCCTTTCTGTGTCACTACTTTGTAATTGGTATGTCTTCAAAAGGTCGTTGAGTCAATTCATCCACTGATTAGGGAAATTGAAGTTTTGTGTAAGATCTTGGATATGTGTGAAGTCTCCCCTCCATCTGATTCATTTTCCAAACATACACTATATTAATAAAATTGTTAGGAGCATATTACGTGACTGTCAAAGTTAATATTACATAAGGTGCAAACAAATCAGTTTCTTCCCATGTTGTATGTTACTCATGGCATTTATAATTACAATCAATATTTACAATATCCATTACACGTCAAACCACAGTTTCACTCAGTTTCCAGCCCCTCTAGGCCTGAGCTGCAGGGTGTACTGCGGCTAAAAGGCCTTTGTCAGCTGCCTTGTCTCTCAGCATTTAGTCCTGGAGCATGGGATGTGCCAGTATGTAACATTCCCTCTCCATCTAAAAGCTGATTGAAATGTTAATACTAACAGAAATTTGAAAAAATGTTCCCTGGACTCTAACATGCATCTGAGAACCCTCGTAGGCTTTGCTGTAATCACTGGGAAATTAGGGGAAAATGACAATCATTCGGACCTGATTTCAGGTCTCCTGGCAAATTCAGTTCTGGCGAGCATTTGCATTGATGCAAAGCTGAACCCATTTCTCATACATGCAATACGTGTGGGCACAATTTGCTTGTTCACGTTGCAGGCACCGTGTGTGGGGTGGTCGAATAGCGTTGCGTCTTCTCAGAAGTTATAGAGTGGTGATTTTTTTTGTATCTTTGTGTGGTAGATGCAAAATGCGTCTGGTCACCAGTTTCAGCTTGGTATTGTGAAATGTGCAACCATCAAGTTGGAGTTATACTGCCAACTGTACACTGCTGTTTGTCACAGTAAGGAACTCAGCTCCCCGGGCTGCTCCTGTTTTACACAAATAAAAAAACAGAAACACAGCACCTTAAGGCTGGAACAGATACACTCTGATAAAGGCAAAATGTTGGAGTTTGAAAGAAGTCCCCACCCCGCAGTCCTCTCACTTTCTTTCATTTGTAGTACAGACTTTTCGATGTTCAGATGGCCTTATTCTTCTGAACGATACAGAAACAGCTTAGGAGACGCCAGTGAGATTTTCAGATCTGGCTTTGCACTGGGCGGGAGTTATATTGTATCTTGCAACGCATTGGGGTTGTCGCCACTTGCATTTAGTATAGTCTAATCATGGTTACTTTTGTGTCAATGTTGATCTGAATCTGTTTTGCATTCGATGCTAAAGTAACTTTATGAATTGCAGCCGTCAAAGCACAAATCCACAAACCCTTAGGAATTGTATAGCATTTGGTTTTTAGCTGAATCTACAGAAGCATCCACAGTACAATAAAATTATACTATGACTTCGAATATTGAGTAAATTGCAGAATTGTACGTCTTTTATCCTTCTAATTTTCTTGCAGAATTGTGTGTGAGCATTGTTGAATAAGTAATTAAGTTATCCAAAACGTTCAGTGCAATTAGACAGTAGCAACAATATTTTAAGGAATGTGTCTGCATGAAACGCTTGCAGGCAAAATTATAGTACTTACCAAATTGAGTGGAAATTATGGAGGCACTTATATCTTCGAGTAATATTTTATCAGTGTCACGAGTAGGCTTGCATTAACACTGCAAAAAAGTTACTGTGAAAGTATTGATGAGGCCTGCAGAATAAAGAGTGAAATCTTACCTATTTCAGGATATGAGACTGTGTGGCTGGTGGAGGTGACTGGAGCAGGCTGCTTGTCTGAGGGGTTAACGAGCTGAAAGGAGGGTCTTGTCGGATGTGGACCTCCCGGTGGGCCGATTTGTTCCGCAGTCTGGGGCACTTTCACTGGAGCTGGGTTGGCAGGGATCGGCCGGAGCGGGCGGCTCAGAGGGGCATTTACCCGGAGCAAATTGTCAATGAGAAAACTCTTGCCCAAGTTGTGGAATGCGGGGAGCTGAGGTGAGTGGAGGAGAGGAGGTGCTTCCCAGGACACTGCCGGTGCTGGAACCGGACTTGGCAGCATGGTGAGAAGAAACAGGGCGGGGGGGGGGGGGGGGTGGGAGGTGTAGGAGGAAGGGGGCCAACGAATGTGGTGACCAATTTCTTTCTCTCTCACTCTTCCAAAGCAAGTTAGAAACAGCGAAGTTCCTTTGGTGATAAGTGACTCTTCCTAAATGTTGCAACTTTTGGGAAAGTCTGGAGTGAGTCTGGGTGCAGGATGTGATGCGATTGGCCTGAAGCTTTACATGTGATGGTGTAGTGAGGTGCACAATGTCACTCTGACGGGAAGGAAGGTGTGTCTATGACATGTCACTCTGCTAAACTCTCAACTGTAAAGTTTCCCAAATTCCAGCCCGCTTTCAAATGTCCGACCCAAAGCACCAAATGCAATTTTTTTCTCGCTAATAAACAAAACCAATTTACAAATTTTACCGCAGAGTTATGAACAGATTTGGAGCAAACTGAATCCTAACAATTTTCGACCCAATCAGCCTCTGATACTGTGTGTATTGTTGCAACAGTTCACAATCTGTTAGTCTGATCTATAGCGATTCAAATCAAAAGAAAATAACATTTCTAACGTCAGCAGAAGTTGTGTCCTAGCCAAACTATTTTCCGAGCTTGAGGTTCTGATTTTGGATAACTGGCCAGCAAAAACTCAAGAGTTCGGTTCTTAGGAACATCATTTACTAAGGTCACCCCTTTCACACACACACACACCCTTGAGTCACCTCACCAATGTCCACCTCCAGAAAATATATTCAGATGGCTACATTTTGCCAGTCAATTTGGGGTCGCCTCTACAAGCGCCGTCAACAGGCGAATAGATGGGTAACTCAAGGGAAGCGGCTGCTAAGGGCATTAAGTTCTGCAGAAGAGTCATACTGGACTCGAAACGTTAACTTCGTAACTCTGTCCACGGATGTTGCCAGACCTGCTGAGTTTATCCAGCATTTATTTAGGACATTATGTTTTAGAAAGTTTATTTATTAGTGTTACAAGTAGGCTTACATTAACACTGATGTGGCTGTGGATTAGCACTGATGTTACATCAACACTGCAATGTGTTAATGTGTGTGATACTTACTGTGCAAGTATCACTCCCTCCTCCCCAAAATACAAAATTAGCTACCATCATATGTCGATTTGAAATCTCTGGGAGTGACATAAGCCTTATTGTTTTTAATCTCGGCTCCAGCTCTGTATGTAAAATAATGTATCATTCTTGTGGAGTAATTTGAAACGTTAACAAAATTGTCAAGTCCCCTGTTTCTATTGTGCTAACTGGCCGTCCCATTTCATCAATTTCTTAATTATCCACAAACAAACTTCAGAAATGTTTCAATGTTGCATTTAAACAGATTCCAGAAAGGCAACACAATCGCGAGGTCCAATTCTTAGGTGGGGAAATAAGTTTAAAAACATTCCCTCCTGGGTTTAAAATATTGAAGAATGGGGGCGGTATTGGATTTTATATATTCAAATACCTCCTCTCTGTTACAATCACGGTACTTGTACAAATGTTTCCCTCTTTTTCTTGGCATAATCCAGCCATCAGTAACTTGATTTAATTCGGCAAACGGGGATGGGGCGGGGGAATGAAAGATTACACCAGCTCTGATGTCTTGTACCAATTTTATTAGAATGGCTGTTTTGTTTTAACAAACAATTAATCTAAAGGGAGGACCGTGATAAAAACAGGGTAAAAACTAAAGCCACACTGTACAATCTTAAAATAATCGGATTATCCAGGATACGAATAGAATATGCAGGGGGTTTTGGAGGTATTTTTCTTTATACCACCAATCCTTGGTGTTACATATCAAATAGGAACGAATTTCTAATCTATACCGGGTGCCAATTCTGTAATCCATTTTCCGTCGACAAATGATTAGCTCCAAATATGATTCTGCGCCGCACCCAGTTTTATGCGAATGAGAATTCTGGATAAACGATTCTGCTGCCTGAACTAAGGACAGTTCATCCGTTCCAACAAACGCAAGTGGGTTGGGTTGTGTGCCAGAAATCCAAATCTTGTACTGGGGGTCAAATATCTGCGAAAGCATTTGTGGTTAATTCTCTGAGAAAGGGAGCGGGCTCTTTAGAGGTAAATAATGTTCCCACCCCACAGAAACTGAAATTTGTCCAGGATTGCTATTGCAATCCGATGTTTAGTTTTCAATACTGTGATCATTGTTAAATATCATGCGTCAATTTAAAATGTTCTGAATCTATGGGAAATATTCCCAGTAATATCCAGAGAGAAATCTGCTCCAATTTCTCTCATAGAGAAAGGAGATTATTGGGACGAATAGCAGGATTTGTTCAGCAAGACTACACTGCTGTGCTCACATGGTGCTCAATAAAAGTGAAGCAAAATGGCAATTAGAACATAAGAACATAAACATAAGAACATAAGAAATAGGAGCAGGAGTAGGCCATCTAGCCCTTCGAGCCTGCCCCGCCATTCAATAAGATCATGGCTGATCTGTCATGGCTCAGTTCCACATTCCCGCCCTCTCCCCATAACCCTTAATCCCCTCGCTTATCAAAAACCCATCAACCCGCGTCTTAAAAATATTTAGCGAGGCAGCCTCCACCACTTCAACAGGCAGAGAATTCCAGAGATTCATCACCCTATGAGTGAAGAAGTTCCTCCTCAACTCCGTTCTAAACCGCCCCCCCCCTTTATCTTGAGGCTGTGCCCCCTAGTCCTACTGTCCTTTCTGAGCGGGAAGAGTCTCTCCACCTCTATCCTATCCATCCCATTCATCATCTTACACGTCTCAATGAGATCTCCCCTCATTCTTCTAAACTCTAACGAGTACAAGCCTAGTTTATTCAGCCTCTCCTCATAGCTCAACCCCCTCAACTCCGGCATCAGCCTAGTAAACCTCCTCTGCACTCCCTCCAAGGCCAAAATATCCTTGCGTAAGTGCGGCGACCAAAACTGCACACAGTACTCCAGCTGCGGCCTCACCAATGCCCTACACAGCTGCAGCAAGACCTCCCTACTTTTATAAGAACATAAGAACATAAGAAATAGGAGCAGGAGTAGGCCATCTGGCCCTTCGAGCCTGCCCCGCCATTCAATAAGATCATGGCTGATCTGTCGTGGCTCAGTTCCACTTTCCGGCCCTCTCCCCATAACCCTTAATCCCCTCTCTTATCAAAAACCCATCAACCCGCTTCTTGAAAATATTTAGCGAGGCAGCCTCCACCACTGCAATGGGTAGAGAATTCCAGAGATTCACCACCCTTTGAGTGAAGAAGTTCCTCCTCAACTCCGTTTTAAAACGCCCCCCCTTTATCTTGAGGCTGTGCCCCCTAGTCCTACTGTCTTTTTTCAGTGGGAAGAGTCTCTCCACCTCTATCCTATCCATCCCATTCATCATCTTATACGTCTCAATGAGATCTCCCCTCATTCTTCTAAACTCCAATGAGTACAAGCCTAGTTTATTCAGCCTCTCCTCATAGTTCAACCCCCTCAACTCCGGTATCAGCCTAGTAAACCTCCTCTGCACTCCCTCCAAGGCCAAAATATCTTTGCGCAGGTGCGGCGCCCAAAACTGCACACAGTACTCCAGCTGCGGCCTCACCAATGCCCTATACAGCTGCAGCAATACCTCCCTACTTTTATATTCAATCCCCCTCGCGATGAAGGCCAGCATCCCATTTGCCTTCCTGACCACCTGCTGCACCCGCAGGCTGGGTTTTTGCGACTCATGCACAAGGACCCCGAGGTCCCTCTGCACCGTCGCCTGCTGCAGTTTTTCGCCACGTAAGTAATAGTCCTTCCTACCATTATTCCTACTAAAGTGGACCACCTCACACTTGCCAACATTAAATTCCATTTGCCAGTTCCTGGCCCATTCGCCCAGCCTATCTAGATCCTTCTGCAGACTCTCCACACCCTCCGCGCAATTTGCCGTTCCACCAATCTTGGTGTCATCAGCAAATTTCGACACCATACACTCGGTTCCCTCCTCCAGATCATCTATATAAATGGTAAATAGCTGAGGCCCCAGCACCGACCCCTGGGGCACTCCACTAGTCACCAACCTCCAATCCAAATAGCACCCATTAACCCCCACTCTCTGTCTCCTATTTGACAACCAATCCTCTATCCACACTAACACCCTACCCCCAACTCCATGCCCCCTTACCTTCTGCAATAACCTCTTGTGAGGTACCTTGTCAAACGCCTTCTGAAAATCAAGAAAGACCACATCCACCGGCTCTCCTCTATCCACCGCCCTAGACACATCCTCATAGAACTCCAATAAATTTGTCAGACACGACTTCCCCTTAACGAAACCGTGCTGCGTCTGCTCTATCAAGCAATTCCCCTCAAGATGCCTCGCTATTTCCTCCTTGATGACGGATTCTAACATTTTACCTACAACAGACGTTAAACTAACCGGCCTATAATTCCCCGCCTTTTGCCTGCCACCCTTCTTAAACAATTAGGCCAATCTCCTGATATTGTTCTGTTAATTTGAAATATAGTCAAGGAGACTGAGGGTTCCCTTCCTCCTTTGAGCATTTAGAATAAATTAGCAATATAAATTTTAAGTTTATTTATTAGTGTCACAAGTAGGCTTACATTAACACTGCAAGGAAGTTAATGTGAAAATCCCCTTGTCACCACACTCCAGCACCTGTTCAGTTACACTGTGAGAGAATTTAACATGGTCAATCCGCCTAACCAGCATGTCTTTTGGACTGTGGGAGGAAACCCACGCAGACACGGGGAGAACATGCAGACTCCACACAGACAGTGACCAAGCTGGGAATTGAACCCAGGTCTCTGGCACTGTGAGGCAGCATTGCTAACCACTTTGCCACCAATTATAATTACTAAGTTATTGATTATAGTTACTAAGCAACAGCATTGAGAACCCCCGCAACCCCACCCACCTTGCAGTGAAAAGCACAACAGCCTTACTTGTTGGAGGAAATGTTCAATGGATAAGCACAGGGCTGGCAAACCTCAGCCGTCCTCCTAGTGGGATCACCAAATAAACCAAGGAGGCACTGATCGCAATTTAGGCCGGACTGTGTTGACTGTGTTGACAGTTCAGGCAAGTGTAATTGGAAAGATAGGCAGGGAGACTGAAGAATCGCATCCTCCTCTGAGCATTTAGAATAAACTAGTAATATAAATTTTAATTAATGCAATTAATTTTTTGTCATTAATTATATTTTCCTGCCTAATTGTTTTGCTTTGCCGTAATTAATATGCTGGCTGTTAGTTAAATTGAAAGAAGTAATCCTCTGATCAAAAAAGTGAGAGGGGATCTCATAGAAACTTACAAAATTCTAACAGGGTTAGACAAGGTATATTCAGAAAATATGTCTCCAGTGGTGGGGGGAGTCCAGAACTAGGGGTCACTGTTTGAGGATAAGGGGTGCACCTTTTAGAGTTGAGGTGAGAAGAAATTTCTTCACATAGGGAGTGATGAATGTGTGGAATTCACTACCACAGAAAATAGTTGAGGTCAAAACATTTGATTTCAAGAAGAAATTAGATATAGCTCTTGGGGCTAAAGGGATTAAGGGTGTCGGGGGATTAGTAAGGTAAATATATGGGGTTACAGGAATAGGGCCTGGGTGGGATTGTTGTCAGTGCAGGCATAATGGACTGAATGGCCTCCTTCTGCAGTGTAAGGATTCTATGATTCTATGAAAAGGGGGGGAAGGCAGGATCAGGATATTGAATTTGCTGATCAGCCATGATCATGATGAATGGCTGAACAGGCTTGAAGGGTCGAATGCCCTACTCCTGCTTCTAGTTTTCAGCTTTTGTTGATTTGCACAGAGACACAGAGCATTAACTAGCTGTTGTAACAAATTTAACTAGCAGAATGCATTTCTATATCTATTGTAAAATCAAAACCCCCTTACTGGGTCAACTGACAATAAAAACATTCCAATTTTAGAAAGGTGTACTGAAGACAACTATGAAGTTACAGAAAAGTATAACCTGGGAAAGCAAATAGAACAATGTTTAGGATGGGGTCAATGGGAAGGTACATTTTTGGCTAGCAATCAAAATTTTGCTATAAGGATCAACATTAATTATTATATTATGTTTCTAGAATTCTCTCTGGTACAAGATACTGGTCACAAATTGTAATGATTAGAGATTATAGTTTATTTATTAGTGTCACAAGTAGGCTTACATTAACACTGCAATGAAGTTACTGTGAAAACCCCCTAGTTGCCACACTCTGACGCTTGTTCATGTTCATTGAGGGAGAATCTAGCATGGCCAATGCACCTAATCAGCACATCTTTCAGACTGTGGGAGAAAACCAGAGCACCCAGAGGAAACCCATACAGACATGTGGAAAACATGCAGACTCCACATAGACAGTTGAACCTGGGTCCTGGTGCTGTAAGACAGTAGTGCTAACCATTGTGTCACCATGCCACCTGATAGATGCATTTCTAATAAAAACGGGGTAAAGAGATATGGGAAAAGGTGGGGAGGTAGATTTGAGACAGAGTCATGATCTGATTGAATGGCGGAGCAAGCTCAAAGGGCTGAATGTGCCTACTTCTGCTCCTAATTCCTGTGTTCCTATGATTATTATACATGTGATTTTTTTTATTATACAGCTGGTTTTAGGAGACAAACAATAGTATTATAATTGGATTAGCAAGCCAGAGACCTGGGGCAATTTGAATCCACTAGGGCAGATGGTGTAATTTGAATTCAGTAAACATCTGGGAATTAAAAGTCTAACCTTGAAGCCATTATCGACTATTGTCAAAGCTTATCTCATCCACTAGAAATCTGCCATCCTTACCTGGTCCAGCCTACATGTGACTCCAGGCCCACAGCAATGGGGTTGACTCTTAAATGTTATCCAAAACAGCCTAGCAAGCCACTTCAGTTCAAGGGCAACTATGGGGGGGCAATAAATGGTGGCCCAGCCAGTGACTCCCACACCCCATGACCGAATTAAAAAGACAGTTATCAATTTCAGATGATGCATTAATTGTGTTCAAATCCTGTGAAATAGCAAAATTATTTTTGAAGATATTAAACAATAAAACTAACTATGTCCCCTGACACGTGTGTTTGTGTGTGTGTGTGTGTGTGTGTAACTACTTGTTATTTGAAATCAACCATAAAAATAATATCGTCCATAAAAATAATATTTGCATGTACAGAGTCACCGACGTTGTTCAAAACATGTTAAAGTTGCCCACAGAATGAACTGTCAATAACTGTGAGTGTTACATGGGAACTGCAGTAGCCATTTTGCAGGCAAACATAGCAGCTACTTTATGTATGGCACTGCTCTACAAACAGGGAAGAAGTGAGTAACCACATAATTTGTTTTATTCAGTACTTGCTGTGGGATAAATTTTAGTCAGGATTCACTTACTTTTCATTGAATGATTCTATCATTCTATGGGATAGAACAGGTAGGCAAAACCTCAGTTTGGCATTTCATCTGAAAGTTGGCACCTCTGACAATGCAGCCCTCTTTCAGTACTCCCTGTCAGTCTAGATTTATGAACTCAGTGTGGAGTGTGCCTGAAACCACAGTCTTCTGAATCAAGAGAAGCTTTGCCAGGACGTGTTGGAAAGTCCCTGTTTTATAAATATTACAGTAAAAAGTCTGACAACACCAGGTTTTAGTCCAACCTATTTATTTGATAATATTCTCACAAGCTTTCGAGGGGACACCCTCTTCGTCAGGTGAATGGAGAGGTGAACTGATCGCAATGAACTCTCCATTCACCTGACAAAGAGGGTGTCCCCTCGAAAGCTTGTGAGAATATTTTCAAACAAATAGGTTGGACTAAAACCTGGTGTTGTCAGACTTTTTACTGTGTTTACGTCAGTCCAACGCCGGCATACCCACATTATAAATATTACTACAGCTTGTCTATTCATCACTAAAATATCACCTCTGATTGCACTAGAGCACTAATATAGATTCTGGATCCTTTATTTATTGGAGAAGATTGTGCAATGAATTCACAGAATCACAGAATACTACAGTGCAGAAGAGGCCCTTCGGCCCATCAAGTCTGCACTGATGCTAGAAAGCCCTGAGCTGCCCACTTAATCTTGCTTGCCAGCACTTGGTCCATAGCCTTGAATGTTATGGCATGCTAAGTACTCATCCAGGCATTATATTGTATTATATTCATGCGCACTATCTTCTATTCCTATGAGTACTTTACATATTAGACACCAGAAATTATGATGTCTGCTTTGGGTCCAATGCAGACACACATTGTATTTGAAATTGTATTGTTTTCTCAAGTCGAGTTCAAATTCCATCCCAGCCCATCATCACAAATGGAAAACATAGCCTCAATGGATGCAATTCAGTTGTGTAATCAGTAGTGATTGCTATTGTTACTTGCAATAAAAATACTCCTTGATATGATTAAGACTGGTTCGTAGGTGCAGTTTTACTAATGCAGCTGAAAGTGGGGAATAACAGGAAACAAGTATTTTAGTAGGAGTGTTTAAACCTCCAACAGGTGGGTATTCTGATTCTGGAACATAGGAAGTAGGAGCTGAAATAGGCCATTTGGCCCTTCTAGCCTGCTTTGAACATAAGAACATAAGAACATAAGAAATAGGAGCAGGAGTAGGCCATCTGGCCCTTCGAGCCTGCCCCGCCATTCAATAAGATCATGGCTGATCTGTCGTGGCTCAGTTCCACATTCCCGCCCTCTCCCCATAACCCTTAATCCCCTCTCTTATCAAGAACCCATCAACCCGCTTCTTAAAAATATTTAGCGAGGCAGCCTCCACCACTTCAACGGGCAGAGAATTCCAGATATTCACCACCCTTTGAGTGAAGAAGTTCCTCCTCAACTCCGTTCTAAACTGCCCCCCCTTTATCTTGAGGCTGTGCCCCCTAGTCTTTTTTGAGCGGGAAGAGTCTCTCCACCTCTATCCTATCCATCCCATTCATCATCTTATACGTCTCAATGAGATCTCCCCTCATTCTTCTAAACTCTAACGAGTACAAGCCTAGTTTATTCAGCCTCTCCTCATAGCTCAACCCCCTCAACTCCGGTATCAGCCTAGTAAACCTCCTCTGCACTCCCTCCAAGGCCAAAATATCCTTGCGCAGGTGCGGCGCCCAAAACTGCACACAGTACTCCAGCTGCGGCCTCACCAATGCCCTATACAGCTGCAGCAAGACCTCCCTACTTTTATATTCAATCCCCCTCGCTATGAAGGCCAGCATCCCATTCGCCTTCCTGACCACCTGCTGCACCTGCAGGCTGGGTTTTTGCGACTCATGCACAAGGACCCCGAGGTCCCTCTGCACCGTCGCCTGCTGCAGTTTTTCGCCACGTAAGTAATAGTCCTTCCTACCATTCTTCCTACCAAAGTGGACCACCTCACACTTGCCAACATTAAATTCCATTTGCCATTTCCTGGCCCATTCGCCCAGCCTATCTAGATCCTTCTGCAGACTCTCCACACCCTCCGCACAATTTGCCTTTCCCCCAATCTTGGTGTCATCAGCAAATTTCGACACCCTACACTCGGTTCCCTCCTCCAGATCATCTATATAAATGGTAAATAGCTGAGGCCCCAGCACCGACCCCTGGGGCACCCCACTAGTCACCAACCGCCAATCCGAATAGCACCCATTGACCCCCACTCTCTGCCTCCTATTTGACAACCAATCCTCTATCCACGCTAACACCCTACCCCCAACTCCATGTCCTCTGACCTTCTGCAGTAACCTCTTGTGAGGTACCTTATCAAACGCCTTCTGAAAATCCAGAAAGACCACATCCACCGGCTCTCCTCTATCCACCGCCCTAGACATATCCTCATAGAACTCCAGTAAATTTGTCAGACACGACTTCCCTTTAATGAAACCGTGTTGCGTCTGCCCTATCAAGCATACAAGCAATTCCCTTCAAGATGCCTCGCAATTTCCTCCTTAATGACGGATTCTAACATTTTACCTACCACAGACGTTAAACTAACCGGCCTATAATTCCCCGCCTTTTGCCTGGCACCCTTCTTAAACAACGGCGTAACATTAGCCGTTTTCCAATCTTCCGGCACTTCCCCGGAATCCAGCGACGTCTGGAAAATAACCACCAAGGCATCCACTATCACCTCCGCCATTTCTTTCAGAACCCTCGGATGCATTCCATCCGGTCCTGGGGACTTGTCCACAATCAGCCCCTCCAGTCTGTCGCGCACCACCTCTCTAGTAACAGTAATGTCATTAAGACCCTCCAGTCCTACCACCTTTCCATCGCTAACACCCGGCAAATTATTCACGTCCTCCTCCGTGAAGACAGAAACAAAAAAGTTATTCAAGACCTTAGCCATATCCCCATCCCCTACCACTAGGTCCCCTTTCTCATCCTCTAAGGGACCAACGTTCACCCTAGCCAGCCTCTTCCTTTTTATATATTTATAAAAACTCTTGCTATCCTTTTTTATATTAAGCGCTAGCCCAGCTTCATAGCTTCTTCTACCCTCCTTTATCAACTTTTTTGTCAATTTTTGTTGACATTTAAACCTTTCCCAATCCTCTTCTCGCCCACTGCTCTTAGCTACTCTAAATTCCTCCGCTTTTAATTTAACACTTTCCTTCACCTCCTTCGTTATCCACGGCTTATTACCTCTCTTCCTACTGTCCTTTTTAACCATCGGAATAAATTTCTGCTGAGCACCAAGAAAGATCTCCTTAAAGATCCTCCACTGCTCCTCAGCAGACCTACCTTCCAACGCACTCCCCCAGTCCACATTCGCCAATTCTTCTTTGCCATTCAATAAGATCATGGCTCATTTGATTGGGGTCTCAACTCTACTTTCCTGTCTGCTCCCACACTCCTCCACAGCAGTGCCCTCTCTAATAGCCCTTGACTCCTTTGTCAATCAAAAATCCATCCATCTCAGCCTTGAATAAATTCAGTGAGTCATCCTCCACTGTTTCCTGGGGAAGAGATTTTTATACACTAACCCTAATCCTCTGCGAGAGAAAAAAATGCCCCATCTATGTTTTAAAAAAGGAAATTATTCTTATTATCTTATTCTTAAACTGTGTCCCTTAGTTCTAATCTCCGCCACAAGAGGAAACATCCTCTTGGTGTCCATCCTATCAAGTCCCCCGAGGATTTTACATGTTTCAGTAAAATCACCTCTCATTCTTCTAAACTCCAATGGATATTGGCCAATTCTGTCCAACTTTTCTTCATAACATAAACCCATCATCCCAGGAATGAGTCAAGTAAACACTCTCTGAACTGCTCCTAATACAATTATATCCTTTTCCAAATAAAGAGATGAGAACTGTACATCAAAATCTCAGATGTTCCATTCTCTTAGCAAGAAGGAAAGGGATTCCATCTGCTTTCCAAATCACTTGCTGTATCTACATACTAATATTTTGTGATTCATGCAGTAAGACACCCAGATCCCTATGTATCACCAAGTTTTGCAGACTCTCTCCATTTAATTAATTTTTTTTTACTAAGACACTGAAAAATGACATTAAAAATCACACAGGACTATCTCTCAGTTTCATTGGTGCACACTAGACAGTTTCTTAGTAAATACATTTTTAAAAATATTTAAACATTTTTACAATGTGCTACAATGGGCCATAAAAGGAGCTCAATCTGAAGCAACTCCTCAAACAGCTACAATCAGCTAACCTCAGTATGTTTATTATTTCAATTTGGAGTGTTGCAAGGTTTAAAGGAACAACCAGCCTTTTAAACCTGTGTTAACAATTGTGGAGAGTTGACTTAGCTTCAGCCAGATTGCAGGAAGCAAATTGACAGAAACTCTGGGCCCAGGTGTAAAATGAATGCGGAAATCCCCACCATGTAGAAGGAGGCCATTCGGCCCATTAAGCCTGTACCGACAACAATCCCACCCGGGCCTGATCCCCTTAACCTCACATATTTACCTTGCTAATCCCCTGACACTAGGGTTAATTTAGCACGGCCAATCAGCCTAATCCACACATCTTTGGACTGTGGGAGGAAACCAGAGCATCCACAGGAAACCCACACAGACACAGGGAGAATGTGTAAACACCACACAGACAGTGACCCAAGAAATTGAACCTTGGTCCCTGGTGTTGTGAGGCAGCATTGCTAACCACTGTGCCACCATGACACCCCAGAATTAATCTGTCAAATATTTTGCATGTATTTCAAATATATTGAATTTCACAGTCTGAGCCATCTTTCCTAGAAATTTTGTACTTTGTATCCTTTCTAATTGAACTGAAATTAATTTTTACTTTGAACACCTCCAGGTTACCGTTACTGTTGTAGATTGATGAAGGTGTCTGGAGGTGACTGAATGGTTTCATACATCCTTCTGGTAGTACCAGTTAGAGCAGCTAGGTCATTATGTGGTTTCGGATTTGTAAAGGGATGTGTGGGCCACAAAAGTAATCAATCAGTCCACAAAACATACCAAGCGTGGTTTCTCTGCCATTGTCTACTTCACCTACAGACGAGCAAACTTTGTCTTGAAGAGAACTTAAACAGGAAAACGAAAGAAATAGCAATGTGCAAAAAGTCCTGTAGTTGGTTGGAAGAAAGCAGAATTCAATCAATATTTCAGCTGTTCTTTGGGGGAGACTTGATCAGATTTTGACCCATTCGCAACAGTTTGTTCTGTCAGATGATACTTTTGCTTTTACATAAATAATGCAATTTTTTGGCTGATTATTACAACGTTTAGCAATTAATTTTATGTTCATTCTTATGACAAAAACTCCAGGATGTATTTGTTAGTTTAATTAGTCTTTGAAACACATATTTGCTGTAGCAATGAGGTGCTAATGAAATCATTATCAGACAGTCAAAATGAAACTTGTGAAAGGCAGCTGTGAGGATATTCAAATCTTGTAAATGATGGCACTGTCTAAATTATGCTGCGAATTATTGTTCAGAGTGCCTGCTTGTTTTTTTTACATACTAAAGGTCAAATTGAGTTATGCAAATAACTGCAAAATCTCACGGTATTAAAAATATACATAGGTAAAAATGAGCAAATATAGACAGAGCATAATTTTGTATTTTCTTACCTTTGTAAGTCCAACATGCTCCCAATGTATCAAATAGTTCTCTCATTCATGCCTCTAGACTTGAATATTTCAATACATTTCTGTCTTGTCTCCACATTCTCCCCTATGCAAATTTGAGGTCATATCTGTCTCTGCTGCCTATAACTCTCACCAAATCCCTAGTGCCTATCACCCCTGTGCTTGCTGATCTGCATTGGCTCCCAATCAAGCAACTATTTCATCTTATTATTCTTGTCTTTGTTTCAAATCCTTCCATGGCTCCACCCATCCTTAACTCTGTAATCTCCTCCATATCTCCTCCAGCCCCCACAAAATGGGCAGCACGGTGGCACAGTGGTTGGCACTGCTGCCTCACAGCACCAGGGACCTGGGTTCAGCTCCCATCTTGGGTCACTATCTGTGTGGAGTTTGCACATTCTCCCCGTGACTGCATGGGCTTCCTCCGGGTGCTCCAGCTTCCTTCTACAATCCAAAAGACGTACTGGTTAGGTGCATTGGCTATGCTAAATTCTCCCTCAGTGTACCCGAATAGGTGTCGGAATGTGGCGACTAGACGATTTTCACAGTAACTTCATTGCTGTGTTAATGTACGCCTACTCCTGACTACTAAATAAACTTTAGTTTGGCTTGCCTGGCCATTGCATCTTACAGTTGCTGCACTCTGGTTTCTCTGGATCCTATAGATTTGTTTTACAGTTGCTGCCAATGTTGTTCCAGCACTTTTGTGTGGGTGGTACAGTCTTAATCTCTCATCCTGTCGCCCCCCACCCCAATCAGCTTGCCAGTCAGGTGATCCAGGCAGAAACTGGTGAAATCACCCAGTTTGAATATGCATGTCAATCAGGCTTGGGGTTGTGGACCTTCTGGTTGAGAAGCCAATGCTCCACTGAGGCCTGTTTTGTTTAAGTGATACATTGGTAACAAAAGGGGGTTCATACTGTTTATTCGCCGTGGTGTTTATATATATATATATCAAATTACAAAACATCTGTTCGATGCTGCGTGGGACATATACACTCTGCTAACTGAATCATTTAACGGTGCGATACTAATTGGGCAAAGCGTTGTCCCACGGAAGTTTTTTTTGCCTTGAGCAGCCAGTGGTCACATTGTAATGCGAAAAAAAATTGGAAGCCGCATGCTGTGTAGTAAAATTGTCCTTAACAAATTGCTCTATTGTTAAAGTGATAGGAAGCCAAAGGTTGCGTGTAAGTTCATTTAAAAGTTGCCCACAGCTAAAGATACTGAGAGGAAAAATAAAGTGTCATTGGCCTGCCTAAATTTTTCAACAGATTACTCGCCGCTAATGTGAAAAATCACTTTCCATGCCTGCGGTAGTGCAAGAAGATTTTCTATGGTGCTTTGTTTAGTGGGATCTGTCAGAGGGTTCTTTCTCCCGTGAATGGGGTGCAGTTGAGCTGACTGGGAGTTTATATTTGTAGAGTATGCAATCAGACTTAGTCCAAAAAAAACACAAGAAGCAGAAGTCGACGGAAGTTATTAATTGAAGTGAAATCGTAAAGTGCACAACAGTTCATAATCCAGAAGTCTGTATTATATGGTTGCAGCTATTGCCTTCCCAGTGTTACAAAGGTCAGTGAAGGCTTCGACTGAACCCGTACACTGAGTCTCCAAGAATAAAAGAATTGAATGATTGAGACGATGATGCCCCAAAAGAGTTTTGTCTGAGATCACTGACTATGCTTGGAAGAAGACGTTTTCAAATGGGGGCTTTGTTTCTTTTGCTTTAGTTGATCTGCTTTAGTGATCTTAGGTGCGTTTAATATACACACGTATACACATGGAACACGTTTAAAAAACTAACATTCCTCGGCTCAACAAACAAAATACATAATAATGCATTGATATAAAATAAACCGACTTGCACTGAGATGGGAATATTTTGATTCAATCGATCATATTTACTTAACCGTGCAAAATGTCCTGAAAATTATCAAATGGTAGCGCCACATGTTTATGAATGCAGCAGGTTTCGTGACTTATTGGGAGGGGCGGGGAGGGGGGTCCCTCCTTCATCCCCATGAGAGCTGCACATTTCACTATTTTCATTTGCCTTTATTATCGCCCACTTTCAGCATTTAACAAATGTTCACAAAACTACCTGTAAAGACGGGGGGATTTTCACAGTAACTTCACTGCAGTGTTAACGTAAGCCTACTTGTGGCGCTAACAAAATAAACTTAAAAGTTTTGATGTTTTGGATCTCATGCAGCGGTTTTGCAATGTCGGGAACATCCTCAAATCCCTCTCCTTTCTTCGCCTTGCTTTACACATATATTTGCTCCTGCTTCATCCACAAGTGGGGAGAATAACGAACAAATTGCAATCTGCCCTCCTGAAAAGTGATAGTTTTACACTATTTAGCGTACAACACCAATCAGCCGAGCTGTCAGTCACTTGACTGATTCACTGTGTGGGATGTAGTATCGGCGCATTGAATTTCCCGTGACACCAGACTGTTAATCTGGTAAATATTCTCAAGTGCAACCGCTGATAATGCGCGAGTATTTATTGTGTTTCGATGGAGTTCCAATGAGCTCTGAGGGTGAGAGTGAAACCTCTTGCCTTTTCACACTGTGCTCAAGACCTCTGAACTTTATGCACATTCAGTCACAGACTGAAGGTAATGGAGCATGAGTTTAAGCTCAATAGACCTTACATTAACACAAGAGCTGAGAATGTCACTAAACTCAAAAGTTTTTTTTAAAAAAAAGAAAACACAAGAATTACCCTGTTTTGGATGCAAACGTTATCCTTTTAGAAAAGGAACATTTCTATTATAATACAGATGACTCCTGTTATTGTCGCTTTCAATTTGTCAGTCAATAAAGAGTCAATAGGCATGAAGTGACAATAAGAGAGATTCACATCAATATGAGGCCACTTTGCTCAAAGAAACATTCAAGATAAGCCATTTAGCAACAGATATTTTTGCTGTAATCGCGACTGATTTTTATTTAACCATGTAACATGGCTGATAGGAAAGTGAAACTTTAGTGTGTGACAATACTTCCATGTCCTTTGTACAAGAGAAGTGCAAATAGTGAGAATTAACAATCAACATGGCATTAGAAGGTCTGCCAAGTTGGGATGCGAGATAGAGAGATAGTGGGAAGTGGCTGATATATGGGTGCTAATGATGTAGAGATGCTGGCGTTGGACTGGGGTAAACACAGTAAGAAGTCTCACAACGCCAGGTTAAAGTCCAACAGGTTTATTTGTAACAAACACCACTAACTTTCGGGGCTCTGCCCCTTTCATCAGGTGTCCCCACTCACCTGATGAAGGGGCAGAGACCCGAAAGTTAGTGGTGTTTGCTACCAAATAAACCTGTTGGACTTTAACCTGGTGTTGTGAGACTTCTTACTATATAGATGCTAAACTATGGACTATACTTTACAGCAATTATACTGAATCTTACAGTACAGACAATTGCCCTTCAGCCCATTGTGCATATGCTGGCTCTTTGGCTAACCAATTAATCCCATTCCCCAGCTCCCCCTGTTCTTATTAATTCATGGGACATGGGCGGCGCTGGTTGGCCAGCATTTGGAAGGTGCCAAGTAACGATCTTTGGTGAATACGGTTGATTCTTAACTGCCCCCTGAAACTCAGTTGTCAAGAAGACAGCTCACCACCACCTTCTCAAGGGCAACTAGGGATGGATAATAAATGCTGGCCTGCCAGTGATGCACATGAACCAAAAATGAATTTTAAAAAAGTTAGTTTGCCCATTTTTGAATGGATGAGCAACAAGTAGGCGTATTAATTCTGGATTTTCTGATTGGCATTAATTTAAATAAATGAATATCACCAAAATAGCACCAATTGGAAATCCCAGCCATTAGTGGCAACATAGTTTAACGAATGGAGTGTAAAAATAGGAAAGTCTTGCCACAACTGTAAAAGACATTTGATGAGAACACATCTAGAGAATTGCATATAGTTTTGATCTCCTTGTTAAATGAGGCACACAACTACTTTGGACGCAGTTCAGAGAAGGTTCATTAGGTTGATCCCTGGGATGGAGGGAGGAGGGAAGGTTGAACAGTTGAATTTAGAAGAATGAGAGGATCTTATTGAAACATATAAGATACTGAGAAGGTTTGACAAAGTAAATACTGAGGATGTAGTCCCTCATGAAGGAATCTAGAATTAGGGTGCACAGTTTCAAGATGAGGGGGGTGTCACCCATTTATGAGGGAAATGAGGAAGAACTTTGTCTCTCAAACCATCATGAAGCTTTGGAATTCTCCACCCAGTGAGCTGAGGAGGCTGATTCATTGAATATATTCAAGGTTAAGCTGAATAGTTTCTTGAACTGTAGGACAGTCAAGAGTAATGGGGCACGGGCAGGAAAATGGAGATGGTGCCAAGATCAGCTCAGTCATCAAGTTATTGGCAAGTTCACATCAAAACTGTAAGCTTTGGCCAATTCATCAACCCCATTTGAAGAGTTGATCCACGGGGCAGCACGACCTTATGGTCTTGTACTTCACATAATCTCTAGTGCAAGACTACTATGGTGAGTCTCTGTCAGTCTGGTTTGACTTGTGGTTCCTAGGCATCACTGGGACCTAGAATACCTGGCGCTAAAATGCTGCCCCTACTACCTTCCACGAGAGTTCACCTCTGTTATCTTGACTGCATCCCCATGCAGATATGAAGATTGTATTGGATGAAATATACACCACTACAAATAGCCTTGAATTGAAACTTCCCAAGGCCTTGTTCATCATGGCCAGGGATTTCAATCAGCTCAAGCTCAAGAGCCTACTACCAAGTTATCACCAACATGTCTCCTGTTTCACCAGAGACCAAACTTCCTAGACCACTGCTTCACAAATATCATATATGCCTACCATTCCATCACCTGCCCGCACTTTGGTAAATCAGATCACAAGTGCTCCTACTCTCAGCTTCAAGCCAAAACTGAAGCAGGAGAATCCATCAAAGAAAGTCGTACAATGTTGTTCTGAGGAATTGGATGATCTCCAACGGGACTGCATAGAGTTGATGGACTGGTCAGTATTTATAAACTCTGTGATCAGCCTGAAGGGGTAACTGATTTTAGTAAGTGTGTAGAAGACTGTGTGCCTAAGAAGCAAATCTGTGTGTTTCCCAACTGGAAACCATGGATGAACAGGGATATCCACTGCTTTCTGAAGTCCTGGTCTGAGGCATTCAAGTCAGGTGACCCCGACCTATACAAGAAAGCCAGATATGATCTAAGGAGATCCACCAAAGATGCCAAAAAAAAGTATCGGAACAAGCTAAATCCCAGGCTAGCCACGCGGATCCCTGCCAACTATAGCAACATCTGCAAGACATAACGGGCTACAAGATGAAGGCATGTAAAATCGCCAGCTCCAATGCACCCCTCCCTGATGAGCTCAATGCATTCTACACCCATTTTGAATAAGAAGTCAGTGAGAGCACAGCCTCCACCCTGGGAACCTTGAATGAACTTGTATCTGAGGTCACCATTGCAGATGTCAGAGCAGCTTTCTCAAAGGCCAACCTACGGAAAGTGAATGGCCTGAACGGGGTACACAGATGAACACTCAGATCCTGCATAGATCAGCTGGCGAGGGTGTTAGCAGACTTCTTCAACCTCTCTTTACAACAATCTGAGGTCATTATCTGCTTCAAGAAGATGACCATCATCCCAGTACCAAAGAAAAGCTAAGTAGCGTGCCATAATGACAATCGTCCGGTGGCTCTGACATCCATCATTATGAAGTGCTTCAAAAGGTTAGTCATGGCACAAATCAATTCCAGCCTCCTGGATTGCCTGGATCCACTACAATTTGCCTACTGCCGCAACAGGTCCACAACAGACACCATCTCCCTGGCCCTGCATTCAATGCTGAAATATCTAGATAACCAAGGCACCTATGTCAGACTCCTATTTCTTGACTACAACTCAGTTTTCAACACCATTATTTCTATGAAAGACATCTCCTAACTCCATGGGTGGGACCTCGGCTTCTCCCCCTGTGACTGGATCCTGAACTTCCTAACCTACAGACCACAATCAGTAAGGATAGGCAACAACACCTCCTCCACGATCATCCTCAACACTGGTGCCCCACAAGGCTGTGTTCTCAGTCCTCTACTATTCTCCGTATACACCTATGATGGGGCGGCACCGTGGCGCAGTGGTTAGCACTGCTGTCTCACGGCGCCAGGGACCTGGGTTCAATTCCAGCCTCGGGTTACTGTCTTTCTGGAGTTTGCAGCTTCTCCCTGTGTCTGCATGGGTTTCCTCCGGTCCTCTGGTTTCCTCCCACAGTCCAAAGATGTGCAAGTTAGGTTGATTGGTCATGATAACTTGACCCTAATGTCAGGGGATTAGCAGGGTAAATATGCGGAGTTGCAGAAACAGGGCCTGGGTGGGATTGTGGTCAGTGCAGACTAGATGGGCTAAATGGCCTCCTTCTGCACTGTAGGGATTCGATAATTCTTTGATTGTGTGGCCAAATTCCCCTTTAACTCAATTTTCAAATATGCTGATGACACCACCGTAGTGGGTCAGATCTCAAACAATGATGAGACAAGTATAGAAATAAGATAAAGGATCTGGTGAACTGGTGCAACAACACTAATCTCTCCCTCAATGTCAACAAAACAAAGAAGATTCTCATCAACTTCAGGAAGCATAGTGGAGAACATGCGCCTGTCTTCAGCAATGGGCCAAAGTAGAAATAGTCAAAAGGTGTCCAGATCACCAAAAACCTGTCCTGGTCCCCCCATGCCAAAACTATAGTTAAGAAAGCCCACCAACGCCTCTGTTTTTTCAGGAGGCTAAGGAAATTCGGCATGTCAGCTATGACTCTTACTAACTTTTACAGATGTCTCAAAATATCAGGTTAAAGTCCAACAGGTTTATTTGATATCATGAGCTTTCAGAGCGCTGCTCCTTCAACAGGTCAGTGGCAAGTTGGGATGCACCAGACACACCATAGAAAGCATTCTTTCTGATTGTATCAGAGTTTGGTATGGCTCCTGTTCTGCCCAAGACTGCAGGAAACTACAAAAAATCGTGAACGTAGCCCAATCCATCACACAAACCAACCTCCCATCCATTGACTCTGTCTATACTTCCCGCTGCCTCAGCAAAGCAGCCAGCATAATTAAGGACCCCATGCACCCCGGACATTCTTTCTTCCACCTTCTCCCATTGGAAAAAAGATATAAAAATCTGAGGTCACATACCAACCGACTCAAGAACAGCTTCTTCCCTGCTGCCATCAGACTTTTGAATGGACCTACTTCTCATTAAATTGATCTTCTCAACACCCTGGCTATGATTGTAACATTACATTCTGCACCCTCTCCTTTCCTTCCTTATGCACCCTCCTTTTCTTGCCTGTGGAGTGCACAAGAAACAATACTTTTCATTGTATCCCAATACATGTGACAATAATAAATCAAATTAAAAGTCAAAAATCACCAAGCCACACTATAATGAGTAACTCTTTGCACTATCTCACATACCTCCATTGTTTCAAAGCACATATTTTGTTCCCTGACCATCCTTTGGTTGGACTGTCTTGAGAAGCCATATATGTTCTACTATTTCTCCTACTTCTAATGCTGTTTTCTTTCTATAATGTACTATAACCAATTATTTGAATGTTAACATACAAATAGCTTTTGTCCTTGCTGGAAATGAGGCTGGTATCAGAAAACAATGCAGTATTAGTTTGGTTCCAGTGAATGTTGGCAGTATTGTGCTTAGACATGAATTTTATCAATTGAAGCATGCTCAGGGAATAAAAATTGAAGGCTGAAAGCACAGAGGGAGGAATTATTCTAGGTGACTGCAGCATGATGGCACAGTGATGAGCACTGCTGCCTCACAGTGCCAGGGATCCAGGTTCAATTCTAGCCTTTGTTGTCTGTGTGGAGCTTGCACACTCTTTCTGTGGGTTTCCTCCAGGTGTTCGTGTTTCCTCCCACACCCCAAAGTTTAGGTCGATTGGCTGTGCTAAATTAGTAGGTTACGTGCACTGGCCGTGGTAAATGCACCGGGTTACAGAAATAGTGGAGACGGGATGTCTTGGCTGGGAGGCTACTTCGGAGAGTCTGTGCAGACTGGAAGGGCCCAATGGCCTCCTTCATCATTGTAGGGATTCTATGATGAATGGAAAGTTGTCCACACAGAAACAGATGGATGCAGAATTATTAGAAAACCATTTAAATTTGATGAAACATGTGGGCAGCCTCTAATCTATATCAGCAGAACATTTTGCGGGGAAAGCCTAAAAAGACCAAGAAGCCTGGGTAGAAATGAAGATATTTCCTGAGCGATATTACAGCATTTTCAGAGAGAAACAAAAAATACTCCAACTTGTCTTTCCTCCTTTGGAGACTCAGGTGTGTATTAATTCAGCATCAAAACCCAGATAGTTTCAAAATACAGCTGAACAGTTATAACAAGAACAGAGGGATCTTGAGGTAACTACTCATAGATCCCTGAAGGAGCAGGGCATTTGAACAGGATAGTTAAGAAGGCATATGCGACACTTGCTTTCATCAGTCATGGTATAGAGTATAAAAGCAAAGAGGTAATGTTCGAGCTGTGCAGAGTGTTGGTTAGGCCTTAGCTAGAGTACAGTTCTGGTCGTCTCACTATAGGGAGGCACTAGAGGGGATACAGATGAGGTTCACCAGGATGTTGCCTGTTTTCTTTAGAGCAGAAAAGGCTGAGGGAAAACATAATTGAGGTGAATAAGATTATCGGGGTATGGGTAGGGTGAATAGGGAGCAGCTGTTCCCTTGCTTGAGGGGTTGATCACGAATGGGCGTAGATTTAGGGTCTAGGGGCTGGAGATTCAGAGAAGATTTGAAAAAATCTTTTTCACTCAGAGGTTTTGATTTGATTTGATTTATTATTATTAGTGTACAGCGAAAAGTATAGGTTCTTTGCACGCTATACAAACCATACCATTCATAGAGAAGGAAAGGAGAGATGCAGAATGTAGTGTTACAGTCATAGCTAGGGTATTGAGAAAGATCAACTTAACGCGCGGTAGGTCCATTCAAAAGTCTGACGGCAGCAGGGAAGAAGCTATTCTTGAGTCGGTTGGTACGTGACCTCAGACTCTTGTATCTTTTTCCCGATGGAAGAAAGTGGATGAGAGAATGTCCTGGGTGTGTGAGGTCCTTGATTATGCTGGCTGTTTTTCTGGGGCAGAGTCAATGGATGGGAGGCTGGTTTGCATGATGGACTAGGCATCGTTTAAATGCATTGCCTGGGGAGGCAGTGGAGGCCAGACACTACACCTTAAAAAAAAGTAACATTTGAAATGCCATAACATTCAGGAATATGGGACAATGGGTTTAGAAAATGGGTTTAGAGTGACTTTAATGGTAGATATTGTCGGTGCAGACTCGGGGCTGAAGGGTCTTTGCACTGTATGACTTTATGGGTGGGATTTTACGATCTCAGTTGAGCGAGACCAGAAATTCCTGTCCGAGGTCGATGGACACTTCCATTATCTGCCCCTCGTCCGCTCTGATTCCGTTGTGGGCGGGGTGGTGGAATTCCGACAAATGAAAGGTTATTTTCATATTTAAACTGGAGCATCCCATCTCCATCACCTTCCCACGCATTTCACTCCAGATCACTGCCACCCTCTGGGTAAAAAAGTTTTTCCTCAAATTCCCCCCTAAACCTCCCACCCCTCACCTTCAACTTGTGTTCCCCTTGTGACTGACCTTTCAACTAAGGGGAGCAGCTGTTCCCTATTCACCCTGTCAATGTACCTCATAATGTTGAGCACCTCAATGAGGTCACTCCTCAGTCTTCTCTGCTCCAGAGAAAACAACCCAAGTCTATCCAACCTCCCTTTATAACTTCAATGTTCCATCCCAATCAACATCCTGGTGAATCTCCCCTGCACCCCCTCCAGTGCTTTCATGTCCTTTCTATAATGTATTGACTAGATCTTCACACAGTACTCCAGCTGTGGCCTTATCAAAGTTCTGTACGACTCCATCTTAAAGTAACTCTTACAGTTTATCGAATACTGGATTGCAAATAAACTGATAAGAGATTGCATTGAATTACACTGCCATCTGGTGGTGATACTGATGACAAAGGTCTCAATGATCATTTCGAGGCAATGACAATAATTCCATGCGTGGTAATCACTTGCTTTAACCCACTACTGTCATCTGCTGTTTGTATCATACTGATCAGCATTTTATTATTACAGTAATGTAACACATCAACAGTAGCGGAAAACTAACCTGTCTCTGCACAAACCCTATACAATAAAAACCTTGCCATCAACATGAGCAATAGAAGGCCTCCTGTATCCGCAAGGACCCAGGTCCGCACATACACTTGGAAGGTGTTGGGAGCAGGTAGCTATAGTGGCCAATGCCAAGCACGGTAGTTAGCGCTGCTGCCCAACACCTCCAGGGACCCAGTGGGTTCAATTCAAACCTCAGGTGGAGTTTGTAACTTCTCCTCGTGTATGCGTGGGTTCCCTCTGGGTGTTCCAGTTTCCTCCCATGTCCAAAGATGTGTGAGTTAAGTTGATTACCCCGTAATATCAATGGGAACTAGCAGGGTGAATGAATGGGGTTACAGGGATAGGACATGGGTGGGATTGTGATCGGTGCAGACTCAACGGGCCAAATTGCCTCTTTCTGCACTGTAGGGAGTCTTTGATTCTATGAAACCCTCAGGACCTGGATCCAGAGTCAGGATCCAGAGTTGCCAAAATTCAGTGGCCAGACATGAGTATTGAGGGGCTGAGATAGAATGGACATGGAGGGGATGTTTCCACTTGTGGGCACAACCTCAGACTGAAGGGTCGCTCCTTCAAAACTGATATGAGGAGTAATTTCTTCAGCCAGAGGGTGGCGAATCTGTGGAACTCGTTGCTGCAGATGGCTATACAGGCCAGGTCACTGAGTGTCTTTAAGACAGAGATAGATTCTTGATCAACGAGGGGATCAGGGGAAATGGGGAGATGGCAGGAGAATGGGGATGAGGATCATATCAGCCATGATTGAATGGCAGAGCTGACTCAATGGGCTGAATGGCCTAATTCTGCTCTATATCTTATGGTTTTATGATTAGTCAAGGTCAGTGAATACATCTCCAAATGCCACAAGTCACCAATTGCATCACTAGACTTAAACAGTTATTAGGATCCCAGCTGACAACTGGACAACTTAGAGGAAAGTAACTGAATAAGTTCACAGGAGCACGCTTATGGACTTTTAATAAAATAAAAAGATTTAACCAAAACAAAAGTCAATACATGTCACAAAAAGGATTAGCAGAATTTAAACATCACTGAATTATCATACCTCAGAATCTGCACTTTCTCCTTTACCATTTCTTTAAACCCTATATATAACATCAACAATAATACTTAATACAATCCATCTTTGATCCTTGTCTTTGTCGTTGCCTGGAACTTTCTTCTGGGACCTCATTCAGTCCCACTCCCTGGGTTGCGAACCTTCTTCTTGATTTGGAATCTTCACCCTGTGTCCTACACCCTGGGATTCCTTCTTTTGATATGTCGCTCTGGTTCAGGTCAGCTGATCTGCCATTTTGTGCCATTTCACTTATTGCTTCCATTTCTTCTATGCTTGTGTACAGGCCCAGTTCCTGGTCTAAAGCCATAAAAATGATCTATGCCTTTGCAGCCAATTTCCAGCCTGAATATATACAGAAGTTCTGAGATCCACCGGGAATTTTAGTTCCCAAGCTGTGACTCACAAATGAAACCTAATCTAAGTGTCAGGGTTTGTTATACCCTGCTCCATTCATCACCACCCCATGGACCAGATTCCCTGACCTCGCCTACAGCTGCCTGTACTGCAGAGAACACTGACCAGCCCTTCAATGGGTGGTGTACAGAAGAACATTGGCAGATATCCATAATGAAATGCTTGGTGTATTGGGAAGCCTATCAGAAAATCTGTATTCAATGTTAAGGCGCATGCAGGAATCTGGCTCCAAATTGGCTCAGGGCTTTACACAGAGCATGGAATCATTCCTATCCAGTATGGAAGTGGTGGCCAACTCTCCCAACATAGACACAAGCATGATGCAGTGTCCAATAGTTTAAATCCATTGCAACACAGGTTGCTTCTGCCAGAAGTCTGAGTTCTCCAGAAGAAGCTCAGGCTGAAGTCATGCAAGGTCATGAGTCTACCATGGCAGTGATAACAATGTGGGATGGCACAACAGTCCAACAATCTGTAGTACAACAAATTATCATGGAATCATATAACAGTTACAGCACAGAGCGAGGTTATGCAGCCCTTAAATCCATACTAGATCTCCAGAGTAATTTAGCTAATCCCATTCCCCAGCCCTTTCTCCACAGGCCTGCAAAATTGATATCTTCAGGTGTTCCTAATACCTCCCCTTTATATGTTTTTTGTCCTTCCACTATCTCAACTACTCCCTCTTTCACTGATTTTAACAGCATCTTCTTCCTTGATGAAGACAGATGCAAAGTAACACAGTTTTGTTCTTTATCTGCAAGCATTGATACTGCGTGCCACATCACCAGCTGTACGTTTCAGAAATGTCACTATTTCTTTGAATCTCTGTTTATGCTATTCTCAAAGAACTAATTGATATTGGGGCCAACTTTGGTCATCTGAGAGTCAGTGAAATAAAAATCGGCAGACTGTGGAAAGATTGGGTGATTAACCCTGCCAGATTATTACCCAGATGTTTTTCTTATTCATTCGTGGGACATGGGCATCACTGGCTGGCCAGCATTTATTGCCCATCCCTTGAGAAAGTGGTGGTGAGCTGACTTCTTGAATCACTGCAGTCATTGTACTGTGGGTTAACCCACAATGCTGTTAGGGAGGAAATTCCAGAGTTTCGACCCAGCGATTACAAGGGAACGGCAATATATTTCCAAGTCAGGATGGTGAGTGACTTGGAGGGGAACATGCAGGTCATGGATTACCCAAGAATCTGCTGCCCTTGTTCTTCTAGATGGAAGACGTCAAGGGTTTGGAAGGTGCTGTCTAAGGATCTTTGGTGAATTGCTGCACTGCATCTTGTAGATAATACACACTGCTGCTACTAAATGTCAGTACAGTAAGTAGTCTCACAACACCAGGTTAAAGTCCAGCAGGTTTATTTGATAGCACAAGCTTTCAGACTGTTGCCCCTTCATCAGATGAGTGAAGAGCTTGGTTCACAAGCAGGGCATATACAGACACAAACTCAATTACAAGATAATGGTTGGAATGTGAGTCTCAACAGGCAACCAAGTCTTTACAGGTGCAGACAATGTGAGTGGAGAGAGGGTTAAGCACAGGCTACAGAGGTGTGAATTGTCTCCAGCCGGGACAGTCAGTGAGATTTTGCAAGTTGTAGGGGTTACGGACAGTGTGACATGAACCCAAGATCCCGTCCTCATGCCTCAACCGGGATCTTGGGTTCATGTCACACTATCTGTAGCACTATCTATCACACCCCCCCACTTCCACTTCCGCTTCTTAACAGTATCCAGGATGACTCAGATATCAACCCCAACCTACAAAGATTTAATTGGAAGAAGTGGGAGAATTTCCAAATGGATTCTAAGTATGAATTTCTCAAATATTTTTCTTTTTTCTGTTCAAAATCAGATCTGTGGCGGGGTGTGGTGGGGTGGGGTGGGAGGGGGAGGGGAGCTTCAATCCTCATATGCTCTCTAATCATTAAAACTAAGGTCCCATCTAACCTCTCAGAGGAACACAAAACATCCCATTCAACAAGTTGAAGAAAAGCTGTGGCATGCTCCCGCATTCCAGTCCAATATTTACCCTTCAGCCTGTAAAACTCAAGGGATTATCTGGTTTTTTATCTGATTGCTGTTTGCAGAAAATTGAAATGCACAATTTGGCTGCCTTATTTCCTACATCGAGACGGCACAGTGGTTAGCACTGCTGTCTCACAGTGCCAGGGACCCGGTTTCAATTCCGGTTTGGGCCACTGTCTGTGTGGAGTCTGCACCTTCTCCCCTGTATGGGCTTCCTCTGAGTGCTCCGGTTTCTTCCCACAATCAGAAAGACGCACTGGGTAGGTGCATTGGTCGTGCTAAATTCTCTCTCAGTGTGCCCAAACAGGTGACTAGGGGATTTTCACAGTAACTTCAATGCAGTGTTAATGTATGCCTACTTGTGACACAAATAAACAAACTTAAATTGCAACAGTGTCTTCATAGCTATAAACCAGCCTCGTTCTTATGCAACCTTGAGATAATGACACTAGAGGGAGCTTTTCATCTCATTTTTTTTGCGACAACCAGAGCCAGAATGCTGTGATTTATCGTCATCTTGGATTGTGCAATTGGGTTTGTAAAGATTAAGTAATATAAATCCAGGATGCACAGACAAGTACATATAGCAAACACATTGGAATTATTCTAGGTACTGCTAGGAATGTAACAGAAGACAGCACAGAATATAGAAGTGTCCGGATTTAAACAAAGGAAGCAAATTACAACGTTACAGCAAGATTATGTGAGGCTGACAATAGTGGAGATCCAATGTTTAAATTCTTAATGGCAGCATGGTTCGCAATATGATTATAAAATCAGTGAGCTTTAAATGCAAATGGCAATTAACTCATTATCTCTTAGATAATCTCAGTTAATGACAAGTCAGATTGATTTGATTTATTATTTTTGCGTGTATTGGGATACAGTGAAAAGTATTGCTTCTTGTGCGCTATACAGACAAAGCATACAGTTCATAGAGTATATAGGGGAGAAGAAGTGACGTTGTGAGAGGAGCTCGAGCGGAGTGAGTCGGAGAGCCGGCGGCGGAGAGACCAACAGAGAGTGAGATAGTGACGCTGTTCAACAACGTCACAGGATGCGCGAATACAAACTGGATGTCCTCGGTTCAGGAGGTGTGGGGAAGTCTGCGCTGACTGTACAGTTTGTCCAGGGAATATTTGTTGAAAAGTATGACCCAACAATAGAAGACTCCTACAGAAAGCAAGACACAGCAGGAACAGAGCAATTCACGGCAATGCGAGATCTGTACATGAAGAACGGCCAGGGGTTTGCACTAGTATATTCTATAACCGCACAGTCAACGTTTAATGACTTACAGGACCTGAGAGAACAGATCCTACGAGTCAAGGACACTGAAAGTGTTCCGATGATTCTGGTTGGCAATAAATGCGACTTGGAAGACGAGCGAGTAGTGGGTAAAGAACAGGGCCAGAACCTAGCGAGACAATGGAACAACTGTGCCTTTTTAGAGTCTTCTGCAAAGTCAAAGATCAATGTTAATGAGATCTTTTATGACCTGGCCAGACAGATCAATAGGAAAGCACCAGTGGAAAAGAGTAAAAAGAAGAAATCCCAATGTATGCTGCTTTAAACTTCTGCTTTGCAGCAGGTCTGAGCCAGGTATGAAGAACTGTTGCCTAATTGGAAAGTGCCAGCATTCCAATTTCAAAAAAAAAATTAACATATCTGAAGAGGCTTCACCCGTTTTTATGTCTTCGATTTAAATAAAAAAGATCTCCAGAAGACTGTGCACATACTGTTCCTGAAATTTGCCATGTGCATCGCTTGAAAAGACAGTATTTTCACCTTTTTGCATAGTGGTTATAGCCAATGTGGATTTAATGATGAGTTTAGTTGTATGATTATACAATAAAGCATGGACACATTTCCAATGTTGTAGATGTTGCAAGTGAAATTAAGAGTTGATTACATATTGGCCTTTTATCATTGCACCTCTTCTCCCTATCGAGCACTAATACTTCAAGGATAGTTTTTGACATTTTTAGTCCATATTGTTCCTTGATGGACTTACCCCAACAGTTAACATCTACTTTTGGTCATTGTGGCTCCGTTTTATATTGGGAAGTTACAAGATCACCTTACTTTCACTATATAATTGTATTCTAATTAAAATGTTTTGTGCATAATGCTTTGGAAAAATGGGTCTTTTATAGGAAAACTGTGGAAAGCTGATTTCTATGTCTCCCTCAAAGCTGAAATATATTATACTAAACCAACTCTAAAAAAAAACTGGTGGAAAAGGTTAAGGCGCATGGGATACGAGGCCAGGTAGCTAGGTGGATTGAGAACTGGCTGGGAAATAGGAGACAGAGGGTAGTTGTGGAGGGGACCTTGTCGGGCTGGAGGCCAGTGACCAGTGGTGTGCCGCAGGGCTCAGTACTGGGACCTCTCCTCTTTGTAGTCTACATAAATGACTTGGAAGAGGGCGTAGGTGGTGTGATCAGCAAGTTTGCTGATGACACCAAGATGGCAGGGTTGGTGGGTACGGAACTGGATTGTCAGGTGATACAACAGGATATAGATAGGTTGGTGCAGTGGGCAGATAGGTGGCAGATGGCATTTAATCCTGACAAATGCGAGGTGATGCATTTTGGACGGAATAATGCACAGAGGAGCTATGTGATAAAAGGTAGGCCGATTAGGAGTATAGACATACAGAGGGACCTGGGAGTGCAGGTTCACAAATCCATGAAGGTTGCGTCACAAGTGGAGAAGGTTGTTAGGAAGGCTTATGGGATGTTAGCCTTTATAGGAAGGGGCATAGAGTATAAAAGCTGCCGTCTAATGCTTCAGTTGTACAGAACGTTGGTTAGACCGCATTTGGAGTACTGCGTCCAGTTCTGGTCACCTTACTACCGGAAGGACGTGGAGTCTCTGGAAAGGGTGCAGAGGAGGTTTACCAGGATGTTGCCTGGCATGGGGGGACTGGGTTACGAGGAGAGGTTGAAGAAACTGGGACTATTCTCCTTGGAAAGACGGAGATTGAGAGGGGACATGATAGAAGTATATAAGATACTGAAGGGAATAGATAGAGTTAATAGTGAGAGACTGCTCCCTAGACTGGGTACGAACACGAGAGGTCATCATTTAAGGGTGAGGGGGGAGAGGTATAATTTGGAGGTGAGAAGAAGGTTCTTTACGCAGAGAGTTGTGGGGGTCTGGAACACGCTACCGAGTAGGGTGGTGGAGGCAGGAACGTTGGACTCGTTTAAGATGCAGTTAGATAGGCACATGAGTGAAACGAGAATGGAGGGATATGGTAGGGGCTATTAAATAGGGTTAAACCTCGGGAGACACCGGAAGGGCAAGCTGTAAGATTAATATTTTTGTCTTTATTCCACAGGTGGAGGTCCACCTCGTGTCAAACGAGGGGCATGCACACGGCGGGTCGTGCGTGGGCTGCTCCTGGAGGTTCCGGGAGTGGCCTAGTACTTCATGTCGGTGTGTGTGCTTGATCCTGGACCGGTAGACGGGCGCCGCAACAGCTCAGTGACTAGCACTGCTGGCTGTGCAGACACATGGATTTGGGCCTGTGTCTGTGGGAGTTTGCGCATTCTCCCTGTGGTTGTGTGGGTTTCCTCCGGGCGCTCCGGTTTCCTCCCACACCCCAAAGATGTGCTCTTAGGCTAATCGGTTTTTACCAAATTGACACTATTTCTTCCCTGAATCTGACTGAGTAGGGTTCCATTCGTAGACATGCAGGGTAGAATAGGTGTAGGGTGATGCGGCGGTGCGGGCTCGTTGGGCCGAAGGGCCTGTTTCCCGTGCTGGGTTGTTCTTTGTAAGAGAAGGCAAGATATGGTGTTGGAGTCACAGATCGGGCATAGAGAAGGATCAGCTTAATATATGGTCGGTCCATTCAAAAGTTTGATGGCAGCAAGGAAGAAGTTGTTCTTAGGTTGGTTTGTGTGTGGTCTCGGACTTTTGTATCTTTTTCCCGATAGAAGGTGGAAGAGAGTACGCCCGGAAGGCATGGGATCCTTGATTATGCTGGCCGCTTTTCCGAGGTAGCAGGAAGTGTAGATGGGATGGGAGGCTGGTTTGCGTGATGGGCTGGGCTACGTTCACAACCCTTTGTCGTTTCTTGACCAGAGTGTTAGAAATGAATAATGTAGCATAGACGTCATTTGCATTGAATGCTCTCCTAAGGTTAAAGCAGAGATATATTATTATTGTAGTCAGCAGGAAATTGTTTCAGGGAACAGCATTTAAATGTGCTTGATACAAATACTGGATCCTGGAAATGGAAAGCATTCCATTCCCCAAAATCAAAATCCTCCACCTTGACATTTTTCTGATATACAGCTATCTAACAGTGGCATAGCAGTTAGCACTGCTGCCTTACAGTGCCAGAGACCCAGGTTCAATTCTAGCCTCAGGTCACTGTCTATGTGGAGTTTGCACTTTCTCCCCGTGTCACCTCCAGGTGCTCCAGTTTCCTCCCACATTCCAAAACTGTGAGAGTTTGGTTAATTGGCTATGCTAAATTGCCTTTTAGCATCCAGGGAACTAGCAGGGTAAATGCATGGGGATATGGGGATAGGGCCTGGGTGGGTGTTGTCGGTGCAGGCTCGATGGGCCGAATAGCCTCCTTCTGCACTTGAGAATTCTATGATTCTATTCACCAGCTCTGGCTGAGCTAGCAGACTGCTAACCTGCTTTTAAGATACTTTGAGTTTAGTGCTTCTATAGTTGCAATCCCAGGAGAGTCTGTGCATTAATGTGCTCCGGATTTATTTTGTTAAAACCTTATTCCACTTAGCAAAACCACAGACAATACCCAAATGTAAAAGCCTTGTAGATTTTCAGCAATTCCACTTTAAACCAAGCACAAGAGGTCTGAGAATCTTATTTTGCCGACTGTATAGAGACTGAAATCAGGAACTCAGCAGTGTGCATTCGCCATCCCATTCTCTCAGTTCCTTTGCCTCTGCCGCAGCTGTTCGTCTGATGCCACTTTCCAAAATAGTGCAGCTGAAATGTCTTCCTTCTTTCTCAATCGTGGTTTTCCACCCACTGTGGTTTACAGGGCTCTCAACTGTGTCCGGCCTTTCCCCCAGGCCACTGCTCTCACCCCCTCCCAGAACCAAGACAGGGTACCCCTTGTCCTCAATTTTCACCCCACCAGTCTCTGCATTCAAAGTATCATCCTCCGCCATTTCTGCCAGCATGATGCCAGTGCACAAAACATCTTCCCCTCACCTCCCCCCCAATCAGCATTTCACAGGGACCATTCTCTCTGGGATACCCTGGTCCACTCCTCCATGATGCCCAACACCTCACCCCCTGCCCACGGAACCTTCCCATGTGATCGTAGAAAGTGCCCCTTTATCTCCTCCCTGCTCACCATCCCAGGTCCTAAATACCCCTTTCGGGTGAAGTAGCGCATCACATGCACCTCCTTCAATCGGGTTTATTGCATTTGCTGCTCCCAATGCGGTCTACTCTACTTTGGAGAGAGAACACCTTTGTTACGTCCGCAAGCAGGACCCAGACCTCCCTGTCGCTTGCCACTTCAACACACCACCCTGCTCTCCTGTCCACACGTCCGAGGATTTAAGGAATGTATTGAAAGAGGAGAGGTGGAAAGGCGCAGAGGTTTGAGGAGGAATTCCTAGAGAGTAGGGCTTTGGCAGCTTAAAGAGCCACTGTTACTGGTGGGGCAAAGGAAGATGAGATACAACAGGCTAGAATTGGAGTAATGCAGAGCTCTCTGAGGCTTGTAGGGCTGGATTCACCAATGCAGACTCGCCAATGCTTTATAGGAATGTTATCCTTTGATGTTTGACTTTGGCAGTCCATTCAATGTAGCTGTTTTTGGGAGACAAGCAAAAATAGTAAGTTTTCAGGGATGTATTGTTAGGATATCTCAGTTAAATATAAAAGGTAAAAGCAGTACATATGATGCAGTGGTTTGTGATGTGATGGATAGCATTCCTGCGGCAAGTAATTCATCTCCTTATTCCTTAAAACTCGTTCATCATCTCCAAGGCACAAGTCAGGGGTGTGATGGAATTCTCTCCACTTGTCTGGATGAGTGCAGCTCCCACAACACTCAAGAAGCTCAACACCATCCAGGACAAAGCAGCCCGCTCGATTGGAACCCTATCCACCACCTTCACCATTCAATCCATCCATCACTGTCACACAGTAGCAGCAGTGTGTTTCAGCTACAAGTTGCACAAACTCACCAAGGAACTCATTAAAACCCACAACCTCTACCATCTAGAATGACAAGGGCAGCAGGTACCTGGGAACACCACCACCCCGGGAGGTTCCCCTCCAAGTCATTCATCGTCCTGATTTGGGAATATATCACTGCCCCTTCAACGTTGCTGAATTAAAATCCTGGAATTCCCCCCCTCGCAGCGCTGTGGGTGTATCTACACCACATGGATTGCAGCAATTCCAGAAAGCAGCTCACCACCACCTTCTCAAGGGCAATTAGAAATGGGCAAATAATGCCGACCTCATCAGCAACACCCACATTCTGTGAATCAGACTTGTTCAAACTAAGGCCAGGGGATGGGACGTAGCCCACAAAGCCCCTCTGTGTGGGCTGCTAAGCCTCTGTATGTGCCCTGTGAAACCCCTCTATGCAGCTTATGAAGCCCCTCTATCCATGCCCCCCAACCCCTCTATTCCTCCCCAGCCCCTCTCTGTACATCCCCCACTTTTCTCTGCAGCCCCCTCCCCACCTCTCTCTCTGCAGCCCCCTCCCCACCTCTCTGCCTGCTTCTCCATCCCCCAGCTCCCTGGCTCTCTACACCCCAAGCCCCCGCCTTTCCCCCCTCCAGCCCCCTGCCTCTCCCCACCAGCCACCTGCCTCTCCCCCCCAGCTGCCTGCCTCTCCCCCCCAGCTGCCTGCCTCTCCCCCCCAATCCCCTGCCTCTCCCTCCTCCCAGCCCACTGCCTCTCCCCCCCAGAACCCTGCTTCTCCCCCTCCAGCCCCCTGACTCTCCCTCCCCCCAGCCCTCTGCTGCTCCCCACCAACCCCTCTATGTAGCCCCCCAGAGCTTTTCTCTGCAGCCACCTGCCCACCTTTCTCTCTGCAGCCCCCACGTCTCTGCAACTCCCTCCCCACTTCCCTCTGCAGCCCCCTCCCCACCTCTCTCTGCAGCCCCCTCCCCACCTTTCTCGACAGTGTCCTCCCCTTTCTCTCCCTGCAACCCCCTCCCCACCTCCCTCTGCAGCCCCATCCCCACCTCTCTCTGCAGCCCCCTCCCTACCTCTCTCTCTGCCTGCCTCTCCCTCCATGGAGGGCTGTGTATACAGAAGCCCTCCATATACACAGGATCTGCTCAGTTGAAGAGGATCACCTCCAGATGCCCCCATAAGAACAAGATATAGCACTCGACTCATTGATCAACAGTTCCGACACGCCACGGCGAAAATCCGCACTGAGCTCCTCAGAAGACAAACACGGGACATGATGGACAGAGTACCCTTCATCGTTCAGTACTTCCCCAGAGCAGAGAACCTACAAGATCTTCTCCGGAGTCTTCAACATATCATTGATGAAGATGAACATCTCACCAAGGCCATCCCCACACCCCCACTTCTTGCCTTCAAACAACCGCACAACCTCAGCCTATTGTCCGCAGCAAACTACCCAGCCTTCAGGAGAACAGTGACCATGACACCGCACAACCCTGCCACAGCAACCTCTCCAAGACATGCCGAATCATTGACACGGATGCCATCATCTCACATGAGAACGCCATCCACTAGGTACACGGTACATACTCTTGCAACTTGGCCAACGTTGTCTACCTGATACGCTGCAGGAAAGGATGTCCCGAGGCATAGTACATTGGGGAGAGCATGCAGGCGCTACGACAATGGATGAATGAACATTACTGGACAATCAAAAGCCAAGACTGTTCCCTTCTTGTTGGCAAACACTTCAGCTGTCACGGGCATTCGGCCTCTGACCTTTGGGTAACCGTTCTCCAAGGTGGCCTTTATGACACACAACAGCGCAGAGTCGCTGAGCAGAGACTGAAAGCCAAGTTCCAGACACGAGGACGGCCTCAACCGGGATCTTGGGTTCGTGTCACACTATCTGTAACCCCCACGACTTGCCTGGACTTGCAAAATCTCACTAACTGTCCTGTCTGGAGACAACACACATCTCTTTAACCTGTGCTTAATGCTCTCTCCACTCACATTGTCTGTAACTTCAAGACTTGATTAGTTGTAAAGATTTGCATTCCAATCATTATTCTGTAAATTGTGTTTGTGTCTTTATGTGCCCTGTTTGTGGACAGAACTCCCACTGACCTGACAAAGGAGAAGCGCTCCAAAAGCTAGTGGCGTTTGCTACTAAATAAACCTGTTGGACTTTAACATGGTGTTGTGAGACTTCCTACTGTGTTTACCCCAGTCCAATGCCGGCATCTCCACATCATGACTACCATTGGAAGTGGAAAGAGGCAGGCTCAGGTACATGTGGCCCGGAGCCTGGGCAGCAGGCCCAGGAGCCAGCAGTCAGGTACATGTGGCCCGGAGCCTGGGCAGCAGGCCCTGGAGCCAGCAGTCAGGTACATGTGGCCCAGCAGGCTGAGGCTGCCTCGCGTGGGACAGGTTCTGACAGGCCCCAGGAATGAGGGAGGGGATGTGTGGAGAGAGTGAAGGTGTAGGTTGGGGGGGGAGGTGTGTCACATAGTGGGGGTGGAGGGAGGGGGCTGGTGGCAGGATGAGTGTGCGGGGTGCCAGTGAGACAGTGTGATGGGGTTGCAATGAGAGAGTGTGGTGGGTAGCAGGGTGAGAGTCTGTGGGGGTGGCATTGTGAGTGTGCGTGTGGCAGAGTGGGTGTAGTGGAGGGTGGCACAGTGTCAGGGGAGTGTGTGGCATGACAGAGAGAGGGTGTGTGTGGGGTGAGTTATGACTCAGGAAGCTTGACTAGAAAGGAACATAGTTTATTACAGAATGCCAAGTAGAACTACTATGGTGGTGTACATACACACACTTGTCCCTGCCTGGGACTACAGCTTAGCAGGCCCAGTCCTGGGCCTGCCATAGAAAAGACTCAGGAATGAGTTGCATCATGGAGACTACTGCTTGTTACCAGGGGAACTCAACAAGCCCCACAGGGAGATCAATCAGTGATTCCTCAGGGACCTCCCTGGGGTTATCACAAGGTAGCAGAGAAAGAGAGATGGTGAGTGAGTGTGGGAGATGGCAGAGTGAGTGAGTGTGGCAGTGTGTGAGTCTACGGGTGGTCTGATGGACATGAGAGTTGCGATGGGTGTGTGCCTATAAGCGTGGGAGTGATGGGTGGGTGGGCATGAGAGATTGAGTTTATGGGAGTAACTATGAATCTGCTTTACACCCAGTCTCACTTTCTCCCTCGGTCTTCACACCAATACAATCCGCTCGCACTCACTCAAGTTACTTTTATTACTTTATTTAACTTCACAAGTTATTTCTATGACATTGCTGCACGTGTGCTCAACAATTGTTTCATAACTTCAACTTGTTTTTAAATAAAGTTTATTTTTGTGCCAAACCTTGTCTTTCTGAAATTCACTCATCGGCCCGTTGAGTGAGAATGTGAGCAAATGTGCTTTGGACAACTCTGCCATAAATGAATAAAAAATTCCTGCCTCAGATCCAGAAACTATGGGTCTGAGTCCTACTGGGAGATTTCTGCCCCAGTTTTTGGCAGGTGGGAAAGCCAGAGGAGATGGAGAATCCAATGGAAATCCCAAAACAGCATTTACAGTGGTGGCATTTCCTGTTGAGATTGTCCCTGTCCCCTTGCCAATAATTTAGTGACGTTCCTGCCATGAAAGGTGGGGTGCCCCATTCTCATGCATTTAAATGCCAGAGTTGGCCTCTCTGCTGTGTCACACCCATCCCCTCCTCCTCCACATAAGGAATTTGTTTACAACAGGTATGGACAAATGGGAATGTACTGTGAAGCGTGCACAGATGTACGTTGCTATTGCAACTTTGACTCCTTGGAGAGCTGGTATGGATCATAATTGTGCCAAACTACGCAGGGTTTTGACCCCCTTTCTGGTTAGCATGGATTTAGAAGCTGCTTAGAGGAATCATAGAATCCGTACAGTGCAGAAGGAGGCCATTCGACCCATCGAGTCTGCACCGATAACTATCCCACTCAAGCCCTATCCCTGGAACCCCACATATTTACCTTGCTAATCCCCCTGACACTAGGCTCAATTTAGCATGGTTAATCAACCTAACTGCACATCTTTGGAGTGTGGGAGGAAACTGGAGCACCCAGAGGAAGCCCATACGGATACTTGGAGAAAGTGCAATCTCCACACAGTCACCCAAGACTGGAATTGAACTCAGGTCTCTGGCGCTGTGAGACAGCAGTGCTAACCACTGTGCCATCTTGCCACCCATAAGGGCTTCCTTGCCCTTCCTGTGGTGGGGGTCATGGCAGCGTGGGTGGGACCTGCCTTTGGACAAAATAAAACCTCCAGAAGAATAAAAGACAATGCACAGTACATTCTCCCCGTGTCTGCGTGGGTTTCCTCCTGCATGCCAAAGATTAGTGGGTTCAGTTGATTGGCCATGCTAAATTGCCTCTTATTGTCAGGGGATTTGCATGGTAAATAGTGGGGTTATGGGGATAGGGCCTGGGTGGGAATGTTGTCGGTGCACACTTGATGGGCCGAATGGTCTCCTCCTGCATAGTTGGGATTTGATGATATACATTTGAAAGAGCCTAACACTTGACAGTGTGACCAAAGTGTGGGTTTACTCCCACAGTCCAAAAGACCTGCTGGTTAGGTGCCAAAAGAAAAAATACTGGAAAATCTCTGCAGGTTTGGCAGCATCTGTAAGGAGAGAAAAGAGCTGACTTTTTAAGTCATTCTCTCTCAGTGTACCCAAACAGACGCCAGGGTGTGGCGACTAGGGGATTTCCACAGTTACTTCATTGCAGTATTAACGTAAGTCTACTTGTGAGACTCATAAATTAACTTTAAGCTAATTTTTTCCCCCTCAGTGGAGCAAATCTTTACAGTAAGAAGTCTCACAAAACCAGGTTCGAGCCCAACCAATTTATTTGAAAGTAATCTTACAAGTTTAGCTAACCTGGTATTGTGAGACTTCTGACTGTGTTTACCCCAGTCCAACGCCAGCATCTCTACAGCAAATCTTTGCAAGTGTCAGACTTTGCAACGTCCCAAGCCACACTTGCACTTTTATTACACTTTTTGTTATCTCGGGTCTTGCTGTTCCAGTTCGCCCAGGGAACAGGACTGGTGTTCACAGTGGTATGTATTTCCCTTGCAAACAAAATGTGCCCAACACGCAGCAGCAAGATTGAAACAGTGCTGCGAATATGAGCCCCTGTGCTGTGTAGATCTGTATACAGCGTGGATGACAAGGAGGCAGCTTTACAACGCCTGTAAACAAAACACACACAAAAATGAAAGAATTGAAAAGCAGGGGGAGGGGAATTTGACCATGCGGGAGCTTCAGAAATGCCAGGAAGTATAAAGGACTATTCTCCAGGGTTAAGAATTTGTCCCAAGGATTTGTTCTGACGCTGCTCCAGCCGCTTTCCCTCCTGTTACGTTAAATAGGCGGAAACAATGTAAGAGGAACAGCACGCACACTACACCCAAAACGACCTTTCTAGTCAGGCAGTTGCTGTTTGAGAGTGAGAGGGATTCTCTCAAAGTTTGTTAATCGATGTCTCCGGTCTCCTGAAATTGTTGCTGGACCCTCCAGGCTGGGGGTGGTCTGAGTTTTTTTGTCAGTTCCAGACTTGCTACAGAGAGAGGCGAGGGGAGGATCATGTTTTAATTGTCTTTTTTTCAGGGAGGGGAGCTCGGTCTCCTCTGTCAAGTCACCTGGAGATCTCACTCTCAGGCTGCTGTAGCTTGCGGCCAGTTCCCATGTTGGTTTTTTTATATACGTGAGAGGGTGCATTTTTTTTCTAATTCTCTCACAAGCCTTTTTATTATTTGACTTTAACACAAGAAAGGAGACAAAAAAGTGTCCAAGATGTCGGATATAGATTCAGACGAAGCTCAGTTGGAAATGGAAGAATTTCCTGACGGTGAGTCATTGAATGTATTAAAAGAAATGGGTGAGTTACATGCTTTGCAAGCCCTTTACTGGGGCCACTTTTTGTTTTATAAAGATTACCCCACTGGATCCAGTTTCAGTTTTGTTTACTCTTTATATTCAGTTAATGTCCACACAGGTACGTTAGTTGAAAGGCAGTCCTATCCTGTTTAACTTTTATGTGTGTTATTATTTAAGAGTTGGCTTTGTTATGTGTTGATACTTCAAAGATGTGCAGGTTAGGCTAAATTGCCCCTCTCTGTACCCAAACAGGCGCCGGAGTGTGGCGTCCAGGAGAATTTCACAGTAACTTCATTGTAGTGTTAACGTAAGCCTACTTGTGACTAATAAATACACTTTTATATTAATGGCTGTTCTCACCACAATATAGAGAAGTTTGCCAAGGAAGTGATTGTCCCAGCCATGTAGATCGAGAAACTCGAGTTCGCTTGCTGCACTATTCTGATTCACCATGTGGGTCCCCACCTTGTTTTTGTAATGTTGGAACATTTGCTTCTGATTTTAAACTCTGCTCGGGGCGTGTCAAATGGTCTGGGAAGAATGACAATGGAGCCGGGCCCACACTTCTGAACCAACAGGTCTGACATACTGAATGAAAATATTCCCCCATCGCTGCTCAAGTGGGTGGGGGGAGGCTGAGCTGGTAGTAGCCATTAGTTGAGGTGTGCAACCTGCCAACAAGACCCGCAGGAGATCTTGTGAAGGTTAAGATGTTGTTTACAATTTTTAAAAAGGCAAGAAAGCAAACTCAGAACAGGACTTTCAAATGCACCATGAGCAGACATGAGGGCAGATGTAGGACAGCTCAGAGGTTTTCTTTCCTAGAATCCCTACAGTGCAGAAGGAAGCCATTTGGCCCATTGAGTCTGCACTGACCACAGTCCCACCCAAGCCCTATTCCGTAACCCCATATATTTACCCTACTAATCCCCCTGACACTAAGAGGCAATTTACCATGGTCAGTCAACCTAACCTGTACATCTTTGGACTGGGAGGAAACCAGAGCATCCAGAGGAAAAGCACGCAGACACGGGGAGAATCTGCAAACTCCACACAGACAGTGATCTGAGGCCAGAATTAAACCCAGGTCCCCGGCGCTGAGGCAGCAGTGCTAACCCCAATTCTTATACCCGTATGGCCAATAGGTTGGTTCAAATGTTGGACCCACTAGATCAAGGAGACTGGTATAGTTGAATCCAGAACATTTGGATAGATCGGGGTTATACTGCCTTTGTGCTTGGGTGAATTTTAAGGGGAACCAGTGGCATAGTGGTACTTGACAAGTCTGGATCTCAAACTAATGCTCTTGGGGCATGGATTCAAATCCTTCCACGGCAGCTGGTGGAATTTAAATAATCACGACCAAGAAACCATCAAGGGCTGTAAAAACCCATCTGGTTCCCCAATGCCCTTTGGGGGGGGAAATTCTTATCTGGTCTGACTTGCAACTTACTCCAGACCCACAGCACAGTGGGTGCCACGGTGGGCATACAGTGGCACTGCTGCCTCACAGTGCCAGGGACGCAGGTTGGATTCCTGGCTTGGGTCACTGTCTGTATGGAGTCTGCACGTTCTCCCAGTGTCTGTGTGGGCTTCCTCTGGGTGCTGTGGTTTCCTCTCACAGTCCGAAAGACGTGCTGGTTAAGTGCATTGGTCGTGCTAAATTCTCCCTCGGTGTATCCAAACAGGTGCCGGACTGCGGCAACGGGGGGATTTTCACAGGAACTTCATTGCAGTGTTAGGCTACTTGTGACACTAATAAATAAAGTTAACAGCAAAGTGGTTGTTCTGTTGAGCAAGCCATTCATTTATATGAAACTGCTACCATGTCAGAAAGGAATAAAACTAGACAGGCCACACGATGTTGACCGAGACGTCAGGAGTGACAACAGCACTCCCAGCCCTGTCATCTCTGCAAAGTCCTTCCTACTGACATTTGGAAGCTTCTCCCAAAATAAGGAGAGCCATTCCAGATTCGCCTAGATCTGTGCAACTGCAACAGCTATAGAGAATCTCAACACTTTTTCAGGAGAAAGTAGCCCATGTGATTGATTCTGTCCACCGCCTTAAACATTCACTCCCTTCACCACTGAGACACCGTGGCAGCAGTGTGCATGATCTGCAAGACGCACAGCAGCAACTCACCAAAGCTCCTTCGATAGCACCTTCCAAAACTCATGACTTCTGCCGCTGGAAGGACAAGAACAGCAGCAGTGCAGGAGCAGCATCACCTGCAAGTTCCCCTCCAAACCACAAACAACTCTGACTTGGAACAATATCATGATGTGGAGATGCCGGCGTTGGACTGGGGTAAACACAGTAAGAAGTGAGAAGTTGGAACAATTATTGTCATTCCTTCACTGGTGCTCGGTCAAAATCCTGGAATTCCCTAACAGCGCTGTAGGTTTACACTGTATGGACTGCAGGGATGTACCGACACCACACACATTACAGCAGTTGAAGGCAGTTATAAATGGGTAACAAATTCCAGTTTTAAGTTTTTTTTAAGTTTATTTGCTGGTGTCACAAGTAGGTTTACATTAACACTGCAATAAACAAACTATGAAAATCCCCTAGTTGCCACACACTGGCATCTGTTCGGATACACTGAGGGAGAACTGTTATGGCCAATGCATCTAAGCAGCACGCCTTTCGGATTGTGGGAGGAAACTGGAGCATCCGGAGGTAACCCGGAGAATGTGCAGGTTCTGCACAGACAGTAACCCAAGCTGAGAATCGAACCAGGTCCCTGGCACTGTGAGACAGCAGTGCTAACCACTGTGCCACCATGCTGCCTTCCATTCCTGTTTATCCCTGGTAACTTTTTTAATTCCTTTGCCAAACAAGAATCTCTTTATCTCCACCTTAAAAAATCGTTTAATGACCCCACCTCCACTGCCTTCTGAGGCAGTGTCCAAAGTTGCACAACCCTGTAAAAAAAATTCTCCTCATCCCTGCCCTAAAAGAGCGATCTCTAATTTTAATTTGTCTGACCAAAGTTCAATAAAAGTTTAGCGTAACATCTTTGCAATTCTATTCCTGCAGAAATAAACCCCTGTGCCTGTTTTACTTTAAATGCTTTTTTAAATCTGTGTTGCTACTGTTAAAGTAAAGTTTATTTATTAGTCAAAAGTAAGGCTTATGTCAACACTACAATGAAGTTACTATGAAATCTCCTTAGTCGCCACAATTCGGTGCCTATTTGGGTCAATGCACCTAACCAGCATGTCTTTCAGAATGTGGGAGGAAACTAGAGCATCCTGCGCAGACATGGGGCGAACGTGCAAAGTCCATACAGATAGTGACCCAAGCTGGGAATCGAGCCCAGCTCCCTGCTGCTGTGAAACAGCAGTGTTAACTACTGTGCTGCCCCATTTAGTGATTTGTGTTTTTATTTAGAATAAAACAAGTGGTGGCTGTATTATTGGTGAGTGAACATAACATACCAACTGGTGGATCCGTCGAGTCAGGACCAATATTTAATATGTCAAAATTAATTAATCTAATTAAAATTGATTTGGGTTAGAAATGAGATTGAGCTGTCCCTGCAGTTTCGATTCTCAATTTAGCCTCTGAACGTTCAGAAGTAAAGAAGTAGCAACATTAGATGTCAAGATTTATTAATTGCTGGATTAAAATTGAGATCTAGTGTGCATGAGTTTGGTTTGGTGGTTTCAATCCTTATTGTAAACAAATTTTATTCATTGGATGATTATTGATGGGATTCCTCAATGTAGCCAATGTAACTACGAATACTAAGTTAATCATAAAGTGCAGAAGGAGGCCATCTAGCCCATTGTGTCTGCACTGACCACAATCCTACTCAGGCCCTAATCGTATAACCCTATGCATTTACACTCGCTCATACCCCTGACACTGAGGGGCAGTTCAGCATGGCCAATCTTGCCAATCCTGCTCATCTTTGGTCTGTGGGAGGAAACTGGAGCATCCGGAGGAAATCCACACAGACACAAGGAGAATGTGCAAACTCCGCACAGACAGTGACCCAAGCTGGGAATCGAACCCAGGTCCCTGGCGCTTTGAGGCAGCCGTGCTAACCACCATGCTGCCCTATTAATAGCAAACAGTGGAGTTCAATGGCTTGTGAATTGTTTGTGTTACTGTTTTCCTGCATTTGTAACAGAAAGTAAACACATGCGTTTCCATGCAGCGATTGTATTCCAGGATAAAACAAATATGTCAGGTGATACTGAGTGAATCATAGAAACCCCATAATGCAGAAGGAGGCCATTCGGCCCATTGAATATGCACCGACAACAATCTCACCCAGGCCCCATCCCTGAAACCCCACACACTCACCCAGCCAATCCCTCTAACATACACATTCCAGGACACTAAGGGGCAATTTAGCATGGCCAATCAACCTAACGATCTTTGGAATGCAGGAGGAAATTGGAGTACCTGGAGAAAACCCACACAGACATGGGAGAATGTGCAAACTCCACATAGTGAACCAAGCTGGGAATTGAACCCAGGTGCCTGGGGCTGTGAAGCAGCTGTGCTAACCACTATGCTGACCACGATTGAGTTAGGGGAAAAAAAATAACTAAGCGGCTTTTGAAGATGTTGTGAACCCTTGGAGTTTTACTTTTTTGTTTATGGCCGATAGTTGTTCTCCAGCATGATTGCAGTACATATGTTACTTGCTGCTTCTCAGCCCAAGCCTGAATGCTGTCCAGGTCGTGCTGCTTGCAGACATTAACCACTTCATTATCTGAGGAGTTGTGAATGGAATCAAGCACTGTACAATCATCAGTAAACATCTCCACCACTTCTGACCTTATGATAGAATAGTTACTGATTTAAGTAGCTGAAGATCATTGAGCCCAGGACATTGCCGTTATAACTCCTTCTAATGCAACATTTTCATGTTTTATTATTTATAGGCTGTATTTTCTCAGAACTTTAGCCACTCTAATTTCTGCTTTAGTGCACATTATATGCAAAATCAATCTCTGCATCTCTGCTTTCAACAGAATCAATCTACACAACAAGCACAAGTGTCAGCTTGACTCCTTTGCTACTTAGATAAAGTTCTCCATTATATCTCGTTAAATAGTTCTATATATTCATTTCCATGGTCAGTCAAAACATCTTCAGCGATAGCAGTGCATTCGTCATCTTGGATCCTCCTTAGGTTGACCTGCACTACCTGACACTCGCGTTACTAACCATCAAAATCCAGCTTCATCCTTCTGTATTTTTTTTTCTGTTCTAATCTGATGATTGAAAAGCTGATTCATGCCTTTGTTTCTTTCCTTCAACACAAAGTCTTTAGCCACCGTGATGGTGAAGAACTAAGTGAGAGTACTGTCATCATCCTGCAATGTCCTTGGCAGCCTGTCTATGTATTTTTGGTTCATTTACTTTCATTGCTGTGCCTCTTCTTGCCATTCTGGTATGCGGCTGCTGATAGGTTTGCACAGAGGCGTGCGACTTGTATAATAACGTTCCCCTTTGCTTTACTCAGTCTCCTCCCATTTTCTGAAGTTTCCGTGAATATTATATTGTCCATACCTTTGTACCATGTCTCCTATTTCTTGTTCGTTGTCAATTTTGTATACCTTGGAAAGTGCTCCACGCGGTTTTGTAATGTTAAACACATTACGGTATATTGGTACAAAATGGTTATTGATGTACTTGAAAATATTACGCGACAAAATTAATTGCTTGACTTTAACCAGGCAATAGAGGTTGGCCTGCTTGAATATGAATTCCCCATTTAAGGGCCTAGTTGATGGTCAGATCAGGGAACTCCAGGGTCTGTACTTAAACAGGAGTGTCTGTTCCTTTGGACTTCTAATGTAGACTGCATACTGAGAACGCTCCGTACGGTCTTGTAAATAAAGGAATTCTGGTGAAGGGAACATCAAGAGCATTCAATATACAGCACTCAATCTTCCGAGAGAACCTTAGTGTAAAACGAAAAGGGACACACTGGCTTCTGAGACGCAGCATCAGCTGGTGAAGGCAGTGCCAGAATGGCTTTATACCCAGCAGGAGATGCCAATCTCAGCAGCAGTGAGGGGTGGGCAGGATTCTGACTACATTCCCCCAGCGAGGATCTTTTTTCTGGGGAAGAGCTGTGGAAATCAGGCTGGAAGATCCAAGTGAAAATCCCCTTTTCCGGATCACTCTTCCGGATTAAATGTGTCAAACAAGTAGTAAGTTATTATTTTTAAATTTTCTTTCCCATTATGTCCTGCTCTTTCCACGTTGGATATCCTACTTTTCCACACGTTGTCCTGCACCTCTGACCCTATCCACCCTGTCTGTGCCCCCCATAATCTTATACACCTGGATCAGCTTGCCCTTTGGCCTTCTCTGCTCTAACAAAAGTAGCCCAAGTTTATCCAGCCTCTCTTCATGACTTAAATGTTCCATCCCAGGCAACATCCTGGTGAATCTCTTTTGCACTCCTTCCAGTGCAATCACATCCTTCTTGTAATGTAGAGACCAGAACTGCACACTACTCCAGTTGTGGCCTCACCAAAGTTCTATAGAGCTCCAACATAACCTCCTTGCCTTTGTAATTTATGACTTGATTGATAGGCCTTCAGAGATCTATGGAAAACACACAAAAGTCCTTTTGTTCCCCAGTATTTGCTACTATCATGTTATTCATTGAATACTTCCTTGTCCAGTGATTAAAATATACCTTGTTTCACCATGTTGAATTGGAAATCCATCTGTATGTATGGACCCAACGTTAAGCTACAAGACCCACATAAACTGCATGAGGATAGGTGCATCATTCCAGAATCTACTCTGTGCAACCTGAGAAAGATGTAGCTGGCCTGTCAACCTGGAGTAGCCCAGCTCACGAAAGGTTGCTTGTGTCGAATTCTGAAAACACAAGAATTGCAGCTGCACTTCAACATGCTGTATCAATTTTAAAAGAAAATGTCCCCATGGAACACTACATTCCTCAGCTATGGAATTTTATTGTAAACTGCTGTTCCACCGAGCTGCACCCTCCGATATGTGACGATTTATACTCAGCAAGCAATGGCAAGCTCAATTTGTGAGCCACATTTCCTCGAGTGCTGGAGGGAGTGGAAAAACCTGGGACCCCAGTATCTTTCCTGCCTACCTTTTTTACGCTTAGGACAACCACCAGATTTGAAACACTTTTCCGTGTTGTTGTAGGACGTGGCTGCCCTGTTGCCCAACACACTCGATAATAAAAGTTTTCACTCTGACCAAGAATGGAGCACTTTGAAAAGTTAATTTTTATGGAATGTGGTTTCTGTCACATGTCTAATAATATGAAGCTCTGTGATTTAAATGCATTGTTTCAGAGTCTATGCCTCAGCCCACCATTGTAAACAGAACTTCCCTGATAGAATGCACATCTGGTGTGGTTTAACCAACGCAGCTATCATATTACAAAATCCTCAAGCAGCTGCCAAACTATTCACAATCATTGTTGAGTCACAATGTCCTTCCCGATTAATTAGTTTTCTTACTCTAATACTTCACTTTCTGGCAAGTGAGTTTTATGTTGCTCAGTTTCCCTTCAGCTTCTTCCTTTGTTTTACTGATCAACAGTTTTGTTATTGCAGCTGGGTCAGATGCTGTGATGTATTCTCTGGGTACTTGTGTGGAAAATTTGAATCCACTGGTCATAAGACTCATCTGTGATTTCTATGAACTTTCAACTGCATTCATATTGCCAGAGATTAGGACAAAACAAGGAAGTTAGCTAGACTTTGGCTGTCTGTAACCCCCTGCCCCCACCACACATTCATTGACTTAAGTATTATTTATCTTTGTTTAACTTTATTCATTACTGTCACAATTAGGCTTATTAGCGTGGATAGAGGATTGGCTGCCTAATAGGAAGCAGAGAGTTGGTATCAATGGGTGCTATTCTGGTTGGCGGTTGGTGACTAGTGGAGTGCTGCAGGGATCGGTGCTGGGGCCCCAACTATTTTCCATTTATATAGATGATCTGGAGGAGGGGGCTGAGTGTAGGGTGACGAAATTTGTTGATGACACGAAGATGAGTGGAAAAGCAAATTGCGTGGAGGGTGTGGAAAGTCTGCAGAGAGATCTGGATGGGCTGAGCAAGTGGGCGAGGACCTGGCAGATGGACTATAATGTTAGCAAGTGTGAGGTTATCCACTTTGGCAGAAATAACAGTAGGAGGGATTATTATTTAAAAGGCGAAAAGCAGCAGCATGCTACAGTGCAGAGGAACCTGGGGGTCCTTGTGCACGAGTTGCAAAAACCCAGTCTGCAGGTGCAGCAGGTGATCAAGAAGGTGAATGGAATGTTGGCCTTTATAGCGAGGGGGATAGAATATAAAAGTAGGGAGGTCTTGCTGCAACTGTACAGGATACTGGTGAGGCTGCAGATGGAGTACTGTGTGCAGTTTTGGTCGTTGCACTTGTGCAAGGATATATTGGCCGTGGAGGGAGTGCAGAGGAGGTTCGCTAGGCTGATACCGGAGATGGGGGGGGTTGGACTATGAGGAGAGACTAAATAGACTAGGCTCATACTCGTTGGAGTTTAGAAGGATGAGGGGGAATCTTATAGAGACGTATAAGATAATGAAGGGGATGGATAGGGTAGAGGTAGAGAGATTCTTCCCGCTTAGAAAGGACAACAGGACTAGAGGGCACAGCCTCAAGATAAGGTGGGGGGGGCAGTTTAGATCAGAGTTGAGGAAGAACTTCTTCACTCACGGGGTGGTGAATCTCTGGAATTCTCTGCCCGTTGAAGTGGTGGAGGCTACCTCGCTAAATATATTTAAGTCACGGGTAGATAGGTTTCTGATAGACAAGGGAATTAAGGGTTATGGGGAGAAAGTGGGAAAGTGGAACTGATCCACTTCAGATCAGCCATGGTCTTATTGAATGGCGGGGCAGACTCGAAGGGCTAGATGGCCTACTCCTGCTCCTATTTCTTATGTTCTTACTAACACTGCAATGAAGTTACCATGAAAATCCCTTTGTCGTCACACTCCAGCACCTGTTTGAGTACACTGAAGGAGAATTTAGCATGGCCAATGCACCTAACCAGCACGTCTTTTGGACTGTGGGAGGAAACTGCAGCACTGGTGGAAACCTTCACAGATATGGGGAGAATGCACAGAAAGTGACCTGACCCTGGAATTGAACATGGGTCCCTAGCGCTGTGAGGGAGCAGTGCTAATCACTGTGCCGCCTGGATTCTGCCCTCCATTAATTAAATGCCCTTACTTTAATAGAGCTGTTTAAACATTTATTTGTGAATACACAATGCAGAGTCATACCTTGTGGATTTTGGATCTGTCTTTAGGTATATAATTGGCCTGTTCTTGGGTTGAACAGTGTGCATAGAATATTCAATGCTAAACAGGAATATGCTGGTTATTTGCTTTTGTTGAGTCATTTCATGCAAAGAAGAAACAAGGAGATCAGTATTTGTTGTAACCTGACTGATGCAAATCTCGCAATAGGTTGATATACTAAAGGTGAAACTTGCAAAAAGTCTTGGTGAGAATGTAGTTTGTAACAGGCAGAGTGGTGACGTTCAAATGGGATATCCTGTTCTCTCTTCCTGTCAACACTGGCCGTGAAAGATTGTCAAAGGTGGGGGAATAGAATAGTTTTGACTCAGGCATAGCCAACAAATCACCCAAATGGCTTCTCTGTCCACTTTCACACCTTTGCTTCTGGTACTCTGAAAGGATATATTGTGCCCCCTTCCTATTTCTCATCTATATGCTGCCCCCCTAAGCAATGTTGTCTGAAAATAGAACTTTGGTTTCCTAACGCACCAACTCTATTCTCACCATCACCTCTTTTGGCCCCTCCACATTCTTAGAATTTCTTGAAATAAATATTGGGCAGACTGAAGCCTTGCCTGTGCGGTATTTAGTCAGAGGAAATTTCTGCTTGTCCGGTAACAGATGTTTGTAAGTTTCATAGAATCCCTACAGTGCAGAAACAGGCCATTCAGCCCATCAAGCCTGCACTGACAACAATCCCATCCAGGCCCTATCCCTGTAAACCCATGTAATTGCACTCCAATCCCCCTAACATGAAAGGGCAAGTCAGCGTAGCCAGTGAGCCCAACCTGCACATCTTCCTGTGAGGCAGCAGTGCTAACCACTGTGCCACCCACTGTTGGAACAGACAGTTTGGAAATTTAGAGATAGCAGTGGGGTCTTCGGTCCCCACCATGAACTCAGTTTCCAGTCCAGCAGCTTCGATCCTCTTCCTGGTAACTGAGGCTGAACTGTACGGTTTGTAATCTTGTATGTTGTGATTTAATTGGCCTCTCTTTGGATTGGACAGTACACGTATGAGACAGTTGAGAATATCCGGTTCTAAAAAGGAATATGCTGGCTGTTTGCTTATGAAAAGCAGGAAGAAGTGATCAGTATTTGTTTCACGTAGCCTCAAAATGATGCAGTTATTTCTACCTCAGTAACATGCCTGACATTAACAGGCTAGTTTTCCATTTTTCGCCTTCCACAAATTTAAACCTCTGCCCTAACTCTCATGAAATCCTGATCACCCATTGCAACACTCGGTGACCTGAGCTGCCTCCCACTTAAGCAGTGCCTCGATTTTTTTTTAAAATTCTCATCCTTGTTTTCAAATCCCCCTACAGCCTTGTTAATCTCCGTAACCTTTGCCAGCTCTGCAGGCTCCTCAGATCTCTGTGCCCCGCCAGTTCCCACCTCTTGGGCGGCATGATGGAACAGTGGTTAGCACTGCTGTCTCACAGCGTCCAGGGACCTGGGTTCAATTCCCAGCTTTGGGTCACTGTCTGTGCAAAGTCTGCATGTTTTCTCCAAGTTTGTGTGAGTTTCTTCTGGGTTCTCCGGTTTCCGCCCACAGTCCGAAAGACGTGCTGGTTAGGTGCATCAGGTGTGCTAAATTCTCCCTTGATGCACCCGAACAGGCACCGGAGTGTGGCAACTAGGGGATTTTCACAGTAACTTCATTGCAATGTTAATGTAAGCCTACTTGTGACACTAATAAATAAACTTGTGCATCTGTAATCTTAAATACTTCGTTATTTTATCAGCTAACCAGACGGTTGACATTGAAATTCTCTCCTTAATCCCCTCCACCCTTCCACCTCTCTTTATCCCCTATTCAGATATTTCTTAAAACCTACCTCTTACCAATTTTCTTTCTGCCCTAATATTCCCTATGTGGATTGGTTTCACATCTTACTCAGAGAGCGGTTGGGGTGTGGAATACGCTGCCTGCTATGATAGTGGAGTTGGACACTTTAGGAACTTTCAAGCAGTTATTGGATAGGCACATGGAGCACACCAGAATGCTAGGGAGTGGGATAGCTTGATCTTGGATCCGGACATAGCTCGGCACAACCTCGAGGGCTGATGGGCCTGTACTGTGCTGTACTTGTTCTAAGATGTGTTTTTTAATGTTTTACCACTGTAAGATACTATGTAACTGCAAGTTGCTTTGTGACCTGGTATGAAATTTTGTTTACATTCCTATGAAGCATTGTGGAATGTTTTATGATGTGAAAGATGCTACATAAATATGCATTGTTGTTATGTCAACTGATCTTAGTGCTGGTCGATTAGATAGCATTACTGCAATTGGAACTGGAGCTGTGTGGATGCTTTTGATTAGACCTGAGCTCTGTTTACCAGACTGATCTCATTACAGAGTGAGAAAGGTCTCAGTTAACTTTTTATTGTGTTCAAAAACATATGGTTCCTGAAATGTGAAACAGCCTTTTCTCACAGGCACATACTTGCTCTCATCATGCCAGTGGCATGCTAGCTACACTGCACTGGGCGGTACCACAACGGAAATAAGATTTGGGCAATACATTTAGTGCGGCATTAACGTTGAGCTATTAATTACCTCTACCGTAAAATCCAGTGCGATGGTCTAACTCGTGATTAAGACTTTTTTTAAAAAAATCCTACAAATTACCACATTCTCAGGTTCACACAGGTAATTAAAGCCTACACTGTACACTATTCTTTTTTTGTTTGTTTAGCATCAGTTAATTATGTTCTTGGCAATAATGTAGAAAGGACCGAAAATATACATTCACAAAATGTGGTTGAGTTGCAAAATCTGACACAATTCTGTAATTGGCAAGGTGACTAACAAGTAAAACCCAGTTAATGCACAACAAAGATAAGAAATCAGTGAGCTTTGACTTGTTTAGTATTTTTTAAAATAATTTTTATGGTATCAACTGTTTCTCGATTGGTAGCACACTCGTCTAAGTTACAAGGTTCCAGGGTCAAATCCCACTCCAGGGCTTGGGTACAAAGCTAACAGTGACACACAAGTGTAATATTGAGGGCGTGCTGCACTGTTGGAAGTGTACTGTCTTTTGGATGACTTGTTAAGCTGGGGCCCCCTTTGCCTAGTTTGAGGGAGTGCGAAAGATCCCACGACATGATTTTGATGAAGAGTTATACCCATTCTGGCCAATATTTATCCCTCAATCAGCATCGCAAAATCATTTTTTGGTCATTTAGCGCATTGCTGGGAGTTTGCTAAGTGCAAATTAGCTGCCACGTTTCCGCTGCCTACAGTGACTGCACCTCAAAAAAAATTTCATTGACAACAAACCACTTTAACGTAGCTCAATCATCTCTATCTTCTCAAAGGACTTCAACCTTTCTGTGAGATGAATACGCAGGAAGTCTTTCCAGTTTCAAGCAGTAAGAATTATTGTTAATTGTACATGAGCTTTTGTCGGAACAGGATGTAATATGACTGTGCAAAATTACCAACTTCAGATTCAATATTAGAGATTGGTTTTTTTTCCTGGAAGTAGTTATACCAGATACAAAACAAACAAGCGTAAGAATATTGCCAAAAGATGGGGCCAGACACAAAACACATCATTTGGTTTTCTTCCCATGCTTATTCTCCATTCCTGGCACTCCGATGGGTTGTACCTGAATTGTGCCCTGCGTGACCTGACCCATGGCACATGGACTGCAGCGATTCAAGAAGGCAGCCCACCACCACCTTCTCCAGGGCAACTACGGATGGGCAATAAATGCTGGCCAGCCAGCGATGCCCATGTCCCATGAATGAATTAAAAAAAACAAAAAGCAGCATGACTAAAAGCAAGTTCTTTTTTTCATGCCTCAAAATCAGATAAGAAATTATGACGGTTGGGTGTGGTGACAGAGGTGTTATTGGCGTAACTGAGAAATAAGCTACATGTGTACCTTGGAACTGCTTTTCCATTTCAGCTAACCGCTACTGAACATCTCTCTGAAAAACAAACAAGTTTAAGTAACTTTTTCAAATAAAAATAAATACCATTGGAAACTGCACTGGAATATGGGTAGAAACAGTTACAATCTGTCATTGAGGTTCAGGGAAAATATGTCCATCCTTGAAATCTGCAGGACACTGGCAGTCTTGCGACATTGAGTAATGATGATATAATTAATGCATTATGTGTGCCAGTCGTAGTATGGGTGTGTTTTAATGATTCACCACTTTGACAATCAGGAATTCAGGCAGCTGCTTGACACTGTTACTCCACTTTGCAACTGGAAGCAGCACGGTGGCACAGTGGTTAGCACTGCTGCCTTATAGCACTAGGAACCGGGGTTTGATTCCCAGCTTGGGTCTCTGTGCAGAGACTGCATGTTCTCCCCTTGTCTGCTTGGGTTTCCTCTGAGTGCTCCGGTTTCCTCCTACAGTCCGAAAGATGGGCTTGTTAGGTTGGCCATGCTAAATTCTCCCTCAGTGTACCCAAACAGGTGCTGGAGTGTGGCGACTCGGTGGTTTTCACAGTAACTCCATTGCAGTGCTAATGTCAGCCTATTTGTGACGCTAATAAATAAATACATTTTAAACTTTAAGATTTAATTTCGAGCAGAATTATCCAGCTGTTCGAACTGGCGGGATCATTCTGTCCTGCCAAAATTGGCCCCTGCAATGGGTCTCCAGTGATGGCATGTAAATTGACTTGGCAGGACCCAAAGATGCTGCCAGCTATTGATGGTGAGCTGCCTATGCTGCCCAGGTGGGGGGAAAGCAGTGGGGTGGTGTGAGGCTGGAGAATTCTGTCCTTCAAGTCCTCCGAGAACAGCACACAAGTCTGAATAAGTCCACAAACTCAGACTTTCAATATCACAAGACCATCCGGTAGGGACAAATGCAGAGAAAACAGCCCCTCATTTCACTGACGTAAGCAGCATTGAAACACATTTATCTGCTCTAAGTAGCCCATGCAGTGAAGGGTTAACCTTCCCTTGGCAGATATCCTCCTCTCTCCTGGGACTTAACTCCTCAGCAACAAATATTGGCCCAGATTCTAGCTTCCTCTGTTATCTTTGATTTTGTACACTGGCATTCCAGAGTTGTGCAACTTTTTGTGAATCAGTGAAGAAGTAACATGTCCATTGCTGAATTTGAAACTAACATCAATTGAAAAACTGAGGAGCCTGGCGCAGTGTCTTCCTTTTGTTCTATCCACTTTCTTTATAATAATTCATGGCACTTGGCCACCTCGAGCTAAGCCAGCATTTATTGGCCATCGCGAATTGCCCTCAAGAAGGTGGGTGGTGAGCTGCCTTCTTGAATTGCTGCAATCCACCTGGTGTCACTACACTCAGTGCCATCAGGAAGGGGATTTGAGAATTTTGACCAAGTGACAGTAAAGGAATGGCCATAAAATTCCAGGTCACGTGTGACTTGAGGGGAGCTTGCAGGTGATGATAATCCCGTGTGCCTGCTGCCCTTCCGGGTGATAAAGGTTGTGGGTTTAGGAGATGCTGTTTCAGGAGCCTTGACGAGTTGCTGCAGTGCATCCCATAGATGGTGGACACTGTTGTTCCGGTTTCATCCAACAGTCCAAAGATTGGGTGAATTGGCCATGCTAAAATTACCCCTTGGTGTCCAAAGATGTGTAGGTTAGGTGGATTATCCATGATAAATACCGGGGTGGGGGGTGGTTACAGGGATAGAGCAGATAGGAGAGACTGGATGGGATTTTTTTTTTGGAGAGTCGGTCAGACCTGATGGGCTGAATGGTCACCCTCTGCACTATAGCGATTCTGTGGTTTGATGGTTTATTGCAACTAATATTTAAATGGATTCCATAATGGGTGGCTGGTCTGCATCATTATGCCTGATAGCATGTTAAAAATACACCCCAATGAGCTGAAGACTTGTAGTTATATTTATAACAGGAAACATTTTCCCTGCAGTCATACTGAGTTTTTGACTGATACAAGAACAAACTTGTGCAGGCAAGTGAACTGTTAAAACTAAAAACCATAATCACCTATGTTGAAACCTGATATGCTACCCTGAAGAATATTTATGTTGTAAAAAAAACTTGTTCAGTTCCCAAGTTGGATTCAGTCCATGTCACATTTGCTCATGATCCATGTGTTGATCTACTCAAAGCCAAGCCCTGATATTTCTCAAAAAAAGTCTAATATTTTTCTATCGTAACCTCTGCACCAATAATGACGGCTCCTGTATAATTCTGTTCCCACAGACATAAAGCACTTTAGCAATGTTCTGAGGGTGTGATGAGTGCTATTCAAATGTCCTTTTTGTTCTGTTTTGTTTCACAGGCCCCAGCTGTTTTGGAGATCCATCCCATATGTCTAGTGAAATCTCAAACTCATTCTAAAATATTTTGCTGAAAAAAGTTTAGAACAATTGTTCACAACTAATGCAGAACAAACACTTGCAGATAAGACATCTCCCCTTGTCCTTTTGCCCTCCCTGTGCTCTCTGTCTCTTCCCTTGCCTTGTTTCATGTTTGTTTCGGACCTTTTTTTTCCTCATGCCCCCCCCCCCCCCGCCCCCTGTCTATTTCCTGTCTGAGTCAGGTTTAGGGTGACTTTTTCACTTTATTTTGCCGATACCTCTATAAAGAACACAGGAAATTACGGTACAGGAACAGGTCCTCTAAGCCTGCATCGACCATACTGCCGGACTGAACTAAAACCCCCTCATATCCTTCTATTCCCATCCTATTCCACGTATTTGTCAAGACGCCCTTTAAAAGTCATTATTGTATCAGCTTCCACTACCTCCCCCGGCTGCGAATTCCAGGCATCCACCACCCTCTACAAATAAAAAAAAACTTGTCTCCTACATCGCCTTCAAGCTTTGCCCCTCACACCTTATGCCTCCTGGTAATTGACTCTTCCACTTTGGGGGAAAAAGCTTCTGACTATCCAGTTCTGACTCGCTTAATGAAGATGTAGAGATGCTGGCGTTGGACTGGGTTAAACACAGTAAGAAATCTCACAATACCAGGTTAAAGTCCGACCAGTTTACTTGATAGTAATCCCTTCAGAAACGCTGTTCACACACCTTCCGCACACCTGACGAAGGGACAGCATTCCGAAAGCTTGTGGGATTACTATCAAATAAACTGGTTGGACTTTTAACCTGGTGTTGTGAGACTTCTTACTCTTAATGAGTACAGTGTGAGAATGCAAATGTGACTACTTTTCAACTCCAATGCTCTCCCTTCCTCCACTGACCTTCCTTCCAAGGGATGACGTTCAGTTTAAATGTGACATATTGTTCGTACCAAGCAACAAGATGTGAGCTTGTACGAAGCCAAGGATTTAATGTATTGTAACATGGTAATATTGTTGCACAGTTCAACCAAATGAATTGAAAAAGGCTGAGGACTATCTCGAGATAATGTTATATAACCCAGTGTTCTGCAAATGTTTGTGCAAATGTGCATCCGCTCAAGAACATCTGATTTCAATTACTGTTGTTTGAAAGTCCCATGCTGCCAGTTTTTTCAACATTGCGCTTGGAATTATCCCAGTTTAAAAAAAATGTTGGGGTTATATGATCAAAACCCCTGCAGTCAAATTCTGTCTTGCTCAAGCAAACTTGAAACCAGAAGGTTTCTCTTTCCCACAAAGAGCCATCGTAAACAAAATAACATTGCTGTGGAAATAATCAGACGCTTGTGACTGCAGCTTGCTTAATGTTGGCGTTTCCTCAATGGCCAGTTCAGCCTTTTCCTGCCACTCTTGCTGTGCAAAACTGGATAAAGCAAATATCCAAACCCTATACTTATGTATCTGTAGTTTCAGTACATCATCCCAATTAATTGCTTATTAAGAACATAAGAAATAGGAGCAGGAGTAGGCCATCTGGCCCTTCGAGCCTGTCCCGCCATTCAATAAGATCATGGCTGATCTGTCGTGGCTCAGTTCCACATTCCCGCCCTCTCCCCATAACCCTTAATACCCTCTCTTATCAAAAGCCCATCAACCCGCATCTTAAAAATATTTAGCGAGGCAGCCTCCACCACTTCAACGGGCAGAGAATTCCAGAGATTCACCACCCTTTGAGTGAAGAAGTTCCTCCTCAACTCTGTTCTAAACCGTCCCCCCCCTTTATCTTGAGGCTGTGCCCCCTAGTCCTACTGTCCTTTCTGAGCAGGAAGAGCCTCTCCACCTCTATCCTATCCATCCCATTCATCATCTTATACGTCTCAATGAGATCTCCCCTCATTCTTCTAAACTCTAACAAGTACAAGCGTAGTTTATTCAGCCTCTCCTCATAGCTCAACCCCCTCAACTCCGGCATCAGCCTAGTAAACCTCCTCTGCACTCCCTCCAAGGCCAAAATATCCTTGCATAAGTACGGCGCCCAAAACTGCACACAGTACTCCAGCTGCGGTCTCACCAATGCCCTACACAGCTGCAGCAAGACCTCCCTACTTTTATATTCAATCCCCCTCGCTATGAAGGCCAGCATTCCATTTGCCTTCCTGACCACCTGCTGTACCTGCAAGCTGGGTTTTTGCGACTCATGCACAAGGACTCCGAGGTCCCTCTGCACCGTCGCCTGCTGCAATTTTTCTCCACGTAAGTAATAATCCTTCCTACCATTATTCCTACCAAAGTAGACCACCTCGCACTTGCCAACATTGAATTCCATTTGCCAGTTCCTGGCCCATTCGCCCAGCCTATCTAGATCCTTCTGCAGACTCTCCCCACCCTCCGCGCAATTTGCCGTTCCACCAATCTTGGTGTCATCAGCAAATTTCAACACCATACACTCAGTTCCCTCCTCCAGATCATCGATATAAATGGTAAATAGCTGAGGCCCCAGCACCGACCCCTGGGGCACTCCACTAGTCACCAACCGCCAATCCGAATAGCACCCATTGACCCCCACTCTCTGCCCCCTATTTGACAACCAGTCCTCTATCCACGCTAACACCCTACCCCCAACTCCATGTCCCCTGACCTTCTGCAATAACCTCTTGTGAGGTATCTTGTCAAACGCCTTCTGAAAATCAAGAAAGACCACATCCACCGGTTCTCCTCTATCCACCGCCCTAGACACATCCTCATAAAACTCCAGTAAATTTGTCAGACACGACTTCCCCTTAACGAAACCGTGCTGCGTCTGCTCTATCAAGCAATTCCCCTCCATGGCAGACAATGTGACATTGGCCCAGATATCACAGTCAGCAATGGTTACACTTCCAATTGTCCATAAGGACTTGCACTTTTGCATTTTGATTGTAGAAACCCTACAGAACAGAAGAGGCCATTTGGCCCATCGAGTCTGCATCGACAACAATCCCACCTAGGCCTTACCCCCACTACCCCATATATTTACCCCACTAATCCCTCTAATCTACACATTTCAGGACAGTAAAGGGCAATTTTGCATGACCAATCAACCTAACCCGCACATCTTTGGGCTGTGGGAGTAAATCAGAGCACCTGAAGGAAACCCACGCAGACACAGGGAGAATGTGCAAACTCCACTCGGACAGTGACCCAAGCTGGGATTCGAACCCGGGTCCTTGGAGCTGTGAGGCAGCAGTACTAATCATTGTGCCACAATGCTGCCCATTTCACCTAATGGTAAATGAAGATTCATTTCTGCGTGATGCTCCCTACTGGGGAACCTCTGAGCGGGGCGAGTGATGATGTGCTTCCTTCAACTGATTAGGTTGAAAAAGCGTACGTGCTATTCTTCCCACCCAAAATTGACAGGCTTGTCAGGGAGTGTCCCCCAGAGAAGGCTGCAAGGACGGTCAGGCAGCCTGCTGCTGAGCTAATGGGATTGTGGGATGGGGGTTGTCCAAACCCAATCTCCCCTGGGGTGGGGAGTGAGATCTGATCCCCGAATTCCTGGACTCAAGAGAGCGGAGTAGTAGGTTAGCACAATGAGGTCGAGGGAAGCAGTGCTACCCTTCTGGCCCACAAGCAGTGCTGTAAAGGCACTTGTTTCCCTGAAGCTGCTCCCATTTACCTTGAGCTGCCAGGTTTCTTGAAGTCTGGGGAACTTGGCTCACCATGGTTAAATCCGTTTTACTGGTTAAATCTGAGGCTTTCCACTTTTTTAAATTATCCACCTGCCTCCTGAGAGTAGGTTAGCTGCCCGTCTTCTGTCCCATCTCAATTAAACATGGAGCTATGAGGTTTGGCGTTGAGGTTTTGACTGGGGAAGACTAAAATTACATCCTGCCCTACCCGAATGTGTGTGGGGATTTAAAACTATCCCCACCCACTCCAACTTCTAAACCCAGGAGTGTGACTTAGTATGTTGAATTCTACGTAAAATCGTGTCAAGAAAACATGAGCGGCACGATGATACAGTGGTTAAGACTGCTGCCTCAAGTTACTAGGGACCCGGATTCAATTCCCAGCTTGAGTCGCTCTGTGTGGAGTTTGCATGTTCTGCATGATTTTCCTCCAGGTGCTCTGGTTTCCCACCCACAATCCAATATACGTGCTGGTTAAGTGAATCGACCATGCTAAATTCTCCCTCAATGTACCCAAACAGATGCTGGAGTGTGGTGACTAGGGAATTTTCACAGTAACTTCAATACAGTTTTAATGTAAGCCTACTTGTGACACTAATAAATAAACTTTACTTTAAATAGAGGGAAAAAGAAAGATCAAATTGAGAGGTAAGAAACAGAAAAAAGTTACAAAATTGGAATTCCTCCCTTGTGGAAGTAAATTTTCATTCCCGGAGAGGTTGTGTGGCATAATTCAGATTTGCGTGCCATTAAATATTCACTTGTACTTGAATGCACTCGTCGGTTTGTTGCTGCGTTAGTGTGTAATTTATGGGCAGGTGCCTCAAATTTGCACCGTTCATCGCTTTAAATGCCAAATCTCTCAGCAGCATAACTGGGAAGCAAAGCTTATGAAGAAACAGTTTGGACAACATTTCCTAATTTCCATGTCTGTTGGCGTTGGTGAGGATGACTGAAGTGACTGTCCAGTTTACCCCAAGATAGCATCATAATAAGCACAGACACATCTATTATAAAAAATTGAGCCAATACATTCAGGCCTGATTCAGGTTCTTAAGACTATGTTTTGATTACTTGGGACCATTAGAATCATAGAACCCCTACGGTGCAGAAGGAGGCTATTCAGCTCATCAAGCCTGCACTGATAACAATCCCACCCAGATCCTATCCCCATTACCCCACATATTTACCCTGCTAATCCCTCTAACCCACACATCCTGGGACACTAAGGGGCAATTTATCACGGCCAGTGCACCAAACCTGCACATCTTTGGAGCGTGGGAGAAAACTGAGCGCCTGGAGGAAATCCACGCAGATACAGGGAGAATGTGCAAACTCCGCACAGACCGTGACCCAAGATGGGAATCGAACCCAGGCCCCTGGATTTGAGGCAGCAGTGCTAACCACTGTGCCATTGTGCTGCTCTTATGCTAATGAGGATTTTTTTTCACAAATTACTATCTTCAATAGTTATTTGAAAAAATCCGATTGTACTTTCAATAGAAAGGGTGTTATTGAGCATGGCACTATACTCCTTGAATCCATGAGGCTCATTTTCCTTTTTTCATTGATAATTTGCTTTTTAAAATTAGAAACAAAACTTACACATTTGTTGGAACTCGTCCATTTTCATGCGCAAAATGGATGCTTGAGCATCTAACGTAGCGGAGTGGGCGTACACACTGATGACACGAGTTGGTGATAACTATTAGAGGCCTAGATGTCCAAGGTCTGTATTGCTGTGCTTATGAAAACTGCCAGGAGATTTCTTGCGAATAAAAATGTGAATATGCAGGGATCATTTCCTGAACTGAGTTTATCAATCCTCGGCCAGTGTACGTTCATGCTGCTCCATTGTAGAATTATCTTTATAGCTAAACCGAATGAGTGGTACCCTGCTTGGTGAAGGATTTTATTATGATCTTCATTTTGTTATATGCCATTGCCAAGTACCAAGCTGTCCAGTGTCTCCGCTTTAAAATTCTCCCATCATTGTTTAAATCCCTTGCCTCTTTTATTTCTCTCTCACTTCCCACAGTCTTGCCAAGAATTTCCACTCCACTGTGACCTCTTCTGCATCCTCCTCCCCTTTTAGAGAATGATTTCACCTTTCTTAGGCCTTACATTCTGCAACTTCCTCCCTAAACCCTTATGCCTTTCTAATTCACTGTCCTCTAAGACACAACATAAAATCCTCTTGGATGAAACCTTTGATCACCCAGTCTATAAATTGTTTCTTAGGTTCATTTTCCATTTTTGTCAACCACAGTTTCTTTTCATGATTGAGGCACTGTACAAGAGAAATATGTAGGAGGTGCGAGAACCGGGGAGGAATGGCATTGTCACTGGATTAGTAACCCAGGGATCCTGGGCAAGATCTGGGGACCCAGGTTCAAATCCCACTGTGGCAAACGGTGAAATTTAAATTCAGTAAGAATCTGGAATTAAGAATCTATTGATGACCATGAAAGCATTGTCGATTGTTGTAAAAACCCATCTGGTTCACTAATGTCCTTTAGAGAAAAGGAAGTCTGCCATCCTTATCTAGTCTGGCCTACATGTGACTCCAGACCCACAGCAACGTGGTTGACTCAAATACCCTCTGAAATGGAGAGCAGTTAAGGGTGGGCAACTAAATGCTAGCCCAGCAAATGACACCCACATTCAGTAAATGAATAAAAACAAATCATGGACATTGAGAATTCATTATGTAAGAATTTTAGACAGAGCGATTTGCTGCAGTCCACTATATCCCATTAGATCAATACTTATATACTCCAACATAGTGTAAGCATTATGTTTTATTGTTAAAAGTATTGGAGGTGGTGAAAATGACAGTTCATGAATAAATCATTTATTATAAAGATGATGGAGCCAAGAAGCTGCCGCCTTCTTTGCACATACCTGTCATAAGTCTCACAAGAGCTAGGTTGAAAATTAAGCCAAGGTTTGCTATGTGGAGATGCCCATGAAACTTTAACTTCCTCTATTCTCCATATTCTTAGTTTTTCTGCCAAATTGCATCAACCAGCCACACGCTAGGGCAGCACAGTGGCAAGCACCGCTGCCTTATGGCACCAGGGACCTGGGTTTGATTCCCGGTTTGGGTCACTGTGTGGAGTTTGCATGTTCTCTCGTGTCTGCATGGGTTTCCTCCCACAGTTAGGTGCATTGGCCAGTTCCTCTCTGTACCTGAACAGGCGCCAAAGTGTGGCAACTAGGGAATTTTCACAGTAACTTCATTGCATTGTTAGTTTAAAAGTTTAAAGTTTTTATTTATTAGTCTCAAGTAAGGTTTACGTTAATACTGCAATGAAGTTACTGTGAAATTTCCCTAGTTGTCACAGTCCAGCGTCTGTTTGGGTCAACGCACCTAACCAGCACGTCTTTCAGAATGTGGGAGGAAACTGGAGCACCTGGAGGAAACCCACGCAGACACGGGGAGAATGTGCAAACTCCACGCAGACATGGGGAGAATGTACAAACTCCACACAGACAGTGACCCAAATCGGGAATCGAACCCAGGTCCCTGGCGTTGTGAAGCAGCAGTGCTAACCACCGTGCTACTGTGTTAATGTAATGTTTTAGACCCACTCAATGTATTTATGCAGATAAGCATGACAACCATTTTGTACACAGCAAAGATCTGTAAACAGCAATGAGATGGATAAGTAGTTAATTTTATTTTTGGTGGTGTTGAAATATCAGAACACTAAAGTAATTTCCTGTGCTTTGAATGGTGCCATGGGATTTTTAATGTCAACTGGAATACATTGAGGAGATTTGAATCAATATCTCCTGTGAAGAGCAGCAAAAACAACATTTCCTCATGATCGCACTGAATTGTCAACTGGATTAGTTGTGGAATAAGATTTAAAAACAAAATCTCCCAACTTTGCAAGGAAAATGTCTGAGCTATGAGATCAAAAACAGGAAATATGGAGCAGATCAAACAACATCCCTAAAGAGAAGATGGATTAATGTTCCAATAAAGTGTGCGCTGTGCAAACAGCTGTTAGCAATTGAGGACCGGTTAGGGCATTATTCTAAAGTATACATAAGAACTGGTTTCCACCTTGTGTGGGGGGGGGAAGGATGTCTGTACCTGTATTCTGTGTTTTGTGGATAGACCTATGTTGAGGGATAGATTGGCCCTAGATTCCTCCTTGGCAGATTTGATTTGGTTTATTATTGTCACATCTATTGGGATAGAGTGAAAAGTATTGTTTCTTGTGCCCTATACAGACAAAACATTCCATTCATAGAGTATACAGGGCAGAATCATAGAATTCTGCAGTGCAGATGAAGGCCATTCAGTCCATTGGGTTTGCACTAAGCACATTCCCACCCAGGCCCACATAACCCCATGCATTTACCCTAGCTAGTCCCACTGACACTAAGGGGCAATTTAGCATAACCAATCCACCTAACCCGCACATCTTTGGACTGTGGGAGGAAACCAGAGCACACTGAGGAAATCCATGCAGATGTGGGTAGAACGTGTAAGCTCCACACAGACGGTGACCCATTCTAAGAAACGAACCCAGGTCCTAGGCGCTGGTACAGCGAGGGTACAGAATATGGTGTTACGGTCATAGCTAGGGTGTAAAGAAAGATCAGCTTAATATATGGTAGGTCCATTCAAAAGTCTGATTGCATCAGGGAAAAAGCTATTCTTGAGTCGGTTCGTACGTAGTCTCAGACTTTTGTATCTTTTTCCGATAGAAGAAGGTGGAAGAGAGCATGAACAGGGTACATGGGATCCTTGATTATGCTGGCTGCTTTTCTGAGGCAGCAGGAAGTTTAAACAGAATCTATGGATGGGAGGCTGGTTTGCGTGATGGACTGGACTACCAGTTCGCAACCCATTGTAGTTTCTTGCGCTCTTAGTCAGAGCAGGAGCCATACCAAGCTGTGATACACCCAGAAAGGGTGCTTTAAATTGGAACACTAATGCTTCGTTATAAAGGTTCTTTGAAATGTTAACTTACCTTCTCTCTCTTTCTCTCTGTCTCTTTGCATTTCCAGTATTTTTGTTTCAGATTACGAGGAATTTAAAAAAAAATCACTCTATAATCTCATGATTGTACACATGTTAATTTCCTATTTATAATCTGCCACAATAAATTGGTTGTGAAAAACATGGGATCATAGCAGTAATGTTTACTATTCATCATGACACAAGATTCAAGTGAAATTGTTTAATAAAGAAATAATCTTTTTGCTGCTAATTGCAAATTGCAGTGCTTATCGAAAATCTTGCTGTTCCAAATCCACATCTGTACAGATGAATTTTGTGGTATACACAATAATAGCTGGTTTAGCACTAAAGTAGGAATTGCTTTAACTACTGTGGGTAAACTGGACCACTTCTAAGCCACAGTAACACACATTTAATCACAATTTGGGCATGTGTTTGGTTTGGTTTTTTTTTGTACCCACTTTCTTGAGTTCTTACCTTGCATATATACAGCCTGGTCCCATTACCCCCGTTCCCTTTAGAATTTGTACCTTTTTTATTTTATATTGTCTCTCTGTGTTCTCCCTACTGTTGACTTTCATCTGCCACTTGTCCACCATTTAAGGACTTCAGCAAGGTACATGAGGTTGGCCTTTTGGAATATGAGCTCCCTGATTGAGTATTAATTGCCTGCCCAATCAGGGAGCCTCACTGTATATAAATATGGGAGTGTCAGGTCTACTGGCATCCGGATTCCGACTGTGGACATGAAGCACTCTGAGACTGGAATAGAGTTTATAAATAAAAGGAATTTGGTGAAGGGACACCAGCTTCCTGAGGAGTTATTTCACACCCATCCCACCAACTTGCCTAATCATTTTGAAATTCCACACTGCCCTCCTCACAGCTCACAATGAAATTACAGCCCGGAAACCAAGGCCTCAGTTGTCAGTATATAAGGAAACGCAAGAGTCCCAATCCCCTCCCCTGGGAGCTCCACTACAAACCTCCCGCCAGTCGGAAAAACATTCATTAACCGCTCCTCGGTTTCCTGTAACCTCAGCAAATTTTGTATCCGTGTTTTTACTGTTCCTTTTATTCCGTGAGCTTTAACTTTGCTCACAGGCCTGGGTATTGTATCCAATGCATTTTGCAAGCCCACATACATTACCTCCATTAACCCTTGCTATTACCTCACCAAAAAATTGCAGCAAATGAATTAAAAATGTTTTGCCATTAACGAACCCATACTGCCTTTTATTCATTAACCCACATTTTCCCATTTTGACCTATTGTTTGTAGAAGCTTCTCCATCACTGATGTTAAGCTGACTGGTCTTTAGTTCTTCAAAATCATTTTTTTTTCAACCATACCCTGACTTTCCCACTGCAGCTTATTACTGCTTTCTCAACCCTGCAAAGCAGGGTTTAAAAACGCTACGGAAATGCAAGATATTCTCAGTAGTGCAGTCTTGTCAGAGTAAAAGCCTTGACGAGATCAACACAGATAACAGCTTTCAGTGTAGTCTCACTCTGTTAGCTATACCTTTTAGTTGGTTTAGCAATGAATGAGCAGTCCCAAGAGAAACATGTAGAATGATACAGTGCATGTGTTCGTGTTTGTAACTTGAAGGAATATCCACTTGCTCTCACTCCACCGCGCTTTCCCTACATTGTTGTCCCACAGTGCCAGGGACCCAGGTTCGCTTCCCAGCTTGGGTCGCTGTCTGTGTGGAGTTTGCATCTTCTCCCCATGTCTGCGTGGATTTCCTCCGGGTGCTCCAGTTTCCTCCCACAGTCCGAAAGACGTGCTGGTTAGGTGCATTGGTCATGCTAAATTCTCTATCTGTCTACCTGAACAGGCAGCATGGTATGGCGACTTGGGGATTTTCGCAGTAACTTCATCACAGTGTTAACGTAAGACTAATAGTGACAATAATAAATAAAATTTTAAAAATCATAAAACCATTGTTATCGAACTTGCTTCCACTGCACATTTGGGCAGTGCATTCTACATCATTGTAACTCATTATATTAAAATAATATTATCATCTCTACCCTAATTCTTCCATCTGACATCTTAAATATGTCTTACTGATCAATCCATCAGTGAAAACAGTTTCTCAATATTTACTCAAATACTTCATCCATTTGAATACTTCTGTTAAATCTCCCCATGCCTTTTTCTGTCCTGCCCTGGGGTGGCGGGGTGGCATGGTGGCACAGTGGTTAACACTGCTGTCTCACAGCGCCAGGGATCTGCGCTCAATTCTGGCCTCGAGTCACTGTCTGTGTGGAGTTTGCACGGTCTCCCCGTGTCTGGATTGTGGGAAGAAACCGGAGCACCTGGAGGAAACCCACACAAAGGTTTGTGGGTTCGGCTGATTGGCCGTGCTAAATTGATCCTAGCATCAGAGTAAATACGTGGGGTTATGGAAATAGGGCCTGGGTGGGAATGCAAACTCAATGGGCTGAAAGGCCTCCTCCTGCACTGTAGAGACTCTACAATTCGAAGGAGGATAGTTCCAGCTTCTCTACCCTATCCATGTAAATCCCTCAGCCCGATATCATTCTAGTAAATCTGCTCTGTACCCTTTTCAATTCTCGATGACTTTCTACAATGTGGTACCCACAATTGGACATAGTATTCCAGTTGAGGCATAACCAGTAACTGACAAAACATCCTTGCTTTTGTACCCTCTGCCTCTATTTATAAAGCGAAGGATCATGATTGCTTTTTCAAAAGCTTTCTCAACTTGTGTTGCCAGCTTCAAATGTGTGAATCCCCTAGTGTCCCTGTTCTGGCACTTTCTTAAATATGCCCCTAAACTCAAATCCATTAATATATCAACAAGAGCAGTGGTTCTTGTATTTGGATCCATGACAATCACCACAGCATCCTTCCTCCAATCCTGCTCACCACATCACCATGTGGTGACCATGACTTTACACCAATATTGTGTCTGCGCCACATTCACACTCTCCTTAATCCAATGGACTTCACCTTTGCTTACGGCTTTATTATCCAGCACTTAATCAAAAGCTTTGTGAATGTCTATATTCACAACCTCCACCTTGCTGTCATTTCATTGTAAAATTCAATCAGATTTGTCCGGCACTCAAAGCCACACATGAAGGGATAACCTGACTAATCTTTAATTAGAACAGTTCCGATGGATGATCATCAATGTGAAGCACTAATTCTGTTTCTCTCACCATGGATCCTGTCAGAACTATTTTATGTTCTTCGCTTTTAATTTTTAATCTGGGCTTCCAGCATTAATAGTATTATGCTTTTGTATTGCAGAGTAATTATCCATCATTACTTGGCCTCTTCATCCCAATTCAATTTAGTTTTTCTATTGGTTGTACCTGAGGACCGTTTAAAATTAAATAAGCTGTTAAGTGCTCCCTAATGCTTTCAATCTTCCTGCCAATCAAATAGTGACAGAACAGCATTGAGATGAAATGGGGCTGAGAAGAAGATTGATTGGAGTTTCACACTTGGAATACTTCGTATAGTTCTGGTCACCCTATTACAGAAAGAATATCACTAAATTAGAAGGAGTGCAGAAAAAATTTGCTCGAATGTTACCGGGACCTGATGGTTTGAGTTATAAGGAGAGGCTGAGTAGACAGGGACTTTTTTCCCTGGAGTGTAGAAAACTTAGGGATGGTCTTACAGAGGGCTGTAAAATAATGAGGGCCGTAGATAAGGTAGATAGTCAACACCTTTCCCAAAAGTAGGGGAGGCAAAAAAATAGAGGGCATAAGTTTAAGGTGAGGTGAAGAGTCCAAAGGGGCAGTTTCACTCAGAGGGTGGTGAGTGTCTGGAATGGGCTGCCAGAGGTGGTGGTAGACCAGATACAATTTTATCTTTCTTAAAAAGAGTTTAGACATTTACGTGAATAAGATGGGTGTAGAGGGATATGGGCCAAACACGGACAATTGGGACTAGCTTAGTTGCTTTAAAAAAAAAAGGCGGCATGGACAAGTTGAGCTGAAGTGCTTGTTTCCATGCTGTAAATCTCTATGATTCGAAACATCATTCTCATTGCTATTTACATGTCATCACATGAGCCTGTAATAGTTTTAAATGCTATTAATGGAAGTGAATGCATACGGCGGATGGTAGACTAACTAAATGATCTATTAACGTCACTGAGCACTTCATAGATACAGTGTATTTGTTTTATTGAATAGGAGATGAGGAGCTTTTTGAACAAACCTACGTTCCCAACTACGGAACGATACCAGGTGAACAAGAGCAAATGACAACTGATTTGGTAAGTCAGCTTAAAAGTCATGGTAAATGAAGTTGAAAAGCCTGGTAGAGTCTTTATATTCCATTAAAATACTTCAGTGAAGAGTTACATGAAAAGCAGCTCTGTCACGCTTAACAAAATCGATGCATTTTCCAATAATGTGCACGCACCATGCTGATTATATCTGGCAATTGTTTCTTTAAGACTGTATTTCAGTGAGTGCTTCTGGTAAATGTGAGGAGCTCCCCTAAGATCACCTCTTAGCCGATGAAAGAAAATCCTCAAATAACAAGAAACGGATCAATTCAACACAGTATGATAGCAAAGCGGACCTTTTTTCATTTTGTAATAGGGTGTAGTGTTAGCACAAGCATTAACTTAAATTTCCAATCCCAAGAAAGATGAGCAACTGACCGGTTTGCACTTCTCATCTTTTTTTTAATGACTAGTTTGTGGACAGATGCTACTGGAGCTGAACAAAGCAGATAATGCTGACACCCTGTACTTAATTTCCCCACTTTTCCATAACATTGGCATAGGAGGAAATAAAGATGGATACACATTAACGTCATCTCCCCTGTAAAAGCCATCTCTACAGGCTCCCAGGAACGATGGACTGCAGAAAAGTAAAATCAATGTGGATTTTTCTTTAAATATACACAGCCAAAGAAACGTATCTCTTTCAGAGCATTATTTTTAAAAATTGTTTGAAAAAACTGCAGCATTTAAAAGCTCTTCAGTAGACGTTCACACTTACGAATATCATCTGCAAGTGAAAAATTATACTTTACATCGTTAAGAATCTTTCACATAGACTTACAGTAGTGTTCATCTTAAATGGCATGTGAATCTAAGCAAAAGTGATCTTTAGGGAATTCTACTGTATGTTCATCAAATAAAAACGTGAATGAATGCAGCGGAACACAAATGCTCTCACAGAATACTGTTTAAAAGAAGTGTGTAATTATGTTTGTAATGACATTTTGATGCAATTGATGAATCCATGTAACCCTTCTGGTACCATTAACAGGGTCCATGTAGTAAAGAGGCAACTTACTTATTTGGTCCAAAGTCTGGGGTAAGATAGTACAATGTGAGCAATAGTCTTCAGGTGGAAGTTTCTGGGGAATGGTATTCTTGGTCATTTAACATGTTGTAAGATGATTCCATAGATCCTAGTATGCAAAGCAGTTGCCAAACAACACCAGAGACTGTGCTTATTGAAAACCCCTATTCTGAACTGCCTCATGCCTGCCAAAAGTCTGAGAGCAAACTGAAGTTAATTATTTTGGTGACTATCGGACAGCAGTGTGCCATTTGAAAAATCTCAGCTGTCCCACCCAATAGCTATTGCAGCATTTGTTTACTTTGGTCTAGGGATTGCCTAGAGTAACACACAAAGACACTTCCACACAACGTTTAAAAACAAAGAGACGATCTGAAAGAGAGCACTATTATCCCTCTATTTCCAAGTATTAAGGAAATTTGATACTCATGTTGCAAGACATTTCTAATCCTTAAGTTGCTTATGTGCCAAGTAATGTGTTCACCCTATTCTGTGGTCCATTTAAGCAATTATTTCAACACCTTTTGGTAGGAAAAATAGTCTTGAATCCTTTTCCTTACCACCTTACCATTTAGATCACGCACCCTCTGCCTGATGTCACAATTGTACTAAACATTTAATATCATCATGGTGGCTCAGTAGTTAGCTGCCTTACAGTACCAGGGGCCCAGGTTCGATTCCTGGCTTGGGCCACTGTCTGTGTGGAGTCTGCATATTTTCCCTATGTCTGCATCGGTTTCCTCCGGGTGCTCTGATTTCCTCCCACAGTCCAAAAGATGTGCTGGCTAGGTGCATCGACCATGCTAAATTCTCCCTCAGTGTACCTGAACAGGCGCTGGAGTGTGGTGACTAAGGGATTTTCACGATAACTTCATTGCAGTGTTAATGTAAGCCTTCTTGTAACACCAATAAATAAACTTTAAGAAAATGTCAGCAACCAAATATAATGTATGATTGAGAATTTTTAAACTGAATGCCCATGGAGAAAATTTTTATCTGCCATCATGTTGGGTTTCCATTACAGATGCAACTAAACAAAACTATTTAACATTAAATGAAAACCCTGAAGCAGGGAAATAAAATAATCAGAGACAGGATAGCAGACTTAATCTTTGATTTCTTTTTAACTTCGGGGGAAATGGATAAATATCGACTGTTGAATTGTTAGGGATCATTGTGATCAGTGGGAAAGAGGGATAATCTCTCTGCCATTTATAGCAAAATCTTAAACCTGTGCACAAATGCTGAATTTAAAAAAAGTTCACTAATTACATATGACAAAAAAACACAGATTCTGCACCACAACACTGCAGGATTGGATGGCCATGATGTGGGTATGCCGGCGTTGGACTGGCGTAAACACAGTAAAAAGTCTGACAACACCAGGTTTTAGTCCAACCTATTTATTTGATAATATTCTCACTAGCTTTCGAGGGGACAGCCTCTTCGTCAGGTGAATGGAGAGTTCTCCATTCACCTGACGAAGAGGCTGTCCCCTCGAAAGCTCGTGAGAATATTATCAAATAAATAGGTTGGACTAAAACCTGGTGTTGTCAGACTTTTTACTGGATTGGATGGCGCCATTTCGTCTCTGGAAATCAGGTGTCCCAGATAAATCATTGGGTTCCAAAACTAGAGGATTCAACAACTTTCAAACAAGATTTCAATATTATTTTGTTGACACAGACTTCAACTTCACCTGTGGGCCTGGCTGAATCGGACAGTTTTAGTTGAGTTGAGAAAGGTACTAAAATTAATCCTTGTCTCAATATGGGTGGTATAGTGGTTAGCACTGCTGCCTCACAAAGTGAGGGACCAAGCTTCGATTCCTGGCTTGGGTGGGGGGTGGGGGCACTATCTGTGCAGACTCTGCACATTCTCCCCATATCTGCATGGGTTTCCTCCGGGTGCTCCTGTTTCCTTCCACAATCCGAAAGACGTGCTGGTTAGTGCATTGGCCATGCCAAATTCACCCTCCGCCCACCCAACAGGCGCCGGAGTGTGGCAACTGGGGAATGTTCGCAATAAATTTATTGCAATGTTTATGTAAACCTATTTGTGAGACTAATAAATAAACTTTGTCTTTAGACTGGGGTGTAGAAAAGTAGTGGATCCCTCTCCTGATTTGCTTCCCAGTTATTCTAACTGGGTGTGCAGTCGTGTAGAGATCAGCTGACAACTGGATTTGGTTCAGTTATAATTGACCCCATTATGAAAAAGCCTAGTAGAAATGATGCCGCAAGCTCATATGTGACAAACAGTGGCTTGTGTGAGGCCCCAGCACTCTACTTCTGGCAATGGAGCTCCATGTCAGTATGAGTGACTTAGTTGAAGAAGGAAAAAATGAAAAAAGATTTAAAGTATTTATTGTGGCATTTGCAACCAAGCATGGTGCAGCGCAGAGGAACATCAGTTGTGCAAATACAGAAGTTGATTTATTTCTATTGTAGTAATTATTTAAGTGAAAAGGACAAGACTAGTTCCTAACTGGCCCTTTCCAGTGCAAAACTATAAAAGTGCAAACAAACCCAAAAAGGTTTATTCCTTTGTTTGTCATTTAGCCCCAGTGTGTTCATATTTATTCTGTTTCCTAACCCAGAGAGGGTTTATTGTAATCCTTCAGCAATCTACACTTTATCAAGATGAGCATAAAAGAAAATTCAGGCATGTTGTTTGCGGAGGAAATAAAGTCAACAACTTATAAACTCACTGTCTGTGCCGTTTGATGGAACTTTGTCAGTGGCCTGAGTTTTTTAACTCAGCATATTCGGGTCCTAGAGATATACAGCACGGAAACACGCCCTTTGGCCCAACTCATCCCTGCCAGCCAGGTTTCCTTAACTGAACTAATCCCATTTGCCTGTGTTTGGCCTATATCCCTCTAAACCTTTCCCATCCATGTACCTGTCCAAATGTTGTAATTGCACATATTGTAACAAAACTCATTGCAGTTCTGTTAACTAAATAAACCATAACTCTCAATTGACAGTTTGAACAATATTAATCTGGACCGCCTGACTAAAATGATGATATTCTTGTGCACCAGAAACCAAAGACTCGACCTGCTGCAGATTCCAAATGTTTCTAGTTACGTACATGATATTTAGTTACCAAAAATATAACTGGTACCTATCCCTGTGTGGCTGAAGTATTTACCAGATTCTCCTAAACAGCTAGATTCTCTGACACAGCATTTCACAAAATAAGCCTCCCAACATTAATCAAGTCAAAATTCTATGGATGCTGGAAATGTGAAATAAACAGAAATGAAATCTGACTGATTTGAAAGTATTCACAAGTCTGTTTCAAAACACTGTGGAAGAAAGTAACAGAGAGCTCTGATGTGTTGGTGAATACTCACGTAGTTAGAAAACTAAAAGATAAAATGGTCACGTGTAGCTATGTCACAAGGGACGCCTTTAAGTGCAGTCATGATATGCTTGGCAACTGCTGTGCTTCAGTGCCTGCTATTGCATCTAGGAGACAGTTGAAGGTAATGAACTGAACCTTTACAGATGAAAATCAATAAAAGATGTGAAAATGATTATATAAGAAGTTGGATCTTTATAAATTGTATGTAGGACATGACCACTGTACCAATTTACATGGAGCGTACAAAGTTCTTGCCAGAGATTCCATCGACAATGCAACATTACGGCTTAAGCTAGCAGCTTGACATGATGAATGCACACCACAGTCATGGGTATCTCCAGATACAAAATTTGATGTTTGCCAATATTTGAGATCTCTCAGGTACAAATCATTTTTGAGGGAATTTGCGGCCCTCGTTGAAATCACATTCACATGGTTTTATTTATATCCGTATCTGGTTTAATACAGTGTGCTTGCAATATTGTTACAGATTGAAAATAACATGCAATGCAAATAAGCAATGTTGCAAGAATGTGTCAGTTATGGTATTTGCATTGTTACCAGAGGTACTCCCACTGTCAATTTTCTGATTTTGGGCAGCATTCGAATGGTGGCAGCCCAAAAGGGTGAGAAAATAGTTATTCCTGCTTTCCCTAATAAATGCCAAACCAGTTGTGACACCCTGCCTGCCTTAAACAAAATATTAGAGGAGTGACATGCTTCTAAGTCGCTTTTTAGAAGAATTTTAATTGTTAGTATTGATCCATCCCTTTTGTCAGATAACACCATGGGTAGAATTTTCCAAAAAAGTATCTAAATGTCATTTTGGGCGAGAAAACTGGAGTGATTTTGTATCGGCGTGTCTGGCTGGAATCTGATCCCCATCTTCCCACACTTGGACATTTTTGGGAGGGTGAGTTTTGCATCCATGTGAAGCGAGGCGGGGCCTAAACACACTGGCAAGCCTGGCTTCACAGAATTCGGGCACTGTTTTTAAAAGGCACCCCCAGTAAAATAGGAATCCTTCTGCTTCCCCCACAAATACTGAATTCTCCCCTTCATTAAAGGCATGTTTCCCACCCCCAAACATAGATTGGGTCCAATCTAGCCCCTGTCCCACACACCATTGACATTGGCACCATCTCAGTGGATCTGCCTTCATGTCCCACCCCTTGGCACTTCCCCCACTGCCCAGCAAATGTCTCCCACCACCCGAGGCCTTCAATGGCCTCCATTTACAGAGACCAGTAGTGATTCACGCTGGGTTCCCACTGCACCCAAGGGTTGGTGAGTTGCAGGAGCAGGGAGAATCTGGCTTTCAATCCCGCTGGGCAGGAAGTTTGGGACTACCCCCCCCAAAGGAAGTTCGCACCAGTGCTAAACACTCTAGCACCCCCCCCCCCCCTTCCCCTCCCCTGTGCTTGTCTAACCCCATGCAGCCCCCAGCAAGATCTGTGCCTGAGCGGGGTTGAAAATCATCCTCAAGTGTGTCCTGTGACCCATCATCCTGACTACCCTAATTGTCACCAAGGCCTTTCTTTTTAAAAAGAGTGGGATCCATCAAAAACACCCTGTAGCTGTAAAATATTTATCAAATCGTTTTGATAAAAGACAAGCCCACTTTTCTTTCTGACACTATCATAGTTATTCCTTAACCTGTGGTGGAATTGTGCATTTTGTCTTGCTTCCTGTCTCATTCCAGGAATGTTTATAGTTGAGGTTGATGCCAAGACTGTCCCAGCCACAGAAATAATACCACAGCAAGTTGTTCTTCTCATATTCCTTCAGCTTTTTCAGTGTTGGGGATTGCAGTGCACACAACCATTAGATGACGAGGCAGAAACCACTTCAGTGTTAAATGAATGATGTTGGGGCAAGAAATGAACATCTACACTTCCTGAAGTGACTAAAGTCTGTCTGGGCACGGTAATGTCTTCCTGTTTAAATTAGCTTGACAGGAAGAAAATTGACCAAGTTGCTGCTGAGCTTATCAGTTGGAATCCAGGGTTAGGCTAAGATATTTAGTTCTTAACCTTCTTAATATTGTAGCTCTGTCGTTCAGTAATTTATGCCTATTGATGCACTTCTGGTACACCTTAGACACAGTCTCGAACCTATCCTGCTGTTAATTTTACTGTGTCTGGGACAGGCAGAAGCAGGAAGTGACTGCACTTCACCTTTTCCTCCTCGCAGTACCTTGGGGGAGACAGCGCCACCGGTGTATAAACATCTCGCTTGGTTAATCACAGGGCAGCACAGTGTCACAGTGGTTAGCACTGCTGCTTCGCAGTGCCAGGGGACCTGGGTTCTAATCTGGCCTGGACTTACTGTGTCTGTATGCAGTTTTCACATTCTCCCCTTGTCTGCGTGGGTTTCCTCCCACAATCCGAAAGACGTGCGGGTTAAGTTGATTGGTCATGCTAAATTGCCCCTTAGTGTCAGGGGGACTGACATGGTAAATACATGGGATTGCGGGGATAAGGCCTGGGTGGCGTTGTGGATGGTGCAAAGTCAGTGGGTCACATGGCCGCCTTCTGCACTATAGGATTCTTTATTCTATGTTCTAAATGTATAGCTGACATCCAACATTTGGGAATCAGTGAAGCAGGCCTCTGGGCAGCAACTGACAAGAGATCGAAACCAACACTCCAGCATCCAGTTGTTCAGGACCCCACTTGTGAATTTAAACAAAAACATGCCCTTCTAAAATTGTAACTTGTTTTCATTCTTTCATGGAGCGTAAGTACCGCTGGAAGAACCAGCATTTGTTGCCCGTCCCCACTTGGTCTTGAAGTGAGTGGCCCGCTCAACCATTTCAGAGGGCTGCATGGTGGCACAGTGGTTAGCACTGCTGCCTCACTGCCCCAGAGACCTGGGTTCAAGTCCGGCCTCGGGTCACTGTCTGTGTGGAGTTTGCATGTTCTCCCTGTGTCTACATTAGTTTCCTCCAGGTGCTGTGGTTTCCTCCCACACTCCAAAGATATGCAGGTTAGGTTAATTAGCTGTGCTAAATTGACCCTTAGTGTTAAGGGGATTAGCAGGGTAAGTACATAGGATTGCGGGGGTTGGGTCTGGGTGGGATTGTTGTTGGTGCAGGCTCAATGAGCCAAATAGCCGCCTTCTGCACTTTAGGGAATCTATGATTCTAAGTCAACCACTGGGTCTGGCATCTCATGTACACCAGACCAGGTAAGGATGCCAGATTTCCCTCCTATTATTGAACCAGATGGGTTTTTATGTCAATCAATGGTGGTTTCATGATCACTGTTACTGACGCTAGCTTATAATTCTAGATTTTATTAGTTGAATTTAAATTCCACCATGGTGGGACAGGATCACATTTTGCCCAGAGCTCTAGCGTAGGTCTCTGGATTACTCGCCCAATGACATTATCACTGTGCTACTAACTTCCCCTTCAACTTGAATGTGAAGAACCACAAGATTATAGGATAATTACAGATAAGGAGTAGTATTCAATTCGTATTAGTTCGTTATCTAGAAGCATCCGATAGCCACCCACACACCTTCCATGGAAGAAATAATTCATGCTTTTGAAAAGCCATTCAAGGCAAGTGCAATTAACTTCAGCAAAAAAGGAAAATGGAAATTTCAATCTGATTCAATGCAGATATCTGAATCTGAAAATGTGTACACACAAGATCAGGTCAACCTGCTGACTGTGCTAAGTGCATTCACTTTAAACTCTGCTTAAAGCAGCATTTGATCCAAATACACCGTCTATAATCAGAGCTTTAGAATATTGGCAGTAAATTGGCAAAGTGGTCACAAACTAACACATACGAATGTTGTAATTACTCCGTAAGATAAGGCCAGATAAAATTAACCTATTGTTAACCTTTATGGAGCAGTGATGAAAAGTGTTGATGCAAATGTAACATAGCACCGGCCATGACTAATGTTGTTCGTTATTGTGCTACCTGACAGTTATTTATCCCAAAGACAGATAATGCTTCAATAACGGTAATAATGGCTGCCTTATTTCCAATTTGCACTTTTGCAGATTTTGAGAAAATGTAGACAAACTGCAATGGAAACAGCGGAACGGGGAAACTTTAGAAGAAATATCTGGCCTTATCCCATTTCTCGTTGATCAATACTAACCAGTCTTCTAAACTGCAGTTTGATTAAATCTTTCATACACTGAAATTCTAATGGGTTTAGTTGACAAGACTATAGCAAAATGTAAATGTCATTTAGCTCTGCTTTGTACTTGTTCCATGCAAATGGTGGAAATCTGATTCCATTTGTATGACTAAATGTTTTTGATATTGCAGACTAACAGATTTCTAATGTATCTAAGTGTATGTAATTTATTGTCTGTAAACCAGATGTAGCAATAATTAATTAGCATCGTGGAAGTCAGATCTGAATTTTCCTATTTAAGACTTGTTGGCTAAAAGTATTTTCCCAAGTTTTGAAATGTTGCTGGTCCTGGAACTCTTTCTGAGCTGAGAATCCGCCGTTTGTAGCTGGAATAGAATTCTGTTTATTTCCCTGTGCTCAACTAATCTGTTTCTAACTATCCCACAGCTACTCACTGCGAAAGGTACAGGATACATGAGCATGGTATGCCACTAACTGCTGGAAAGATACATTTTTAACTTTTGATTTCTGTTTGCTTGATGCTGTAACTGAAGCTTTATTTAATGTCTCATTTTATTAAAAGCTGTTTACTTTGCCTTTTGAAAAAAAAATGTTAAGTACAATTGATAAGCATTTCATCCCAAGGACAAGTGCTAGAAAGGAACCTTAGCCACGACGGAAGATAAATGAACATTGTTTTCTACTTTTATACAAGCTTATGCTGTACTAAGGGAAAATAGCTTCACTGCAGAAAGCCCAAATTCAGTTAACTTGGTTGAAATGAGGGGGCTACTAAAAGGGGAAGCAAAGGGTTAAATTTGCATTTTAACTCTTGACGCATTGGTGCACTGCTGCTCTTAAATGTCTTTTTTTTTAAATCCTTTCTCTGCGTTAATAAACACCAAGGGAACTTTTGGGGTGGGATTTTCTGGCCACGCTCGCCCCAGGTCTGGAAAATCCCACCCAAGGTCACTGGACCTTTGTATGGTCCGTCCCTGCCTGCTACAATTCCCGCGGTGGGCGGGATGGGAAAATCCTGCCCTTGGTGCTCAAACATGTACAACGAAAAATAATGTCATAACTGAGAAGGAGTGCCCCCTGTTATGCCATCAGTCCAACCTTCTTGAATGCGACTTTGTCAACTTGATAAATATTTACTGACACTCTGGTAGGTATTTCTGACACCTCATTACTGCTGCCAAAAAGATTCATGACTTGGTTAATTCTGGAACTATTTATTAATTTGAGCTACCTGAGGCAATATATTCTTCTTCCCTGAAGTTCACGGAAATCATTAACAAAGAACCTGGTTTGATGACTGCCTTCCTGTATTTATTAATTATTTATTGAATTTTTTTTAGCAAATACATCAGAAATGAATATACTGCCTTGGTCTTGGTGCTGCAAAGAACTTCAGTTCTTGACATTTTTTCGCTGCAGTTGTTAATGTGTCAGTTTGAAAACTGTTCGTTAAAATGTTTTAAACTGGAGTTATTGTCAGTGAGGCTATAATGTTTTTTCAGGACAGTAGTGCTGACGTATCGTCATGCCGGTCTACCAATTACTCAGCTGAAAGTTGACTCGTTGCGCCTGTGAATGAGTCGGGGGGGGTGGCACAGTAGTTAGTACTGCAGCCTCACAGTGCCCGGGGTCTGGGTTCGATTCCTGACTTGAGTCACTGTCAGTGCGGAGTCTGCACCTTCTCCCCATGTCTGCGTGAGTTCCCTCCGGGTGCTCCGGTTTCCTCCCAAAGTCTGAAAGACGGGCTGGTTAGGTGCATTGGCCATGCTAAATTCTCCCTCGATGTACCCGAACAGGTACCAGAGAGTGGCGGCTTGGGGATTTTTCACAGCAGCTTCATTGCAGTGTTAATGTAAGCCTACTTGTGACACCAATAAATAAACTAAAACTTTAAATTCAAGTAACGTTCATGTTTTTGTTTTGACATTTCAATAAGTGCATTTGATTTATATTAGCTGTCTTGGCTATACCACATTATTACACACGTGGAACTCTGCTGCAGAAGGCTGGAGGCCAGGTCATTGAGTGTCCTCAGTAGATAGGTTCTTGATTAATAAGAGCCTCGGGGTTATGGGGAAAAGGCAGGAGAATGGGGGTGAGAAAAATATCAGGTTTGTCTGAATGGCAGAGCAGACTCAATGGGCTGAGTGGCCTAATTCTGCTCCTGTGTCTTAAGATTTATGTCAGGAATATGCCTAACATTCAGAAATTCTTAAGGAGTTATTTTCTTGACATTTTTGGATGTTCTTAGGTTTTAAAAGACACTTTATCAATGCAAGTTCCTTCTCACTAATCATAGTCATGACAGAGATCATTTTGTAAATTAACTCTTTGGTCTGTGGGAGGATCCATTTTGTTGTGAATATGAGGTTGATCAGATGGCTATATTTAAAATTGTCTCCTTTAACTCAAGGCAAATGGAGTAGAGGAAAGGGACAATGATTTCATCCAAGTCTAAGTGGAGACAGGTTCATGTGATCTTGTTGGCATGGGCAGTGACTCAGGTCAAAACCTATTAAAAGTCAAATGCAAGCTTTAACAACTGGACGCAGAGGTGGATGCAGCTGTCTTTCGTGTTATCAGGTTCACTGACTCTCGGAGACAGACATAAGTTTTGGTGCTTCTGTGCCAGGAAGAAGAGGACTGCTTTCAGGTTATCAACCACGTGGGGGGGTGCTGTTGAGGAACAACCCCTGTTTGAGGAAACCAGGATTGTGAAGAGTTAAAAAGCACAGAATCTCCAGATTATGCTCAAAGGATTGAGTGAAGAATACTTTATTTAGAAAATATTAGTGAAGCAGAGAGAAGAGATCCTGATAAAGCTGAGAGAAGTTTTGGACTTGGTAGACCAAAGGGACTGTACCTGTGCTCTACTTTAACACCACACCAAATTCTGTGGACAGTTTATAACATCGTGAAGGATTTTTGGCTCTGTTAAGGGAATACTTTATTTATTCGTGGGACATGGGCATCGCTGATTGCCCATCCCGATTTGCCCTTGAGAAGATGGTAGTGAGCTGTCTTGAGCGATTAAGCAACCGAGTAGCTTGCTAGACCATTGGCAGTTGAGAGTCAACCATATTGCTGTGGCTCTGAAGTTAAGTGTAGGCCAGACCAGGTAAGGACAGCAGATTTCCTTCCCTGAAGGACATTAGTGAACCAGATGGGTTTATCCAACATTCGACAATGGTTTCACGGTTATTAGTAGATTCTGAATTCCACATTTTTTTTTTCAAATTCAAATAATACCATCTGTCATAGCGGGATTCTAACCCAGGTCCCTGAACATTAGCTGAGTTTCTGAATAACTAGGCCATCGGCTCCCCTTAGCTTAGTGTATTAGTTGTCTACTAAGTAATATTCAGTCTTTGTCAGTTTAGTTTGGTTGTTACAGTAGAAACCCTGGAATGTGAAATCTAGTGTGAACCTTTGATACGGTTACTGGGAAATTTGTATCTCTCTTTCAGTCTCATCGCTCTGTACAAGGGTTGTAACAATTCAAAGCATGCATTTCAACCTTCGGGCAAGGCCTCAACTATTGTGTAAGGAAGGAAGGCCCATTCTTGGCATCTGATGGACTAGTTTTGCAGAATATGCCCCACGCTATGTTGTCTGAACAATGTGTTGAAAATCTTACACATGATCCTCACAAGGATGTTCTTCAAAATGGAATTTATTTCTACTTTTACAACAAATAATCAATCAATACTGTAAGGCACTGCCAGGTTTTTTATCAATGACCCCCATTAACTTCAGGGGAAATTAAAATGTTTTGCCCTGGTTATCTCATTGCAAATTTAGGAATATAGAAGAGCCAGCTTGGCCCACAGCTTCTCCCTCCCTCACACAGATAGACAGACAGCAGCTTCCCCCGGAGCAGCCGCCATTAGCCAGGCTAAAAATCCAGATATACTGTGGTGGGATTTAAACCCGGGTCCCCAGAAGATTAGCAGAGTTTCTGGATTAAGCAGAAAAGATTTACTAGGATGCTACCAGGACTTGATGGTTTGGATTATAAGGAGATGCTGGATAGACCAGGACGTTTTTCTCTGGAGCATAGGAGGCTGAGGAGTGATCTAATAGAGGTCTATAAAATAACGAGGGGCGCAGATCAGCTAGATAGTCAAAATCTTTTCCCAAAAGTAGGGCAGTCTAAAACTAGAGGACATAGTTCTAAGGTGAGAGCGAAGGGATACAAAAGTGTCCAGAGGGGCAATTTTTTTCACACAGAGTGGTGGGTGTCTGGAACAAGCTGTCAGAGGTAGTAGTAGAGGCGGGTACAATTTTGTCTTCTAAAAAGCATTTTGATAGTTACATGGGGACGATAGGCATAGAGAGATATGGGCCAAATGCAGGCAATTGGATTAGCTTTGGGATTTAAAAAAAAAGCGGCATGAGCAAGTTGGGCCAAAGGTACTGTTTCAAGACTATAAATCGCTATGACTCTGTCTCATATTAATAAATAATTAAATCAGTACAGAATTCACTATGTTAGGAATCTTTGTCACTCTTGTACAAAATGGCAACAATATAATTCAAAAACATCTATAGAGTGTCAGTAAATATTTGGGGTGGAATTTTACTGCTGCTTTATGCCCATTTTGTGGTGGGAAAATGTCGTAAAATTGGGTGTAAAGCGGCTAGTACGAATGGTGGCAGTTTTTACGACCTGCATGATTTTACGACAACTGGATTTCTGGCACAGTCAGCCATTCACCAGAAATGAGTGAGAGGCTGGTTAGTGCATTGAAATTTATTTAAATATTCATTCCCATGTCTTTATCAAGCCCTGCAGTCAGTGGTTTGGGCTTGCTTGCCTTTATGGTGGGGGAAGGCAGTGGGGCTGCGATCAGTGGGCAAGGGTGGAGATCCACGACTGGTCTAGGCAGGGGCTGCATCTCGGGCTGTGAGCCCCGGCAATTGCGGGGCAGGGAGGGGTTACTTGAGGCAGCAGCAGGGGCCTGACGGTTCTCTTTGTCTGTCAGATCCCTGCTAATGTTAATGCGTGTGTGCAGTATCAGAGGTCTGCACGTGCGCAATACCATTCTCTACAGGTTGTCAGGCGCATTAAGCCCCAACCGCAGCCTCTATGGCCAGAAGCGGACTCGTCCAAAATTTTAAAGACAGAGTGCATAATATTGGGCCAAAACTCTCCCAAAAAACATCTGGAACTCTCCCAATTCCACGCCCACCTGGCACTTTAAAAAAAAAAGAGCTTGTAAAATTCTACCCTTGGTTTTAGTACCATGTTTGCATCCTGTCACGGTTCAAGATCATGACATTTCATTTGTCACTTTGATAACTGCCTCAAGTTGTCCTTTTTCAAGCAACCCACTTCTTCTCCCAATAACTTTGCGCACTTCTTCACTCTTCCTGTTTAGGAGCAAAATGCCTTGCTACCTGGGAAAAGTGGATTTAATAATTGAGAATCGGACTAAATTGGTGGGACAAGTATTGTTATTGTGGCCTTGGTAAATTATTACAAAAACACACTGATGCATCAACACATATATGGTTTAAACTACATTCTGTAATATGTGACTATATGTCAGATGTTGAGGTTGGACAGTTGTGTTCGGATCTTGCACAATCATTCTCCTCCCATTCTGTGGCTGACATGTTGAAACTCTGCCACCCGTGGACACATATTTAAAATGTGTTCCTCCCACTCTGTTCAGCATTAATGTACAAAGTGATCCATGTTGGAATTCTGATTCATAATCATTGCTGTGTAGTACTGAGCAAATAAAAGAAAAAGCTCGAAACATAGTTTTTGTTTAAAGTTGTTTTCAAATGTGGGCATCCCAAAAAAAAACCATAATAAGTTAGATATTTTGAGCAGTAGCAATTCCCCTGAAATCAGTTCCAACAGCTGCATCCCCAGGGAATGGAGTTATATTTGTGTCAAGATAAATATTTTTGCTATTTATTTGTACCTGTGCTAGGAGGAGGGAGTTGATTGTATTCTTCATATTGCAACGTGACCCTAGTTTTGACCAAAAGACTTCATGATAATAACAAAACCAGAAATCGGCTATGCAGGAATTCAACAGCAAACTTAAATATAGCAACTTGTGTAATTAATGTGTATTTAAATTCTCCCATCAATGATTAACAAAATGATTGTTGCTGGTCTTTAGGTCTACCTTAAAGTTCAAATTTAAATATGACATTAGACCATATGGGGCCTTGGTGCCCTTCAAAACCCCAAATCCAATATAATTAATATATGTTTAATATTACAAACGTCTGCCTCTCCCTCAATCTCTTCACCATCAAGATGGCATGCCATGCTTTTGCCATTCCTAGGTTCATTTACAACACTTATCCTTGTGGCACAGTGGCTAGCTCGGCTGCCTCACAGTGCTAGGGATCCGTGTTCGATTCCCGGCTCGTTTCACTGGCTATGCGGAGTCTGCACTTTCTTCCTGTATCTGCACGGGTTTCCTTCAGGTGCTCCGGTTTCCTCCCACAGTCCGAAAGACGTGCTGGTTTTGTGCACGGGCCATGCTAAATTCTCCCTCAGTGTATCTGGACAGGCTTCGGAGTGTGGCGACTAGAGGATTTTCACAGTGACTTCATTGCAGTGTTAATGTAAACCTATTTGTGACTAATAAATAAACTTAGCTAGCTTTTCACCACCCACTCTCCATAAGCTCCAAAACAACTCCCAAGTTTTCCAAACTACAACTCAAATCAGGTGTCCTACAAAGTTCACTTATCCATAACTCCAACCAACACTGTTTATGACCACAGCAGACGATATTTGCAGCGTAAGTTAAGTCCCAGAGGGAGACACTAATCATAAACTTTATTTTTATATTCTGAAAAGGAGGAGAAACCTAGATCTCCCAGAAGCATACAATTCCAGTGATAATTCCCGGATTTTAAACTTTAAAAGATTTTATTAGCAAGAAGAAAATAGAACTTAAGCACACAAGATTAAAGTTACACAGTTAAACAGTCTTACAAAACCTGCTGTGAAGTATCTATGGGCGGCACTGTGGTTAGCACTTTTAGCACCAGTGACCTGGGTTCAATTCCCAGCTTGGGTCGCTGTCTGTGTGGAATTTGCACATTCTCCCTGTATCTGCGTGGGTTTTCTCCCATAGTCCAAAAAGACGTGCTGGTTAGGTGCATTAGCCATGCTAAATTCTCCCTCAGTGTACCCAAATAGATGCCAGGGTGTGGCGACTAGGGGATTTTCACAGTAACTTCACTGCAGTGTTAGTGTAAGCCTACTTGTGACTAATAAATAAACTTTGACTTTACTTGGTCAGAACATACAGATAAACACCTTGGCAACACTCCCTTATAGATTTTTAGACTCTCAAAATCCAGTAGTTTTATCCAAGACAATACTTTATCACTTGAGTAAAGGTATACCCCACAACATCCTTCCATTCAGCTGTGTAAATCCAAGAAAATTCAGAAACAAGACTACGCTCTGAAACAAAGACATTCTTGTTTTCTGGCTGGCTACTTTAGATGGGGCACGTTCTCTCAACACAAAGCTGGTCTCAGGACATCTCCCTCATGCAGCCAACGTGACTCAGCTCATTATGTTTCCTTGGATATCCTTTTGCCCTTTTATTTTTGATGTCATTACCCTCAGTACCTCTTTGAGCTTAGTTTTTTCCCAAAATATAAATATCTTTTATGTCTTCCAATGCCTCCCCTTTCAGGTGAAGTGAAGTGCAATGATCTTTACTCATTTACTTATGAAACCTTGCAAAGTTGTAAATGCCCCTTCCTCCCCATTGAAATTTAACAGCTAAAAAATCAAGTCCTAATCTATCTCCTAGTGCAAATTTCTAAACCCAACCTATTTACTTAGATCCCCGCTTCACCATGAGCTTTTATTAGAATTAAATGCATTTAGCACCTTTACCCATTTTATTCCTCAACTCTTCCAGAAAGATTATCCCTGTTAACCTTGCCCAACTTCATTAAATCATTCTGTCTTTTGCTGTTACTCTGTTTCTCTCAGCAATCTAAGCCTACACCCTTGAACTCCACTTGCCTATTCATTGCTCTCCCCCATCTTTTTGACTCTGTTTTTGGGTCACCCTTCCCAACTTCAGTCATCTTATCTCAGCAGCCATTTTCCTATTTATTGCCCTTTGTGAAACAGGTGCCATTTAGGTCCCTCCCTCAATCTCTTCAGCACTGAGGTCAGAGAGTTGGTATGAGAAGCTAGCAACGTGTTACCCTCTGTGTTTCAATGCATAAAATAAGCTTAAACTTTAAAATCAATGAATTTTGTGGCAAGTGCTAACTACCTGAAGCAATCATTTAAAACAGCAAGCAGCACAAACCAGACAAGCTGCCTGAGTCGCAGCGAACTGCCGTGGGTTAATTGTACATTTTTGGAGATTATACAGTTTAACCTCCCCATAGCTTGTGAGCACGAGGCAAGAAAATATGAATTGTTGCTTTTCTTTCTGTTAGCAAACTTGGAGGTTGTACTTTTTTTTGTCAATTTGAACCATTGTTCACAGAATTGTGAATTCCCATTCATAGAAATAAAGAAGCAGAAGTAGGCCATTCAGCCCTTTGAGTCTGCTCTGCCATTCCTGGTTGATCATCAAATTCAATATCTTGATCTTGTCTCTCCCATCCACCACCACCTCCCCCCCCCCCCCCGATATCCCTTGATCTGTTTAACCCCTAGAGCTATGTCTAATTTCTTGAAATCCACAGCAACAGAAAGTTGCTAGAAGAAATTTTTATCATTGTTTTAAGTCCATCATTAGATGAGAAATTATATCAGTTAACACACATATTTCATTGAAAGATAATCCCAGCTTTTTTAATGCGTTAAACTGCTATCACTGTTCTCCGTACAGAAGAAAATATTTGTAATTTACTTTGCATACTTTAATTGAAACAACTAAATAAAATGTATTCAGAGTTTGTATATTGAAGGAATAAATACTAACAGGTTCATTAAGCTCATTATCTGTGCAGATTATGCTTAATTAGTTTAAAACCTCATCTATCAATCCCGTCCTGCAATTAGTTGTCAGTGTTGCGAAACATAATTGGGAAATGGTATATTGTTGCAATGTATTTATCATGGTTAATAACCTGTCATTTTGAGTAAGCTTTCCCCACACAAAATCAACCATGTGGCAAAGGGCTAGAGATGAGGTAAACATATAGAAAAATGTGATTACAGCGGTTTGCATTGCATGAGTGAATTCTGTTTAGCGCTACCAATGCAAGTCGCACTTCCTCCTATTCTGAGAAGAGGAAATGCTTTCCAAATGGCAGCTCTTGTCATCGAGCTTTAAAAGTGAATTGTGTTAAATCACAATTAGTGTCAGCAAAAATGGTTCAGTTACCGCACACATTGATTATTACTCTTATCTTTTTTTTTAAAGTTAATTTATTAGTCACAAGCCAGGCTCATATTAACACTGCAATGAAGTTACTGTGAAATTCCCTAGGTTGCCACAGTCCAGTGCCTGTTCGGGTCAATGCACCTAACCAGCAAGTCTTTCAGAATGTGGGAGGAAACCGGAGCATCCGGAGGAGGCTCAGGCAGACACGGGGAGAATATGTAAACTCCACACACAGTGACCCAAGCTGGGAATCGAACCCGGGTCCCTGACGCTTGAAGCAGCAGTGATAACCACTGTGCCACCGTGCTGCCATCTATCACCATCAGTCAACCAATGTCAAACTACACTACCATACAGTGACACAGATAAGCCAAGATGCCAACCCTAGTTGTGCCCTAGGAATTACTTTCAGAATTTATACTATGTGGTGCCCTCTTGCTTTCAATGCTCTTATTAATATAGGCAGCTTGATGCTGAAGTCTGGATCAATTGTTAAACTGACCTTTTTCTTTCCTATACAACTTCTCGTCAAAGTATCAGAAGCAAAAAGGCTGATCTTGTTCCTTTTGCATCCCTAGATATATCAAATGTACAAGGGACTTCACAGAGGCACAGTGGTTAGCCCTGCTACCTCAAAGCTTTAAAAAGTTATTGACACCTCAAAGCTCCAGCAACCTGGGTTCAATTCTGGTTTCGGTGACAGTCTGTGCGGAGTCCACATGTTCTCCCTGTGTCTGCCTGGGTTTCTTCCAGATGCTCTAGTTTCCTCCCACACTCCAAAGATGTACGGGTTAGGTGGATTGATCATGTCAGGGGGATTAGCAAGGTGAATACATGGAGTTACGGGGATAGGGCCTATGTAGGATTGTTGTCAGTGCAGACCTTATGGGCTGAATGACCACCTTCTGCACTGTAGGGCTTCTGTGATTCTATTGACCTTGGGAAAGCGAAACCCTAACCTCTACACTGCAGAACTGAGAGAGGACCTGATTCTCTAAGCTCTAGCCTGGGTTGCCTCAGGCTAGGCTGTGCTATCAGAACTGCTTCCCATACATGCTGAAGTGTATCACCACATGCAAATCCAACTCCCTCACTATTTTAACCATAAAGAGTGAGAATATCTGTACTGGTCCTTCCTGACCAGGATTGTCTTCCTGTGATAATTTGCTGTGTTCTTTAAACTGATCCTGATGGACGGGGTATCGTGACTAATAAGCTAGTAAGGAAGAGTTACAAAATAAGCAGATGAAAGTTGACTTCCTCCAACTGGCCCACCTGCTTATGAGGCTGATCATTAATATTTCTTTCAGCCGACTGTTAATTTTCCCTCGATTTTATATTTGGCTTTGAAGGTCCAGAATTCAAGCAATTGTGAATCTTAATTCAAAGCTTTGCTTAGATTGCATCTGGAGTCCTGCCTGCAGTTTTGGTACCTTTTACCTGAGAGAGAATATTATTGCCATAGAGGGAGTGCAAAAAAGGTTCATCAGACTTGTTCTGGGGATGGTGGGACTGTCTTATGAAGAGATAGTGGGCAAACTGGGCCTGTATTTTTCAGAGTTTTGAAGAATTAGAGCCTACAAAATAAAGGAATAGGCAGGGTCGATGCAGGCAAGATGTTTCCCTTGATTGGGGAGTATAGAACCAGATTTCAAAAATAAGGGGAATGTCACTTAGGACTGGGATGAGGAGAAATTTCTTTGAGCCTTTGGAATTCTCTACCCCAGAGGGCTGTGGAGCTCAGTCAAAGGGCGAGATTTTCAGCCCGTGCTTGTCCCAAGACTGGAAAATCCCAGCCAAGCTCAACAGCTCTTTGCATGGTCCGGTCATGTCCCACCTGCTACGATCCTCTTGGCAGGCAAGAGGGGAAGTTCTGTCCATTGAGTATGTTTAAGGTAGACATTGATAGGTTTCTAATTAACATTGAGCTAAATAGTTCTGAGGATGGTGTGTGTAAAATGCATGGAAACGTCTTAATAACCATGATTGTATTGAGAGATGGAGCAGGCTCGATGGGCTGAATGGCCTACTCCGTTCTAATGTTATTATATCCATGCTGACAATTGTTCTCTCCCAGATGCCCGAGTCATTCAACAAAGTTATTCAGTAGGAGCAGAGGGTTTATTGGTGTTCCAGCCAACACCACCAGAATCCAGTTTGAAAGAGCTAGCATCTATACTCTAGTAAACATCTCAAAATGCTGTACTGCCCATAACCTACTTTATAAGCCTACTCACTTGTTATGTAGGTAGCTGCAGTAGGAAGGAAGTATTGTTGCAACTATACAAGGCATTGGTGAGGCCGCACCTGGAGTATTGTGCACAGTTTTGGTCCCCTTATTTGAGGAAAGATGTAGTGGCATTGGAGGCAGTTCAAAGGAGGTTCACGAGATTGATTCCAGACATGAAGGGTTTGTCGTATGAGGAGAGATTGAACAGTTTAGGCCTGTACTCTCTGGAATTTAGACGAATGAGGGGAGATCAAATTGAAGTGTACAAGATAAGAGGTACGAATAAAGTAGATGTGGAGCAGATGCTTCCTCTTGTAAGGCATTCTAGGATGAGAGGTCATAGTCTTAGGACAAGGGGAAGCAAATTTAAAACAGAGTTGTGGAGAATTTATTTCTCCCAAGGGGTTGTGAATCTGTGGAATTCGCTGTCCCAAAGTGCGGTGGATGCTGGGACAATGAGTAAATTTAAGGAGTTAGACATTTTTAATTTGTTATGAGATGTAGGGTTAGAAGGGAATGGCAAAGAGGAGCATATCAGCCATGATTGAATGGCAGAGCGGACTCGATGGGCCGAATGGCCTTTTTCTGCTGTTATATCTTATGAACTTTTGCAGCAGCCAGTTTATAGCAACAGATTAAAGAGAAGGTACAGAGGATATATACAAGGATATTACCAAGAATGGGGAAAGATTGATTAGGCTGGAGTTGCTTTCCTTAAAGAAGAGGAGGCTAAGGGGAGATTTAATTGAGATCTATAAAATATTGAGACCTATTCAGAGTGAATAGGAAGTAATTATTTCCCTTGGCAGAGAGGTCAATAACTAGAGGACATGAATTTAAAGTGAGTTGTCGCAGGATGAAATAGGAGTTGAAGAGGAATGCTTTCATCCAGCGAGAGATTGGGGGTTTGCAGTTCACTGCTCTGAAATGGTGGTAGAGACAGAAACCCTTATTGTATTAAAGAAAAACTGGGACATGCTTAGTTAACAAGGGCTGCAAAACAAGAACTGGGGTTAGGCTGGATAGCTCCTTTTCGGTTGACATTAGGTGATTCCATGGTCCAAACGGCCACAACTTGTGTGATGAGTAATACAGACAGCTAGTCAAGCCTATTGTTTGAAATTCAGCCAATATTTAGGATGTACGACCCATGTACCTGGCATCACACATGTACTGAAATTCATACACAACATTGCTGAATTGTGTGTGCTAGACAGAATGTCTTTTTGGACAAACTATTAGTGAAAAATACTACTACTCATGTCACCAGATGCATTGGCAAAACCCAAAACAGAATGTCTCCTGTTAGATATGATTAAGCAATTGGGCAGAACTTGTTGAACAATCTGAAGTGTGTTAATAGCAACACTAACAACTAGTTTAAGTCGACCATTCGAGCTCTTTATGTGGCTCATTTACATTTGTTAGAAGCAGTGTACACTCGTATATAGGGACCTGTTGTTTGCAAATAAAAATATGTTCAAGCCTTGGACCTTTTTTGAACTACCCAGAAGATTGGGGAGCCTGTTGCTTTTTGCGTGGCAACGCCTCAGCCAACCAGATTCGACTTACCAACCAGTCTGCACCCTTTTCTCCTGCGCTATAAATCTTGTGCTTGTGTGAAATTTGGCATTCTTGCATTTGTCCTGATGAGTGCAAGACAAAAAGCTTCGGGCCAACATGTCTTTTCAGCAATATTCAAATTTCAGGCGACCAAGCAACTAGTCATGTCTTCAGGTGCTTTGGAACATTTCTAAGAGAAATGATAACTTCTACATAAATTACTTTGTGTCCTATTTTAAACCCTCTCACTGGCACCAAGTTGAAAATTAAGAGCAGGAGCAAACTCTGTCAGAATTCAGAGGCTGCTTCCTGTTTTATTATACATCCAGCTGCCAATTTCCTGATTTAAATTAGTTACTTTTGTTGTCATGGCTGTACTATCAGTGACAGCCACTTGTGCCATCAGTCATACCACAGGGAACCTACATATCAAGCATGTACAGGAAACTTTATGACAGTCTTAAAGAACCTGACTGCCTTAATCAGACATTTCTCAAGGAAACACCTGCGACTCCAATACCTTCAACCGCTTAAGCAATGAGCTCCCCTGATGTGTTAGCTTTTATTGGTAGAGGGATTGAGTTTCGGAGCCATGAGGTCATGTAGCTGTACAAGACTCTGGTGCGGCTGCAGTTGGAGTATTGGGTGCAGTTCTGGTTGCTGCGTTATACGAAGGATGTATAAGGATTGGAAAGGGTGCAGAGGAGATTTATCAGGATGTTGCCGGATATGGTGGAAAGATCTAATGAGGAAAGGCTAAGGGACTTGAGGCTGTTTTCGTTTGAGAGAAGAAGGTTAAGAGGTGAGTTAATGGAGGCATACAAGATGATCAGAGGATTAGATAGGGTGGACAGTGAGAGCCTTTTTCCTCAGATGGAGATGGCTAGCATGAGGGGACATAGCTTTAAATTAAGGGATGATGGATATAGGGCAGATGTCAGAGGTAGATTCTTTACTCAGAGAATAGTAAGGGCATGGAATGCCCTGCCTGCAACAGTAGTGGACTGTCCAACATTAAGGGCATTTAAATGGTCATTGGATAAACATATGGATGATATTGGAATCGTGTAGGTTAGATGGGCTTTAGATTGGTTTCACAGGTCGGTGCAATATCGAGGGCCGAAGGTCCTGTACTGCACTATAATGTTCTCTGTTCTAAATGCTGGCCTTGTCAGCAGCACCCACACTCCATGGAACAATAAATTTAAAGAAAACTAAAACCGTCAGATAGAAAATGTGCCATGACATAAAACATGATGCGATACAAGACGTGTTATGACATGAAATGTATTGCAACGTAAAATATGAGCTGGCGTAACTCATTTGGGCATAAAGGAAAATTAGCTGGCATTGCCCTCAATTATTCCACATTAGAAAAGCCAGACCTTTTATTGGTTCTCGCCATCTTCTTGCCTTCTCTGGCAACCTCAGCCTTTCACAGAGTGCATGGCTGTTGGCCAGCAGGCGTGAACTTACCCTCCAGAGCTGACCAAAGTCAAAAACCAACCCTCCAGGGCTGACTAAAGTCAAAAACCAATCCGATTACAGGCCCGCTGAGTGCGCACGCCTGCCCAACAAGCAAAAGATTCATGCCATAATCACTGCAGTGATTTTTAATACTGATTTGTAATGTAATGGACTAGTTGGAGAAACTGGAATTTCACAGGCTAGCTCAATATTTTGAACTGTTGGAGAATTTTGTGTGTAGTGAAGCTCCTGTCATTCTGGGTGCGGGAGCTTTCTACAGAGAGACAACCAGATTAGCAATACAGTACAACGGATGCAAAGCGGACAAGCTTTGGAACTAGTACCTCCTGGCAGCTGCTGATAATGTCAATAACAGCCCTTTAAAAATAAATATGTTCGCTCAAATGTAAAAAGAACATTTCTATCTACCTGAAATTATATATCAAATATCATAACACTTTAGTCTTTCTTTGCAAAGAGATATTCTGGTGATTCAACAATTTATTGTTCTGGCAATGACTATCAGTAAGGAGCTTTAATAAAAAATCTTGCCTCCTTCAAATGAACATTTATAAGCCTCTGGACGCGAAACATTAGCTCTTTTCTCTCTCCACAGATGCTGTCGGATCTGCTGTGTTTCTCCAGCATTTTTCTGTTTTTGTTTCAGATTCCAGCATCTGCAGTATTTTGTGTTTATTTATAAGCCAAGGTTCTCTTTTGAGTTGAGGAAAGATGATGGGTTTTGTGTTCTGGAAGGGTGAGATCAAATGGTAAAAAGAGCTTTTTTCATCCAGAGCTATGTTGTGCTATAGCTGAGTATTCAAGTTGTCAGGTGCTGGCATGTTAGTTTGTAATTTTTAATTTCTTGTTATTTTTAATATTTTTCTTCTCTGTTGGAGGATGCTTGCGATCCATTCTTTCCATAGAATCGTGGAATCCCTGCAGTGCAGAAGGAGGTCATTCAGCCCATCGAGTCTGCACCAACCACAATCCCACCGAGACTCTATTCCCGTAACCCCACATACTTATCCTGCTAGTCACCCTGACACTCGGGGCAATTTAACATGGCCAACCCACCGAACCCGCACATCTTTGGACTGTGGAAGGAAACCGGAGCACCTGGAGGAAACCCACGCTGACATGGGGAGAACATGCACGCGTGCGCGCGCGCGCACACACGCACACACACACACACACACACAGTGATCCGAGGCCGGAATTGAACCTGGTCCCTGGCGCTGTAAGGCAGCAATGCTAACCAATGTGCCACCCTGAACATTATAATATTATGCACGAATATTAAAAATAAGCTAGGAGTTAAAAGTCCAGGCTTCACTTTACAACCGTTGCATAGCAATGTAATCGTAGGAGACAGACTTCATGACTGTCGCATACATCAGTTATGTACATGTTTGTAGATTCTCACAGGTCTGCCCCTGGGGCTTCCAGCATCAGAAAGTGGAATGCCTTAAACAGGGGTTGGTAAATGAGAAAATCATTGAAATAGGAAGGTGCGTCCTTTCAAAAAGTAGTTACTAAAATGATAAACAACATATAAACAACTGGGAACACTTTGGATGGGATTTCCGGCTACACTCGCCCCAGAACTTGAAAATGCCACCCGAGGTCAATGGACGAGGTCAATGATCCGCCCCCTGCCTCCTACAATTCCGAAGGCGGGCAGGGTGGGAAAATTCCTCACGTTGTGTTTTATCACCACCTGCTAGTTCCCTGAAGATTGACCCTGAAATTGACAAAGGGCCTTTGATAATGTTGAGTATCCTGACATTCCGACCTCGGGTCATTGTCTGGGTGGACTTTGCACATTCTCCATGTGTCTGCATGGGTTTTCTCTGGGTGCTCCGTTTTCCACCTGCAGTTCGAAGATGTGCGGTTTTGGTGGATTGGCCATGGTAAATTGACCTGAGCGTCACGGGGACTAGCAGGGTAATTAAGAGGGGTTATGGGGATTGGGCCTGGATAGGATCGATGGGCTGAAAGGCTTCCTCCTGCACCGTTGGAATTCTACAATTCTATGTTAATATGAAGAAATATTTGGAAAGCACAGTAGGTCTTTTGAACTGTTTGTGCTGAAGACTTTTCTACATTATTTTATTAGATAATGTTCTAATTACCAGTCAGACACCTTGGGTGTTCACCTTGTGATACAACATTTCATGTTACTAATTTCCCTACCTTGTGTATAATCATAAGCAAAGATATGTCGTGACCATAAAATGATTTCCATTTCTCTTGCTTAGCTCTTCGTTACCTGTGTTTTGTTCATTGATTCCTCCAAAATCACGCATGTACAAAAGTCCTTGATGATTGGTGTGACTTTGGGATTGTGATGCCTCTCCTTTGCCCTCCGCATGCACCGCTGTCACAGCAAAGCAAAAAAAAACAACCGTGAAATGCTTTGAATAAATGATGCATTGGTTTCTTCAATATAGGTTGAGTTTGATGGGAATGAAGACTCCATTTATTTTGCTGATGGCCAGCGTCGTATTGACTTTGTATTGGTTTACCAAGAGGAACACAAGAAACCCGGAGATAAAAAGAAGATGAGATCAATTCTAAGCAGAAAGGTATGATCTGGTGTTTTCTTTTTTAACTCATTTGTGGGGCATGAGCGTCACTGACTGGCCAGCATTTATTGCCCATCCCGAGTTGCCCTTGGAGAACCATATTGCTGTGGCTCTGGGGTCACACGTAGGCCAGACCAGGTAAGGATGGCAGATTTCCTGCTCTAAAGGACATTAATTATTTATTGTCACATGTATTGGTACACAGTGAAAAGTATTGTTTCTTGTGCCCTATATAGACAAAGCGTACTGTTCATAGAGAAGAAAAAGAGAGAATGCAGATCGTAGTGTTACAGTCATAGCTAGGATGTAGAGAAAGATCAATTTAATGCAAAAGTCTGATGTCCTGAGAGAAGAAGCTGCTCTTGAGTCGGTAGCGTCCTCAGACTTAAGTATCTTTTTCTCGATGGAAGAAGGTGGAAGAGTGTGGCCGGAATGTTACCGCTGGGGCAGGTACGGCTCGCAGAATGGAATTCTCCATTGGCCTCAGGTGGGATTTTACAAACCCTACCCGAGCGAGATCATAAAATATCAGCCATTATGTTTGGGGTGCATGGGATCCTAGCGGGAAGTCTAGACAATGAGCCAAATGGGTTTTTCCAACAATTGACAATGGTTTCATAGTCATCAGTAGATTCCTAATTCCAGATTTTTTTAATTGAATTCAAATTCCACCATCTGCCATTCGAAACCAGGTGCCCAGAATTTAAACAGAGTTTCTGGATCAGTAGTCTAACGATAATATCACTAGGTCATCACCTTCTGTTATGACTCTTGACACGTTAGAACATTTTCCTTCACAATTCGGGTGAAAGCTGATTCTTCTTTACCCATCATGGAATGAGGATGTAGGAGTGGGAAATTATTCTTGAATAAACACAAAACATTCTCCTCACAATTTCTTTTCTGTGATTTATGACTGTTTCTTCACATCTGAATGCAACTTCAATGAATTTTACTGTTGTACTTGTAGTTTTATCTTTTTTTGTGCTGCAGAATCCATCTAGGCCTCTGATGGATAAAACTTGCTACATTATTCCAAGTATCATCAATAATAACGTTCACAAAAGTGAGATCATTTCATGCTTCATTTATTTTTTTTCCTGAAAGGAGCAGATGTATGACTGGCCTCTGCACATGTTTGAGGGGTAAATACCTTCTCTTGGTTAGCGGCTATTAGGATGTCACTCTTTCAACATCCAGATAGATTGTGACAAGATGAAGATAGTTTGTACGAACACTGCTAAAACTCTCCACATTGTTTAAACGTGACTGCAAAGAAATGACGTAGTGACCCAGTGTCGCTTGGGAATCTGGTTTGTGACACTTGTACAAAATCCACAAAATAAAACAGACGTACATTATTCTTGGGCTCATCAGGCAATCACTGCATTACTTAGGAAGGGAATTGTTTGGAGATGGAGGTATCTGGATGGATCCATTGATGTTTTATACCAGACAGTGTAATTTCTGCCGTACGTAGCAGGTTACACAGTCTGCTAATAGAAAAGGGTCTTCAACTCCAAAATGATGAGGTGTAAATGAACTCAGTGGGAACAGAAGGTTAAGACTCAACAGTATACCCCATAAGAGGATGGTCTGGCGTTGGCTAGAGGTCAACTCAATGCATTCATGTGAAGAATCTTGAGCTTTGTTTAATTGACAAACTTAAATTGTATTGCTTCTATTGATCCTTGGCAAATGAGAAGCACTACTAAACTGGTCATTATCTTTACACATGGTATAATGTGAGGAGTGAGTGCGACTTTGGTGTCACTCCAAAATGCTGCAGAGGAAAGCAACACACACACACACACACACCCTCCCTCCCCCCATATGCTTCGTCCCTACATGCTTGCCCTCACACGCTCCATTTATTTTCTCCTGGACATCTCAAATTATTATAAAATGCTGTTATAAAAACAGACTCAGTAGTCAGTTTTGCAGACATGTGGTGTAAGTTTTCTGTGAAAGCTATTGAGCTCAGATCATTAAGTACAGACTTCATTAACAAATGTGATGACTCTGACTCGCAAACATCTTAATTAGACAATTTTGGTTTGATGATCCCATTATAAGATGCTGGAATATATAAGCTGAGAAACTGGTTCCTTTCATTCTTGAGCAGTAACAGGCTGGATTTCTCCTGCTGAATGGGGCTTGTGACAGTGTGGGCTCTCTTCTGATCACAGTTAATCAGCACTGATGTTGAATATTTAAGGGACAGGCTGTTATCACATTTTTGGTAAGCTGGGTATTTCCCCTGTGCCTCAGAGCTTACTGCTGGGGATGCTTACATTGCAAGATTTGGGTCATTGTACCACATTGAAGAGCAAAGCAGTCACCCAGATTAAGTGCATTGGCAATGCTAAATTCTCCCTCTGTGTACCCGAACAGGTGCCGGAGTGTGGCGACTGGGGGATTTCCACAGTAACTTCATTGCAGTGTTACTGTAAACCTACTTGTGACAATAATAAATAGGTAATTAGAATAGTACTATGGCAGATTTTTGCATATTTATCAGAGACTACCCACATATCTTTCAATTGCCCCAGCATTGATTTTAATGACTGCTGTAGTCAGTTAAATTTTTTTAATATATTACCATTTCCAGACATTGCAGAATTCCTTTAACATTCAGGCCTATCTAATAGCAAATACAAAAGATGCAGCAAGCACTGAAAATTCAATATCCAACATTCCAATCATCTATTAAATTGAGTTAGTGGTGCAAAAAGTAGAGGTACGGCAGGGCACTTTAGTCTAATCAAATGCACAACTGTGTCACGCAACATCTTCAAGATGCTTCTTCTACCTGGATAAGCATTTGCAAGAAGTGTCAGCATCTGGAGGAGTCTTGTGTCCTGGTCAGTCTGCAGCTTAAGAGTATGCAGGCAGAGAGGGATTGGGTTACTATCAAACAGATATGGAGCTAGCCGGGCAGTGTAGAAGAAGTGTCCTGGGTGCATCTTGCTCAGTGTTCAGTGTCCACAGCCCTCTAAATGCAGCTACATGGAGGGGTCATGAGTAAGGAAAGAAATAGTAATGGAGTAATCAACTGCACAGTCCTTCTGGAGCTGAAATCTCATCTTCACAACAAGGATACCCTTCATCATGTGTGACTGGAGCACTGGGCTAAAAAGAATTGATTTGAAATATTTCTAACAACTCAAAACTGGAGGTGTTGTGGGTCATCAGCAGAAGAATTGTATGCAACCAGAATCTAAAAGCCCACAGCTTGGCATATTCCTCACTCTCACCTTTGCTGTCAAGCCAGGGAATCAACCCTGACTCAATGAGGAGTGCAGGAAAGCATGTCAGGAGTTGCACCATGTGTACCTAAAAGCAAGGTATCAATCTGGTGAAGGTACAGCTCAGGACTGCTTGCATGCAGCATGCTAAAGTCAGTGCTAAGTGATCCCACAACCAATGGATCAGACCTAAGCTGTGCAGTCCTGCCACATCCAATCCTGAATGGCAGTGCACAATTCAATAACTCACTGGAAGAGGAGGCTCCACAAATAGTCCCATTCCCAATGATGGGAGAATTCAATTGAAAACAATGATGGGAGAACTTAATTGAGTTTTTTGAAGGGTAACCATGAAGGTAGATGAGGGCAGTGCAGTTGATGTTCTCTACATGGACTTTAGCAAGACCTTTGACAAGGTACTGCATAGTAGGTTGTTGCATAAAGTTAAATCTCATGGGATCCAGGATGAGGTATCTAATTGGACACAAAATTGGCTTCTTGACAGAAGTCAGAGGGTGGTTGTAGAGAGTTGTTTTTCAAAATAGAGGCCTGTGACCAGCAGTGTGCGTCAGGGATCAGTGCTGGGTCTACTGTTATTTGTCATTTATATTAATGACTTGGATGAGAATATAGGGGGCATGGTTAGTAAGTTTGCAGATGGCACCAAGATTGGTGGCATAGTGGACAGTGAAGAGAGTTATCTCCAATTGCAACGGGATCTTGATCAATTGGGCCAGTGGGCTGATGACTAGCAGATGAAGTTTAATTTAGACGAATGCAAGGTGATGCATTTTGATAGATTGAACCAGAGCAGGATTTACTCAGTTAACGGTAGGGCACTGGGGAGAGTTACAGAACAAAGAGATCTAGGGGTACATATTCATAGCTCCTTGAAAGTGGAGTCACAGGTGGACAAAGTGGTGAAGAAGGCATTCGGCATGCTTTGTCTCATCGGTCAGACCATTGAATACAGGAGTTGGGATGTTTTGTTGATGCTGTACAAGACATTGGTAAGGCCACACTTGGAATATTGTGTGCAATTCTGATTAAATAAAGAACTAGAAAGAGTGCAGAAAAGATTTACTAGGATGCTACCAGGACTTGATGGATTAAGTTATAAGGAAGGCTGAATAGACTGGGACTTTTCTCTCTGGAGCTTAGGAGGCTGAGAGGTGACCTTTTTCAAGGTCTATAGAATAATGAGGGGCATAGACAAGGTAGGTAGTCAATATCTTTTCCCAAAGGTAGAGGAGCCTAAAACTAGAGGGCATAGGTTTAAGGTGAGAAAGGAGAGATGCAAAAGTGTCCAGAGGGGCAAATTTTTCACACAGAGGGTAGTGAGTGTCTGGAACAAGCTGCCAGAGGTAGTAGTAGAGGCGGGTACAATTTTATCTTTTAAAAAGCATTTAGATAGTTTCATGGGTACAGTGGGTATAGAGGGATGTGGGCCAAATGCAGGCAATTGGGATTAGCTTTGGGATTTTAAAAAAAAGGGCGGCATGGACAAGTTGGGCCGAAGGGCCAGTTTCCATGCTGTAAATCTCTATGACTTTAACCCAGCACATCAGTGCAAAAGATAAGCATTTGCAATCATCTTCAGCCAAATGTGCTCCCCGATGTCACCAGCATCACAGATGTCGATCTTCAACCAATTTGATTCACTCCATGTGACTTTTTTTTTAAAAGCAGTCTCTTTTCTATATTTGGTACACAGAGAAAAAGAACACTCTTTCAACAAAACTTGAAGACGTACGGATTAGAGATTGAAGCAACAAGATCGGTGAGTGCACTTCTGATTTTTTATACTTTCCACTATTCAATCGATCCAGTAGAAATGTGGCCTGAGGGAATGCTGCCACCTTGCCTGGCTTTCCAGGACTCAATTTTAACTCCCTCAAATTTGTTCATTTAGACAATTAAACTCAGACTGAGTTCTCAAAGCATTTATTTTATACCAAATACAAATTTATGCCCTTTTTAGTTCTCCTTTTTGTCACTTTTCCCTCTGTTTTCTTGCCCTCTCCTCACCCTAAAATATTACACAGAGACGTAGAGAATAAGAGGAGGAAAGGCCATTCATCCTCGGGACCCTTCTCTGCTGCTCATTATAATCATTCAACTCAGTAACCTGTTTCTGCCTTCCCCTTCATATCCTTTGATCCCTTGCACCCCAAGGGCTGCATCTGAACAATCCCCGCCAGCACCTACGTATTTGCCCTGCTAGCTCCCGTGGCACTAAGTAGCAATTTATCATGGCCAGTCAACCTAACCCGCACGCCTTTGTGCTGTGGGAGGAAACTGGAGCAGCCGGAGGAAACCCACGCAGACACGGGGAGAATGTGCAAACTCCACACAGATAGTGACCCGAGGCGGGAATTGAACCTGTGTCCCCGATGCTGTGAGGCAATGGTTCTAACCACTGTGCCACCCAATGTTTTTGCTTCAGTTGCTTTCTGTGGTAGAGAATTCCACAGGCTCAACACTCTCTGGGTGAAGAAATTTCTCATCTTAGTGGCGTAGTATTTGTTATGTTGAGTGTTGCATTCCTCGTGTGAGTGAATGTTGGCAGGCTAATCTATCACGAGGTGTCAAGTCTAGAATATATATATATGTACGTTTCCCAGCAAAGCTGCTTGTCAGAGGTCAGCAGTGAGAGCCCTGGTTGCTTTTAATGGTACCTGGAGCAAAATATAAGGTGCAATGCCCTGAAAAAATATCATTTACAAAGCCCCCTAACAGCAAATGCTGCTATTCTACCTAATCTTTTAGTCTACCAATTGATTCAGTTCAAACCATACCTTTTCTCGCAGTCTTGCTGCCCGGATTTAAACCCCATTGCACTCTCATTCCTGACCAGTGTTGCCCCACACATTGGTGTGTCACCTCCTGCTGCTTCTTTGACCTTTTACTCCTGATCTCCATTTTCCACAGTCTGCCTCCTCAGCCCCATGCGTTCCATTCCGCTGATAGGCCTCGTTTCTATTGCCTTTTGCCACTTTCTGTACTAGAATATTGGAATCCCACTTTGCAGAAGGAGGCCATTTGGCCCATCGAGTCTGAACTGACTACAATGCCACCCAGGCCCTATCCCCTTCGCCCCATGGACTTTAGCAAGGCCTTTGACAAGGTACCACATGGTAGGTTGTTGCATAAATTTATATCTCACAGGATCCAGCATGAAGTATCTAATTGGACACAAAATTGGCTTCTTGGCAGAAGTCAGAGGGTGATTTTAGAGAGTTGTTTTTCAAAATGGAGGCCTGTGACCAGCAGTGTGCCTCAGGGATCAGTGCTGGGCCCATTGTTATTCAGGAGCTAGTCCCCCGACACACAGGGGCAATTTAGTATGGTCAATCCACCTAACCTGCACATCTTGGACTGTGGGAGGAAACCCATGCAGACACAGGGAGAATGTGCAGACTCCATACAGACAGTGACCGAAGTCAGGAATTGAACCCAGGTCCCTGGTGCTGTGAGGCAGCAGGACCAACCACTGTGTCACCTCCTGTGTTGTAACAAACTTGATTTTTCATTTTTGAAGTGCTCACAGTGTTTACAGCTCATTTGCTGAAATAATTCCTCGGAGACCAGTGTCCCTTCACCAGATTCCCGTTATTTACAAACTCTATTCCAGTGCTAGAGTACTTCAGTTTCGCAGTCAGAAACCAGAGTGTCAGTGGATCTTACACTCCCAGTTTTATATACAGGTGAGACTCACTGATTGGGCTTGTAGTGGAGAATTTCTTGTTTTCCGAGCTGTGATATTAAAACTTAACAAAGTTTGCTTTAAAAAAACAACTAGCCTTTATTTATCACAAAACTGCATGCAGTATGTGGCAGAGTCTTGGAGACAGAGAGCAGTCCCTACAAACTGTTGATTCTAGATCACAACCGCGCCAGCTTCAAGAATCAGTTCCGTAGTTATACCTTTTTCTTATCACTGTACATGTCCAATTAGTAATACAAGCAGCAATACATCATCAATTGTATTAGGATCCAGTGACCTCTTAAGACCTCTTTGTCTCATCAATAATACCATTATCTTGTACCTTGAGTGGACAAGAAGGTTCTGTGATTTCTGATCATGTCTTGTTTTCTGACGTAATAAAAATTTCTGTGACTCCCTCATCCGACCTTATCTAATTTCCTGCATGTTATCTCAGGGTATATGGAGTCAACCGCGTCAAGACAGACTAAGGTCAGGCAGTTGACCTTCCCTGATGTTAGTCATGTCTTGGGCGATGCAAAGTCAACCTTATCACAACAAACTGAGGTCAGGCAATTGGCCTTCTCGGGTGTTAGTCATGTCTTAGGTTATTCAGAGTCAGTTTTACAGGGGTCTGGCAATTTGGAATGGCTTGGTCAGCTCTCCTGTATCTTATACCAATTACTTGACCATTTTTCCCATCATGCCACTGCTTCATTCGTACACTATCACAGGCTGGCAGTCGTTACCTCATGATGTGGAGATGCCGGCGTTGGACTGGGGTAAACACAGTGAGAAGTCTCACAACACCAGGTTAAAATCTGACAGGTTTATTTGGTAGCAATCAGGGAGCTCATACTCCAAGAGGCTAACTCACAGGCCCCACTGAAGTCATTGCATTTGTCAATTAATTTTCAAGTGTGAAATGTCTGTTTTCCTGGCTTATGGAACACCAGTGGGAATGTTGTGCCAGGATCTTTCAATGCTGGTAATGCTACAAGGAATTAAAGTGGGAAAAGTTTGAAGATGGATGAGCGTGAGGAGAGGGTATGGCATCAGGTAAAGAGGCAGCAAGTAAGAGAGTCTTGAGGAAGAAATAATGAGAATGAAAGATTTGGAGGGTAGCAGTGTTGGTGGTGAAACAAAAAACACCAACTGATAAATTCAGATAGAAACTTATATGTGGGGAAGCTTAATAAGGAGGAAGGTAGCAATGCAATGATGGGGTGGGGAGAAGATTAGTGAAAAGAAAACAAGAATGCCTCACTACAGGGATATGAAAGAGTTTCAAATGGAATAAATGACCCAGAGTGGTAATAACATCAGAACTGTCAGAATTCACCATCATCACACCAGCGAAATGAACAGCAACTTTGGGAGCCCGCGCAAGCACAGAATATACAAATCCAGATGTTGCTGTCACTGATTCTGCACTCCTCCAGAGGGGGCGCTGTTGCAGATCCGGCTATCTCCATAGGCAAACAGTGAATAGACAAGAACTTCCGCTCCTACACATTCGGCCTTCGTGTAAATCAGTTGTAAAAGTTGCACCTTGTTGAGCAAGGTGTAATTATGGAGTTCGTAATTACTTTTAAACAGGCACATTGGCCTTGGAAAGCTAATTCTATTCATGTCGAATGTCAGATAGGAACATAGGGGCAGGATTTGATTTGATTGGATTGACATATATTAGCATACAGTGAGAAGTTTGGTTTTTTGCATGCTATACCGACAAAGCATACCGTTCATAGAGAAGGAAAGGAGAGAGTGCAGAATGTACTGTTACAGTCATAGCTAGGGTGTAGAGAAAGATCAACTTAATGCGAGGCAGGTCCACTCAAAAAATCTGATGGCAGCAGGGAAGAGTCGGTTGGTTCATAACCTCAGACTTTCATATCTTTTCCCTGACGGAAGAAGGTGGAAGAGAGAATGTCTGGGGTACATGTGGTCCTTAATTATGCTGGCTGTTTTGCCAAAGCAACGGGAGGTGTAGACATGTCAATGGATGGGAGGCTGGTTTGTGTGATGGATTGGGCTACATTTACAACCTTCTGCAATTTCTTGCTGTCTTGGGCAGAGCAGGAGCCATACCAAGCTGTAATACAACCAGAAAGAATGCTTTTTATAGTGCACCTGTAAAAGTTGGTGAAAGTCACAGCTGACATGTCAAATTTCCTTAGCCTTCTGTGAAAGTAGAGGCATTGGTGGGCTTTCTTGGCATGGGAGGGTTAGGACAGACTGTTGGTGATTTGGACACCTAAAAACTTGAAACTCTTAACCCTTTCTATTTCATCCCCGTTGATGTAGACAGGGGCATGTTCTCCTCTACGCTTCTTCAAGTCGATGATGATCTCCTTCATTTTGTTGACATTGAGGGAGGGATTATTGTCGCCGCATCAGATTCTCTCTCCCATTCCTATACTCTGTCTCATCATTGTTTGAGATCCGATTCACTGCGGTAATGTCGTCAGCAAACTTGAAAATCGAATTGGAGGGGAATTTGGTCACACAGTCATAGATGTATAAGGAGTATAGTAGTGGGCTGAGAACACAGCCATGTGGGGCATTGATGTTGAGAATGATTGTGGAGGAGGTGTTGTTGCCTTTTCTTACTGATTGTGGTCTGAGTTAGGAAGTTTAGGATTCAGCCACAGAGGGAGGAGCTGAGGCCCAGGCCAGGGAGTATGGAGACAAGTTTCATAGGAATAATGGGTGGTGAAAGCTGAGCTGAGCTGTGGTCAATAAATAAGAATTTGACATCGGTGTCTTTGGTATCTACGAATAGGCCATCGAACCTGCTCCATTATTTAAACAGATCATGGTTGTCCTTCTACTCAATGTTGCTTCCTGCACTGTCCCCATTTCCCTTGATGTTATTAGTTTGGACAAATCCAAGAATTTCTGTCCTGAACATACCTAGTGATTGAGCTTCCACAGCCCTATGGTGTTGAGAATTCCAAAAATTCACCACCCTCTGTGAAGAAATTCATTCCCCCTGTCCATTATGATAAAAATGCACATTTTTGAAGTAAGAGTTTTAAAGATGGTTTATAAGAGGATGGCATGGTGGCACAGTGGTCAACACTGCTATCTCACAGCGCCAGGGGCCTGCGCTTGATTGCAGCCTGGGGTGACGGTCTTTGTGGAGTTTGCACATCCTCCCTCTGTCTTTGTGGGTTTCCTCTGGGTGCTCCGATTTCCTCCCACAGTCCAAAGATGTGCAACTTAGATTATTTGGCCATGCTAAATTGCCCCCTTAGTGTTTAAGATGTATAGGTTAGGAGGATTAGTGGGTCAAATACACGGGTTTACAGGGCTGGGGCCTGGGTGGGATGCTCTGTTGGAGAGACGGTGCAGACTCAATGGGCTGAATGGCTTCCTTCTGCACCGTGGGGATTCTGTGATAATATTTTAGCTCCTATCTTAATCCATGTTCGTCATTTATTTCACTATCTGAGAATATGAATTAAAAGTGAAGGGGTTGTGTGCTGGTTTGCTGTCTGAGCCTATTCAGTGGTGACTGGCTGCTTACCTTGCTTGCTGGAAAACCTGGACATTCCCTCGACTTGGCAGCAGGTTTAAGCTGCCACTGGGAAAAAAACAAGGAGTGCTGGAGGGAATGTTAAAAATATTATTGTGGGTGGCTTTCCTCGCGGCCAGCGGGGAGCACGATTGCTTCACTGCTGATTGCAAAATCCTGCTCAGCGACTCTGCCAAGAGGAAAGGAGCAGAGTTGTGGAGCAACCTTGGGAGTCAGCTAATGGAAAAGACTAGCATCAAATGCCAGGAAAACTGTCAGGACTAAACCAAAAGGAGAAGAAGCAGTGGACAGCAAGGATGCAACAAAAAAATGGCAAAAAATGACCCGTAATACGTGTAGGACGGACAATATATCTGTGCTAGCACTAGAAATAACACTAAAATGAGATATTAAATAACTTAGACCGTAAAGTTTGTTTATTTATTAATCACAAGTAGGCTTACATTAACACCGTAATGAAGTTATTGTGAAAATTCCCTAGTCGCCACACTCTGGCACCTGTCCGGGTACACAGAGAGAATTTAGCAAGGCCAGCTCACCTGACCAGCACATCTTTCGGACGATGGGAGGAAACCAGAGCACCCGAAGGAAACCCACGCAGACACAGGGAGAATGTGCAAACTCCATAAAAGACAGTGACCCAAGCCGGGAATCAAACCTGGGTCCCTGGCTCTGTGAGGCAGCAGTGGTAAGCGCTGTGCTACTGTGCCACCCCATATAGGAGCAGGGCATTGGTGAGGCCGCAGCTGGAGTACTGTGTGCAGTTTTGGGCGCCGTACTCACGCAAGGATATTTTGGCCTTGGAGGGAGTGCAGAGGAGGTTTACTAGGCTGATGCTGGAGTTGAGGGGGTTGAGCTATGAGGAGAGGCTGAATAAATTAGGCTTGCACTCGTTAGAGCTTAGAAGAATGAGGGGAGATCTCATACAGACGTATAAGATGATGAATGGGATGGATAGGATAGAGGTGGAGAGACTCTTCCCGCTCAGAAAGGATAGTAGGACTAGGGGGCACAGCCTCAAGATAAATGGGGGGGGGGGGGGGCGGTTTAGAACGGAGTTGAGGAGGAACTTCTTCACTCAAAGGGTGGTGAATCTCTGGAATTCTCTGCCCGTTGAAGTGGTGGAGGCTGCCTCGCTAAATATTTTTAAGACGTGGGTTGATGGGCTTTTGATAAGAGAGGGGATTAAGGGTGATGGGGAGAGGGCGGGAATGTGGAACTGAGCCACGACAGATCAGCCATGATCTTATTGAATGGCGGGGCAGGCTCGAAGGGCTAGTTGGCCTACTCCTGCTCCTATTTCTTATGTTCTTATGAATCTGTTCCACCATTTCAATCATGGCTGATAAGTTTCCCAACCCTATTCTCCAACCTTTTCCCTCCCAACTCTTGATCCCTTTACTAATCGAGAACACATCTATCTCTCTCTTTAATGCACTCAGTGGCCTGACAAAGCCTTCTGTGGCAATGAGTTCTATTTTCACACGTGTACAGCCACACAGTTTCCTCACCGCACAATGTGGACAACCCCTGTGTGAAATGCATATTCTTTGACTTACTATGAGTAATAACCAAAGGAGAGCTGTTTTTATACAGAAACCTGCCATTTTTGTTTTCATTTATATTTACCTCTAATGGCGAAACAAGTTTTGGAAGACACTGGATTGATTTCTGAAAGCCTTATTGTTTCTTGCTACCTGTACAATTTGCATTCAGAATACATTTGCATTCTTGTATCTAAATATAGACATATGACAGCATGTGGTTACTTTAGCTTCACAAATTTACTTCAGATTTCCCTGTAGCCTTTCACCATGACCTGTATTCCCTTCAATAGGACACACTAGTCCAAGGAACAGATTTTCCATGGATTGGTGTAGTGCCCTGTTGTAATTATTACAGTGGGCTAAAGTTCTTGTGTTAAATCTTGTGGTCAGTGATCAGCAATGGAACTTGCTATTATGTCAAAGAAAGCTGCCCCCAAAAAGGGAATGATTTCGCAAGCCTACGCTGCTATTTAACAAGATTTGACCTCAAACCTGCACCTTGCTTATCCCCAATAACAAATCATCCCCACTTACCAAAAACCTATCTACCTTTGCCTTAAAAATATCCAGGATTCTGCTTCCAGCAGCTTTTTAGGAAGAGAATTCTGAAGCCGACCCTCTGAGTGAATAAATTTTGCCTTATCTCCATTTCAAGTAGGTGACACCTTATTTTAGAACAATGGTTCTAGTTTCTCCCACACAAAGACACATTTTTTCCACCTCCCTTTCAATAAAACCTGCCATTATTAGCTTGAATCTACGCGTGCAAACCACACCTTTCCTTTTTGTGCCAAAACTCTCACCTTTAACTCTATTAGGACATGGCAATAGTTGTTTATGCTAGCTGTTTGTACATTGCTACCAATATGTAAATACTCAGTTATTATGCACATATCTGGCTTGTAATCATTTCTAAATAACCTCAAACAAGTATGTATATCCATGATGTGTTGATATCTGCAGTATTGTACTTGTGTCCATTTTTCACGTGGGGAATCGTCGACTAAACAGTCCAAATACTGTAAATGAGAAAAAACAAGAGATTCCTGGATGTACTCAGTGAATCTGGCAACATCTGTGAGAGAGAGAGAAACAAGAGTTAACTTTTCAGGTCATCTCCAGACAAATGCTGCTTGATATGCAAATTGTTTCTGTTTTTCTTTCAGATTTCCAACATCCGCATATCTCGCTTTAGTCTTACCGTGCTTGTGTGCAGCGTTTCATGTTATTAAATTGTATTCACAGGTTTTAGACCACAACTGCATTTTTCTGAAACTTCACGCCCCATGGGACGTTCTCTGTCGTTACGCCGAAACCCTTCATATAAAACTACCTCTCTATTCCAACGACATGAAGCAGAAAACCTCCACGTTCAACTGCATCACAAAGATTTTCTCGGTGGATGAAAACAAGATTCCACCAGAGCCTGAATATTTCACTGCACCGTTTGAGATGGCGCACATTGACAGTTTCCAAACTGCTGACCGTGATTCCTTCTTCCCGCCAGCTACTCGAAGCAGAATAGTAAGTTACTGACCAACTGTGTTGCCACCTAGACTGTTATTGTATTAAAAAAAAGGTTGATGTTTATTTGTTAGTGTCGCGAGTAGGCTCACAATGATGTGGAGATGCTGGCGTTGGACTGAGATGGGCGCAATAAGAAGTCTCACAACATCAGGTTAAAGTCCAACAGGTTTATTCGGTATCACAAGCTTTTGGAGCGCTGGTCCTTCAGGTGAGTGACTCACCTGATGAAGGAGCAACGCTCCAAAAGCTTGTGATATCAGGTAAACCTGTCGGACTTTAACCTGGTGTTGTAAGACTTCTTAGCGTACGTTAATGAAGTTACTGTGAAGATCCCCCAGTCTGGTGCCTGTTTGGGTACACTGAGGGAGAATTTAGCATGGCTGATGGGCCTAACCAGCATGTCTTTCAGACTGTGGGAGGAGCACTCGGAGGCAACCCACACAGACACAGGGAGAATGTGCAGACTCTGCGCAGTGACCCAACTGGGAATCGAACCCGGGTCGCTGGTGCTGTGAGGCAGCAATGCTAACCACTGTGCCACCATGCCACTGAAGTTGAGTATAGAACGTTCATAACTACTCACATACGTGATCGAATACAGCCAACAAGTCAGCAGTCCTTCCTACGGGTGGACATTTGGCTGAACTGGGGACAGAGAGACGGGGCTCGGCACTTCTCCCTTATTATCATTGATCTTATTTTGATTTGCAACAAACAATTTTTAGCAATTCTTTACATTCTAAAATTGATCACTGTGAAATCGCTCTTTGAATCTAATTCTGCAGGTTAAGTACATTCTGAATCGTTGTGAATACAAAAGAGGATGCACAAGCAAATTTGGTATCACCAAGCTTTTGGACTCAAAGACATACAGTGCAGCCTATCCCCTCCATGATGTAAGTCATTTTAGATTGTTCGTTAAAACTTGTTAGCCAGTTATTCCTGGATGAGGTGCATGCAAACTCATTACAGACAGAAGACAGAATGTTATGATAAGCAGCATTGAATAATTAGACAAGTAGTTAATATCTATTTATTAGTCACAAGCAAGACTTACATTAACACTGCAGTGAAGTTACTGTGAAATTCCCCTAATTGCCACACTCCGGCTCCTGTTCGGGTCAATGCAGCTAACCAGCACGTCTTTCAGGCTGTGGGAGCAAACCGGAGCATCCGGAAGGAACTCACGCAGACCTGGAGAGAACGTGCAAACCCCACACAGACTGTGACCCAAGCCAGGAATCGAACCCGGATCCCTGGCGCTGTGAGGCAGCAGTGCTAACCATCGTGCTACCATTGGCACGGATAGTAACGAGGAGTCTCCAGCCTCCGATTAGCCAGCTCTGTGTGAGTAGAGTTTCCACCCCCACAGTCCTCAATCCTGGGGAAACCCAACAGTGGCCAGTAAATTATGATGCTTGCTTCTCTCTTCCAGTGTAAGTTCAACCAGAAATCATCAGACGAGACATGCCACAATGAGAGATACCTTCTATACGAGGAGTGGGGTCACCCCAAGAACTTTTACAAACTGCAACCTCTGGATCTTATCAGGTAGTCCCTTCTTTCATCTGTCACACAAATAATTATTTTGTGCAAAATATTGCTGAGGAGTACACCTGAAGCTCTTGGCATCTCATCCACTCACCTCATGGTTAGTGATGAAATACGTGCTGTTGTGTACGTGTGCCCAGAATTGGATTCATCATCCATCAACGCACTAACATCCATTGATTTGATTGGCAGTGTTTGAAGGTTAGCAGAGAGAAGTAAAATGCTAGGGAAAATCATTTGATATCTAATATAGCTGAGAAAAAAACTACAAGAAAACTCAGTCTGTGATTTTCGCCACAGTCCAAAAATGTGCAGGTTAGATGGATTGGCCATGCTGAATTGTCCCAAAGCGTCAAGGGGACTAGGTGGGGTAAACGCATGGAGTAATGGGGCTAGGGTCTGGGTGGGATTGTGCTCGGTGCAGAATCGATGGGCCGACTGGCCTCCTTCTGCACTGTAAGATTCTATGAGTTCATTCTTAATAAAATATTTTGGGACCAGAATTGCAAGCGCATGGTGTGGCCTGTCAGGCCATCCTAAGTACTTAGGGTGGCCTGTTAGCACTACTGCCTCATAGCGCCAGGGACCGGAGTTTATTTCCGGCCTTGAGTGACTGTCTCTGTGAAGTCTGCACATTCTCCCCGTGTCTGCGTGGGTTTCTCCCGAGTCTGCGTGGGTTTCTCCCGAGTGTTCCAGTTTCCTCCCACAGTCCAAAGACGTGCAGGTTATGTGGATTGGCCAGGGTATATTGTCCCTTAGTGTCCCAAGATGTGAAGGCTAGGGCTAGGTTAGGGATAAAACTGTGGAGTTATGGGGTAAGATGCTCTGTTGGAGAGTTGGTGCAGGCTTGATGGGCCGAATGTCCACCTTCTGCACTGTAGGGATTCTATGAAATGCGTTGAGTTGGGAATTTGTTGGACTGTTGAGTTCATTAACTGGATAATTAATAAATGTAAGAATGTTACACTTATTAATGCAACCATGTAAATCTGTAAAGATTTTATGGAGATTAAAATATGATCACATTCCCCATATACTAAGTTCCAACAAACTTTAACGCAGTATTTAGAACGTGGGAAACTTGTTGAGTATGATCAAGATTGATAGTTGGTTTTATCTATTTTCTTTAGCACCTTTCAGCCAAATGGCTTTGCCAGTTTCCTACCAAAACATCTTGAAGCCACAGGGGACCTCTCTACGTTTCTCCATTCTCATTTCCCTCCTCTTTACCTCATAGATGTGACAGCACTTGCTCAGTGCCTTCCTCTTGCATGACTCAGATCAGGAACTAAATAGACTGGAACTCCAAAAGATAACACTGCCCTCCTTGGTGGAACAAATAACCTGTTTGTCCTGTTTCAGCGTGGAGAGTTTTATTCTGCCCACAATGGGCGAGAGAGCCAAAACTATAAAAATACACAAACCAGCTCCAACTTCCTCTGAGTTTCGTACAGCTGCAGGTTGTGTACCCTCGTTCGAAAGATTAGACGTTTAAAACCAGTGTATTTAGGAGCTTAATTTAAATTCAGTGTTGGTTGGCCTAGTTTCCAGGGCTAGTGAAAACCAGGGCTGAATTTAATGGGGTGTGCTGGAATGAGGTGGGAGGCAGGGATGCTAAAAACTCCAGAGGGGACACATCTGCCTGGAACCCCTACAGTTCATAAAATCCCTACGGTACAGAAGGAAGCCATTCGGCCCATAAAGACTGCACTGACAACAATTGTACCCAGGTCCTATCATCGTAACCTCGTGTACCTATCCTGCCAGTCCCCCTGACAGGGGCAATTTTGCGTAGCTAGTCAACCTAATCGGCACATCTTTGGACTCTGGGAGGAAACCCACACAGACACAGGGAGAATGTGCAAACTCCACACAGACAGTAACCCGAGGCCAGAATCGATCCCTGGTCCCTGGCTCTGTGAGGCAGCAGTGCTAACCACTGCACCATCATGCTGCCCCTATGTTGTGATATCCTGCCTTTTACGAGTGCCATGAAAGATACAGGGCAATGTATAAGTTTGTTGATTTATTAGTCACAAGTAGGCTTACGTTAGCACCGCAGTGAAGTTACTGTGAAAATCCTTTAGTTGCCACACTCCAGCACCTGGTCAGGAGAATTTAGCATGGCCAATGCACCTAACCAGCACATCTTTCAGACTGTAGGAGCAAACTGGAGCATCGGAGGAAACCCAAGCGGACGTGGGGAGAACATGCAGACTCCGCACAGACAGTGACCCAAGCTGGGAATCGAACCCGGGTCCCTGGCGCTGTGTAGGGGGGAGGGGGAGTCAGAGAGCAGATGGAAAACTGAATGGTTAGCTGGGAACTATTTAAACATGGCACCCAGATATTTAATCCTATGAGGTAATGGACCACTTCTTGCCCTACCACAGGATTCAATGTGCTCCTTGCAAATAAAGAACAAAGAAATTTACAGCACAGGAACAGGCCCTTCAGCCCTCCAAGCCTGCACTGACCATACTTCCCAACTGAACTAAAACCCCCAACCCTTCTGGGGACCATATCTCTACTCTATTCATGTGTTTGTCCAGATCCCCTTAGAAGTCACTATCGTATCTGCTTCCTGTATCTCCCCCAGGCACCCACCACCCTCTGTGTAAAAAAAAACTTGCCTCCTACGTCTCCTTTAAACCTTGCCCCTCGCATCTTAAACCTATGCCCCTTAGTAATTGATTCTTCCACCCTGGGAAGAACTTTCTGACTATCCACTCTGTCCATGCCCCTCATAATCTTGTAGACTTCTATCAGGTCGCCTCTCAACCTCCGTTGTTCCAGTGAGAAAAAAACCAAGTTTCTCCAACCTCCAAAATTAATTTGCTGAATAGGGCAGGATCTGGCATGTTCAGCTGCCCCGCTCTGCAGTGGCCGTCACCCTGACCTTTGCAAACTGCTTTGTTGATGATGAGAATTTTAAGACTTCATTCCTAAAGTCGCTTGACAGGAGACCAGTTGAAGGGACAGACATAGTGGCCTGTAAACTGTAGCCTGCAATCTCATACTCTGGCCATTAATTTTAGAAATCGGGACATTCAGAGTACTAATCTCCAGGCCCAATTCTCTCTCAGTGAGTCTTCACACTGAGGTCAGCAACTTACAAAACTCTGTCATTACTCATTCTAGTTCTGCTATTTGTCACACATTTGAACTTGCTTTTGTATTTCGGAAGATTGCTATTTTTGCTTGAATCGTCTTTTCTCTTAATTCCACGTTGCAGGAGGTATTTTGGAGAGAAAATTGGAATCTACTTTGCTTGGCTTGGTTTCTATACGGGAATGCTGGCCATTGCAGGATTTGCAGGGCTCGTCTGCTTTATTTTTGGAATCCTGACTCTGGATCACAATACTTGGAGGTACGTGGAAACATATTGGTGACATCCAAATAGCTCTTTATATTGCGTCATAGCGCATTCCTCAACTGTACTCACCACTGTGGGCAGCACAGTTGTTAGCACTGCTGCCTCACAGCGCCAGGGACTTGGATTCAATTCCCCGTTTGGGTCACTGAGTGTGCGGAGTTGTACATTCTCTCTCTCCAGGTTTCCTCCGGGTGCTCTGGCTTCCTCCCACAGTCCTAAGGACGTGCAGGTTAGGTGCATTGGCCATGCTAAATTCTCCCCTTAGTGTACCCGAACGAGCGCCGGAGTCTGGCGACTAGGGGATTTTCACAGTAACCTCATTGCAGAGTTAATGTTAAGCCTATTTGTAACTCTACTGAAATAAACTTTAAACACAATCACAGTGGTGACAGGAACAGATCAGAGGTTAGGAGTACTGCAGAGGGTAACTCACCTCCTGACTCCCAAGGTCTGACCACCATCTATAAGTCAGGAGTGTGATGGAATACTCCCCACTTGCCTGGGTTGGTGCAGCTCCAACAATACTCAAGAAGCTTGATCTTATCCAGGATAAAGCAGCCCGTTTGATTCGCACCACACCCACAAACATCCACGTTCAGTAGCAGCCACGTGTAATATCTACAAGATACATTGCAGATATTCACCAAAGATCCTTAGACAGCACCCTCCAACTCCTCAAACACTTCCATCGAGAAGGACAAGAGCAGCAGATACCTGGGAATGTCACCATCTCCAAGTTCCCCTCCAAACCATCTTGACATGGAAATATATCATTGTTCCTGGGTCAAAATCCTGGAATTCCCTCCCTAATGGTATTGTGGGTCAACCCACAGCATGTGGAGTGCAGCGTTTCAAGAAAGCAGCTCACCACCACCTTCTCAAGGGCAACTAGGGATGGGCAATAAATGCTGGCCAGCCAGCAACACCCATATCCAATGAACTAATATTAAAAAATTCCTGAAGTATGTCATGGCAGTTGCATTGATCACTGCTGGGTAATGTTGCAGGGTTTTTTTGCTGATACACCCATATTGTTATTACAAACTGTGTCTGCAGTGTGCACTTTAAATCCTCAAAAAAGATTTAACTTCATGCATTACCCAGAGTTCCTCAGCGTAGTGTCCAAGGCCCAGTCGTCTTCAGCAATGACCTTCCTTCCATCATAAGGTCAGAAGTGGAAATACTCACTTATGACGGAACAACGTTCAGCAGCATTTGCAACTAGTCAGATTCTGAAGCAGTCCATGTCCAAATGGAGCAAGACTTTGACAATATCCAGGCCTGGGCTGACAAGTGGTGCATAACATTCAGGCCACACATGTGCCAAACAATGACCATCTCCAACAGCAAGAATCTGATCATCTACCCTTGACATTCAATGACATTACTATTGCTGAATGCCCCACTGTCAAAATCATGAGGGTTACCATTGACCAGAAATAGAACTTGACTTGCCCTATAAAAACCACGGTGACAAGTGCAAGTCAGAGATTAGCAATCTGTGGTGAGTAACTCACCTCTTGCTCCCCCCACAAAGCCTGTCCACCATCTACGTGGCACAAGTCAGGAGTGTCATGGAATACTGTCCACTTGGCTGGATGAGTGCAGCTCCCACAACACTCAAGAAACTTCACACCATCCAGGACAAAGAAGCCCGTTTCAATGGCACCTCATCCAAAAACAGCCACTCCCTCCAATACCAGTACACACTGACAGCAGTGTATACCATCTAAAAGATGCACTGCAAGTATTCAGCAAGCCTCTTTAGGCAGTGCCTTCCAAGTCCACAACTACCGTCTAAAAGGACAAAGACAGGAAAAACTTAGAAATGTCACCACCTGGAAATTCCGCTCCATGCCACACACCAATCTGACTTGGAAATATATTGCTGTTCCTTCACTGTTGCTCGGTCAAAACCCTGGAACTCTTTCCAGGTCATCATCACCTTCTCGAGGGCAATTGGGGATGGCCTAGTCAGTGACTTCCACATCCCATGAATGAATATTTTAGAAATTGCTTGCCTGTTAATCATGTAACTTAAACATGCTGATCCATTCAAGGGGGCAGCATGGTGGCACAGTGGTTAGCACTGCTGCCTCACAGCGCCAGGAACCTGGGCTCAATTCCTGGCTTGGGATACTGTCTGTGTGGAGTCTGCACATTCGCCTGTGTCTGCATGGGTTTCCTCCCACAGTCCGAAAGCTGTGCTGGTTAGATGCATTGGCCATGCTAAGTTCTTCCTCAGTGTACCTGAACAGGCGCTGGACTGTGGCGAGTCAGGGAATTTCACAGTAACTTCTTCGCAGTGTTAATGTTTTTAAAAATTTAAAGTCTATTTATTAGTGTCACAAGTAGACTTACATTAACACTGTAATGAAGTTACTGTGAAGATCCCCTAGTAAGCCTACTTGTGACAATAAATAAATAAATCCAATGTTGTTTGGAGAGGATTGCTCCTTGCTTACAGGCAGCTGCACTGTTTGTTAAGTTTACTAGGACATTGCAGAATATTTTTGGAAACATACAGAATATTCCTGGAAACTAATGGATTTTAATAGTCTTTTATCCCAATGGAGGCCTCACCAGGACAGGAAAATGTTCTTGGGAAACTGCTGCATGATGAAAATCAGTGAAAGATTTTACTTTTCAAAATTATTTTATTTTGCAAAAGCATTTTCAACAATACTTAACAGACTACTGGGATACAATAAATTGCTGGTGTACAGACTGAACCAACCAGACCTGCATGTTCCTTATGGACGCATTCTATTCAGATAAGTTAGCAGTGTTTGCTGTGTGTGTGGCTTACAAACATTGTACTTTTTTTTTAAGTTTACTTATTCATGTCACAAGTAGACTTACATTACTACTGCAATGAAGCTACTGTGAAAATCCCCGAGTCGCCACACTCCAGTGCCTGTTTGGGTACACTGAGGGAGAATTTAGCACGGCCAATGCACCTAACCGGCATGTATTTCAGACTATGGGAGGAAACTGAAGCACCTGGAGGAAACCCACGGGAAAAACGTGCAGAGAACATGGACAGTCACCCGAAGCCGGAATTGAATCTGGATCCCTGGCGCTGTGAGGCAGCAGTGCTAACCAGTACAAACCACAGTGCCACTGTGCTGCCCATATTGTATAAATCCATGTGCTTTTGCAATGCTGTTGGCTTGCTGATTTTTATTTCACTCCAAATATTAACATGTTATCAGATTCAGAATTTCATGTTAAAAGCCATTCTATTTGATGCTGTTAAAGTAAAAGTTTTATTTTAGGATTGACTTACTGCTGAAGAAAGCTTTCCATGTTGTGACCCCTCCAAGTGACGCACTCCATCTTCTCCAGAACCACATTTCACAACTTTGTAAACTTTGGACGTCAGCATATCTCAAGCTCTAAATTTCAGCCCTGTGTTGCAAAACATCCCACAGTCTCTTTCCTTAAGAATCTTGTCTGATGAGTAATTCTTTATGTTTGAAGAATGCATTATTTGGCATGGCTATTCTAGCTCTGATTTCTTTATGGCAGTAACCATCTTCTGATGAGCTGTTTCTCAGATACATAAATGGTGATGCCTTTCCAGCAGGTGACCATTTATCTTGAGTACTGCTTTCCCATCATTATTTCTTCCAACCTGCATAATGTTCGCTTCTTGCATTAATTTGAATTCCATATGCTCTCACCACTTCATTTATCCTATCTATAGATCTCCTGCTGTGCTGGTGACGAGGTCCTGGTTATCTGTAAACCTCACTACTTTGACCAGTTGACCTCCTACTTTGATGCCTTTACTGCTTTCATCATGGCCTCTGTGTAGGCATTAGAGAAACAAAAGCAAAATACTGGGTTTGCTGAAAATCTAAAATAATATAAACAAAATGCTAGAAAAACTCAGAGATCTGGCAGCATGGTCTGTATGGAGAGAAACAGTCAATGTTTCCAGATAAACATGATTGTTCTTTGGAACTCTTCTTCCCCATTCTGAAGAAGAGGCATGTTTTGATTTTAAACATCAACTCTTTTTCTCTCTGTACATGCTGCCAGACCTACTGAGCTTTCCAGACACTTTCCGTTTTTATTTCTTGTTAGGGCCCAGGCCAGAAATTCCAAGGCGCTTTGTGAAGTTAGCTTAGACCCTAAGTTTTACCTTTGATTTTGGCGTTGGTGAACATAAGGTGTTTCACTCCAGGTATGATTTAGATGACCTACTAGGAAGCTTTTGTCAAAGTTTATTTAAGAACACAGTTAGAATATAACAAAAAGAATTAGTTTTTTTTTACCAATCACAAGACTTAAACATAATACAATTCTTAACAACAGGCTATCTCTGTTGTTCCAGTTTAAAAGCAATACCCCATAGACTTACACCTGTCTCCAGAATTAGTTAGCATTAATGCAAGAATGCTCACATGATACTAGATTTCCAGCTTTTAACATCCATGGACAGAAATCTGCTCACATAGCAGATTTTAGAGAAGTTCATATCCTCAGGAAAGCAAAACAGAGAAGTAAACCTAGTCTCTAGCAGCTTTCAGTCTCCAGATTTCAGAGACAGGAAAGGATAAGTGTCCCTCTGCAGCTTCCAAAACAGCATCTGAAAAACCTAGCTGGAATTCTGTGTGAAAACATAGCTGTCCCCAGTTATATGATCTGACCTTCAATTTATCCCAATCAAGCACTACTCTGCAATCCCAGGGGAACATTAAAACAACAGAACCCTGCATTAGTTCAGATTAAAACAAACATGATGTTGGTCATGCTGCTTCAAGAACAATAGAGGGCACCAGCTGCAGACAAAACAGCTCTGACAAAATGTCAGGGAGTGCTCGAATCATCCTGCAGAGAAACGAGTAAAATACGTTTCATAAAGGCACAGTGTTGTCACACATAGTCTAAGCCTGCTGACCATGGCTTTGGTCCAGGTGCTGCAATCTCAGCTTCACAACTGTTTTGGGCACAGGCTAAGATCCTCTCTAATTCAGCAATAGGTCAAGATGTTACTTTTTCAAAGTGCAAGATGTGCATTATTTGTCGATGTCTTAGAATTTTACAAAATTGACAGTAATTCATGATTTTAAAAGGATATGTCCAGGCACAGTTCGGACGGGGAGAAAAAGTACACAGTTATGTTATTAATAATATCACCTCAATGATATTGGTAAAGAATGAGACTTGGGACAGTTCGAGCTCACCCTCAAATCAATTCTCTGTTTCATGACATGCATTATTGTGCAGCCTTCAAAAGAAAAAGCCCAAGGCTAACCACTCTGGCTAAAAGCTAAGGGGGAAAGTCAAGGCTGAAAATGGAATGTGGTTTATAAGCAGTCATTTACAGGGAAACATCCATTGCAGCTGCAGCCTAACTCACTGTCGCTTTAATTTGACCAAACACACTTCAAAATGTTGACGGCAATTTACATTGCTTAATTCAAATTACCCTAACATTTGCATTTTCATGCAAAATGCAGTTTCTTTAGCAGGCTGGGCATAGCGGAGTTATGTCTTTGGTTTTCTCCTCACATGAAGACCAGTGCGTGCACGCATTGGCCATTGACAGCTATTTTGTGTTGGTTGGAGACACAGTGGCTGGGGTTTTCTGGCCCTGATCTCCCACTGCAGGTCCCACCACAACTGGACTGGAAACCACTTGCAGTAATGTGGATTTGGTTACTTCACCACTTTACCCATTCTGTTATCATAATTTGTTGTCAGACGGACTACATTACAAGGTTTCGTATTGCAAAGAACTACATAATGTATAAACTGCTGTGCTATACTACAGCAATTAGATTTTTGGCTTTTTTATTCTGTTTTACAGTAAGGAAGTTTGTGATCCCGAGATTGGAGGCCATATGATCATGTGTCCCCAGTGTGATCGAGATTGTACATATTGGAGACTCAATATTACATGCCAGTCATCAAGGGTGAGTGAACTCAAAACACCTTCTACCATGTGCATATGTTCTTTAAGTGCAATACTTCTTAAAATAACCAATGATCAGAATTTTATTGCAATGTGATTCTTACTCCTAGACGGTTATGTGAAATCAACAAGAGGTCTATATGTTTACAATGTATACTCACAACTTATAATTCAGTCCTGATAGCAGTATAATTATTTTCCTTGATCTATTAATAATTTACCATAAACTTTTTAATTGGTATATGAGGGACAATTTAAGAAAAATACCTTTCAAATTGCTTAATACTAATCTGTTAGCAACCAGATCAAAAACTACAAGATGTAATATGAAGTTAGCCTAGGCCCAAGCTTTTCTTTTTAATTTTGGCATTCGTGCAAGCATAAGGTGTTTTGCTCCAGGTATGATTCGATTGACCCACAAGGAAGTTTTTATTAAAACAGACTTTGTTTAACAACATAGTTAAAATATAACACACAGAATAAACACAACTCTTGCCAATTGAAAGACTTAAATATGACAAGGTATAAATCTTAACTGCTAGCTATCTCTATAGTTCCAATTTAAGCAATATCCCCACAGACAAAAATCCCTCCTCAGGTTCAGTTAGTGTAAAACATATAGCTTATATGGTACTAGGCTTCCAGCCTTCTAACATCTCTGGACAGAGACATAGAAAGACACCTGTCTTCTGACTCCCAGACAGCAGCCTCCAGAGAAAGATCTGTCTTCAGACAGCTGAATTTCAGAGGAAGATACCTATTTTCTGGCAGGTCCCAGATTCCATTCTCCAAAGAGAGAGACAGAGAACTACTTCTCTCTACAGAGATCCCAAGCAGCAACTGTGTTTGTTTCTGTCTGTGAATCTAGTCCCACCCAGTCACATGATTGTTCCTGTCAATCAACCTCATCAGACCCCAGTCTGAAAAACCCCGGGGAAAACACTAAAATAACCAAGTTGCATTAACCCCGATTAAAACAAACACTCAAGCAGTTAGGATCAGTTATGCTTCTGTGATATCAACATGTGTAGGCTGCTGGTTATGGACAAAGGGGCACCGGGTAAATTGAGCTGACTTCCACAAAATAACCTGCCCAAGAAACGTGACACAAAATACATTTCTTAAAGGCACAGCATCATCACAGATCAAACCTATAAAGTACGTTATTATTTCAGACCAATTTGGTTCAAGTGACACCTAAATTAAAGCACAAAAACGCAATTCTAAAATCTATATGAATCATAATATCATTAGAAATAGAGCAGGAGCATTTGACCAATCACTGCTGATCCGATTGTGTCCTTAACTCCACTTTGCTGTCTGTCCCTTATATTTCTTGTAGATGAAAAATCTATCTGATTCAACCTTGAGTAACATTCAGTAACTCAGCCTCCACTGCTATCTGTGGAAGAGAATTCCAAAGACTAATTGATGACTCTCTGTGAGAAGAAATTCCTCCTCATCTCCATCTTAAGTGGGGAACCCCTCGGCTGGGATGTTTTTTCTCTGATATAGACTGATGTCGGGTGGGAAAAGCAGTGTTGAAGCCGCAAAATGCATTTATCCTGTCAAGCTCCTCTCAGAATCCTAGATGTTTTAATAAGGTCACCTTTCATCCTTCTGAGATAACCACTATGAGATCAACTATTCCAGTAAATACTACAGAAAAGTGAGGACTCCTGGACAAATCCAGGAATGAAAAGAGATAGTGTGTTAAAAATTAGATTTACGTGCATGTATGTCTGTGACATTTCCGGTATCTCCATCGAGTGCAGCTATCCTTTAAAGCAATTAGAAGTTATTTTATAGATTGAGCCACCTCTTTAAGCTTTACATTTTGCAGAAAATGCAAAAGTAAATACGTTTACTGCACCTTAATTTCAATTTCAAACCTGGTGGTGAGATATTGAATACAATGTAATTAAATTTTCCTCTGTTTGTCAGACAGGCCCCTCCATTATCTTCTTTCCAGAGTTGCAATTTCATAATTTATTTCAAATGTTGCAGTTTATGTCAAAACCCATGACAATCACCTTTCAAATTGCCTGTAATTTTATAAAGGTGTAATTTCACTTGCAATAGCTGAATCCCGTATTAGAATGCCACAAGACATTTCAAGCTGTTTATATTCAACATACTAATGTGCTCGGGTTTACTACATTTTCATATATATTCCACAGAAATTATCTGTATTTGACAACTACGGAACTCTCGTGTATGCAGTGTTCATGGGAATTTGGGGTAAGTTACTAACAGCTGTGTATTTTTTGGAAGAGTTATTGTATTTACATTTTTTCTGGTCATTGCTCTCTGCACAAGCAAAACTTTAAATAGACCTATTGGCTAACCCCTTAGCTCAACAATCAGCTGGAAGAGGGGAAACTATGGCTTGTAGAAGAAAAACACTGGAAAATCGTTTTGTACCACCCAAGGCAATCATACTATAGACAGAGAAAGAACGGCTTCAACAATAATTTAACAACAATAATGGCAATAGGGGCTTTAAAATGGCTATTCTGACTAGAGCTAAGCATGCTGGGAATTTTGGTCAACCTGTAGATTAAAACCAGGTCATAAAGAGGCTCTGGACTGGAGCTGGGATCTAAAGCTTCCTGTGTTGGTCAGATCAGCAAAGTTTTTTCCATTAACTGTGACAGCGTGACTCCAATTTTTATGGCTGCTATGTATGGGACATGCAAAATGAACTAAGCATCATGGCACTATTCAAAAGTAATTTCACTGAATGTTCAAGCCATGTGATCAGTTTCTGGTTGGCTGGATGACCGAGAACCTTCCAGAAACAAGTGGAGAATTGTGGATAAAAGACACGTAACTGTGCTTCTATAAGCTTCGCTAAATGGATTTGTTGTACGATTTTTCATTATATGATTTGATTATCTGTTCTAGAAGACTTTGTAGGACTAACTATTCTGTCATATTTGAGCTCTGCAAAAGGTTCCTTTCCCCCTCAAATAATTAATCCAACCAAACTGCAGTGGAGGGTGACAGGGTGGCACAGTGGTTAGCACTACTGCCTCACGGCGCCAGGGACCTGGGTTCAATTCCAGCCTCGGGTCACTGTGTGGAGTTTGCACATTCTTCCAATGTCTGCATAGGTTTCCTCCGGGTGCTCCGCAGATGGACAGATTAGGTTAATTGGCCATAGTTAAATGCCCTTTAGTGTCAGAGGGATTAGCAGGGTAAATACATGCAGTAACGGGAATAGGGCCTGGGTGGGACTGTTGTCAGGGCAAACCCGATGGGCTGAATGGGCCTAGGGGAATTTCACAGTAACTTCATTGCAGTGTTAATGTAAACCTTACTTGTGGCCAATAAATAAACTTTACTTTAAGCTTTAAAGATTGGCCGCCTCCTGTACAGTAAGGATTCTATGATTTATAATGAAATTAAACAAAAGGGAAAGACCTTCATAAAAAATGTTACCTTACAGCAGTGTAACACTATAAGATTAAAATGCAGCATAACAGCTGGTTCTTGCGCATGCTGTTATAGTGATGATATTCACTTTTAAGATTTTACCATGTAAAACCCTCCGTGCACTTAGTTTGTTGCTCGATTTCGAACGTACTGATTGTTAGTCATTAAGTCGTGTGCTGATGCACATTCACTGATGTTTGGTAGCTATTATAACCCTACATGATGCTTGGCAGTGACTCTGTTTTTGGAGTTCTGGAAACGCAAGCAGGCAGAATTGGAGTACGAGTGGGACACCGTGGAACTGGAGCAGGAAGAGCCACGCCGGCCTGAATATGAAGCAAAATGCACAATTCCAAGAAGAAATCCAATTACACAGGTAAATGAGTGAAAGGAGATAACTTGTTAAGATGAACGCAAGATAACTTGTTAAGATGATTTTGCTTTCACCTTGTATTTGAGCTTATATCGGATGCACAAGGAGACACTCACTACCATGCAAAAATGAAATTCTCCATTATGAGGCCTATCTGAGACCAGAAAACACTAAGCAAGACCAATCTTAGAATGAAGAAAAATCCAATCAATGCAATGCTCCCTCCCTCCAAACTTGGCAATACAATGAAGTCAAGTAGAAGGATTTAAATGTTTATTTTGTTTTTGCTTGTGGGTGCTCGCACTGAGTAAAGTTTTTGAGTTGTAGATGAGCAGAGAAGAGACATTTTAATGGCTTTACATCAAACTCCGTGAGATACATCCAAACAGAGACCTGGATCTATACTGTTCATTCATTTCCATTATATAGCCCGAAGATATTGTATCAAGGCTTATCACCTGAATGACAGATTGGCAAGGTGGCACAATGGTTGGCACTGCTGCCTCACAGCGCCAGGGACGTGAGTTTGATTCCGGCCTTTGGTGACTGTGTGGAGTTTACACGTTCTGCCTATGTCTGCATGGACTTCCTTTCATAGTCCAAACGTGTGTAGATTAGATGGATTAGCCATTGTAATTGCAAGCGGTTACATGGATAGGGTAGAGAGAAGGGACCAGGATGGGATGGTCTTTCAGAGAGTCGGTGCAGACTCGGGCAGAGTGGCTGCTCTCTGTACTGGGGATTCTGTGGCAAACTACATGCTTCAAAATTTAAGATTTTTTAGAAAACATAATAGGAAAATTGTATGTTCTTAAATTTACGAAAATTAACAAAAATACTGGATAATAGTTAGGACTTCTTTATTTACAGGAAGAAGAATTGGTTCCTTACTCAGCCTGTGGAAAATGTATGAGAATGGTTTGTGGTGGGGGCACAGTTCTTTTCTGGGTAAGATCGCTGTGGATGCTGTTAATATTTTTAACAATATTTCTATGTGTATTCATTGCAAGGAGGTAGGATATAGTGTGGTTTCTGATTATTTTAAAAGGAAAATGCTCATGTTGAAATAATCATCACAAAGTTCAGAATTTTTCGACAAGCGAAAATAGGAAAGTAAGTTTGCTACACTTGTACAAATCAAGAGTGGGCAAGGACAAAGTTAATGAACCAAAGAACCATAGGGAAGAGAGAATATGATGCGTCAAGGTTGTGTCTGTGGTGGCATTAGTTCTTCAACAGGAGCTCTTCACTACCACTTAGTCAAATATCTTAAAAATTCTTCTTAAACACTTTCTAACTTCTCAGTGATATTGTGGTTTCTTTCTCATTAGCTACCTACGATAAAGATTTCCAATTTCTGAGAGACATTTTGTGGTCAGTTTGGTTGACTAGACGGCTAGAATGTGGGGCAGAGTAACACCAATAGTGCAAGCTCATTCCCCATGCCAGCTAAGTTTGTTCTTTGGGCCAGCCTCTTCATCTTTCCGCAGAGTGATATTGTGGCGCAGGTCATGGTTGGCAACCCATCAGACAATGAGGATGCCCCATACAGAGAGAGCGAGCGAACAAGATAAACACTTGAATGGAAATGACCTCTTCTTTCATCTTCTAACGGTAGATTATCCATTCCTAATTTGTGCTCTGCCTGTTGTGTTTCTTTTCACAGTACTTTTCTCTGACTCGTACTTAAGTCCTTTTCACAATTAAATTTCCTACCGAATTTTGTGTCATTTACAAATTTGGCAATATCCCTTCAATCCCTTCATCAGGTCATTACTACAAATTGTAAATCGAGATTGCAGCATTGATCCCTGTGGAACACCACTTGTTCCATCTTACCAACTTGAAAAAGACCTACTTATGCTTACTCTCTGCTTCACCTTGGCCAGCGAATCTTCTGCCCGGGCTAATATGATACCCCCTATACTATGAACTTTTATTTTCCACAGTAACCTTTCATTATGGCACTTCATAAATGCCTTCTTGAAATCTAAGTGCAATAAATTCACCAGTCCCCTTTATCCACTTTCTCAAAGAACTTAATAGTTAATAGTTAACTAGTTAATAGTTAAACACTATTTCGCAAAATCATGTTGACTCTGTCTGATTATCTTGAACTGTTATAACTTCTTTAATAATAGTTTCTAACTTATTCCTATGATGGATGTTGAGCTAACTGGCCTGTAGTTTCCCACTTTCTATCTCTTTTTGAATAATTTGCTACCTTTCGATCTAATGGGATCTTCCCCAACTCTGGGAGTTTTGGAGAATTAAAAATGCATCAACTATCTTAGTAGAGTCTTTTAAGGTCCTGGAATGAAGTCCATCAGAACCCGAGCTCTTATTAGTCTGTAGCTCCAACAATTTATTCAGTATTGCTTTGCTGGTGGCTGTAATTTTTCTAGGTTCTTCCCTCCCTTCCATGTTCTGGTTCGTCACAGCTTTTGGGATGTTAGTTATAACCTCTGTTGTGAAGAATCATGCAAAATATCTGATCAATTCATCTGCTAACTCCTTATATTTTATTCTCATTTCTCCAGACCCACTCACTATCGGACCAATGCTCACTTACTCTTTTTTAAAAATATTTATATAGTTCCTACTATCTGTTTTTATATTTCTGGCCAGCTTGTCCTCGTACTCTATTTTTCCTTCCTTATTAACCTTTTAGTCAGTGTTTGCTGTCCCTTGTGTCCAGTCTTCTGGCCTGCCACCCTACCTTTGCAGAGTTTTTTTTTAAGTTCAATACCAACTTTTAATATTTCCTGTTAACTAAGGATGGTGGGTCTGACCCTTGGATTTTTTTCTTACTCGCTAGAATGTATTTATTCTGTGCATTCCAAAATATCCCCTTAAATGTTTGCCACTTCATCTCCATTGACCCATCCCTTAACCTAATTTGCCAGTTCACTTTCACCAGTTCTGCTTCTATGCCCTCATAATTGCTGTTACTTAAGTTCAAAAACAGAGGGTGGAATTTTACCTTTTTTTAATGCAGTGTGTAGCAGTTGGGTGGTAAATGCGTGAAGGGTCGGGTTCCACAACGTCACACTGGCAAACCCGTCCCAACAGCAACTTAGGTTTCCAAAGATTGGGGCACCCCTTTTAAAGACCGTGTGTAGTTTGCACACGTCCGTGTGGGTTTCCCCACTTCCCTGCCCAGGCAAAGCCCTACTCCTCACCCCACCCCCAGATCCTCTCCTCCCTCTGCCTGGACTCTCTGATCCCTACCCTGGCTGTTGAATGAGAGCCGGCAGCTCCCGCCGAGGGTTCAAGTCCCACATTTAACCAATTTAGCCCAGTCGCAGCATATTATGGCTGCAAGACAAGCTGGCTTCATGAGGCTACAGGTTTCCTCAGCGCGTGTTAGCCTCTGGCCGATTTTCTTTCCGGGGTGAAGGGGAGGTGGGGGTGATGGACTGCTCATGTTCCTCCCAACCCCGTTCCCCCGCCCCCCCCCCCCCCCTCAATAATGCAGCCCATAGTTTAAAAGTCAGAGTTATGATTGATTTTAAAATTAACCTTCTTTAGGTATCATTATACTTGGAAGCTTTTTTTAAAAACTAATATTCTTCCAGATCTCGTTGATCATTGCCTCAGTGGTTGCCATTATAGTCTATCGGCTGGCTGTCTTCTTTGAGTTCTCTGTCAAATTGCGCGATAAGATAAATGACCTGGAACCGATCCGAGATTACGTGACTCCACAGATGGCCACTTCCGTCACAGCTTCCATCATAAACTTCTTGTTCATTATGATTTTGAATATACTCTATGAAAGAGTAGCAATATGGATCACCGACTTTGGTAAGTTCAGTTTTTTTTAATAATGTCAGTAAGAGTGAATCAAAACATTTTAGTCTGCAAGACAAATCTTTATTATGGTTAGCAAGGCCGAGGGGGGAGATTTCCGGCCACTCGTGTCCTGCCGCCCCTGAGAGCAAGGACAGAGAATCCCGGACAACGAGAACCTGTCCTGGTCCCTCCACGCTGATGCTGTAGTTAAGAAATCCCACCAACGCTTCCCCTTTTTCAGGAGGCTAAGGAAACTTGGCAATGTCCACACTGACGCCCATCAACTTTTACAGATGCATAGAAACATATAAACTCGGTGCAGCAGTAGGCCATTCGGCCCGTCGAGCCTGCGCCATCATTCAGTATGACCATGGCTGATCATGGACTTTCAGTATCCCATTCCTGCTTTCTCTCCATACGCCTTCAGGAGCCACATCCAATCCCATCCTCAACCCTGTCCATGTTTCCTGCTGCTTTGGAAAAGCAGCCAGCACAATCAAGAACCCTACAGCCCTGGACATCCGATTTGATTTATTATTGTCACATGTATTAGTATACAGTGAAAAGTATTGTTTCTTGTGTGCTGTGCAGACAAAGCATACCATACATAGAGAAGGAAAAGAGAGCGTGCTGAATGTAGTGTTACAGTCCTAGCTAAGATGTAGAGAAAGATCAACTTAATGTCCAGGATGTGTGGAGTCCTTAATTATGTTTTCCGAGGCAGTGGGAAATGTAGACAGAGTCAATGAATGGGAGGCTGGTTTGCCTGATGGACTGGGCTTCGTTGACAACCCTTTGTAGTTTCTTGCAGTTTTAGACAGAGCAGGAGCCATGCCGAGCTGTGATACATCCAGAAAGAATGCTTTCTACGGTGCACTTGTAAAAGTTAGTGAAAATCTTAGTGGACATGCCAAATTTCCTTAGCCTCCTGAGAAAATAGCAGCATTCTCTCTTCTACTGCTCTTTCATCAGGAAAAAGATATAAAATCTGAGAACACATACCAGACGATGCAAGAACAGTCTCTTTCCTGCTGCCATCAGACTTTTGAATAGACCTACCTCGCATTAAATTGATCTTTCCCTACATCTTAGCTAGGACTGTAACACTACATTCAGCACGCTCTCTTTTCCTCCTCTATGTATGGTATGCTTTGGCTGCACAGCGCATAAGAAACAATACTGTATACTAATGCGTGTGTCAGTAATAAATCAAATCAAAGAATTTGGCGCTCGGCCAAACCTCCGTTCGCTGTAGAGAGACCAGAAAATCCTGCTGGCCTGAACGTCTGGAAAATTCCAGCCCAATTGTTTAAAAGTGGCCTAACACTCAATTGCTTAAACTAACCATCAACGTGCCAGCATTCTTGATGTGGATGTGTGGCCATAACTAAGTACGCAGTGTGCCAGTTAAAACACAATGCTCCTGGACCTCATTTGCTTGACATGTTGCATTTCGTGATGTTCAATATGAAGGTGTTTACCTGCAACGCTGAAGATATCATACTATGTCCTGTTGAGTGTTTGCTTGTCTTTGTTAGTTGCACTTTGTCTTTGTACTGGAAAGCTATGACATAGGGTCCCTCATCAAAACTTTTGTGCAGAATGTAGTCAGGCACTCAATCCAGGCTACCCCATTCAGAGGTGGAGATGCTGGCGTTGGACTGGGGTAAACACAGTAAGTCTGACGGCACCAGGTTTAAGTCCAACCGATTTATTTGATAGTAAACTCAAGCTTTCGGGGTTTGCCCCTTCGTCAGGTGAATGGAGAGTTCTAGCCTCAGACAGAGCATATAAAGCACAGACAGTTTACGGATTACTGATTAGAATGCGAGTCTTTACAACTAACCTGCTATTTAAGTCTTAAAGAGGCTGACAATGTGAGTGGAAGGATCATTAAGCACAGGTTAAAGAGACGTGTATTGTCTCCAGACAGTACAGTAAGTGAGGTTTTGCAAACCCAGGCAAGTCATGGGGGTTACATATAGTGCGACATGAGCCCAAGATCCCTGTTGCGACTGTCCTCGTGTGTGTGGAACTTGGCTATCAGTCTCTGCTCAGCAACTCTGCGCTGTTTGTGTTGTCCGTGCTGTTATATGCTCTGTCTGAGGCCAGAACTCTCCGTTCACCTGACAAAGGCACAAACCCCGAAAGCTTGTGAGTTTACTATCAAATAAATCGGTTGGACTTGAACCTGGTGTTGTCTGACTTCTTACTGAGTTTACCCCATTCAGATGCATGTTCAGGGTGTAATTAGAGGATCGAAGGTTGCAATTGGAGGGTCGCTCTCCTGGAAGGTGACAATCAGCTCCACTGATCTTCCAAACCTCTCTTGAACGAAAATATACATTTTTAAAAAATATTATGTATTTCTGATTCCCTCTTTTTTTTTTCACTCAGAGCTACCCAGAACACAGACAGAATATGAAAACAGTTTGACCGTGAAGATGTTTCTCTTCCAATTTGTCAACTATTATTCCTCCTGCTTCTACATTGCTTTCTTTAAAGGCAAGATTGTAGGTTATCCTGGAAAGCCAGTTTACTGGTTGGGACGATTCAGAAATGAGGAGGTAACAAGAATTATCATGCCACAAAAAATTGTTCAGCATTTTACATTATGTATTTGCCACTGGTATTTTAGCATTTAGGTCATGGTAATGTTTATGTTGCTGAAGTAGCAATCCACGGGTAATAATGAGGAGAAAATGAGTTCAAATCCCACCGTATTAGAAGGTTATGATATAGGCCCCTCATCGCACTGGAACTGTTTGAAATCTATGCCAACTATTCATTATTACATTTCTCTCTGCCCTCTCTTCCCCAGATTTCTTTAAAATACATGGTTGCAATCCATCCAAACCAAGGTCTTCATCCTTTTTGAATCATAGAATCCCTGCCATGCAGAAGGAGGCCATTCAGCCAATTGAGTCTGCACTGACCACATTTCCATCCTAGGCATAACCCCATATATTTACCCTGCTAATCCCCTGGGGCCTCCGAACCCTCCGCAACACACAGACACGGTCATCACAAGTGGTTGTTGCTTTGGAAACCAATAATGATTGGTGCTGGTGTAATGTCACACCACGGAGGGCGAAGGAGGAGAAGATCATCATGGGTGGGTGATATGATGTAAAGCCATTTAATTAGATTTAAATTTATTAAATTTCATATCTTTGGGTGTTGGGGGGGATCTCAAGCTGATGCAAAACCATTTAAAGTTGAAATTTATTTATCAGTCACAAGTAAGGCTTACATTAACAGTGCAATTAAGTTACTGTGAATTCTCCATAGTCACCACAATCCAGCGCCTATTTGGTTCATTGCACCTAATCAGCACGTCTTTCAGAATGTGAGAGGAAACCGGAGCACCCGGAGGAAACCCATGTAAACACGGGGAGAATGTGCAGATTCCACACAGACGGAGATCCAAGCCAGGAATCGAACCCAGTTCCCTGGCGCTATGAAGCAGCAGTGCTAACCACTGTGCTACCGTGTCGCCCAATTTTGGCCCCTTCACGAGATTTAGCCATAACAGAATTTGCACCCACGGTGAACAGGCCCATAAATCCCCCTCATTGTATCTCCTGCTAAATAGGCTCATCCCTTAATTTACGTTTAACCATTTTTTAGACTCCTGTAACTCTGTGTATTTTGTTTACCTTCAATGTTCTTTTTGTAGTCTTTTCTCTGCTCTCATTCCCTGTTTTCACATTTTGGCTGCTCGTATTTTTTATGGCTCCCCACCCCACCCCACCTCATCGTTGTATTAGTTTAAAGCTCTTGTCCTCATTCTGTTTCCACTTTTTGCTAGGACACGGGCCCCAGTTCCTTCAGGTGGAGCCCGTCCCATCAATATAGTTTCTTGCTGTCCCAGAACTGTTGCCAGTGTCCCTTGAAAAGGAATCCCTCACTCCAGTACCAGCCCTCTATCCCTGATCTGTCAGCTGCTGTGCCAATTTGCGTTTATCACAGGCGAGAATCCAGAAATTGTTACTCAAGAGGTCCTGCTTTTTACCTGACTTCGAATCTGAATTTTATTTTAGCAGGTTCTCTTTCCCCTCCCTGTTCCTACCAATACTGTTTGTTACAACACAGACCATAACAATAAGTTTACCTCGTTCCTTTCCAAGTTTCTTCAAGCTGCCATGAAATACCCCTTATCCTGGCACAGGATAGGTAATGTACCCTTTGGGATATTTGTTCTTGGCAGCAGCGGCTACATCTATATTTTAGAACTGGGAGTTCTTTATTATGACCACACTTCTATTTTACTTTGCACCCTCGCCACCCCCACCCCAACTTCTCTAGACAGTCTTCTGAGCCACGGTGTTCAAACCTTGCTTTTTTTTTTAATTACCTGGGAGCTAAGGAGGTTACAGTTCCCCTGTTGTTTTCTCTGTGGTAATTACTCAGCTGATGAGAGTTGCCTTGGCAACCAGTCAGCATAAATTGTAGTAATCATTTGAAATTTGGCATTCTTATTTTTGACCTGATGAGTGCAGGATGAAAAGTTTCTGCAACATGTCTCTTTTCAGCAATATTCAAGTTCTGTGCTACCAAGTGATTGTTTATATATATCTTTCAAGATCAATTTTAAAATGCATGTAAACATAAAGAAAGTAGGGTAGGTCTTTTTGTCAGCCACAAAGACTCTAGGATGTATTTTCTCGGATACTTTCATTAAATATTTAATTTTTAAAGCTATTCCTGTAAAGTGCTCAGTAAGGGAAGGAGAGTAACCTTTGTATTGTGAAATTTGCAGTGTGACCCAGGAGGCTGCCTTGTAGAACTATCAACCCAACTGCTGATTATAATGGGAGGAAAAGCAATATGGAACAACATTCAAGAAGTTCTCATTCCGTAAGTTAATGCACTCTTCAGTGCAAATGATTATAAAAATTTACATGGCAACAAAATATTTTCACAACAACAGCATCTTACATTTATGTAGCACCTCTGACATAATAAAGTATCCATTAGACCATTAGATATAGGAGCAGAATTATGTAATTTAGCCCATCGAGTTTGCTCCACCATTTGATCATGGCTGATGTTTCTCAACCCCATTCTCCTTCCTTTTCGCTGTGACTTTTGATCCCCTTATCAATCAAGAACCTATCTATCTCTGTCTTAAATGCACTCAATGATCTGGCTCTGCATCCTTCAGTGGCAATGAGTCCCATAGATTTGCCACCCTCTGGCTGAAAAGATTCCTCCTCATCTCAGTTCGAAAGGGTCGTCCCTTTATTCCAAGGCTGTGCCTTCAGATCCTAGCCTCTCCGACTAACGGAAACATCATCTCCTCATCCGTTCTATCCAGGCCTCTGTGTGTCTCCCTCGTAAAGAGTGGTTCACTCCAGCAGGGTTTACAACAACTCCCCACTAATGAAGAACTGGCGGCCTGATCCCACTGGAATGAATAGAGGCCATGGAGGCCTCCCAGGAGTTCAGGGGTAAGGGGGGGGTGACTGCTTGGCAATGGTATCCTGGCAGTGCCAGTCTGGCCCCCTAGCACTGCCGAAAGGTCAAACAGGCAATGCCCACGGGGCACCTTGGCACTGTTCACCAGGCATCAGGCAGTGCTGAGGGGGGGCAGGGCCTGTTGGGGGCAGAGCCTATTTGGGGGAGGCAATTGGTGGTGGGGGTGGGGGGGAGCAGGGAGGAGGTGCGGTGGGGGCGGTCCCGCTGCCACTCTGTGTAGGGTTCAGTGGGAAGAGGGTCATCAGGGCTGGCCATCCGCGTGGGGGAGGAAAGTGAGTCAGGACTGCTTGGGCAGGGGAGAGAGGAGTGGCCGGGGAGATGGACAGAGTGGGAGGGGTGCTGTCCCAGAGAGGTCTGGCAGGCCAGCGATTGGGAGGTTGGCAGGCCAGCGATGGGGAGGGTCGCAGGGCTGGCCAACTTACGGGAGGCTGGCAGTGCAGTGATACCGCACATGTGCCAATCTCCATTCTGACAGATTGGCTCGTGCGCATTGGCCCATCAGCGCAATGCTGCCAACCTCTCCAGGTCCTATTCCCATAACCCCACATCTTTATTCTGCTAATCCCCCTAACACTAGGAGCAATTTAGCATGGCCATTCAACCTAACCTGCACATCTTTGGACTGTGGGAGGGAACCAGAGCACCTGGAGGAAACACTCGCAGCGAGAATTGGTAGAGAATCCAAAATGGATACTACCATTGGCTCTGCAGCAGTGAATCCACTTCCAACAGTAAGGTGCAGGCATCATGCAATCCATGCATACAATCATTCATACATACCTTCAATGCAGTAACAGTGATCAAAACTTCCAAACTTATGTATAAGTCTAGATAGTAAAGATTTTTGAAAACGGAGTAATGAGAATTAAAACAGATTTTATTTCCTTCAGTGCTGTGAATATTGATTCCTAGGTAGAATGGGGGTGAAAAGTTCTAAGTGCCGAATTCATGTAAAAACTGGAGCAACTCCCGTTGGTTATTTTAGCTGGATTTTCGAAATGAATCTCTCATACTCTGAGCAGTGAGGCACAGTGGTTAGCACTGCTGTCTCACAGTGCCAGCGACCCAGGTTCGATTCCCAGCTTGGGTCACTGCCTGTGTGGTGTTTGCACATTCTCCCCATGTCAGCATGAGTTTCCTCCTACAGTCCAAAGAGGTGCAGGTTAGGTTTACTGGCCATACTAAACTGCCCCTTAGTGTCAGGGGAACTCGCTAGGGTAAATGTATGGGGTTATGGGGATAGGGCCTGGGTGGGATTGTGGTTGGTGCAGACTCGGTGGGCTGAATGGCCTCCTTCTGCACTGTTGGGATTCTATGACCAAAAACAGATTATCTAGTCATTTATTTCATTGCTATCTTGAGACCTTGATTTGTGCAAATATCCATGCGTAACTGAAGGCAAAATAATGGTTGCAGTTCAAAACATAATGTACTATTTGTGAATTGCTGAAGATACGAAAGATTACATATGAAAAGCAAGGTCTTTTTTCAATAATAAGGTTCGTACAAATGATAGCAAATTTGATCATTAAATTGCAGTCTTCAAACTTGGATAATAGGATGGAAAACTGACAGATCTGCAGATCTCTGTCCCATGTCCTTTACCATTTGCACCATATGGAGATATTTGTAATTTTACTATGTGGCTCGTTAGTGGCCGGTAGCATTTTAAAATAAAATGGGACAAATTAATCAGACAAGTCTAAAAGCGGCACGGTGGCACAGTGGTTAGCACTGCTGCCTCACAGCTCCAGGGAGCTGGGATCAGTTCTTGCCTCGGGTCACTATCTGTGTGGAGTTTGCACATTCTCCCCGTGTCTGCGAGTCGCTGGCACTATGAGACAGCAGTGCTAACCACTGTGCAGCCCACGTCGGCTTTGAGCTGAGTGTTGGTCAGGCCTTTTCTTTCAATAATGCTATGATATGTTATACATCCATCTGCATAGAAAGATAACATAATGATTCAACATCTCATCCAAAAGTTGCATCTGCATTGATAAAGCTTTAGCAATAGCTTTCTGGAAATAAGTAGTGATAGCCACAAAATGATGTTCAGTGACCAATTTCGCTACTCTTCAGAGAATTCCAGTACGTTTTTTCGACATGGGCTGGCCATCGGTGCTGATTGTTTGGCTGCCTACACAAATTCAGTAGCTCTAGATTTTCATTCACCTGGATATAAAACATTGTCATGGTATACCTATCACCTATTCTCTGTTTGCAAACAGGTGGTTAAAGAATCTTATTGCTCGCTGTAGAAAAAAGTCAGAAGAGAAGTTGCCCCGATGGGAGCAAGATTATCAGCTACAATCCATGTCAAAGTTGGGCCTGTTTTACGAATACCTGGAAATGGGTACGTTATTATGTGTCTGTTACGTTACTGGAAAGCTTCTTGTTTGATTCAATATCAAATGAAATGTCTCTCCTATTATGTTTGCCTTTTGCCTATAAAACTGGCTTCACCTCTGGAGGGGAGTACCATCAACAACAACAACCTTTTGAGTTTTCCCATGTAATGCTCGTTGGAATAATTAGGGTGTTAGCGTGGATAGAGGATTGGTTGTCAAATAGGAGGCAGAGAGTGGGGGTCAACAGGTGCTATTCGGATTGGCGGATGGTGACTAGTGGAGTGCCCCAGGGGTCGGTGCTGGGGCCTCAGCTTTTTATCATTTATATAGATGATCTGGAGGAGGGAACCGAGTGTAGGGTGTCGAAATTTGCGGATGACACCAAGATTGGGGGAACGGCAAATTGTGCGGAGGGTGTGGAGAGTCTGCAGAAGGATCTAGATAGGCTGGGCGAATGGGCCAGGAAGTGGCAAATGGAATTTAATGTTGGCAAGTGTGAGGTGGTCCACTTTGGTAGGAAGAATGGTAGGAAGGACTATTACTTACGGGGCGAAAAACTGCAGCAGGCGATGGTGCAGAGGGACCTCGGGGTCCTTGTGCATGAGTCGCAAAAACCCAGCTTGCAGGTGCAGCAGGTGGTCAGGAAGGCGAATGGGATGCTGGCCTTCATAGCAAAGGGGATTGAATATAAAAGTAGGGAGGTCATGCTGCAGCTGTATAGGGCATTGGTGAGGCCGCAGCTGGAGTACTGTGTGCAGTTTTGGGCGCCGCACCTGCGCAAAGATATTTTGGCCTTGGAGGGAGTGCAGAGGAGGTTTACTAGGCTGATACCGGAGTTGAGGGGGTTGAGCTATGAGGAGAGGCTGAATAAACTAGGCTTGTACTCGTTGGAGTTTAGAAGAATGAGGGGAGATCTCATTGAGACGTATAAGATGATGAATGGGATGGATAGGATAGAGGTGGAGAGACTCTTCCCGCTCAAAAAAGACAGTAGGACTAGGGGGCACAGCCTCAAGATAAAGGGGGGGCGTTTTAGAACGGAGTTGAGGAGGAACTTCTTCACTCAAAGGGTGGTGAATCTCTGGAATTCTCTACCCGTTGAAGTGGTGGAGGCTGCCTCGCTAAATATTTTCAAGAAGCGGGTTGATGGGTTTTTGATAAGAGAGGGGATTAAGGGTTATGGGGAGAGGGCCGGAAAGTGGAACTGAGCCACGACAGATCAGCCATGATCTTATTGAATGGCGGGGCAGGCTCGAAGGGCCAGATGGCCTACTCCTGCTCCTATTTCTTATGTTCTTATGTTCTATTCAGTAATGCTGTAGAGCTGCTTCACTTACCTTGAGCAGCTTAGATAGGGCCTGCAACCATTTACCTGAGATCAGATACCATGCAAGGGTGAGTAGAAAACTAGATTTAGTAAACACTTTATCATTTCAAAATCTCTATCGATGACATAGAGAGGGACCTGGGCATACAGGTCCACAAATCCCTGACAGTAGCAACACAGGTGGATAAGGTAGTCACGAAGGCATACAACATCTCGCCTTCATCGGCATTGAGTATCAGTGGTTAGCACTGCTGCTTCGCAGTTTCCTCCCACATCTGAAAGCCGTGCTGGTTAGGTGCATTGACCCTAACAGGTACCAGGACTGTGGCAACTTGGGGAATTTCACAGTAATTTCATTGCAGTGTTAATGTAAGCCTTTCTTGTGATTAATCAATGAACTTTAACTTTTTATAAAAGTTGGCAAGTTATTTTACAGCTTTAGTTAGACTACATTTGGAATATTGTGTGCTGTTCTGGTTGCCACACTACCAGGAGGAAATGGACGTTTTGGAGAGGGCACAAAGAAGATTTACAAGGATGTTGACCAATCTGGATGGTTTTGGGTATGAGGAGAGGTTGGATAAACTTGGATTGTTTTCACTGGAAAGACAGAGGCTGAGGGATGACCTGATAGAGATTTACAAAAGTTATGAGAGGTATAAATAGGGTGGATAGTCAGAGGCTTTTTCCCAGGGTGGAAAAGTCAACTACAAGAGGGCACTGATTCAAGGTGAGAAGGGGAAGTTTAGTTTAAGTTATGTATTTATTAGCGTCACAAGTAGCCTTACGTTAATACTGCAATGAAGTTAGTGTGAAAATCCCCTAGTCGTCACATTCCGACGCCTGTTTGGGTACACTGAGGGAGAACTTAACATGGCCAATCCGCCGAACCAGCACGTTTTTTGGGCTGTGGGAGGAAACCGGAGCACCTGGAGGAAACCCACGCAGACATGGGGAGAATGTGCAGTCTCCACACAGACAGTGACCCAAGCTGGGAATCAAATCCATGTTCCTGGTGCTGAGAGGCAGCAGCTTTTACCATTGTACCACTGTGCGCCAGGTTTAGGGGCGACAGGCAGAGAAAGTTTTTCACAGGGAGGGTTCTGGGTACCTGGAACACACTGCCAGCGGAGGTGGTAGAAGCAGGCACATTAGCAACATTCAAGGCATATCTTAATAAGACAGGTGAATGGGAGGCGAACAGAGGGATAAAAACAGTGTATGGGTAATAAGTTAGTGGGCCTAAATAAGGATTAGGAATCAGCACAGGTTTTGTAGCTGAAGGGTCTGTTCCTTTGCTGTATTGTTCTTTGAATTCTATCTAATGGAAAGCAGTTTTGTTAACAATAAATATCTATTGTTCCTTTGCTGTCCTATCATAGCTATCCAAAAGCCTGGGAAAGTTTGGACTTTTGCTTCATTAGGTATTGACTATCATTTAGAAGAATGAGTTCCCTTGTGTGTTTCATTCAGTGATTCAAATGCCCAGATTATTTATTCAGCATCTATGTAGTCTGTTCCATTGGCCCCAGTGATGTGAGAAGATTTTCTGCTTCAACATTGCTGATGCAGAGTAAAAGTGTGTATTGGCAAACTGTGCGCCTTAAGTCAATGATGTTTCATCCATTCATTTCAGTGAATAGAAAAGTACAGATTTTCCACCATGGACTGTTTCATTGCAGCTTTACTATTTCTCTGAAATAGTTTTAACTTCCCTTCAAATGTTTCACCTTAGATCTTTCCAGGTTTAACAAGAGTATGTGACATGGCATGCAGTGAACTTGTTAGCCGAAATCCAGAGCAAATGGGGAGATGGTGGTGTTGTGGTACTGTTACTGGACTAGTAACCTGAGACCCAGGGTAATGCTCTGGGGACCCAGGTTCGAGTCCCCACCTTGGTAGATGGTGAAATTTGAATTCAATAAAAAACATCTGGAACTAATAAGTCTAGTGGCCATGAACTGTCAATTGTTGTAAAAACCCATCTGATTCACTGATGGATCTGCTATTCTTACCTGGTCTGGCCTGTATGTGACTCCAGCTCCCCAGCAATGTGGTTGACTCTTAAACACTCCCCCACTCTACACCTGAGCTATGACTGTAATGCTACATTCTGCCTCTCTCGTTTCCTTCTCAATGAACAGTGTGTTTTGTCTATATAGTGCACAAGAAACAATACTATTCACTGTATGCTAATACACGTGACAATAATAAATCAAATTAAGGATGGGCAATAAATGCTGGCCCAGTCAGTGACGCCCACATCCCATAGTTTTATTTTTAATTCTTTATGATTCATGCTAGTAGAAGAATTGATTTTGCCTTTTGTTCATTTTACAGTTATACAGTTTGGTTTTGCCACCATCTTTGTGGCATCGTTTCCTCTGGCACCTCTGTTGGCACTGATAAATAACATCATTGAAATACGAGTGGATGGCTGGAAAATGACCACTCAGTATCGACGGATTCTGGCAGCCAAGGCACAAGATATTGGAGCCTGGCAGCCGATCTTACATGGAGTGGCTGTATTTGCTGCTGTGACAAATGTGAGTGGAGTCTTTGAATCTTGTAAGACATTAATAACAGCTGAAATGCGTTACAGTAGATTACCTGGTCTAGCCCTGCCTAATGGTTTTACCATACCCAATGTATAAACTACGCACTTCCTCGTTAGTGTTTTTTTTAAAGAATCATTTGTATACTTTATTTCTGCTAAAAGGTCTAGTAATATTACCTGGTGAAATCTTTCCTTGTCTGGTGAAATCTTTCCTTGTCATTGTAATAACTCCTTGGAGGCATAAATCCCATCATCAACTTACTTTATTTACACCATACATCTATACACAGCCAGCTATCCAGTTGCTCCCTGCTGAATGCAAGCTGGGAAACTGACACACCTGCTTTAAATAGGGAGCGTATGGCTCCCTGATTTAACTATCAATTAAGACTCATCAAGTAGTTCTTGTCATGAGCTAAACAAGTAAAACCAACTCAAATTAACTTAGGGACAAATTAAGAGGGGCAGCCCCCCACAAAAGGAAGCGGGGGGGGACAGCCCGAACAGAAACCAAAGTCCAAAGGAAACTTAAAACATTAGATCAAAATGTGGTTGTGAGGGTCTATAATGCACGCCAGCCCCTGCGGTGCCCAGCAGGCGCGGAAGGCACTTCCTCGTTAGCGTAGTGGTTAGTATCCCGCCTGTCATGCAGGAGACTGGGGTTCAATTCCCAATGGGGAGCTGCAGAATTATTGGGGTGGCATGATGGCACAGTGGTTAGCACTGCTGCCTCACAGTGCCAGGCACCTGGGTTCAATTCTGGTTTCAAGTCACTGTCTATACGGAGTTTGCACATTCTCCCTGTGTGTGCGTGGGTTTCCTCCCACACTCCAGAGATATGCAGGCAGGTTGATTGGCAATGCTAAATTGACCATAGTGTCAGGATTAGCAGGATAAGTATGTAGGGTTATGGGAATAGGGCCTGAGTGGGATTGTGGTCAGTGCAGACTCGATGGGCTGAATGGCCTCCTTCTGTACTGTAGGGATTCTATATTGCATGAAGAACTTGAAATAGATTTTTTTTAAAACAGCCTTGTGAAAAGTAGATTGTGTATCAAGTGGTGTGCTAGGAGGCTCTTTGTTGGAGTGTCCAGTTTATCTATTTTGTTTTGTCAGTACAAGAGGAGGGATATAAAAAGAAGGAAGAGCAGTTGGCATGCTTTAAACTTTATTCTTATGGGGATTATTTTTGTTCCATTTTCCTTCATTTGCTTGGCTGACTCCTAAACCACGCAACCTACTCCCAATACTAATTCATTTTTCTTGGGACATGGCCAGTTTTCTCGGTAGGGCTGCATTCTAGCACAGTGTATTTTAAACTAGTGCCAATCGTTTGCAAATTCAGTTCACTTTGATTGTAGTTTTCATAGAATCCCTACAGTGCAGAAGGAGGTTTATTCGGCCCTTTGAGCCTGCACAAACAACAATCCCACCCAGATCCTATCCCTGTAACCTCACAAATTTACCCTACCATTCCGTCTAGGGGCAATTTAGCAAGGCCAATCAATCAAATCTGCACATCTTTGGAGTTTGGGAGAAAACCCACGCAGAAGGGGGAGAACCTGCAAACTCCACACAGACAGTCAGCCAAGGCTGGAGTCGAACCCTGGTCTCTCGCACTGTGAGGCAGCAGTGCTAACCACTGTGTGCCACCGTGTTTCGCTTAAAATTCCATGATCAGTTGCATGGGTTACACCAATTTTGGGTGAAGTGCGTTGAAAAAGTCAGCAAAACCAAGCGGAAACTCTATCCTACCTCATTGTCTGTACAAATATAAAGAAACAAGTAAAGGGCAGAAATGTAGAATTTGTGTTATTCAAAATACTGCCTCAGCAACGTTTATACATGTTCCACAGCATTAACAATGCAAACAGACACTTATTGGCAGTCCCAAATAACTTGCACAGTAACACATACACATTGCATCGTGCAGACTCAAATTACACATAGCTTTCAGTATACAAAGCCCATTTGAAGATATGACTACCTGCAAATAAAAGGACACCTTAAGCATCCTTAATTTACATCTTTCACTTAAAATAACAGAAAGAATAGCTGCCTGCAGAAAAGAAAACAGTTATATTAGGACAGGACTAAAAGTTCAATAAATTAGAATTTACACATCAGTAATGTCTTAAAAGTGCAGTAGTTGGGCTAGCATCAAAAATAGTTTAAAATAATTTAATAGTGCTAGTTTTTAATTCCATACTCATGTGAATTTAAATTCCCTAGCTTCCTTGGTGAGGGTTGAACTCTCTGGATCAATAGTATAGGCCCCTGGAATAATTAATCAGACTGAAGAATTGTGAATGAGTAGACAGTCTAAATAAGGAAGTACAAATTTGAATAAGAAATTTAAAGCCAAGTCCGGTACAGTTTTATGATCTCAGCTGGTGTTAGTACTGAATGAAAAAGTCCCAGCGTGGAATCTTGGCTCAGCGTTTCACTTTTGTTTTAGAAAACATGGAGCAACAAGAGTCACATGACTACCAATCGATTTTTAGTGACAAGAAAAAACTTGTATTAAACATGAAGACATTTAACTACAATACAATACTCCTTCACTCCCATTTATTTTTGCAAATGTTTACTGATTTCAAGGATAACACAGGTTATCTTATGTTATAAATGTTCTCAATAAATACACAGGGCGGAATTTTCCCATCCCACCCGCCACACAAATCATAGCGGGTGGGGTACATACCATGCAAAAGTCCATTGACCTTGGGCAGGATTTTCTGGCTTTGAGGCAAGTGCAGCTGGAAAAACCTGCCCTCAATCCCTGTAAACCAATTAGCTGACTGTGGTCAGACAACACTCCAATCTGAAACCAAGTGGTAGATGATCTCTAATAATGATAATATAAATACAAGCCTTCCCTTTTTTAAGCTCTCTGTGAAATTATGAGTAACTTCGTTTTGCTGGAGTTTCTGATTTTCAAACCATTTGCCGAATGATTTCATTTTTAATATGTTGGAAATTTCTCTTCAAATTTTTCCCAGATGATTGTCACACAAGTGTCTCCAAATTGTGTTCTCAGAAACACATGCTTTAAGACCTTCTTTCAACCAATGCTTTCCATCAGCTATTTTATCAAGAATCCACCTCCAGGTTTTCTGACTATCCTTTCAAACAAGGCTTCCACTCCACTGTTTTAGCAAGGATTCACTTCCAGGTTTTTCAACTCGCCTTTCAAGGATTCATTTGTCTTGAATGCACTTACACAAACTCTGAGATCCAGTGACTGATTACCCCACATTTATTTCACCTATCACTTCACAGTTTGTGGTGAGATATCACAAACCTTAGAACCACTTAAGATACCTTATTGGTTTCTCACTGGATAACTCCTCCTCACTCTATCTGTGGTTTTAATAAACGGTACCCTGTTCTAGTTCCAGTTTCCTCTTTTTTTAATGTTCGTAGTTCCTAGAAACTTTTGTTCATTTCTCTAGTTTCCTTAACTAGCTGTTCTTTAGATCTCTGACTCTTGCTTCCTTGCTCCTTATTCCTTTGTTTAGCTTTCCTTCTAGCAAATCTGTAAGAGATGTTCCCTCTCTCCCTGCGAAGCTCCTTCTAACCTGGCTTCCAGTAATAATAAACTCAAAAGATCTTCTCCCTAAAAATGGCCCTGGTTGCTAAGCAACATCTCATTCTTTCCCCAAATTTGTTTACTTTATTCTCTCTCTCTCTCTCTCTCTCCACAATATACAGTGACATCACTTTCATTAGAAAAGGGAAGAGAATTGTGGCAAAAGCCATCTCGTGTTCAGTATATGACTTACGCATACTCCAGGACAAAGCAATCTTGACACTCCACCCACCTTCTTAAACATTGACACTTGCTACCACTGCACAGTAGCAGCAATGTATATCCTTTTACAAAATGCACTGCAGCAACTTGAGAAGTCTCCTTTGGCACTACGTTTCTAAACCCCCCACCTCTGCCACTTAGAATAAAAAGGGCTGCAGGTGCATTGGAACACTACCACCTACTAGCTCCCCCTCCAAGCCACATACCACCCCAACTTAGAACTATATTGCTGTTCCTTCACAGTCACTGTTTCAAAAACCTGGAACATCCTTTCAAACAACACTGTGGGTGTACCTACACCAGGTGGACAGCAGTGGTTTAAGAAGGTGGCTAACTCCACTGTCCTCTCCAGAACAACTGCGAATGTGTAGCAAATGCTGGCCTTGCCAGTGCCACTCTCATTCTTGGAGTGAATTAAAAAAAAAGTTCTGATGATACGCTTCACTTTTGTTTTCCATATACATTTAACATGTGGAACTTGCTATCACAGGGAGTAATTGAAACAAATAGTACTGGTGTATTTAAGGGGAAATCAGACAGGTGTATGCGGGAGAAGGGAATAAATTATGATAGATTCAGATGAGAGAAGTTGGAGGATGCTGAAATAGAGTAACCCCAACAAGTGGACAGAATGGGCTGCTTGTGTTTGTATCTTGTATACTTAATTAATAAAACTGGAGATTAGATTTCAGATTTGTGACTCTCTCTGAAGTATCTAGAATTAAATGTATGATATGAATAAATTAAGAGAAAAAGATAGACAAGCCATTTATGTTCTCTGGACTGCTTCATTTCCTAGATGATTGTCTATAATGACACTTATCATTTTCCTTTTTTTGTCTACAGGCATTGATCATTGCATTTACATCTGACATGATTCCCAGGCTTGTTTACTACTGGGCACTGTCAGTGCAGCCCTTTGGGGAACATAGCAGCCCAACTATGCAAGGTTACATCAATACCACTCTCTCTGTTTTCAGAATCAGTGATTTCAGTAATCTCAGCATGCCCGTTTACTCCCCTTCCTGGTTTGACCCTGCGACTGATACCACCTGCAGGTTAGTGGCTGTGTTGCTATAAATAACAATATTGGCCCAGAAACGACTTGAGCGCGGCACCTTAGAGTGAACACAATAAAGTCGAGAACTTTCCTCCACCTTCTGATCGTGTTATTTTTGCACTGCAAATGGCTGGAAATGTGAATTGTCCCTCATTCCGTTTAAACATGATAACGGTCATGCTGTGTTCCTGTTTTAAAATTGTAACCACACCCATCCAGAACAATTAATAATCAATCAATCAGCATAACTCAGTAATGGAAACCGGAACATGACCCGATCACTGCTGCTGGAATTCTGGCCCACCGAAATGCCAATAGCCTGAAAGGCCAAAGCCCTCATAGGTGAGGAAGTCTTAGCTGGACAGAATGCAGGGAGATGAAGGGCGGCACGGTGGTTAGCACTGCTGCCTCACAGAGCCAGGGACCCGGGTTCAGTTCCATCCTCAGGTCACTGTCTGTGTGGAGGCGCAGTTTGCACATTCTCCCTGTGTCTGTGTGGGTTTCCTCCAGATGCTCCAGTTTCATCCCACACTCCAATGATGTGCAGGTTAGGTTGACTGGCTGTGTTAAATTGACCCTAGTGTCAGGGGATTAGTAGGGTAAATATTTGGGGTTACGGGAATGGGGCCTGGGTTGGATCGCAGTCGGTGCAGACTCAATGAGCCAGATGGCCTCCTTGTGCTTTGTAGGGATTCCATGGATTCTACAATAAAAGCTTAGTATCCAATCCAGGTAAAATCCAAATCATCCAATTGATGGGGATTAACATTTCTCTGGACACTAGGCAGTGTGCAACACTGGCTTTGAAGGGAAGCCCCAGCATTGCAGGGATCACAGTAAAATCACCACAACTGAAGACCAAACACGTGCGTATGGGTGTTTCGGCAGATTAAGAGTTAATGTGGGACTGAAGGACTCCCGCACCCAGTGTGACATGTGGATAGAAATGGCACCCATGCATAGCAGTACCTTAGAGATGTATACAGTTATGGGTTACCAATTAATGTTGAACCATTCAACCTCCAGATCACTGAGTGAGATACCAACAAAGCTGACAACACAACTGACTCCAGGACCTTCAGATCGGCTTTTAAGAAGATAATCAAGTTGTCAGTTTGTGCTGAGTGGTCATATGCATTAACCAAAACTGAACCAATCATTTTATAATTACAGTGTAAAGCTGAAGAACAATTTCTGCAGATTTACCAGTTTTTATTGTTATTTTTCTAAAAGCATGCATTCTCTGAACACTGAGTGACCGGCTGTATAAAAGCAAAACAAACTGCCAGAAATCCCAGTTACTAGGGAATCCTGGCTGATAAGAGTGCTGGATAATACCGAGTAATTGCATCTCTCCAAACTTTTTATGATCTCTGCCATAAGCACCAAAATATCATTCACCAAAGTTGTAATAAAATGACATCTTATATGAATGAAGCTGTTGTGCTTTCTGAAAAAAAGGAAAATACTCTCAGGAAATTGGTATTGTGCAAAATATTTATTGCCCATCACTAGTTGCTATGGGGATAGTGGTGAAACACTTTTTTGAAGGCTCCCTAAGCCACTTCAGAGGGCAATCAAGTGCCAACCATCTTGATGTGAGATTTGAGTCAGAACAGTTACAACAATCCAACTACTTCTTATTATGAGGAAAGTACATTTTACTTCCATACCTTTGTTGTCCTTTCACAAGATCCATCTGGTAAGGTCCATTGTCTTTACTTTCACGAGCAAATGTACTTTCCACTGCATGTATTTTCAGCTGGAGCAGCTCCGGTGTATATATCAATCACAGTATTGGTAGGCACGGTGGTTAGTACTGCTGCCTCACAGCGCCAGGGATGCAGGTTCAATTCTGGCCTTGGGTGACTCTGTGTGGAGTTTGCACATTCTCTTCCTCTCTGCATGAGTTTCCTCCGGGTGCTCCGGTTTCCTCCCACAGTCCAAAGATGTGTGGGTTAGGTGGATTGGCTATGCTAAATTGCCCCTTAGTGTCCAGGGATGTACAGATTAGGTGGATTAACCATGGTAAATTTCGGGAGTTACGGGGTGGACTGGAGGGTGGGTCTTGGTAAGGTGTTCTTTTGAAGAGTGAGTGCAGATGGCTTTGTTTTGCAATGCAGGTATTCATGTAATAGATTCCCACAGGAATCAGACCCCCAACTGGCCCACTTCAACAAAAAAAAAGTTCAAAATTAATTATTGTAATAATTATTTTAAAAACAATGTAATTGATTAATGTAGGCAATCACTATTTTTGTACTAAGATAGCACACAATTTTTTCTATTAAATTCCCCATACCCAATGATTGCAACTTGTACCAAGACAAGTGCCAACGCGAAGCAGTCATTTTTCATGTTTGAACTTGAATAGTGAATGTCAGTAGCTTATTCAGTCAAGAAAATATTTAACCTACACGCAATAACTAATAAAAACGAAAGTGCATTCAGATCACTAATAAAATTGTAGTGTGATGGGCTGAAAAAGCTTTATTTCGTCCAAAGAATATATGTGTCTGTATACACATCTCTGGTACAGTTATGCATGGGTGGCACGGTGGCATAGTGGTTAGCACTGTTGCTTCACAGCGCATACGCCTTTTTATCACTAGCATTCTCCTGATAGCTTTACGCGATAGACACAAACTATCATCTGTATTTTTTCTGATGAGGTGCTCTTAGTGATGTTGTGGTTTTCGTTTTGTGTTAGGTACCGAGACCTCCGGTATCCTCCTGGCCATCCTCTGCAGTATGAACACAGCCTTTACTTCTGGCATGTCATGGCTGCCAAGCTAGCCTTTATTATTATCATGGAGGTGAGGCATATATTTTGATTCTTTTTGCAAGTGTGATACCTGTGGCTTGATGATTTGCTTTTGCTTCTGTATCAGTAAGTGTCAAAAATAAGAAGAGCCATTCACATGCAGGCAAAAATACTAGGATCTGCCCATCATATAGAAAAAATCTTTGTTCTCTCTAAGGGCAAGACCTCTTGGTAGTATCATGTCCAAGTCTTTGAATTAGCTCTTGAAAACATTATGAGCGCGATTCTCTCAGCCCGCCATGTTGCTTTAGCAGCGCAGTGGGCGGGAGACTCAAGTGGAGGTCGTGTAGCCGGCTTTCCGCTGGGCACCATGGCCTCTATGCATCTCCGGCCGCATGCGATCGGTGCTGAGCTGAATAAATTACTACAGTGAGGATTTGAATATGATTAGTAGTCCCAGGACTGAAGTTTGCAGGCCAGTGCGCAAACCCCCTCCCCCCACAGCCAGGAGTATCTCACTGCAGTGGGGTTTACAACAGTTCCCCACTAATGGGAAGCTGGCAGCCCAACCCCGCTGGAGTGAAGAGGGGCCATGGAGGGTCAGGGGTAAGGAGGGGTGCCCCCTGGGCATTGCCAGCTTGAATAGTACCAGCCTGGCCTCTGGCACTGCCTAATGGCAAAGTGGCAATGACAGGGGCACCTTGACACTGCCCCCATCAGGCCCCTGGGCACGGCCTATAAGGGTGACCCTGTGGGGGAGGAGGGGGAGAGACCAGTCGGAGTGGGGGGACCCGCCGTCACTCTACACTCGAGCTTGGTGACTGAGGGAGGGAGGCCAGCAATCGGGTCTGGAATACAGGCGGTGGGGGGTGGGGGGGGGCTATGTGAATTTGACACTTAGGATTCTTTTGGGAGAATCCAATTTCTTTGACCAATAAATGTTATTTCACATTTGAATTATAATTTTTGAGCTTAATCTATGAAATATTTTTTGGCATCAGTGTGCTGTTAGCTGTTATCTCAAAATGAGTAGTGGAGCATGTCATTATAGCATCAAATATGCATTGAAAATATCATTTGATATATTGTTAACTGTAATTTGAATATAGCAGCATGAAGCATGAGCTTCTGTTAGCGCAGAGGTGAAATCAGACAGTATGGGAAAAGTGCGTGAATGGGATCAGTTAGTCTTTCTCAGTATACCAAGATCACAATCAATTAAATGTAGCAATCACTGCAACTGTGCTGTTTCACATCTTCTTTAAAAATTGCTAATTTAATGTGTTGTTTGAATTTTGTGTGAACAAAATGTGTGTGCTCTTTGTTGAAATACGTTCGATAAGTTTAAATAATTAGCTTTCCAATAAGAATGACAATTAGATTGTAGGCAGATAAGCTGATGCAATATCCTGCAAGTTTGCCAATTTGGGAACATGAAATCCAATTATTTTAATGTTAAAAAGGTAAGTAATTTGTGATTTTAATCATTGGGAGGGAGAATGACAATGGTGACAATTAATATATCATATATCTCCCATTTGTCATAGAGTCATTGAATCCCGACAGTGAAAAAGGAGGCCATTCAGCCCATTGAGTTGGACTGACCACAATCCCACCCAGCCCCTACCCTGTATTTACCCTGCTAGTCTCCCTGAGATTAAGTGGCCAGTCAACCCTAACCCACATAGCTTTGGGCTGTGGGAGGAAACTGGAGCGCCCAGAGGAAACCCAAGCAGATGCGAGGAGTATATACAAACTCCACACAGACAGCTGGGAATTGAACCCGGATCCCTGGCACTGTGAGACAGCAGTGCTAACCACTGTGCTACCATGCCACCCCATGACGAAGATGAGATGAATTTTGTTTTCTCTCAAAAGAGTCATGAATCTTCAGAACAGACTTCCCCAGAGTGTGGTGAAGGCAGGGTCATTTTTATTTTTAAGGTAGAGGTAGTAGGTTCTTGACTAACTAAGGAATCAAAGTTTATCAGTGATGGGCGGGAATATTGAGTTGATGCCACAGATAGGTCAGCTGTGACCTGATTGATAGGCAGAGCAGGCTCAAGGGGCCAAATAGCTGTCTCATGCTCTTCATTTGTTCATATGAAGAACCAGTGGACTACGTGGCTTAGGAATGGACTTGCTTCTAAAACATGCCTCCTTGCTTTGAAATTCTGCACATGGGATCATCAGTTCCTCGATTACTCCAGTGCAACTTTCTTCCCCAAAAAGCTAATCAGGAGCAAGGCGGATTTTCAAAAAATAAACAGGAGAGGGAAACATGGCATTGAAACTGGAGCAAGAGGCAAAAGACTAGACCAGAATAAAGGAATGCAAAAACTCGAAATGGACAGGCAAGGAACAAAACATTATAATAGACTATACAGGGGAAAGAAAGGGATGTGCAAGAATGTGAGAAAGGCAGAAGGAAAAGAGCAACAAAAAAAAACCAGAAGAGATGTAGAGAAATGAAAAATGATAGAGGCAGAAAAGATAAAGGATGTAATGGAGCAAAACCAGAAAATGCTGGAAAATCTTAGCAGATCTGACAGCATCTGTGAGAGAGAATCGAACAAATGTTTCGAGTCTGGGTGACCCTTTGTCAGAGCACTGATGAAGCTCTGTTCTCTCCCCACAGATGCTGTCAGAGTGCTGAGATTTTCCAGTACTTTCTGATCTTGTTTCAGATTCCAGTATTCGCAGTATTTTGCCTTTATCTAAAGACATAATTGAACCTGTCTCTCATTGTATGCATCCTCCAGCTAATGGAAACTGGCCTAATTGAAAAATGGACTCCGTTTTCTCTTACCATCCCCAAATATGTCTGAGTCTTTCTGACACAGTGACACTTTTCTTCCCTCTCTCTGTTCTCTTATCTGCTTTTTTGCTTTCTATTTGTATGTGCCCCATTGAATAAATCCATCTGCATTCCTCTTCTTTTCTACCGTTGGTCAGAGAAAGGGCAGCAGTTTGCCAGGGAGAGCAGCAAGGCGAAGTGGGCTAAGACCTCATGATCACAATCGAAGTGGAGGGAACATTTTTGGGTGGGTGAAGGTCGAGCCTGATTGGGTCAGGGACCACCTGCTTGGAAGGAAAAATGTCAGAAGTAAAATCATTTTTGAAAAAAATTAAAAAGCAGGAATCAAAAAGATAGAGTAAGTAATTGAAAAACAGAAAAAGTAGAGCAGATTAAAAAATGGACAAGTACAGGTTGAAAACAATTAAATTTTAAAATAACTAATTCACAGAGGTTTACAGCATGGAAACAGACCTTTCAACCCAACTTGTCCATGCCACATTTTCTTTAAACCCCTAAGCTAGTCCCAATTGCCCGCATTTGGCCCATATCCCTCTATACCCATCTTACCCACGTAACTGTCTAAACGCTTTTTAAAAGACAAAATTGTACCCGCCTCTACTACTACCTCTGGCACTTGTTCCAGACACTCACCATTCCCTGTGTGAAAAAAATTGCCTCTCTGGATCCTTTTGTATCTCTCCTCTTTCACCTTAAACTTATGCCCTCTAGTTTTAGACTCCCCTATCTTTGGAAAAAGATATTGACTACCTAGCTGATCTATGCCCCTCATTATTTTATAGACCTCTCTAAGATCACCCCTCAGCTTCCTACATTCCAGAGAAAAAAGTCCGAGTCTATCCAGCCTCTCCTTATAACTCAAACCATCAAGTCACAGTGCATCCTAGTAAATCTTTTCTGCGCTTTTTCTAGTTTAATAATATCCTATCTATATTAGGGTGACCAGAACTGTACACAGTTTACCAAGTGTGACCTTACTAATGTCTTGTACAACTTCAACAAGACACCCCAACTCCTGTATTCAATGTTCTGACCAATGAAACCAGGCATGCTGAACGCTTTCTTCACCACCCTGTCCACCTTTGACTCCACTTTCAAGGAGCTATGAACATGTACCCCTAGATCTCTTTATTCTGTAACTCCCCCCAGTGCCTTACCATTAACTGAGAACGTTCTGCCCTGGTTCAATCTACCAGCCTTAACTGCCTTAATTATGATGTGATTTCATGTGCGCCTGTGGCGATATGATTGCAGGATTTATTATGTACCAATCAGCACAGGGGTTAGCACTGCTGCCTCACGATGCCAGGGACCTGGGTTTGATTATTGACATGGTCACTGTCTGTGTGGAGGCTGCACATTTTCTCCATGTCTGCATGCGTTTCCTCTGGGTGCTCTGATTTCCTCCCAGTCTGAAAGGTGTGCTGGTTAGGTGCGTTGGCCGTGCTAAATTCTCCCTCAGTGTACCCGAACAGGCGGCAGAGTGTGGCAAGTAGGGGATTTTCACACTAACCTCATTGCAGTGTTAATGTAAGCCTACTTGTGACATTAATAAATAAACTAAACTAATATGGCAAGTAATTTTCAGTTATGTTATTGGAGAAATGGTCAGAACTTTTAACAGCAGATTTGTTTTACTGTTTTTCAGCACATTGTATTTACAGTGAGTTTCCTTCTGTCCTACTGGATTCCTGACGTGCCAAAACACATTAAAGAGCAGATTAAGCGGGAGACGTATCTGACACAGAAGCTTCTGCATGAATCCCATCTTACAGCATGGCACAACAAAATGGCTGCCGGCACCAAAAATCTATTAAAAAATGCAGAGGGCCTGAAAATGACGGACATGGATGTATAAAAAAAACTGTAATTTTTTAATTTTGTTTTTTTTTACAAAGGATTGGGAGGTTGCTTTAATTATTTGCTTTCCAAGACAAATATTTTTAATGACATTGTACATAAACCTGCAACTGGACGGTCTGATAGTTAGATATTTGACCTATGGATTTTGTAACATTGACACTGTGATGTTGGCTCAAGAGGTAGTCCACACAAGTGGCCATTTGCTCCTATATCTACAGAGGTTTGAGAGATATAGCACTTCAAATATCATAAAATATGAAACTGGATTATTTTAGAATAAAACAATTTGTATTAACAAGAGGTTTATGAACAAAACTGCAGCAACTGAGCATTGCTGCTACTGGATCAACATGTAGTCCATAGCTGGTATGAGGATACCTTTCAGCTATTTTGCATGGCAGGTTTTCTCTCTGCTGATTTTGTAACTAAATACAGTTGCCCAGGAACAGACTAGGATTTCTTAAAGTACCCTGCATGATAGCGGCAGAGTAAGTTTTCAGGGTAAGGGGTGAAGAACAACTGTAGGCTTTAATATATTGAATGAACAGAATATGTTCTCCAGCCTTAACCAAACTTGTCTTTAATCTTCTGCACTGAATCCCAGTCACAAGGTGATGCTCGTACCACTTCTACTCGTAGCTCCTTTCTGCCCCTCCTCCTGTCAGTTTGCCACGGGTTCTCGTATAAATTCAGCTGGAGGAAATCCTTCACCCATGCCTCGCCTGCAATTGACTTCCAGACCTTGAAAAGAAAGAGAGTAGGTGGTGCTTTTCATGACCTCAGGATGTTACAAAATGCTTTGAAGCAAAAGGAACACTTTCTGAAACGTTCTCACTATTGTAATGTAGGAAATGCCACTTACCAGAATGATTGCCCCCTTTAATTCCTGTAGCAACATCTGGCTTCCTGCCATGCAGTGGGCAAACTCCCAGTTGACGCTGAAGGCTCAATATGGTAACAAGGTGGCCATTGGAATTGCAAGTGGGGTCACTGCGCCAAAGATCAGGTGACTGTTTCACCTGCAACTTCCCGTTCTGTTCGTGCACACTCATAAATGGGAACAAGAGTGGGTCAAACCAACCCTCAGGTTTATTCCCTGACAAAATATGATCATGACTAATCTTCTACCTCAATTCCACTTTCCTGCTCTACCTTATATTCCTTGATTCCCTTAGTATCCAAGAATCTATCAGTCTTCGTCTTGAATATACTCGAGGACTGAGGATCCACAGCCTTGTTGGAGTAGATAATTCCAAAGCTTTTCATCCTCTGAGTGCTCCTAACAATACTAACCCATTACTCTGACTCCTAGTTCTGGACTCTTTCATATGTTAGTGTTTCTGATCTATTTGAGTGTGAAAGGGTTAAACCAATCACTGACCGCTACTTATCATGCTGGTGTTTTTCAAATTATACTAAAGCGGAACAATCCAAAGGTATGTGGGTTAGATGCATTGACGATGCTAAATTGCCTTGGTGTCCCAGGATGTGTAGGTTAGTGGGATTAGCGGGGTAAATATATGGGGTTAGGGGGATGGGGCCTGGGTGGAATTGTTGACGGTGCAGACACAATGGGCCGAATGGCCTCCTTAGTGCACTGTAGGGATTCTATTTTAAAACTCCGGAGGGAAATACTATTATGAATTATTTTCATCCTAAGCACTATTTAGAAATGTATACATGTAATTTGTCCCACCATCTTTTCAAAGTGGAAAGTAGCTCCCACGCATGTGATCTTTGTGTCAATTCACGTTCAGTTGGTTCAGCAATGATCAATCTCACCAGTTCTGTCTGTCTTCATCTAGAGGCCCATATGCAGCAAAAGTGTTCAGTTCCGACCTGCTATCTCATTAGTTTTCAGCTGACTTAATAACGTGGGACTGAATTAAAAGTTAGATTGCTCCTTCTGGGTAGACCTTAAGGAAAACTGCATGAAAGTAGTAACATTTTTTGCTTTTTTAACTGCTATTCCAAGCTATGCTCCATGTAAAATTGTTTATGAAAAGCAGAGTCGTAATCACCTATTAATAGCTGTTAAAATTGTCCATAAAAGGCCAATCACAAGAAAATATTAAGATTGGTCGAAGAGAATACAAATAATAAGTTAGTTAGTATCCTCTCTGTCGCGCTTATAGAATCTCTACAGTGCAGAAGGAGGTCATTCAGCCAATATAACCTGCTCTGACAGCAATCCCACCCTGGCCCTATCCCTATAACCCTATGTATTTAGTGTCCCCGATATTAAAGATCAATTTAGCATGGCCAATCAATCTAACCCACACATGTTTGGATTGTGGGAGGCAACTGGAGCACCCAGAGGAAACCCATGGAGACATGGGGAGAACGTACAAACTCCACACAGTCACCTAAGGCCGGAATTGAACTTGGGCCCCTGATGCTGTGTGGCATCAGTTGCCCTCATGTACAAGAATATTTAATTACTGGACAAGTCCACATTTTAAATTAAATGACTTTTAAAACAATAAATCAAGAATCGAGTAGAGATGGATTTCTGAGAGGATCTCTAGTTTCTCTGTCGCAACTTTGACCAAAAAAACTGTGGATAAGCTATGCAGCTTTTTCAGGGTTTTGCACGGTTCATCTGCTGAAAATCCCCTGATTCATCCTGGGAATCTCCATGGAAATTCACCTCCGGTACTTTCTACCCTCAGAAAAGAATTTAACTAACTTTGCAGTACTATATCACCAATACTATGGTGCAATGCTGAATCCAAGCCTTTCAATGGAAAATGAATAAATGGTGTACATCAATAAATGGTGATATAGATGATCAATAAATGCCTTAAATTCAATGTAAAGAACACAGCAGCTCTCTTTTGACATGTAGCTGTGATTGGGCACAAAATAGCAACTGTCAATCATTCATGTCATGCTATCAATATTCGTTAGAATATGATGGGGATTCCACCCAAAACAATGAAAGGTAATTCCAGTAGATATCTGCTCCTCCTTTCATAGGGTTGAATGCTATTCAAGGTAATGGCAGATTCTTAGTAATAACTCTACAAAAAGTCCATTGTATTGCCAACCGTCCTTCAGTAAAGGGCTCAATCAGTTCCATCCATCTCTTGGCACCTCTGATTAATAGAATGTGTAATAAGGTGCAGTCACTACTTTGCACTTAAAAAATATCAAGTAATTATTTGATCTGAAACATTTATCAGATAGTTAAACAATATTTCAGTACGTCTTTCCTGAATGCCAAAGGCTGTACAAATTAATGTGCACAGTATTTGTGCCTTTATAACTTTATATTTTTCAATGTAGTCATCTTTGTAATAATTATTCTCAATTATAAGTATTTTCCATAGAACTGGTAATAACCCATTTCCTTTTTGATCATAACATTGTATGCCTGGACCATTAAGTAACTAACATAGTTAATTATGACAAATTGGTATAGACACAAAGCATGTATCATTCAAATATAGTAGCATAAAAATATTACTGGCTAATTGGGATTTCCTGTTAAACAGCAACAGCATTCTGATATATATTTTTATACTTCAATTCTGCATGCTGTTTTAAAATTTAAAGTGTTTCCTTCCCATTGGAATGATCAATATTTTGCAAAATGCTAATTAAGCAGTTTTAGAATGATGACCAATGTCAACCATTGGTTTGTCAAATGTGTTCCCATTATAATCATGGACCAAGGATAAGTTTTTGGTGGTGATTAACTAAAAGTACACATTTTGATTCTTACTTTTGATTAACTATCAATTTATTGGTTCAATCCAACTTATTTTGAAAAATTATCTTGTTATCATGTCAATTATAATCTTGCGGTTATCACATTGTGAAGTGACCTAATTTTGTATCACCTTGAGGATATCCCTCACTGTCATTAATAATTTTACTGATGCGGTTGACTCCCAACTGCCCTTGGGCAACTAGCGATGGACAGTGAATGCTGGCCAGCCAGCGATGCCCATGTCCCACAAATGAATCTAAAAAGGGGGTCTCTTAGATGTGGGGCTTCCAAGCATTGCAATTTAATTCAGCATTTTCTGCATTTTTGTGGATACATTAAGGGCCATTATTGCATACTTCTCAGCTGGATTGGAGAATTTTGTTGTCAATTGTACCTCCAGGTGACAATTTAGCTATGTAAGAAGGTTTGATGATTGGGCCAAGTTATGCAATTAAGAATAATGGTGAGGCTAAAATAGCTTGTGAATTGGGGAGCACCTTCCAGCAAATGCACATTCATAGATATTTATGTCAAACAAGAAGTTCTGACGAAGATGCCTTTCTTCTCCAGATACTGGCATCTCATCAATAGACTCCCCATAAAATGCATGAAACAACAATTATTACGCTGTATTTAGCTGATATAGTAAGAAGTCTCACGACACTAGGGTAAAGTTTATTTGGAATCACGAGCTTTCCGAGCACTACCCCTTCATCATGTGAGTGATTTCATAAACATATCATTTATAGACAAAAGACTCAACTGCAAGATAATTCAAGCCTGAAGAAACAAAAGTTACATATGTAACTTCCAATCTTGTATCTTGTAATTAAGTCTTTGTCTATATATGCCATGTTTGTGACCACTCACCTGATGAAGGAACAGTGCTCTGAAAGCTTGTGATTTCAAATACACCTGTTGGACTTTAACCTGACATTTTGAGACGACTTACTGTGCCATCCCAGTCCAATGCCAGCTTCTCTACATCTTAACTGATATATACACACTAAAATGCCAATGTTTATCACTTTCAATACTACTAACATTTTAAAGGTGCAACAAGTCTTAATTACTGTCAGACATGCTCTTTGCCAATGACTTTTACTTCTCCATATGTAACTTACATGTCTTCAGATTCAAGTTATCATTGAAATTACCCATCTTAATTTGCCTTTCTGTCTCTTGTTTTACTTAATTTGTTAGTTTTTTACCTTCCTTAAGAAGTAGGCCGTTCAGCCCATCGAGTCTGCTCTGCTATTTAATGAAACCATGACTCTTTCACTTTCTGTGCTTGATTTGACATTGAATTCAGTATTCAGACTGAATTCTGAGTTTTGTTCATTAATGATTCATTCATCCAGTTAAGGAGATGCATGGTTTATTGACCTATTCACAAGTTCCAGATGCTGCAATGAGGGTGCGGCACTCTTGTGATGGTTGGCTGACAGTACAAAAACCAATTAAAAAGAGCGTGGGAAAGTTCAAGTGTAACAAATGGTTGATGCCGTTTATCTGCAAAATTTGATCCAATATATCTTTCAATGGACATTTTTCTTTCATTCCTGTTATAGATTAACCTACATAAAGGCAACTTTAGCATAAGAGTGCATATTCATAATTTGGATTTGGGTCTATTTAAATGAATAAAGAAGGAGATCCAGCCCTATGTGACTAATAACCTTGTTTTATGTTTTCATCGAAATTTATAATATTTTTAACATAAATCCATTTTTAAAAATCTGAGAGATTGAATGTCTTTAAATCTGGAATATCAGAAAAGGAGGAAATTGTCACCTTGGCAAAAATAAAGTTAAACTAATTTTGTAGATCGCAAGATTGGACGACATAACTCATTTTCTTGAAGTTCAGTCATATTACGCACAACCAAGCATTTCTCACTGGACAAAGCAATTAATGGAAAAGAATCTTGACATGTTTAGAGGACATTGGGAAGGAAATACATTTTAATTGGTGAACAATTCTACCACAATATATTGCTTTGCTCTAAGCTCTGATTAGGATGAAGTTAACACTTATAGATCTCTATTTTTGCAAAAATTTTAATTATCTCCATTTTACTTTCAAAGGTCCCATTTATTGTTAAGCAAAATATCACATTTCATACCTACAACTTTGTCAGATGAATGTAGTTTGTTTAACCCAAAATGTTAAGTTGTAAAGACTGGAATTCGCTATGTGGTGAACATATATATGGCTGATGCATGATATTATATCTTGTGAGCATACAAAATGTTTTAATAGGTACTTATTTCTTTGAAAACCTGTAATGAAGTTACAGTATAGATACTTTATTTCTGTTCTGTTCTCTGTGTACTTATGGAACACACTTCAGTCCTTACCAAAGAGCACCAATAATTTGGAATAAAATATATTTGTTTTTAGTTTTGTCTTTTTCTTGCAAGCACTCTATTTTAAAACGTGGTTTTATCTAAATTGTATTGTAACTGTTAATAGGCTAATTGTGATCATCAAGGTTTATTTTGCTGGGAAGACGCTACACAAATATCAAACGTGCCTACCACTCTATCGCCCACCCACACTTTGGCAATTCAGACCACAAGGCTGTGCTGTTGCTTCCAGCTTGCAAGCAAAAGCTGAAACAGAAGAATCCGTCAAAGGAAGTTGTGCATTGTTGGCCTGGGGAATCAGAAGAATCTCCTACACAAGTTCTAAGAGGCAGAAGACTGGTTGGTATTTTAAAAACTCTGCGACCAGCCTGAATGAGTACACCACGACAGTAACTGACTTCATTAGTAATGTATCCCTAAGAAGCAAATCCATGTGTTTCCTAACCGGAAACCATGGATGAACAGGGATATCCACTGCTTGCTGAAGTCCAGGCCTGAGGCTTCAAATCAGGTAACCCCGACCTATACAATAAAGCCAGATATGATTTCAGGAAATCCATCAAAGATGCCAAAAGATGTTACCGGACCAGAGTCCCAGGCGAGTCACACAGACCCCCACTGATTATGGCAAGGTCCGCAAGACTTAACAGGCTACAAGATGAAGGCATGTAAAATTGCTGGCACCAACGCACCCCTCACTGATGAGCTCGAAGCATTCGATGCCGGTTTTGATCAAGAGGTCAGTGAGAGCACGGCCTCCACCCCGGGAGCCTTGAGCAAACCTGTATCCAAGGTCACCATCAAAGACGTCAGAGCAGTCTTCGCAAAGATCAACCCACAGAAAGTGACTGGCCCAGATGGTGTATCCAGAAGTGCACTTGGATCCTGCACTGAACAACTGGTGGGGGTATTCGCAGATATCTTCAACCTCTCTACAATAATCTGAGGTCTCTATCTGCTTCAAGAAGACAACCATCATCCTGGTGCCAAAGAAAAGGCAGGCAGCGTGCCTTAGCAGCTATCATCCGGTGCTCTGACATCCATCGTTAGGAAATGCTTTGAAAGATTAGTCATGGCACAAATCAATTCCACTCTCCCGGACCGCCTGGATCCACTACAGTTCACCTATCATCACAACAGGTCCAGAGCAAACCTCATCTTCCTGGCCCTGCACTCAACCCTCGAACACCTAGATAACAAAGACGCTTGAATAGAATCCTATTTATTGACTACAGCTCAGCCTTCAATACCATTATTCCTACGAAACTCATTTCCAAACTCTGTGGCCTGGGGCTTGGCTCCTCCCTCTGCGACTGGACCCTGAACTAATGAGCCCACAGACTGCAATCATAATATAAGACATAGGAGCAGAATTAGGTCACTCGGCCCATTGAGTCTGCTCTGCCATTCAATCATGGCTGATATATTTCTCATCCCCATTCTCCCGCCTTTTCCCCATAACCCTTGATCCCCTTATTAATCAAGAACCTATCTCTTTTGAAGACACTCAATGACTTGGCCTTCAGAGCCTTCTGATGGAAAATAGTTCGTCAGGTTCACCACTGTCTGCCTGAAGAAATTCCTCCTAATTTCTGTTTTAAAGGGTTGTCTCTTTAGCCTGAGGTTGTGCCCTCGGGTTCTAGTTTTCCCTACTAGTAGAAATATCCTTTCCATGTTGTCCACTCCATCCAGATCTCACAATATCCTGTAAGTTTCAATAAGATCCCCCTTCATCCTTCTAAACTCCAATGAGTACAGAGTCCTCAACCATTCCTCATATGGCAAGCTCTTCATTCCAGGGATCATTCTTGTGAACCTCCTCTGACCCTTTTCAAGGCCAGCACATCCTTCCTTAGATACGGAGCATCACCGTACTCCAAATGGGGTCTGACCAGAACCGTATACAGCCTCAGAAGTACATCCCTGCTCTTGTATTCTAGCCCTCTCGACATGAATGACATTGCATTTGCCTTCCGAACTGCCCACTGAACATGCGCGTGAACCTTGAGAATTTTGAACAATGATTCCCAAGTCCCTTTGTGTTTCTGATTTCCTAAGCATTTTGCCATTTAGAAAATAATCGATGCCTCCATTTCTCCTTCCAAAGTGCATAATCTCACACTTTTCCACATTGTATTCCATCTGCCACTTCTTTGCCCACTCTCCTAACCTGTCCAAGTCCTTCTGCAGCCCTCCTGCTTCCTCAATGCTGCCTGTCCTTCTACATATCTTTGTATCATCTACAAATTTAGCAACAGTGCCTTCAGTTCCTTTCTCCAATCGTTCATGTATATTGTGAAAAGTTGTGGTCCCAGCACTGACCCCTGAGGCACACCACTAGTCACCAGCTGCCACCTTGAACAAAAAACTTTATCTCCACTCCCTGCCTTCTGCCGGTCAGCCAATGGTCTATCCATGCCAGGATCTTACCCTTAACACCATGGTCACTTAACTTATTTAACAGTCTCCTATGCGACACCTTGTCAAATGCCTTCTGTAAATCTCAATAAATCATGTCCATAGTTCTCCTTTAACTTCCTTGTTGCCTCTTCAAAGAACTCTCACAGATTTGTCAGACATGATCTCCTCTTAACAAAGCCATGCTGACTCAGTTCTGTTTTATCATACACTTCCCAGTACTCAGTAAGGATATGCAACAACACCTCCTCCGCAATCATCCTCAACACCAGTGCCCCACATGGCTGTGTCCTCAGCTGCTTACTTATACACCTGTGACTATGTGGCCAAATTCCCTTCCAACTCAATTTTCAAGTTTGCTGATGACATACCGTAGTGGGTCAGATCTCAAACAATGAACCGACAGAGTACAACAAAGAGGTAAGAATCTGGTGAACTGGTGCGATGACAATCTCTTCCTCATTATCAATAAAATGAAGGAGATAGTCATTGACTTCAGGAGGCATAGTGGATAACATGCCCCTGTCTATATCAATGGGGATGAAATAGAAATAGAAATGGTCAAGAGCTACAAATTTTTAGGTGTCCATAACACCTGGTCCCTTTATGCCGACACTATAATTAAGAAAGCCAACCAACGCCTCTACTTTCTCAGAAGACTAAGAAAATTTGGCTCATCTGTGCGACTCTCACCAACCTTTATAGATGCACCATAGAAAGCATTCTTTCTGGTTGTATCACAGCTTGGTATGGCTCCTGCTCTGTCCAAGACTACAAGGGGCCATGAATGTAGCCCAATCCATCACGCAAACCAGCCCCCTATCCATTGACTCTGTCTAGACTTCCCGCTGCCTTGGAAAAGCAGCCAGCATAATTAAGGGCCCTACACACCCTGGACATTCTCTCTTCCACCTCTTCTGTCGGGAAAAAGATACAGAAGTCTGAGGACATGTACCAAGCGACTCAAGAACAGCTTCTTCCCTGCTGCCATCAGACTTTTGAATGGTTCAACTCGCATTAAGTTGAGCTTTTCCTACACCCTAGCTACGACTGTAACACTACAATCTGCACTCTTATCCTTCTCTACGTACTGTATGCCTTGTCTGTACAGTGCGCAAGAAACAATATTTTTCACTGTACTTACTAATACATGTGACAATAATAAATCAAATCAAATACACAGAAAAATCAAGCTGCAGGCAGGAGAGCCCTTTCTCTCTCTGAAGCCTGGAGACTGGGACCTGCCAGAGAGTAGATTTATTTCTCAGAAATTCAGCTGTTTAATGATATATCCATCGCTGGATATTTCTGTATTGGAATCAGAGCTATGTGTCCCTCTGTTTCTGTCCAGAAGGGTTAAAAAGCTGAAAACCTAACATCCGCGGGAGCAAATCTTTTTTTTTGGTGCTAATTGGTTCTGAAGTAGGTTTCTGTCTATGGGGATATTGCTTAAATTGGAACAATAGAGATGGATAGAAGTTAAGAATTATATTTTGTCATGTTTAAGTATTTTAATTGATAAAAATTATGCTTTTTTTGTTATATTCTAACTGTGTTCTTAAATAAAGTTTGTTTTAGTAAAATCTTCCCAGTGGGTCACTGGACTCAATCTTAGAGTGAAATACCCTATGTTCACCCTAATGCCAAAATCAAATGTAAAAGTAATGGTCTAGGTTAACTTCATAACATCCTTTGAAGTTTCTGACCTGGTCCCTAACAGTATTGTGTGGAGGAGAACAATTGCAGTAGCTATTTAGCATGAGTAACAGTCCTGGTGAACAAGTTAGATTTAAAGGCTGTCAAGACCATTTCACTAAGTTTTAAGATTTTAAATTTGCATGAACTCACCACTAATTTTATTGAAATTATTGTGTACTATTGTCTCTTAAACTAATAAATGTCTGAAAAACTGGAGAGATTTTCAATAATTTATTTGTTAAATGTGAAAAACTATTATCTCAAATACAATCTTAATTGATGTATTATAGTTTTCCTGCGTGGGAATCCTATTTAAAGTACCAGCTCAGCCACATTTTCTGTTAGCATCAGACCTTTACTTCCACCCTCTGGTTATAAGAGGTATTGCAGTGCTTTAGCCTCTCCAACAAATGTAGAAGATAATTTCACTGAAGGAAACAGGATTGCTGTGAAAGAATGTCAACAAATAACAAAATAAACAAGAACTTTGGGGATAAGCCAATTTGTTCATTGTATGACCATCAAAGTGACATTCAGGCTGCAAATGCTGGAATGTTAACTGATACAGTAGGGAAGGCGATGGCCTATTGGTATTATTGCTGGACCATTAATCCAGAAAACTCAGTTAATGTTCTGGAGACCCGGGTTCAACTTGCCATGGCAGTTTGTGGAATTTGAATTCAACAAGAAATATCTGGGATTAAGAATCTACTAATAATCATGCAATCATTGTCAATTGTTGGAAAAATCCATCTGCTTCACTGGATGTCCTTTAGGGAAGGAAGTTGTCCTTAACTGGTCTGGCCTACGTGTGATTCCAGAACCACAGCAATGCGGTTGACTCTTAACTGCCCTCCAAGGGCAACCAGGGATAGGTAATAAATGCTGGCCAGCCAATGACACCATATCCCACGAACAAATGAAAAAAAAGGTGGCAAACTCAATTGCATTTGTCACTAGAATGTATTGCAAAGAATGAATTATGAAATGACGGAAGATGCATTTAGCCCATCGAACTGTCAAATTGGATGGAGTTGTGGTTAGCATTGCTGCCTTACAGCACCAGGGATTGGGGTTCAATTCGGGTCTTGGGTAACTGACTGTGTGAAGTTTGCATGTTCTCCCCATGTTTGCGTGGGTTTCGTCTGGGTGCTCCGGATTCGCCCGCAGTCCAAAGATGTGCGGGTTAGGTGACTGGCCATAATAAATTGAATTCGATGGGCTAAATGCATCTTCCGTCATTTCATAATTCATTCTTTGCAATACATTCTAGTGACAAATACAATTGAGCGTCAGGGGAATTAGAAAGGGGAATGTGTGGGGTTACGCGGATAGGACCTGACCTGATTGTTGTCAGTGTGGGCTCGATGGGCTGAATGACCTCCTTCTGCACTGTAGGGATTCTATGAAATGAAATAGGATCAAACGATTGGGTAGATGACCAGAGTAGCTGTGGTCCATTCAGCCCGTCCATTTTTCAAATAATTTCATCGTGGAATTCAAATAAAGAACAAAGAACAAAAACAGGCCCTTCGGCCCAACGAGCCCACGCCGCCATTTTAACACTACCAGTCCCCCCTCCACCCATGACCCTTATCTATTGTTTTATGGCCATCCAGATTGAGGGAAACTAATTTAGGGACAATTTATTCCTGCCAATCAGCCTAATAGCACATCTTTGGGGTGTGGGAGGAAACCGGAGCACCCGGAGAAAACCCATGCAAGCACGGGGAGAGTGCACAAACTCCCACAGACACCGCCCAAATCCATGTGTCTGCACAGCAAACAGCGATAGTCACCGAGCTGTCGTCTTGCCCAGCATCTGGTCCAGTTTAAGCACACACTAATGACATGAAGCTCTAGGCCAATCTCGAACAACCAAGAGCAGCCCAAGTACTACCCATCGCGTGTATGCCCCTCATTGGACAACAAGGCGGACCGACTTAAAACCTGTGAATGAAAAGAGAAAAAACATTATTATCGTACCATATCCATTTACCTTACCAGGGACGCCCCAATGCTAATGACCCTTATTTAAAACAATCTCCTATATCCATCCATCTCCAACCCACTCATGTGCCTGTCTAGGTTACTCTTAAACAGCTCTAGCATGCTTGCCTCCACCACCTTACTTGGCAGAGCATTCCATACCCCCACTACCCTCTGTGTGAAAAACCTCCCTCTAATATCTGTGTAATACCTCTCCCCCCTCACCTTAAGCCCATGGCCCCTCGTACTGTGTGTCTCTATCATAGGAAATAGCTTACCTCTGTTTACTCTATCTATACCCTTCATAATCTTATACACCTCTATTAGATCCCCCCTCAGTCGCCGTCTTTCAAGGAAGAACAGCCCCAATTTGTTCAATCTTTCCTCATACCCCAGTCCTTCCATGCCAGGCAACATCCTGGTAAACCTCCTCTGCACTCTCTCCAGAGTCTCCACGTCCTTCTGGTAGTAAGGCAACCAGAACTGGACACAGTACTCTAAATGCGGCCTAACCAACGTTCTATACAACTGCACCATTAGACTCCAGCTCTTATATTCTATACCCCTTCCTATAAAGGCTAACATACTATAGGCTTTCTTCACAACCTTCTCCACTTGTACTGCCACCTTCAAAGACTTGTGCACTTGCACCCCCAGGTCTCGCTGTGATTCTATACTCCTTATGAGCTTACCCTTTATCATATAACTCCCCCCTACATTATTCCGGCCAAAATGCATCACCTCACATTTATCCAGATTAAACTCCATTTTCCATGAATCTGCCCAATATACCAGCCTATCAATATCCTGTTGTATTGCCAGACACTGCTCCTCACTGCCTGCCAATCCAGCCATCCTGGTGTCATCAGCAAATTTGCTGATCACACCACTTACTCCCTCTTCCAAGTCATTTACATACACTACAAAGAGAAGAGGTCCCAGTACTGAGCCCTGCGGCACACCACTAGTGACAGACCTCCAGCTAGAAAAGGACCCCTCCACTACTACTCTCTGACTCCTCTTTGCAAGCCAGTTCTCAACCCATCTAGATACCTGGCCACGTATCCCATGAGCCTTAATCTTTTCTACCAACCTACCATGAAGGACCTTGTCAAACGCTTTACTGAAATCCATATAGACGGCATCAACGGCTCATCCCTCGTCGACCGTTTTTGTCACATCCTCAAAAAATTCTACCAGATTCGTAAGGCAAGAATTCCCCTTTACAAAGCCATGCTGCGTACCCTTAATCAGATCACAACGCTCTAAGTGCTCATACATCCTCTCCATCAACTTGCCTACCACTGACATCAAACTCACCGGCCTATAGTTACCCGGGTTATACCTCCTACCCTTTTTAAACAACGGTACCACGTTCGCTATCCTCCAGTCCTCTGGGATCTCACCTGTGTCCAAAGAAGAGACAAAGATTTGCATCAGAGGCCCAGCAATTTCATCTCTCACCTCCCTAAGCAGCCTGGGATAAATGCCATCGGGCCCCAGAGATTTATCAGTTTTAATGCTACCTAAAAGCCCTAACACTTCTTCCCTCGTAATGGATAGATCCTTCAATTGGTCTACAGCTCCCTCGATGACCGTACCAGACATCAAGCCCCTCTCCTTCGTGAATACCGACGCAAAATATTCATTCAGGATCTCCCCCATTCCCTCAGACTCTCAGCACAATTCCCCTCGTCTGTCCCTGAGGGGACCGATTTTACCCCAGCCACCTTTTTGCTCCTAACATAGGAGTAAAACGCCTTTGGATTTTCCTTAATCCTACCTGCCAAAGCCATTTCATGCCCCCTTTTTGCCCTCCTAACTCCCCTTTTGAGATCCCTCCTACTCTCTCTGTACTCCTCCAACGCTCTCTCCGTTCCCAGCTGCTTAGACCTGACATATGCCTCTCGTTTCTTCCTAACCAGGTCTTCTATATCTCTATTAATCCAGGGCTCTCTAATCCTACCTTTCCCATCCTTTCTCCTAATCGGCACATGCCTTTCCTGCACCCATTGCAGTTTTCCCTTGAAAGACTCCCACGTGCCTAACGTGGACTTGCCCTCCAGCAGCCTATCCCAGTCTGTATCCCTAAGCTCCTGCCTAATCCGGCCATATCTAGCCTTCCCCCAATTTAGCACCCTCCCCTTAGGACAGCACGTTATTTTCTGCAAGGTCATACCTTTAGTGTTTATATTAAGCTATTTGAACCCTGTCTGAGATTATGCGTGAAATTTTATCAGAATTTGGCAAAGTATCAGTTCTGGTGACAGAACTGGTGTGAATCTCTCCAACTCCACTGGCCAGTTTTTCTCTCCCGATCCTGTCCTGTTAACTCCCAGAATAAAGAGTGGGTTTGGTTTGCGCCATCACTTTGGCAGGGCAGGGACTCTGAGACCCAGTAACCAGTTCCACTGAGATTGTGGCGCTATTTTTAAAGGTTGCCCCCTTCACTGAAACAAAACATAAGAACATAAGAAATAGGAGCAGGAGTAGGCCATCTAGCCCTTCGAGCCTGCCCCGCCATTCAATAAGATCATGGCTGATCTGTCGTGGCTCAGTTCCACTTTCCCGCCCTCTCCTCATAACCCTTAATCCCGTTGCCTATCAAAAACCCATCAACCCGCGTCTTAAATATATTTAGCGAGGCAGCCTCCACCACTTCAACGGGCAGAGAATTCCAGAGATTCATCACCCTTTGAGTGAAGAAGTTCCTCCTCAACTCCGTTCTAAACTGCCCCCCCCCTTATCTTGAGGCTGTGCCCTCTAGTCCTACTGTCCTTTCTGAGCGGGAAGAGTCTCTCCACCTCTATCCTATCCATCCCATTCATCATCTTATATGTCTCAATGAGATCTCCCCTCATTCTTCTAAACTCTAACGAGTACAAGCCTAGTTTATTCAGCCTCTCCTCATAATTCAACCCCCTCAACTCCGGTATCAGCCTAGTAAACCTCCTCTGCACTTCCTCCAAGGCCAAAATATCCTTGCGTAAGTGCGGCGACCAAAACTGCACACAGCACTCGAGCTGCGGCCTCACCAGTGCCCTGTACAGCTGCAGCAAGACCTCCCTACTTTTATATTCAATCCCCCTCGCTATGAAGGCCAGCATCCCATTTGCCTTCCTGACCACCTGCTGCACCTGCAGGCAGGGTTTTTGCGACTCATGCACAAGGACCCCAAGGTCCCTCTGCACCGTTGCATGCTGCAGTTTTTCGCCATGTAAGTAATAATCCTTCCTACCATTATTCCTACCAAAGTGGACAACTTCACACTTGCTAACATTAAATTCCATTTGCCAGTTCCTGGCCCATTCGCCCAGCCTATCTAGATCCTTCTACAGACTTTCCACACCCTCCACGCAATTTGCCGTTCCACCAATCTTGGTGTCATCAGCAAATTTCGACACCATACACTCGGTTCCCTCCTCCAGATCATCTATATAAATGGTAAATAGCTGAGGCCCCAGCACCGATCCCTGGGGCACTCCACTAGTCACCAACCGCCAATCCGAATAGCACCCATTGACCCCCACTCTCTGCCTCCTATTTGACAGCCAATCCCCTATCCACGCTAACACCCTACCCCCAACTCCATGCCCCCTAACCTTCTGTAATAACCTCTTGTGCGGTACCTTATCAAACGCCTTCTGAAAATCAAGAAACACCACATCTACCGGCTCTCCTCTATCCACCGCCCTAGACACATCCTCATAGAACTCCAATAAATTCATCAGACACGATTTCCCCTTAATGAAACCGTGCTGTGTCTGCTCTATCAAACAATTCTCCTCAAGATGCCTCGCTATTTTCTCCTTGATCATGGATTCTAGCATTTTACCTACAACAGACGTTAAACTAACTGGCCTATAATTCCCTGCCTTTTGCCTACTACCCTTCTTAAACAACGGCGTAACATTAGCCATTTTCCAATCTTCCGGCACTTCCCCGGAATCCAGCGAGGTTTGGAAAATAATCATCAAGGCATCCACCATCACCTCCGCCATTTCTTTCAGAACCCTTGGATGCATTCCATCCGGTCCTGGGGACTTGTCCACAATCAGTCCCTCCAGTCTGTCGAGCACTGCCTCTGTAGTAACAATAATGTCATTCAGGCCCTCCACTCCTACCATCTTTCCATCGCTAACACTCGGCAAACTATTTACGTCCTCTTCCATGAAGACTGAAACAAAAAAGTTATTCAAGGCCTCAGCCATTTCCCCAACCCCTACCACTAAATCCCCCCTCTCATCCTCTAAGGGTCCAACGTTCATCCGAGTCAGCCTCTTCCTGTTTATATATTTATAAAAACTCTTACTATCCTTTTTTATATTTAGCGCTAGCCCAGCTTCATAGTTTATCCTACCCTTCTTTAAGGGTAGTTTATCCTACCCTTCTTTAAGGGTAGTTTATCCTACCCTTCTAAAATTAATCTCATCTCCACCACGGAGGTGTCTGTGGAATCTGCAGCACCCCACAGCCCTTCAATCATCCCCGGCATCACTCCACTTGCCCCCACTCCCCCTCTCCTCCCCCCAAACCCTTGCACAATCATTGCTGGCGTTCCCCCAAATCATTTTACGGCCTCACTCGTCCCAAAACCGAAAAATCCCACCCGAGGTCAACAGACCGTTCCATGGTCTGCCCTCACCCGCTCCAATTCCTGTGGTGGGTGGGACGGTAAAACTCCAGCCAATGATTTAGTGATATGATTGCTAGCCTTCTTTTGCCTCCGCCTCCATGCCGTGGCATGACTCAAGTAGAGAGACACTTATTTGACCTAATTGTAAAATTGTGATTTTCATACATATTCAAAATGTGAAGGACACGATGCAAGATTTTTAATAGCCTCAATCTACATACTGTGAAGTTAGCGGGAGTTTTCATAATCTGTTCAACTGTCATTTGCCACAGCTGGGATGCTCCATGTTGTACATTTACTGTGACAAACTCCTGTGGATAACTGGGTAGTAGCAGTTCCGGATGCAATATAAAATACCAAAGCAATAAATCTATTTTTTTCTATCTGTTCCCAGGCTGTGGATAAGACTACCCAACATTTATTGCCTAATTCTAATTGCCCTTCAAAAGCTGATCGTGCACCACCTTCTTGAACCGTTGCAATCCATCTGGTGTGGGTGCAGCCTAAGTGCTGTTAGGAAGGGAGTTCCAGGATTTTGACCTAGCCATAGTGAAAGAACAGCGTTATTGTTCGAAATCAGGGTAGTGTGCAGCTTAAGGAGACTGAATCAGGCACTTAATGCACATTGGCAAACATGATCAGACCATCTCGATATTATCAAATGATAATTCAATCCAAATATATTTGGACAATGTAAGGAAATAATGTTATCAGAAGTGATTAAGAGTCAGATGCAGTGCATTGTATTTACTGGAGGTGGTTTTCCTTTTATATCAAGTCTGTGATCTTAGAGATTAGAGCTAAGTGTTTTCTAAATTAATACAAAACCAAATATTGGCTAATATTCACTCCCCATTTAATACAGCATTGATGACTTTACAACTTTTAGAAAAAGTATTCTAAAATTTTAGTTGGCTGATGTTTGTTTAACTTCGGTTCACTTTTTTAAATGTCTTGCGTGGATTGCAATTCAATCTATTTACCATGAATAGAAAGTTAATGAGATTCTGTAGTACTGTGTACATGACATGATTGTATGTTCAATACAATGCAGCCATAGTACTCCACTGAACTGTATACCTACTCAAGTGAATTATTGTAACACATTCTGTATCATGTGCTCAATTATATATTTAACTTCCATGTAAAGGAAGAAATGCTGTGTAAAGGAAAATTAATGACACTTACTGAATTCCAGTCAGAAGATAATCTTGTTTTTATACTTTTGGAGAGAGATGGTTTGAATGTAGTGGATGACCTCAACACCAATATACAGATGGATGGATGGATTTTTAGACATTAATTTTGGTGTGCTTGGGCAGGCTAATCTTTCACTTCTGGAATGTAAAATGTAGCAATGAAATCCTCTTGTTGCTGGTTCTGAAATTCGGAAGTGAAATTATTTAATCTAGTTTTGTTTTCACAAGGTTGCAAAAGAGGCTCTAATTCAGTGCAAGTTAAACCTTGCCCAAAAATCGACGAGCATAGACAATATGGAAAATGGATATGATCCGTCATGAGATGAGGCCCTAAATGCCCCCTCAGTGGATAAGAACAAAGAACAACACAGCACAAGAAACAGGCCCTTTGGCCCTACAAGCCCACGCCGCCCATTTTAACACATAGGATGTAAAAGATCCCACGGCATTAGTTGAAGTAAGGGCAGTTCCCCTCGTGCCTTGGCTTATATCAATATCACCAAGGAAAAACAGACTATCTGATCAACATCTCATTCCTGTTCAGCTGTCACACTGTTCTCCATTACGACAATCATTACACAGCCACAGTAATTGTCTGTAAAGTAATGATGTGGACTTGCCGGCATTGGGCTGGGATGGGCACAGTAAAAAGATTCACAACACCAAGTTAAAGTCCAACAGGTTATTTGGTAGCACGAGCTTGCAGAGTGCTGCTCCTTCACCAGGTGACGCTGGAGATTCTGGAACTCAGTCTGGCTACCCTGGCTTCCTATGAAGTGTCCCCAGGGTCTACGGGCACCCCAAGGGAGGAGGAAGAGCTAGAGCCCATGCAGGGGCATTCCACCAAGGAAACTCCAGACGTCCCGAGAACTTACAATTCCTCCATTCCTCACACCGGGGCATGTTGGGGCCAGCTGGATGAACAGGTGGCACCAAAACATCAGCGCCGGGGCCCTCCAGGTCTCAGCCCCCCCTGTCCACGTCCACCACCGCACCCCCCCCCCCTCCCCCCCCCAGGGAACGGCCACCAAGGGCATCACAGGCAATGGGGCACGGATCATAGCTGGGCGCTTCCACCTCTGATGTGCATCCTTGGGGAGCACCTAGATGAAGCAGTAGGCCTCACGAGATTAGAAAGTTGTAGGTTCATTAAGAGGGCATGGGTGAAGGTCACCAGTAGTCAATCTTTTTGACCAACCAAATCAAATAAACTGAAGGACAAATAAAAAGAGGCAGCCTCCAAAAAGAAGGTAACTGCGTGAAACAAAAGATAAAACAGGAAGGAATGTGTTAAAAGGGGTCAATAATATACCCCAGTCCCTGCGGTGCCCAACAAGCACGAAAGGCCCCAACAGTACCCTCAGACACCGCATACTCCCCCTCCAGGAACACTCAGCCATGAATGAAACCATGGTAGAGGGGAAGACAGTCAGGGCGGAAGGCCCCCTCGCTCATTGCCTGGACCTATTGATAGCTTGTTTGGCTAGGCCCAGGAGTCCTTCACCTTCCCTGCCCCTGTCCGCATTGGGTAGGGTCACCGGAAATCAGGGTTAAGTTTTGGTCAATGTTAAGAGCAGAATTAAAAATTATTTGCACCTCACAGCTGTGACTAATCTATCTCTGAATCTCCCCCGACAGAGCTGAGTGTACCCCAATCCCACACATCGAGGTGCAGACTGCTGCGCTGCTCGATACCAGCCTCTCGACCAAAGGTCATAGACTGCCTGCACTACTTTCCCCATCATCCTCTGGACCCTTAGTTAAACAGCACCCCTTGGCACCACCTCTCCCACCATCCCTGGACTCCTGGCATCACTTCTCCCGCCTCCACGTGAGCTCCCGACCCTTGACCACATGCTTGTATTCCCAAGGGATTGGGTTGAGAGAGGGTGGGGAAGGATGGGGGTGGGCTGAGAGAGGATGGGGCAGGGTAGAGGGTGGGCTGAGAGAGGATGGGGAAGGGGAAGGGTCATGTGAGTTGAGTAGCGAGCTTTGGGTTGTGGGGGTGGGATGGCGACTGCAATGGATCCTGGGTGGAACAGTGTTGGGAGCAGTCCCCACATATTACCTGTGAGGTGAAGCGGGCTGCAATCAGGGCCTCCCTTGCTGCCCTGCCCTGCTGGGCACCTGCCACTGTCACCTGCCCTCCATCCTCCAGCTCCAGTTGTCCACGTCTGCCTGGTGCCGATCTTCGTCCTCCTTTTCCTCCTCCTCCTTCAGCTGGTCTCCCTGCTGCCGCACTATGTTGTGCAAGATGCAGTACACAATGATATTGTGTGAGGGCTGCATAGGGTCATATCGGAGGGCACCCCTAGTGCGGTCCAGGCAGTGGAATCACATCTGTAACAGGCCTATGCAACACTCTTCTACAGACCGGGTGGCAGCACTTTGTGGCCTCATTGTAGCAGGCCTCCACTTTGGTCTCAGGTCTCCGTACTGGCATCATCAGCCATGACTGCAGCAGCCCTTGTCCTTCACGAGCCATGCCAGCACCCTGGGCTTGTCTTCAAAGAGCCTAGGATGTCCAACTGCCTCAGCACATAGCCGCCATGGACACTCCCTGGGTGGCTTGCACAGACCTACATAATGTTCATCCAATGGTCACATATGATCTGTACATTCATGGAGTGGAACACCTTTCTGTTTATAAATGGTTGCCCCACACCTCGTGGTGACTGCAGAATGATGTGTGTCCCATCCGTTATCCCCTGGACGTGGCGGCGAAGCCTGTAGCCCAGGCCTCCCGCTGACCATGTCTAACATCAAAATGGATGTATTGGTTTGCCCAGGCGTACAAGAAATCTGTCACCTGAACAACACATCTGTGGACTGAGACTAAGGGATCCCACAAAGGTTGTCACTGGGTCCTGAAATGACCCTGTTATATAGAAATTAAATGCCACCATCACCTTAGCTTCTACTGATAGCGGGTGGCTGCCTCTCCCCTCAGGTGCTGGGTGTGCGAACACAGTGCAGGACTGTGATCTTAGGTAGACAGAGCCAACAATGGCACATAACCCCCGACATCCCCTCGAATGATGTTCTGGTCTAGTGCCGCCTAGGCCTCCGCATCCTCCTTCTCCTGGCCACCCTTACGGGAGACTGCTCTCCCACCTCATGGCCATCACTGGCTGCCCCCTGCCCTCCTTCCTGAGGGCTGGCCACTGGCTGCTCCTGGAGTGACCTACCTACACCCTCCACCTCCTAAGCCATCTCCTCCTCCTCCTAAGCCGCCACCATAATGGCCAACTCTAAATCAATGAGACCAAGATCCATTCTGCACGGAGTGGGTTAGAGAGAAAGAGAGAATGATAGATACATGTTATTGCTTGCAACTACCCCAGCAGACCTCCCCCTCTCCTGCCAATCCCTCACTGGGACCAGTACCACCACTTGTGGATGCTGGCAACACATCACAATCTGTGGTGCCGTGCATCACCTGATTAGGTTGCCTGCCACTGGCATCGTGAACACTGCAGGCAGGAGTTGGTGTGCGGGCAAGACCATTGCGCTCCCTTGAGCCATTAACATCAGTGCAACTACTGCATTCCCTTCCAGGCCTGTGCAGGAGCAGGAACAGACTCCTTTTTATCACAAGATAGGATCCCATTCACTGCAGAGTACATGCAGTATGAGTGTCTATGTTCACCAGGACACTCCTGCTTGGAGCACCAGCTACATGAACTGATGAGCCCTCAAGCAGCACGTGGTGCACTTCCCCTTCTTCCCTAAAACCCCAGCACTCAGTCCAGTCCTTCACCACACCCCACAGAACAATGGAACAGCCCAGCGGCTGCAGACGGCAGCCTGACCAGCACTCAGTAAATGCCTCCCAACTCACCCCACAGAGACTACATGGGACATCCCTGGGCCTGGCAACAGTGCTTCCAGCTCACCAAGAGCCTTCTCACAGCAAGTGGAAATTTTCCAGACCCTGCCTCCTAACTCCCCTGCACTCTGGGAGCTGCAGCTCCATAAAACTTACTTCCTGTTCAATGCCAGACCCTGACTTTTATACAGTAGTTGTAATCCCTGCTAGCGTGACGCTACACCGGGTGGTGGTGGGGGTGGGGGGGGGGGGGGTGGTTTGGCAGGGAGGGAAGGGATGGGGGGTGGTTGGGGGAGGGGGGATTGGGGGGGGTTGGGGGAAGGGGGTATTGGGGGGGGTTAGGCGGGAGCATGGGGCAGAAATTTAGTCGCGCACCCACTGATTAGATGACAGGTATGTAAACATATGCTAATGTCTGTTATGCTGATATTCAGTGTGGATCTGTCAGCACCAAAATACCTAGGCTGGGAGAAGCGCAGAGGCCCAGACGCCCAGCACGAATCACGCGAACTGGCCTCTGCTTGAGTCTCCCAGCCCCCTGGGCTAAAAAACAATATTACGTATTGAATAGGGAGCCTCAAAGCTAACAACAGAAGAGTTGGTATGACTAGTTGAAATCCATCAGGAGGTACTCAGCCAGAAAAATAGAAAAAGGCATTATGATTGTGTATTCCCTGGTTTCAGCCAGACTCCCTGCTATTAACCATATCCTGAAAGGAGATATGTGCAACCAGGATGACCTACGAACGTTTTAGCACCACGTTCCCAACAAACATGCTGCATGCAAAGACAGAGGCGGCATCCATCAGGCCGCACTCCAGACAAGTAATGGGAGGCACTCGACAGGGTGCAGAGAAGGTTCACCAGGCTGATTCTGGAGATGAGGGGGTTAGCTTATGAGGAGAGATTGAGTAGACTGGGCCCGTACTCATTGGAGTTTAGAAGGCTGAGGGGAGATCTTATAGAGACATATAAGATAATGAAGGGGCTAGACAGGGTAGAAGCAGAGAGATTATTTCCACTTAGAATGGAAACAAGAGCTAGAGGGCACAGCCTCAAAATAAGGGGGAGTCAATTTAGAACAGAGTTGAAGAGGAACTTCTTCTCCCAGAGGGTAGTGAATCTTTGGAATTCTCTGCCCATTGAAGCAGCGGAGGCTACCTCGTTAAACGTGTTTAAGTCACAGATATAGATTTTTGACCAATAAAGGAATTAAGGATTATGGGGAGCAGGTGAGTAACTGGAACTGAACCACTATCAGATCAGCCATGATCTTATTGAATGGCGGGGCAGGCTTGAGGGGCTAGATGGCCTACTCCTGCACCTATTTCTTATGTTCTTATGTTATGACCTGGCCTAACTCATTGGATGCTACCATTGGTGAAAGCCAGAGAACATTCCAGAAAGGGGTGAGGGGGGAGAAGTATAAAGTCATTTTCAAGACAAAGTCCAGCAAAGATTCAACAACCTACTGGGATGATATAGGAGGGTGTGCGGGATCCACCCTCATGTCAACAGGACCTTGAGTTCATCTGTTGATGTGAGCTCGGAGAAGTGAATCCAACATTGCAATCGATTTCACCAGACTGATTAATATCTATTTCTCAGGCAATTAACCTAGTCTGGGGAAAAGATAACTTAATTTATTTTGTAAGAATGGTTTCTTCAACCAGTGTTTTTAATGACACTATCACAGTCCTTTGTCTGTCTCATTAAGTAAACATGGGTAAACATGTTTTGAGTGATAAATTGATTGAAGCGTCTGTATAAAGTATTTCACAGACAATAGCATATATTCTGTGCATTTTAGGAAATGAGAAGTGATCTAATTGTAATATAAAATTTGTAGGGCCAGGAAGCAGAGGCAGTTTTAAGTGATCTATGTTTGTGTTGTTGGGTATTAGAACTAAAGTTATTATTTGTGAGTTTTTTTAGTATTTCTGTGTAAGCAAGGATTAACGTCAAAGATTCATGTCAAAGAAAGGTGTTTGCATGTATGGGGGTTTTGGTTTTATTTTAAACTGTGTCTGCATTGTGATTTGAGTTTACAACATGGAAAGCAAACAGCTTAGAGAGAGACTGGGCTGTTGCACAGCACAGGAAGAAGTCTCACAACAGCAGGTTATTGTCCAACTGGTTTATTTAGTAGCACAAGCCACAAGCTTTCGGAATGCTGCTCCTTCATCAGGTGAGTGGGAGTTGTGTTCACCAACAGGGCATATAAAGACACAAGCTCAATTTACAAGATAATGGTTGGAATGTGAGTCTTTACAGGTAATCAATTCTTAAAAGTACAGACAATGTGAGTGGAGAGAGGGTTAAGCACAGGTTAAAGAGATGTGTATTGTCTCCAGCCAGGACAGTTAGTGAGATTTTGCAAGCCCAAACAAGTCGTAGGGGTTACACATCTGTTGCACAGCATCCAGAGGCCACCTTAAATTTAGAAAGACCTTCTCGGTTTAATTTTAATTGGACTCAAGGCAGTAAGAGCTTTGAGTTAGAGAGGAATCAGCTCTCACAATTTGCTCAAAGCAGGGCAATGAAGTAATGGCAAGAAAACAAGTTCCAGAAACTAAAGAACAGCAGTCCTAGAAATCAGGGAATGAAGATTGAAGTCAGAGAGACAAAATAAAACTGGAATTCAAACAAGGTACTGTTCATTCGAATTCAAGTAAAAGGCAGAGAAAATGCTCTGAGTTAAAAAGACAGCTGCAACAACCAGATTTAAAGTGAGGAACCAGATATGAGGTGACATCTTAATACATTTTGTGAAGCAATATTATTATATTCGCATGGCCTGGTACTTGGGAAATTGTGTGGAAGTCTGATTGCATCTGGCAATTCAAGAGAGAGGAATACTGAAAGGAGAGTTGGAAATCCTGGAAGTAGATCCTTGCTGAAAACAGCTGAAGGATGCATTGTTTGGAAGAAGATTCTGCGATGTATCTTAAGACTGGAGTTTGGGAAACACTCACTTGGAAGCCAGAGCCCAATGAGACCAGTTGGCTCACAATGTAATAATGATTTGGTTTAATATTGTCACACGTATTGGGATATGATGAAAAGTATTTTCTTGTGCACTATGCAGACAAAACATACTGTTCATAGAGTACATAGGGGAAAAGGAAAGAAGATGTAGTATATAATGTTGCAGTTACAGATAGGGTGAAGAGGAAGATCAGCTTAATATATGGTGGGTCCATTCAAAAGTCTGATAGCTGCAGGGAAGTAGCTGTTCTTGAGTCAATTGATATGTGATCTCAGACTTTTGTATCTTTTTCCCAACGGAAAGAGGAAGAGAGCATGTCTGGGATGTGAGAACCTTGATTACACTGTCTGCTTTTCCCAGGGAGCAGGAAACGTAGATGAAGTCAATGAAGTGGAGGCTGGTTTGTGTGATGGACTGGACTATGTTCATAAACCTTTGTAGTTTCTTGTGGTCTTGTCAGAGCAGAAGCCATATTAAGCTGTGATACGCCCAGAAAGGATGCTTTTTATAGTGTATCTGTAAAAATTGGTGAGAGCAATAGCAGATATGTCAAATTTCCTTAGCCTCCTGAGAAAATAGAGGCATTGGTGGGCTTTTTTATCTATGGTGTTGGCGTGGAGAGACCGGAACAGATTGTTGGTGATCTGAACTCCTAGGAACTCCAAGCTTTCTATCAATTCCACTTCATCACCGTTGATCGCCTGGGGAGATTTGAGGAGAACTCCAACAAGGTTCAGGGTGGCATCTGCCACTTGGTTTCAGAGTGGGATGTGTTTGACCACAGTTAACATATTCATTTACAAGGACTGTGTATTTCCTGTGTATTTACTATGAACATTATAGCATGTGATATATTTTGTAACCTGTTTGGGGGGGGGGGGGGGGGGTGCGGGGAGGTGAAAGAATATCATATTGTCAAACTTTTCATTTTTAATAAATAGTTTTCTGTTCATAAATTGGCAGCCCTATGACTCTGTTCCTCCACATTTTCTAAAATCAATTATGGTCTTCTGAGCCAGGATTCCATTCTGGGACCTGTCCTGTAGTAACATCAACTGAGATTGTAACAAATATGGGCGCTTATGTGGGACTCAAAACAGGGAGGAAGTGTTGTTGGATGCTGGGTAGTAATAATTCATTGGCATATTTTCAAAAGTGGAAAGCAAGTTGCTGGATGCTGAATAGTAACAGGATTTATTGTTAAAAGGTGGGATCTGTGAATCTTTAAAGAATACATGGAGGTCCTGAAGTATTGGACATAAGAATTGGAGTTGATGTGAGGTATATTGTCCAAAATAGCATTGAAAATTGCCAGGACTTTTCTAAAGATGTAAGATTTAACTCTGGCTGCTTTACAGAAATTAATCAATAGTCAGTTAACTTAATTGCCAGATAGGATTGCTTGCACGTGCAGAGGAAGCTGGTACAGCTAAGCGTTTAAAACAAGGAATGCCAGAGAGACCAAGTTCCTCAAAAGGTAAGGCAATTAAATTGGCAAAAAATCAATTACAGATGAAGCAATTAGAAAGGGGAAGAGAGGAAAAAGAGAACTTTTCAAAGTGAAATGGAAAAAAACTTGATTTGGAAGTAAAAGTAAGATTTTCCAGACCAGGCGTTGGGATAACAAGTTGAAAGAGGCGGGAGTTCCGCAGTTGAAAGTCGATGCTTCCCCCAAGAGGCGAATGGCGAGCTCCTGGGTGCTGTTGCTCTCCGGCAGGCAAAGCCGGTAACCGCGAGCCTGGGCGGAATCTAGAACCGCCTGCGGGGCAGGCGGACAGCACGCCGGATTCCAGCGTGACAGCCGCCGTCTCCTCCATCACCCAGAGGCCAGCCCCGGCCGCTCTCAGGTAATGTCCCCGGATATCCGCCAAGTCGGTGTGCGCTTCCTCTCCCTCACAGAGCAAGGCTGTGGAGGGGCAAGGCGAGCCGCCCGCCCGGCGAGCCGCGCAAGCGAAGCAGTGCCCGGCGCTGGCGGGCAGCGGCACCAACTCTCTCGCCCTGCCGGCAAAGACCCTCCTGCATCCCGGCCATCCCCCCCCGCCCCCGTACGAGCGGTTGCGGCCATTCGCACTGAAATGGGGGGAACCTTGGAGCCAGCAGCCTGAGAACTGAGGAGGGGGACAAAGTTCAGATTTGGAAGTCACAGCAACAATATTACAAATTAACAAATAAGTTTGAGAAAGCATTAATTATTAATAACTGAAAATGTATACGTCTAACCCAATATTCCCTTGTCAGTGCTTTGCGCCAACTGGAGTTGTACTCTCTAGAATTTAGGTGGTTGTGGGGTGATTTGATCAAAGTTTTCAAGACAGTAAGGGAACTCCTCCTTCATGTACCACAGCCTATCAGGGTATTGGCCACCATGGATTTCCAGTCTGTTGGATTGGTGCGTGATTGTGTTTGGCAAAGTATTGCTTCCGTTTGCCATTGCCTTCTCTAGTAAAGATTCCAACATAGAATCCTTCACTGCAGAAGGAGGCCATTCGGCCCATCAACTCTGCACTGACCTCAATCCCACCCAGGTCCTTTCCTCATAACCCCATGTTTAGCGGAGCTAGTCCCCCCAATGGACAATTTACCATGGCCTATCCACCTAATCAGCACATCTTTGGACTGTGGGAGAAAACTGGAGCACCCAGAGGAAACCCACCCAGAGACGGGGAGAATGTGCAAATTCTGCACAGACAGTGACCCAAGCCGGGAATCGAATCAGAGAGGCCAGTGAATCTGGCTCCAAACAAACAAAAACCTTTGCAAGTTATAATCTTCCATAGTGGTGCTAACGGCCAAAGCATTAGCTGTCCTAAGACAACAGTTTCAACATCGAAAGCAGCAATTAGTTAACCCAACACCAATATCTCCAAAAAGGAGAGGTGGTGGCATAGTGGCATTGTCACTGGACTAGTAATCCAGAGACCCAGAATGATGCACTGGAAAATCTGGAATGACGAGTCTAATGGTGATCATGCAACAATTGTCGACTGCTGTAAAAACCCATCTGATTTAGGGAAAGAAATCTGCTATCCTGATCTGCTCTGGCCTACATGTGACTCCAGATCCACAGCAGTGTGGTTGACCTTCAGGGATGGACAGTAAATGCTGAACCAGTCAGCGATGCTCACTCCCATGAAGAAATAAATAAAACTAAAGAAATTTGACAAGACAGAGTACAGGAAAGAGAGATTCTATCAAGTCAATGGCAATAATCCCTCCTTAATGTCAACAAGATGAAAGAGATCGTCATTGACTTCAGGAAGCATAGTGAAGGACATACCCCTGTCTACATCAATGGGGACAAAGTAGAAATGGTTGAGAGTTACAAGTTTTTAGGTGTCCAGGTCACCAACAACCTGTCCTGGTATTCCATGCTGATGCTATAGTTAAGAAAGCCCACCAACTTCTCTACTTTCTCAGAAGACCAAGGGAATTTGGCATGTCAGCTATGACTCTCTCCAACTTTTACAGATGCACCATAGAAAGCATTCTTTCTGGTTGTATCACAGTTTGGAATGGCTCCTGGTCAGTAAGACAGCAAAAAAACTGCAAAGGGTTGTGAACAAAGAGTCCATCACTCAAACCAGCCTCCCACTCATTGACACTGTTTACACTTCCCAGTGCCTCAGGAAAGCAACCAGCATAATTAAGGACTCCATGCATCCCAGACATACTCACTTCCACCTTCTTCTGTCGGGGAAAAAGATAGCAAAATTTTGAGGACACGTATCAAGTGACTCAAGAACAGCTTTTTCCCTGGTGCCATCAGACTTTTGAAGTTTTTAGTTTTTTAAGTTTATTTATTATTGTCACAAGTAGGTTTACATCAACACGGCAATAAAGTTACTGTGAAAAATCCCCTAGTCGCCACACTCTGGCATGTGTTTGGGTACACTGAGGGACGATTTAGCATGCAGTGCACATCTTTTGGAGGAAACACATGCAGACACAGGAAGAACGTACAAATTCCACACAGTGACCCAACCCAGGAATTGAACCTGGGTCCTTGGCACTGTGAAGCAGCAAGGCTAGCCACTGTGCTACTGTGGCCCTATCTCACATTAAATTGATCTTTCTCTACACCCTAACTATGACTGTAACAGTACATTCTGCATGCTGTCCTTTCCTTCTCAATGTATGGTATATTTTGTCTAGATGGTGCACAAGAAACAATACTTTTAACTATACTAAAACAAGTGACAATACATCAAGTCTTGACTCCCATTAAACCTCAATATTCCAGCTTTAGTGTGTTCCTGGTTAATTTCCAAAGTGAACATCAAACCGGCCAACAGCTGGAACGTTGGAACTTGTACCTCCCGACTGACTCATTCTATTGCCTTCTTTGTCGTGCCAGCCTCACTGCGGACAGACAAGGGCATTCTACAGTCAACTAATCTGTCCACACAAGAAACATTCCAATTGACTTATGATTCTGGTCTCTGGGCACATGCAAAACAGATACGAGTGTAAAAGGGATGAACATTACAAAGTCCCTTTTGTGTGCATGTCTGTGTAAAAGTTAACCAACCATTTTGTTTTCATCTTATTTTGAGTTTGCTGTGCAAGTTATTAATAGAAGATTGGAACATTTCCTAATTTAAAGGTTGGGGGAAATACATCACCAGTTATAAAGGGGAAATCAGAAAAAAAATACCTTTCTGTTTCTGAAAGGATAGAGAGTGAAGATATTAGGGCTATTTAAATTGACTCTCCACTCCTGTCTGTGACATCCTTCTTAAACAAGGAGACAAAAACTGTACACTGTGTTCCAGGTGTGGTTTTATCAACACCCTGTACAACTAGCAAAGCACCCTTACTTTTATATTCCATTTCCCTTGCAATAAACAACTATATTCAATTTATTTTACTAAACACTTGTACCTACATACCAACTGACCTGGAAACGTACTTGCTTTTATTCCTGCCTGACATTATTTGTCTGTATTCTTCCATGTTGTACCAAAATGCCCTAGATTAAGGGAAGTTTTCATTAGATCGGAAGATAGCAAATGTAACTCCTTTATTCAAAAGGGGAGGGAGACAGAAAGCAACAAACTATAGATCAGTGAGTCTAAAATCTCTTATCGTGAAAATGTTAGAAGCCATTATTAAAGTCAATTAGGGAGAATCAACATTGCTTCGTGAAATGAAAATCATGTTTAACCAATTTATTGGAGTTCTTTTGAAGGATCATGTGCTGTGGATAAAGTAAAGTTTGTTTGTTTATTTATTAAATAATTAAATTTATTTATTTAGTCACAAGTGAGGCTTACATTAATACTGCAATGAAGTCACTGTGAAATTCCCGTAGTCGCCACAGTACAGTCCGGCGCCTATTTGGGTCAATGCACTTAACCAGCACATCTTTCAGAATATGGGAGGAAACCCGCGCAGACACAGAGAGAACATGCAAACTCTACACAGACAGTGATTCAAACAGGGAATCAAACCTGGGTCCCTGGCACTGTGAAGCAGTAGTGCCAACCACTGTGCCACCCCTTATAAATGGGGACTAGTGGATATACTGTACTTAGATTTTCAGAAGGCATTTGATAAGGTGCTACGTCAACAACTATTGTGTAAAATAAAGCATCATGGTGTAGGGGGTTACATTGGCATGGATTGAAGATTGGCTAGCTAACAGGCTGTCCTACCGCATGAATCACAAAAGGCTGATATGCGGGTACATCAGTTAACTTGGAAAGCTGATAGAATGTTATTTTATAGTGAGGGGAATTGATTACAAAAATAGGGAGGTTTTGCTTCAGTTGTACAATACATTGATGAGACCACATCTGGAGTATTGTGTACATTATTGCCTCCTTATTTAAGGAAAGACGTAAATGAGTTATGAAGCAGTTCACAGAAGATTTATTAGATTAATACTAGGAAATGGGTGGGTTACCTTATGAGGAAAGGTTGGAGAGGTTACATTTGCATCCACTAGATTTTAGAAGTATAAGAGGTGACTTAATCAAAACTTATAAGACCCTGAGGGGTATTGACAGGATGGATGTTGGAGAATCCAGAACTAGTGGTCGCTGTTTTAAAAAGTATGAGTTACTCATTTAAGACAGCTGAGGAGATTTATTTTCTTGGAGGGTTGTGAGTCTCTGAACTCTTCTTCAAAAGGCAGTGGAAACAGTCTTTGAATATGTTTAAGGCAGAGTTAAATAGATTCTTGATTAACAAGGAGATGATAGGTTATTGGGGGTAGGCAAGAATGTGGGGTTGAAGTTCCAAACAGTTCAGCCATGATTTTGTTGAATGGTGGATCAGGCTCAGCACTTGCTCTGAATTTGTATGTTACTGTGTCTGTGCTGGCTGTTCATATGTCTCACTGGCTGTAAGGGCAAAGAACTTTGTTCTTATTTCCTAGTGAACATATTTCTCCTTGACTCTATAGATCACAGTTTAAAACAATTTATCTCCTGTTCAGGTTCTTTATTAATTCTCTAAGAAACAAGATTGAATGATGCTAAATTCTTGCTCAAATTGTCAGGCATGTAGCAGGCTGGATGGGATCAGTGGGTAAAAGAAAAGAGAATACCTCAAACTGAAAATTCTCTGGCACACAGAATTACTGCAAATCAGAATTGACACTGTGGAAGTGGCAGTCACATAACCTTTTGGATAGGAAAGTGGCATCAGTTTTTAAGTTCATCTTCCATATTTCCATTTCATATTACAGTCAGTTATCTTGCCTTGACCATTAGGTCATAGACCACTACTACAGGTATTGTAGGATCTCAGTGTTGGTCATGGCTCCCAGAAACTGCCATCATAATGTTGATCATACCTACTGGGGCTCTGTGGGATCACAACGTGGGGCTAATTCACCTAAAGTACACAACGAAATTTCTATGTCTTTCAGCTGTAATTAAGAGAGTGAACTTGTTAATCTCTTCTTTCCGGGATCATTAATGATGAAGGTAGGCAGGAAGAGGCATTATTTTGTGATTTTATTCATCCAAGTCTGATACATGATGAACATCATGTGATGGTGAAACACACAAGTGCTAATGTGCATCGAATAACTCTACTAGTAGGAGGTGGTATAGAGTGTATCATGCTTTCTCAGAATCAACAACAACTTGTATTTATATAGTGCCTTTAACATAATAATGACGAGTGCCTTAAAAGAGGAAGGTGTGGAAGAGAAGGAAATGAGGATGGAAATTCCAGAATGAAATTAGAGTGGAAATTAAAATCAGCAATGCGCAAAACACAGAAACTGCACAGCATTGACATCTCAGTGTTGTAGACTTTCAGGAGTCAGCAGCAATAGGGAGGGACCAGGCCAGAGACGGATTTGAAAACAAGGATGAAAATTTTAAAACCAAGGTGTCGCTTGACCAGGAGCCTGGGTGATAGCTAGTAAGGAATAAATTTACATTTAATGTGTAACTGTAAAGTTTATTTATTAGTCACAAGTAGACTTACAGTAACACTGCAATGAAGTTCCTGTGAAAATCTAGTTTCCACACTCCGGCACCTATTCGGGTACACTGAGGGAGAATTTAGCATAGCCAATTCACCTAAACTGCACATCTTTGGACTGTGGGAGGAAACCAGAGCGCCCGGAGGAAATCACGCAGACACAGGGAGAACGTGCAAACTCCACGTAGACAGTGACCCAAGCTGGGAATTGAACTTGGATCCCTGGCGCTGTGATTCAGCAGTGCTGACCACTGTGCCACACCATCAACCGTAGCTGGAGTCTTAGTGCATCCTCTTTCACTAAATTATGTGGTATTTGTAAGCTTTTCATGCCCCCTTGTCTAGACCAAGCTTCCCTACCCTTGGTCTTCCATCTGTGTTCCATTGGTCACCTCTTTCATCCACCCTCTTGGCCCTCTGCCTACCACCATGAGCCACCACCCCCCTCCCTACAGTTCTTGTTCCACTTGCTGCTTGTCTTTGTTCTTACCCTGCACTCCTCCACCCCCAGTTGAACTTCAGACCTTTGTTGCAGTGGTTGCATGAGTCCCACAACATAGTACTGTCCTGATAGACACTGAAAGGTGGCAGAACATGCTGAAAGAGTAGTTAGCAAAGCATATTGCACATATGGCTTCATAGATAGAGGCATTGAGTACAAAAGGAAGTCACATTGAATCTTTATAATGCTGTGGTCACTGCATGTTAGAAAAGATGTTTGGGTCCTTGAGATGGTGCAGAAAAGATTTACCATAATGGTTCCAGGAATGAAGAATTTTTTTACTACAAGGTTAGTTTGGAGAAGCTGTGATTGACCTCTGTGGAGCAAATAAAATCACAGGGAAATTTGATAAGATTTACGAGAATGTGATAAGGTAGTCAAAGAGAAGTTGTTCCCAGTGGTGGATGGTGCAAGGGTTAGAGGACACAAGTGTAAGGCCTGGAGATACAGTTGGGATTTCAGGAAGAATTTGTTACACAGCAAGCTGCAATGATCTGGAACTTGTTGCTTCAGAGGATGCTGAAGATAATGGAAGATTTCTAAAGGAAACTGGATAAGCACTTCCAGGAAATAAACTTGCAGGATTCCAAAGATAACATGGAGGAATAAGACTGATTGGATTGTACAGAAAACAGGCAAAGACTGGATCGGCCACTTGGCCTCCTTCTTGACTCAATGGCATGAAGAATCCAACTCCATCTTCCCAATCCATAATTCTGCCACACCCTCCAATTCAGACCCCATCTTTCCAATCCATAATTCTTCCCCACTCACCCTCCGATCTGCCTCCCTGCAGACACATTGCCCACTCATGCTTTCCCTATACATCCCTTTCTCACCTAATCAGTTCATAGGCCCTTCATGGTGGCTCGCCTGTAGACAGAAACCTCCCCAGTCCTTGTTATCCCTACAGACTTCACCCCCCCCCCCCCCCCCCCCCCCCCACCGATGGTATCCTCAAGACGCCTCTGCCCACTCATCCTCTCCCTATGGACCTCTCCTTACCTATCCTGATCCTTCCCCTACTCGTGCTCTAACTATCCATTCCTTTTCCAGGCCTCCCTGTTCCACAAGAGTTTCTAAAGAAAAAGACACATGAGCCATTGGGAGAGGATTGCTTGCGGGGGAAACACTAATCTATTATGTGGGGTGTGTGGGTGGGGAGGGGGTGCAGAAGTCAGTTTGACTACTGTCAGGGTTTGAGGCTGCCAATCACAGATTCTTCTCCAACTTACAGATCAAGACTTTGGATAAGAAGCTCAGAACTGCAGGCGCTGAGCGAGGGCGATAGGAACTCTGAAGCTGGAAGCCCATGTTCTGGTACAGCCCAATGGCTGGCTCCTGGGCGTTGGTGGTCTCAAGCAGGCAGAGCCGGTAACCATGGCCCTTGGCGAAATCCAGAACCTCCTGCGTCAGCCTCCTCCCCAGTCCATGGCAGTGGAAACACTGATGGACAAAAAGTCGCAAGAGCTGGCAGGATGACGGTGCGCCACGCTTGACTCCCACTGTGGCTACCACTCGCCCGGCTGCCTCCTCTGCCACCCAGAAACCGGCCCCGGGCACTCTCAGGTAGTGCCCTTCGATATCTGCCATGTCGCTCTTCATCCTCTCCCTCAGGTAGCCGGCATAGACCTGCCTGCAGGCCAAGTAGACCAGGGTCAGGAAGGCTAGGCTGGTCAAATAGTACACACTAGCGACACAGTGGCTGCATAAATGGTGCCGGTGCTGGCCAGCAGCAGGCACACATTGGATGGTGAGAGCATGGCCCATTGGAAGGCCACCATCACCAACTCCATTATCCCGCTGGCAACGATTCTTTTGGCATCCCAATAATCCTCTGGTCGGTACGGGCGGATGGCGAAACCTGGTGTACCGCCTAGCCAGCTCGGCTGCTTGTCACCAAATGTCCTAAGCTTGGCCATTTCCACTGAAATTGGGATCTGTTTGGAAGTGCAGCCTAAGAAATGAAGTTGGGCAGTGTTCAGGCAACAGCAGTAGGGTCAGAAGTCCAGGGAATAAGGTTACAAATTAACAAAGAAGACTCACAACATATTAATTATCAACAGTTGAAAATAAGGACATCCTTCATTCTACATTTGGCCAATGCTCCTCTAGACAAGAAGTTACGTGTTTCTGGCATTAGATGCTAAATGTGAAAACATGCTTCATTCCAAGATTCTAGCTGTGAAGGCTTATTCTCCCAATGAGCAAGAAAATTCCAGTTAATTATTGAATATATGAATTTTTACTTGAGATATAATGTAAAAAGACATTTTTATATTCATCACTTGAAGTTTATTTTGTACTATCAGCACACCTTCTCCTGCCCTGCTCCTTTGCTTCCAGATCCATGCCTTTGTAATATAAAATTATCATGGACATGGAAATACTGCAGTGACTACTCCTTTGTTAAATGCAATTGTTATCTTGTTGTGATTGCATTTATTATTTTTTAAAAAAAGCATAGCAAAGGGAAGCAATTTCCATTAATGCATTCTAGTCCCCATGTGACTTGAACTGAGGTGATATTTTTCTTTTTTCCTTTATCTGTTATTATTAATAAGTAAATATGGTGTTTGTTTGAATGCACAGTTCATACATGTTGGGGGCAAAATTAGCTGTTCAGCTGCTTGCAAGCTTAGTTCCCTTTAAACAACCAGACAAAGAATTTCAGAGTTCCAAAGTTGGTCTTTATTACACGCTATAGCTAGGGTGTATATGCCAGCTAGTGGCACAGCCAAGTGCACCAAATACAGCATCACACAGGCAAATATGTTTCTAGATTTGATTACAAGTAATTAGCATATACCAGAGATATACATTTGCATAGAAGTTACTTATATCCACTCACAACTATGATTAGGTTTACATCATGCATGATGTACAAATACAACTCATCACTTACAAAGTGTGCTCAAACTGCTTGATTATAAAACTCAATCAGTGTAAAGGCTTGTACATGCTTTCTAACTGATATATCACTGGCTACAATTTGTTCTTAACATAATAATTTCTGTCTGACTTGTGGATATCAATTATCTTCCCTGTCCAAGGCCCTGGTGCTTAATGAGTTCTCTTAAGCTAAGGAGAGTTGATTGGCAAACAAACTCTTATGTTCAAACTTTGATAGTATTGCCTGTGATATCTTTAGACCATTTCTTTAGACTGGCTTGCCTGCAGAAGGCAGAGAGTGGTTGTGGATGGGACTTTTTCTGCATGGAGGTTGGTCACCAGTGGAGCGCCCCCGGGATCTGTTCTAGGACCCTTGCTGTTTGTCATTTTCATAAATGACCTGGATGAGGAAGTGGAGGGATGGGTTAGCAAGTTCGCAGATGATACGAAGGTTGGTGGTGTTGTGGATGGTCTGGAGGGATGTCAGAAGTTGCAGCGGGACATAGATAGGATGCAAGACTGGGCGGAGAAGTGGCAGATGGACTTCAAAGTAGATAAATGTGTAGTGGTCCATTTTGGCAGGACCAATGGGAAGAAGGAATACAATATCAAGGGTAGGAGTCTTAGCTGTGTTGAAGAGCAGAGGGATCTTGGGGTCCGGGTCCATAGGACTCTTAAATCAGCCTCGCAGGTGGAGAATGTGGTCAAGAAGGCGTATGGTGTACTGGCCTTCATTAATCGAGGGATTGAGTTTAGGAGTCGGGAAGTAATGCTGCAACTTTATAGAACCCTTGTCAGACCCCACTTGGAGTACTGTGCGCAGTTCTGGTCACCTCACTATAGGAAGGACGTAGAAGCTATTGAAAGGGTGCAGAGGAGATTTACAAGGATGTTGCCTGGATTGGGAGGCATGCCTTATGAAGATAGGTTGAGGGAGCTGGGACTCTTCTCCCTGGAGAGACGAAGGTTGAGAGGTGACCTGATAGAGGTTTATAAGATGTTGAGAGGAATGGATAGGGTGGATTCTCAGAGGCTATTTCCCAGGGCTGAAATGGTCGCTACGAGAGGACACAGATTTAAGGTGCAGGGAAGCAAGTACGGAGGAGATGTTAGGGGTAAGTTTTTCACTCAGAGGGTGGTGAGTGAATGGAATCGGCTGCCGTCGGTGGTGGTGGAGGTGAACTTGCTGGGGTCTTTTAAAAGACTTCTGGATGAGTATATGGGATCTAATGGGATTGGGGGTTATAGATAGGTTTATTACTTAGGAGGTATAGAAGTGATCGGCGCAATTAGTGGGCCGAAAGGCCTGTTTGTGCTGTAGAGTTCTATGTTCTATTTGGTTGTCAGAACAAATGGTAGAGCAATCCCACATTGTTTCTGCAATCGCTGAGATTTAACTAACAGCTCACAGTTTATGTCATTGAGTCCCTGATCACAGTCTGCAGCTTGTATGATATTCAGATAAACTGAATTCTTTAGCCCTTTCAGTTCAGCATAATCAATAATATGACCATTATTGTGACAATATGTGCCTTTAAGAATTATACTTAAGTATCTTGTGCAGTTTTTTTTGAACAGGTAGTTTTAAGTATCAATGCTGTTTTGTCTGTACATGACAGTCCCTGTTGTTACTGCAACATCATAATTGATCTTAATTACTACAATATTTGTTTTAATCTAGACTGTTGCTATTTTAGTGTTTTCCCAGAGTTTTCAGAGTGGAGTTTGATTAGGTTGATTGACAAGTAAGGTCAGGTGACAGGGTGAAGCTCGGCTTAAACAGAGAAATCAAGTTCAGTTGCTGTTTTGGGAACTGTGAAGAGCAATAATAGCTCAGTTTCCTTCTGGAGATTGGAGACTGGGACCTGCAGAAAATGGGTCTTTTCTCTGGAAACCACGTATGGAAGTCAGAAGGCAGGTGTCTTTCCGTATCTGTTCTGAGGGTTAAAAAGCTGGAAATGTAGCAACCATAAGGGTGCTAATTGGTTCTGAAGTAGGGTTTATGTCTATGGGGATATTGCTTAAATTGGAACAGTAGAGACGGATAGCTGTTGAGAATTATACTTTGTCATGTTCAAGTATTTTATTTAGTAAAAGTTAAACTAATTCTTTTTGTCATAAAATCTGTGTTCTTAAATAAAGTTTGTTTTGATAAAAGCTTCCTAGTGGATCAATTGTATCATACCTTGAGTGAAACACTTTATGCTCATCCTCATGTCAAAAATCAGAAATAAAGTTGTGGTCTAGCCTAACTTCATAATATACCTTGGAGTTTTTGATCTGGTCCCTAACCCTATCCCCCTTCAATACACAATGGTGATAATCTTATTACTGTGAAATAGTGGAAGCTGCCTGTTGAAACATGAGTAACCCTTCATCTGACTTTCCCCACAGGCATTGATAGGAGATTCACACTGTTGAACGAATCACATTATAGTCTGATTTGTACATAATATAGGAAGAAGTATCAAAATGTGATTATTTTGAATTAAAATGAGCAGATTTTTGTTCAAAATTAACTTTATGATAATTAAAGAATAAACATGATATGCTACAGACAATGCAAATACAGGTTTGGATATTAACAGGTTTTGCTCCAAAAACCCTGGATGATGAATGCTATAAGTGTTAGGTATCAATTCGTTCACACTGCACGTGGTTCTAGTGTTAAACTGAGTTGCCACAACCTGTGTCTAAACCCAGACAACTTTTTCTTTATAGAATAACATTGTACACATACATTTGTTCATGTGTTTTCAAGGGAACATGAGAGCTCCTTTTCTATTGTGTAACAATTTGAATTTTTTTGCTAAACGTTAACAAGGTTCAAGGCTTTGTCGGCAACAATGTAATTAATTTCCAACATATTCCAATACTCTCAAAAATAAATTAAGATTCAAGTTTTTTTTTCAAATGCAGAGACTGACAAAGGCTTCTGAACCTTTTGTGAAAATAGTGTGCCCAACCACTGACTTGCCCAGCAAATCACGGTGCTAACAATCAGCAAGGACATTGCAGGAATGTTATTTAAAGGGCTCACCTTCTCTACCCTCCTAGTCAGGGTTTGTAGGCTTTCTTTGGGCAATGTTGTGCATTTTGACATCTGGGAACAACTTTGAGACAGTGCTGGATTGCTTTGTAAATAATTTATTTCATTCAGCGGTGGTCTAGATCGATCTTGAAGGCAGAGTAACGATGAGCATTTGACATTTGAACTTGAATTGAAGATGGACGGGTTTGGGGTGGAGCGGGGAGGAATTCAGTGGCACTATTCAGTGGTTAGCACTATTACCTCACAGTGTTAGGGGCCTGGGTTCGACTCCCACCTTGGGTCACTGTCTGTGCGGAGTCTGCACGTTTTCCCCATGTCTGTGTGGGTTTCCTCTGACTGCTCCAGTTTCTTCCCACAATCCGAAAGACATACTGACTAGGTGCATTGGTTGTGCTAAATTCTCCCTCAGTGTACCCGAACAGAGTGTGGCAACTAGGGGATTTTCACAGTAACTTCATTGCAGTGTTAATATAAGCCTACATGTGACACACACAAATAAACTAAAAAAAACTTTAAGGCAGCATTGCTCATAGAGGAAAGGATTGTCCTTTTTCCTCCGAGTTGTGGGAAACAAAGCATGCTAATGCTTGTATGGTTAAAATAGATTTGATTGATTATTTGACCAGTTGTGCACATGTGAATTTCTATTATTCTGATTTGAAGGAGCAAAAATGGGAGCTTAAACTACTGGCGTGATTGGTGTACGAAACTGATTATTCTGTTGGGAACATAGTTCCTTTATCTGTACCTTCTTTTAACATGGCATTTGCTAAGCATGATGCCAGATGTTTTGACAATCTACAGAGTGGAATGTGAAGTCCACCATCATTAATTACTTCCTGCAGGAAAATGGGATTAGTAAGCCTTTAGTGGTAAATATTGTTGGTGCAGACTCAATGGACCAAAGATCCTTTTCTGCACTGTATGACTGTAGAGAAGATCCAAGATTGTTAAATCTGGCAGTGACTGATATCCTTGAGCCCCACGTCTCCACGGTTTCAGTCAGTCTTTGTCAGCATAACTGTTCACAGCTTTGTCCTTTTAAATGCCTTGGGTATGTCTGTGAAATGGCCAGTTTCTCAGTGGTATTGAATGTTTTTAAAAATTCTTGGCTGTTGGAAAGGTCTTTGTTCATCAGTTTAATTCTATCATATGTTGCACAGAATCGAGCATGGAGGCCTGTGTAGTTATTTACTTCCTCCTTATTTGGCAGCCCTATTGCTGGTTGAGTGTGTGACATTGCAAGTGCTCTTGCTGGCTAACAAAAACTGATTCTGCCTTATCTTGGGAAGAAACTAGAGACTAAAATATTGCTCAGACATATGCTAAGGACGCCCCAGGAGTGAATACTGAAGGTGGACACCAACTAGGAAATCTAAAGGGGGCAAACCAGGGAAGGTTGAGGAATAACAGTGTCAATTGGAGATCTAGTTCAATATTAAGTTTATTTTGATATTTGGTTTTCAATGTAACAAGCCCTGAAAATCTAGTTTCTTGAAGATAGGTTGTAGGAAAAGGCATCAGAAACTTTATTGTCTTGTTAAGCAGTTCTGCATTTCTGAAGCAACTTTAAGCCAAAAGTTAGTCAGGCAGTTCTGGGAAAAATCCAGCTTTATAGCACTGTCACAGGACAGTTCCACAAGACTGTCTTTGCTTTCTTGAAGTCAGGCTTGTGAGGATGTCATCTTCAAGGACCGCAAAGGGATTTTGTATCCTGTTGAACTTTGTGTCAGGAACAGGGAAGTACTCACATAGCTGTAATTTCAAACTTTACAGGTGCTCTCTGATATCATGTTTCACACTGTTCGAAGCTGCATTTCTATCATGGCCAAAAATCTGACAAATTGAGGGTGGTACAGTGGTTGGCTCCAATGCGGTGCTCTGCTTTCCTCTTGTACTCCAAAAATGTACAGGTTAGGTTGATTGGCCATGCTAAATTGACTCTTAGTGTTAGCAGAGTAAGTATATGAGGTTGCAGGGATAAGGCCTGGGTGGGATTATTGTTGGTCTGGGCTTGATGGACCGAATGGCCTCCTTCTGCACTGTGGGGATTCTATGATTTGCAAATGAGCCATAATTTGACTTGTCAAGTTGTTTGGCCCCCATCTCCATTTTCTTTGCTTCTATTTTGTCCTGAACATGAAAAACTATCACTGATTCTGCAATAAAATCATTGTTTAAGGTTATCTGCAGATTAGGAATCACTGTTTGACTGTACAGGGTTGATAATTCTGCACAGATTGATCCTCAACTCTGTTGGGTCCTTTCATCACCATCTGCAAGCTCTGAACAATGACGAGGCAGTGGCCAGATTCAGTTTCTGTTGGAAGTGGAATTTGTTGACCAAAGCTCTTGGGAATTGTGACTGTCAGTGCTTGATCTGCTTTCAGCACATTCTCTTTTGACCTTTCAGAGATTCCCATTTAATCTGTGCAGCTAATAAATGGAGCAAAGAATCCATGTTGGGTGGTTCGTCATGAGTATTTACTTGAGGAGACTTGCTCTATCTGAAAGTTGGAAACAATGCTATTTAATCCAACATTTCTGTTCCCCTTGGGGTTAAGGGATAGGGCGTGGGTGGGATTGTTATTAGTGCAGGCTGAAGATACCTCATGCCTATATACAATCCTCACATTTTGATCAGAGGACTGATCAACGGTGCTGAGGAAATGGAGCTGTGTTGACTCATTGCTTACCTGTATGTGTTTGCTGCAGGTGATAGATGGGAGATCTACCTGCCTCTAGGACTTAGTGGCCACTCACACATCTTCAACCATGCCAATTTCAGGAACCATTTCTTCAGTCAGGGCAAATCTCTTTTAAGTTACATCTTCTGCGGTGTGCAAGATCCCACTGGCAGCATTGTCTGGTGCTGCAACAAAGCTTTGCATAGCTTGCATATATTTATCATTCATCCCTTTGGAATCAGATAGTGTGATTTCAGTTTGCTCATGTCTCTTAATCTCAAAGAGACATCCAGCAGTGGCACCAAAGACCAGCTCAGTGCTGCAGTCAGAGGAACTATCTTCATGTGTGAGTACAGTAGCAGGGCTTTGTGGCTCTTCTTGCAGAACCAGGTGAAGTGTACGGATAAACAACATCATGAGATCTGGGCATGAAGGTCCTGCAGCAATTGTTGAGACTGATCCCATTCTAATATCTTTCATAATACTTATCTTTTTTCTTAAGTGTGCAGTAGGACTTTCTATTGGTCCTGCTTAACTTATTCAGTGATTCTCAGAGTACCACATATGCTGAATACTTATGCAACTTTGTTTTTTCACCTCACTTTCAAATAACTTTACCTCTTCGAAAATGCGTTCATCCAACGATGTGCAGGTCAGGCTGATTGGCCATGCTAAATTAACTCTTAGTGTCCCGGGATGTGATAGTTAGAGGGATTAGCAGGTTAACTAAGTGGGGATAGGGTCTGGGTGGAATTGTCGTTGGCGCAGCCTTGATGGGCCCAATGGTTTCTTTCCACACAGTAGGGATTCTATGATTCTATATGAAGTACACATAATTGTACCCCCTCCACTCCAGGCCATCTGCTGTACCCTTGTGGGCCACAAGTTGGGAACCACTGAATTACAGGCCAGTTAGCCTAACATCATTGTTGGGAAAATGCTAGAAAATATTGTTAGGGGAAATCCTGTTTGTCAAAGTTATGAGTTTTTTTTTAAGGATGTAGCTATTACAATAGAGGAACCAGTAGATGTAGCACATCAAGATTTTCAAAAGGCACTTGATAAAGTGCCACATGAAAGGTTAAAAGACAGACATTTTCAAGTTGGTGCACAGTTAACAATGGAGTGGCACAAGGATCAGTGCTGGGTCTCAGCTATTTATAATCTATATTGATTAGATAGATGAAGAAACAGAGTAATGTATCAACATTTGCTGATGGGGAGGCGATGGTCTAGTGGTATGATTGCTAGAATATTAATCCAGAAACTCAGCTTATTTTCTGGAAACCCAAGTTCAAATCCCACCACAGCAGATGGTGGAATTTGAATTCAATACAAAATGTCTGGAATTAAGAACCTACTGACGACTATGAAACCATTGTTGATTGTCAGAAAGACTTATCTGGTTCACTAATATTGTTGAGGGAAGGAAATCTACTGTCCTGATCTGCTCTGGCCTACATGTGACTCCAGAGCCACAGCAGTGTGGTTGACTTTCAACTGACCCCCAAGGGCAACTAGGGATGGGCAATAAGTGCTGGCCAGCCAGCGACACCTATGTCCCACAATGAATAAACAAAAAAAACTAGGTGAAAAGATAAGCTGTGGGAAGGACACAGGCTACAAAGAGGTACAGATAGGATATGTGAGTGGGCAACAATATGGCAAATGGAGTATAATAATGTAGGGAAGTGTAAAGTTATTCACTTTGGTCATAGGAGTGGTATTGTAGGCAAGGTAACATGACAAGGAACTTTAAGTCACAGTGATGAGTTGTTGAACAATAGTTGAAACCACATATAAACAAGTTCAGAACAGATACAGGTCTCGACCCACTGACTTCTGGTCTCATACTGCAGGTTTCCACCTCCCAGGGCCCATGCCCTAACACCCGATAGGTTGACCTTTACGTGCTTCATTCTGACAGGCCACAGGAGTCATGTGACCCATGAACAACCATCTCCTAAAGAGGTCACGCTATCACATTTTTATAATTATACAAAAAACGTATATACAGTTAAAAAATGTCTTCAAAAAGGGAGGCCATTCAGGAAAGTTCATGAAGTGACTTGATCTGGGGACTTTGGCGGAGTATTGCAACTTTGCAACTGGGATCTCCAAGCTGGGGTTATCAGAGTCTACGACAGAGTAGGTGGATTGACAGATTCCACTGTTAACTAGGGCCGGCATCCTCTTCCTATGCTTCTGCTGGCAGTCGAGCTTCTTCTCGGGGAACACTAAGTTCTAGCACTGGCTCAGTTTCTGGCAAATTGGACTCGAGTACTAGGTCCTGATGACTGGCGGTGGGGGCTGCAGTTTTTTGCTTTCCAATGTGATTGACGTGCTTCTACGCTTCATGGCCCTTCAGATCGATGATATAAGGTACTGGACCAGTCCTTTAAATTATCTTCTCGGCTAACCAAGCTGCTCATCTCCCCCAGAGTTCTGTATAAAAACCAAGCCTTCACGTTAAAGGACCTGCTTCCCCTAGCTGAATCATGGTATTCCTTCTGTGAGACTTCCTTAGTCTCCACCCTTCTCATCAAATTTGGGAAAACAAGGTCAAGGCATTGTTCTCAGACATTGATCCATCAACATTTCGGCCGGTGTAACCCCTGTAGGAGCAGGATGGGTCACAGAAAATTGGCTAACTAGAGTGGCAGTGGTTGGATTGTTTTCACGGCAATGCCTTAAAAATTTGCACCGCCCTTTCTGCCAAACCATTCGAGTGGTATGGGGCCACATGTACCCACTTCGAGTGGGTTTCCACTAGGATCAAAAATTTGTTGTACCCAATATCTTCAGTGCTTTCCCATATAGATTACTAATTTGGCCATTGTACTGCTAAGCCTCATGAGTTGCAAACCTCCCTGTAAACACTTGTAGGTTTGCTCACCTATTATCATGGCCAAAGCACCTGTGTTGACCCCAATAGTTAATGGACCACCGTTCACCATCAGAGCGATTTCAATAGGGGTGTTTTATTTAATGTCACAAAATTGAGTTTACAAACTTTGGACTTCTCTTCTGAATCTTCCTCAATCTTGTTTACTGGAGTCCCTGTTTTTTCTGGGAACCAGGCACTGTCTGACTCTACTTCGAACTTGTATGTGGCCCTTCCAATTACAACCAAAGCAAATTAACTCTTTACATCTGCATTTGTCTTGGGGATGGTTTCCCTTAGGTCCCTAACAATCGAACTGAATTTATATTGCCGCATGATGGAGGGTTATAGATTGTAGTGGCCCCTACTCGTGCGCCTAGCTGGTCAAAGGATTTTGTATCAGGTGTCTCCGGAAATGTAAGGCTTCTTACGAGGTTATATGTTTGTGGACTGAGAAAAATAACTTCATGCATTTTGTTGGCTGCAAAAAAGAATCAAAATCTTTCAACGTACTGGTGCCAATTTTCAAACTTCGTGTCAAATGGATTGATTTTCCCGATCTGTGGCATAGATACTCGACTGTAGCTGGTACGACTTTTTACCTTCTTTGTAGGTTTTTCAAAGACTTTTCCTCCCCCTCCAACGAGTGAGGTCTTAGCGATTGTAGGCTTATATATTCTCATCGCCAATATTGTAGCATGAAGTAATATGACGAGGAAGCTTTAAATCACAATGCCGATTTTATTAAGCGATAGTTAAAACTACATACAACAAACTCAGAACAGATACACGTCTATCACACTACAGGTTTCCAACTGCCAGGACCCGCATCCTAACACCCAATAAACTCAGGTTCACACACATCCTTCTTTCAAGCACAGGAGCTCATGTGATCCACGATCAATCACCCCTTCAATGGAAAAGCAAATCTTTTAAAAAAAAGTTCTGAAACTTTGAGCTAATACTCAAGGAGGAGATCCATAGAAAGTTTATAAGCAGGTGCAGCAAACAATTAGGAAGCTAAATGATATATTGGCTTTTATTGCAAGGGGATTGGAATAAAAGAATAAAGAAACCTTGCTATAGTTGTACGACTGGAATATCATATGCAGTTTTGGTCTCCACGCCAGAAGATGTACTTGCATTGACAGTATTACAACAAATGTTCTTTCAACTGGTCTCTCGGGGGCGGAGGTGGGGGGAAAGGATAGCGGGGAAGTAAATTGGGCTAATATTCTCTGGAGTTAAGAGGATGGGAAATGACCTCATTGAAACCTACATAATTCTGAGGGGACTTGATGGGGTCGGTGCTGAGTGAACACTTCTGCCAGTCAGGAAGTCTAAGACATGGGGGCACAATCTCAGGATAAGAGACCAATCATGAGAAGAAATTACTTCGCTAAAAGGGTTGTGCATTTTTGGCTTTCTCTTTGTGGCTGCTCCATTGTTGAATACATTTAATGTAATGATTTTTGGTCTCAGAGAATAAAGGCACATGGGGAACAGGCAAGAGAATGGAAGTCCAAGATCAGCTATGATCTTATTGAACAGTGGAGCAAGCTTGATGGGTCATATTATCTACTTCTGCTCCTATTTGTGTTATGGATAGGATCAAACTGTAAGAAAAGATATACCAAGTGATGGCAGGTCATGTTGCAGCTTTATAGAACCTTAGGCCACACATGGAATATAGTGTTTAATCCTGGTCACCACACTACCAGGAGGATGTGGAGGCTTTGGAGAGGGTACAGAAAAGATTTACCAGGATGTTGCCTGGTATGGAGGCCATTAGCTATGGGAGAGGTTAGAGAAACTTGGTTTGTTCTCCCTGGAGTGATGGACGTTGAGGGGAGACTTGATAGAAGTCTATAAGATTACGAGAGGCATGGAGAGAGTGGATAGTCAGCTTTTTCCCAGGGTGCAAGAGTCAATTACTAGGGGGCATATGTTTAAGATGCAAGGGGCAAGGATTAAAGGAGGTATACGAGGCAGATTTTATTTTAAAAGAGTGGTGAGTGCCTGGAACTCGTTGCCAGGGAAGATAGTGGAAGCGGATATGGTAGTGACTTTTAAGGGGCATTTTAACACGTACATGAATAGGATGGGAATAGGACATGGTCCCCAGAAGGGTTTTAGTTAAGTCAGGCAGCATGGTCAGTGCAGGCTTGGAGGGTGGAAAGGCCTGTTCCTGTACTGTAATTTTCTTTGTTCATGCTGCAAAGATTAGGGGGAAAATTTTAGGAACCAACAAAGGATGACTAAAAATAAAGAGTAATAGTATGAAAGGAAACTAAAACTATTTAAAAAAAAAACAGTAAAAACTTCTACAAGAATGCAAAAAGGAAAAAGAATAGCTAAATTGGGCATTGGTTCCTTAGGTGGTGAGACTGCGGAATGAATAGCAGGAAACAACGTAAGAGACTTTTGAACAAGTATTTATACCTGTTTGTAGTATTATTTTTCCCAGTAATAGACATGGATGAAAGGGAGGGAGGAAGTCAAAACAATCACTACAGAAGTATCAAGAGAAACGATGGGACTAAAGGCTGACAGAATCCCTGGATTGGATGGCCTGTATTCTAGGATCTTAAAGGAAATGGCTCAGAAGGATGTATTGTAATCATCCAACATTCTCCAGATTTTGGAAATTACCTAGCAGATTGCAAAACCTCAAATGCAACACCACTATTCAAGAAAGGAGACAAATCAAGAAATTATAGGCCAGTTAGCCTAACATCTGTCATTGAGAAAACGTCAGGAACTATTAAGGAGGTAGTAAGTAGCATGTCAATTGGAAAATTACAATTGAATCAAGGCAGAGTCAATATGGTTTTACAAAAACAAAATTGTGTAGAGTCCTTTGAGGATGTAAAAGGATAAAAGGGTAAAAGGGAACCAGTATCATATATCTGGATTCTCAAAAGGCAATGGATGTGGTGTCACACAAAAGGTTGCTTTTAACGTGATACCGTAGGTCATGGTGTTGCAAATGACATTAGTGTGGCTAAAGGAATGGCTAATATGATGCAATAAGATCGCTATTCTTCTTGATTGAGTATAGGTCCAATCTTTCCTCCTAAGACGATCCCTACACTCCTATAATCCAGCCTAGTGAACCTTCTCTAACCCCTGGTAAGTATATCCTCCCATAATACTGAAACGCTGCATAATACTCAATGTGTGATATTATTGTTGTGAAAATTTCCTACTTTTATATTTCATCTCAGCTTCCAAATTAGTCGCTGTACCTCCATGCTAGATTCTTGTGATTCATGTACAAAGACCCCAAGCTCCCTTTGTACCACAACATTCTGCAGTCTCTTTCCATTTAAATAATATTCTTTTAAATAATAGAATTCCTACAGTACAGAAGGACGCCATTCAGTCCATGGAATCTGCACTGACCACAATCCCACCTACCCCCTATCCCCACCTATTTAACCTAGCTAGTCGTCCTGACACTAAGGGGCAATTTAGCGTGACCAATCAACCTAATCTGCATATCCTTGGAGTGTGGGAAGAAACTGGATCACCCGGAGGAAACCCACACAGACATGGGGAGAACATGCAAATTCCACAGAGTCATCCGAGTCTGAAATTGAACCCGGGTCCCTGGCACTGAGAGGCAGCAGTGCTAACCATTTTGCCCCGGCAAAATAAATAGTCTCACATTTTCCCATAATATACCCTTATCTGCCAAATCAACTCACGTAACCTATTCATATCCATTTGTACTTTCCGTATCCCCCTCAACTTGTTTTCTAGATTATATCAAATGAAAATTTGACTCCAAACAATCAGTCCCTTTTAAGTCAAATCATTAATATAGATGGCAAGTTGTCAAGATTGATTTCTGCAAACTCATTAGTTTGCCAACCTGAAAATGACCCATTTATTCTAACTGTTTCCTTTTAGTGGGCTCGACAGGCTAGATCCTGAGAGAATTTCCCTTGTGGGGAAATCTAGAACTAGGCTGCACAGTTTAAAAATAAGGGGTCACCCTTTAAGATGAAAATAAGGAGGAATTTATTCTCTCAAAGTCACCAATCTTTGGAATTCTCTTCCACAATGAACAGTGCAAGTTAGGTTACTGAATATATTCAAGGCTGATTTTTTAAATCGAGAAAGGAGTCAAGATTATGGGTAATAGGCAGGAGAGTTAAGGCCATATTTCTATCAAATGGTGGATGGGCCAAATGGCCTGCTCCTGTTCATTATGATCTTATTACATGGTCATTGCTTTTAGAAATAATTACTAAAAATACATTAAGTGAAGGAGAAAATATTTAATGCATAGTTTTACATTACACTATTGCATGGTACATGGTAGCACACTGTGTACAAACTTTAAGTGCTAGATTATGTATCTTTTAGACATCCCTGCAGACCAGTTCTGATGAGTGGTATTAAGGTGTGTCAGTAGAGCCAGTTAGCTCCAATGGTTATTCTTGTACCAGCAGAGGTAATTCTTGGGACCTACTGCTTCTACTTGTCCTACTGTGTTATCACAGCAGCACGAATGACTGAGATCGAGATGAATGCAGCTATGATTGGCAACCTTCAAACAACTGACTATAAGTGGAGAGAGATTGTGTGCGCTTTTTGGATTATGTGGATATATATTGGATCTTATTGATCAATTTTTGCCATGAAGTTAACACGTACATTTCCAAAAGTGACATGGGTTACGTGCAGGTGTTTTTAGTTTTCGTCAGTTGTTGGATTATTTCTCAAGAATAGAAGATTGTCAATTCCAGCTCTGATTCAGTGAGCACTTTTTTTTTTCTGGCTTTCCCACATGCCAGCTAGACTGCTCAGTGATCTTCAAGATACCCAGAATAATGGAACAAAATCCACCGACAGGAATATCCCAAGTATCCTCAGTACTGCATTTTGATATTGCCAATGTAACATGAGAACATTACATCATCTGTAGCTTTCAGCTGAATCGTTATTCAAGTGTCAGACACAAAACTCAATCCAAGTCTCTATGAATCACACTATGTTCTAATCAGGATTTTATAGGGACTTTATTTTTGTTTAAAGCTTTTAATAAAGGTTACTGTCTATTAAAGTGCCATGGGGTGCTGGTATACTATATGGGAGTATTTTTACACAATAAGTATTGCACTATGACTTTGTTCATATTTTGCTACATTTCATATCACCATTTGAAATCAAGGCTTTGTGAATGAGCAATCCAAATTGTCTCAGCCATATCTGTTGTAGAGTAACAACAGAACTAGATAAATCCAATGTTACTTCTCTAACATCAGCAAATAGAGGAGGCGAGTAAAACGGAAAGGGTAGATTAAGTTGAAAGTTTCAATGCACAAGGAATAAAACGTAAACCATAATTTTACAGCATTCTGGAACAGTAAAATGCAAGCCTTAAGTCAAAATAATGGCCATAATGAAATATCCCTGTAAACATGAAAATATTATTTTAATCAAAGTTCCCACGAGTAAATTAAATAAAACGTGGTTTTTACTTGATCTGCAAATCTATCTTGTTTGAACCTACTTTCCCTCCCACTTATTTCCTAACCACAACCTCATAAGCAATATACTCCAACTGCATGAGAGGACAGAATTTAAGGGTTTTGTTTTGGATTATTTGACTGCATGGAACAGTGTGAAAATTTATATTCAAGGTGTTGGAGATTCAGGAGCCAATATAGGTGAGAGTTAGGACATGGTTAGCAGAGTGAGTTTATAGAGTGTGAAAGATAGAAGCCAACCTGGTTAATCCTGGAAATAACAAAATCATGGATGACAGTTTCAGCAGCAAATGAAACAGGGACAAGACAGGAGATATTACAGAGGCAGAAATAGGCTGTCTTGGTGGAAAGAATTTGAGCATTAATAAACTGAAAAATATTTAAAACTTCTGGTTGATTGCAAAAACTACACACTGACCACTGAATTAATGATGAATTGAAATGGTGGGTTCAACCGATGGACAATATTGCGGTTTAAGTTGTTCAATGAACCATTCGAAACTGTGAGCTTCAGTTGAAGTTTGATGACCCATATGTTAGCTTCATTTTCCTTTTTGCAATGTCCCTTTAATTCCAAAGTGGGCTGGAAGTATTCTGAAAGGTTAACTGCTTTCCTGATTATGTCATTATTAGGTTCCAAGAAATGCCCATGTGCCACAGGGATGAACAGCCAAGAAGCAATGGGTAAATAGCCTATTTCAGTGGGGTTGGGAAAGCTAGTGTTTGTGTCTGCAGTTCATAGCACAGGTTTTTTTCAAAAAGAAACAAGGGAGATTCTTGATGAATTAGTTATTTTGGGGCCGGTTTTGAACATATCCAGGTGTTGAAGTAGGTCTCTTGAGACAAGAGACTGCTAGTGTATGTAAACACTTGGAAAGGAACAGCCAGTTTCAGTGTTGCCAGAGCCCACCAAACCATTTAGAAAGGTTTGGAAGACGAGATCCCTGGGCCGTCAAGATGGTCATGAACTGAGTGGGGAAGCAAGCAGTCAGAGGTTTACAGCATGGAAACAGGCCCTTCGGCCCAACTTGTCCATACTGCCCCTTTTTTTTTAAAAAAGGGCCTAAACTAATGCCAAGGGCCCATGTTCCTCCATACCCATATAACTATCTAAAATAGACAGGTATAATCAATTGAATATCCAGTGTTGTAGGGTCTGTTTGTTAAAGTGTAAAACATTGTGCTAGCTGCAAAGGCAGGTTATAGTTCTAGAACAATCCATCTGAAAAATCTGTCTACTATAGCCAGGATGTAGTGATCAATTTTTAAGCTGGTGGAAACCAGTATTCTTGGAAAATGAAGTAATGCATTTGTTTGTGTTGAATTGGGGAGTGGGGAGGTTGGTTGAGGTGTGCCTTGTTGTTTATGTAATGTAGCTGTTGACGAGACTCAATGGCTAAAAACGATTGAGTCGGAAGTGGGGGATCCTGTAGAGCTGATGCGGAGTTAAAGACAGATTTCCTACAGCTGTGCAGGAAATAATGCGAGTAACCATGTGAAGCACATCTTTGTTGTACCAACTATTTAAAAAGTGAAATTCACCATTTTGTTTGTAACATCCTTAGCCAGGTGAATTACAGTATGTTGATTTATAACAGTAAATGTTTTAAAAAGTAAGATCTTGTCCATGGGTTTTCTTTCCTTTGGCTTTTTGGTGATTCCTTTTAAAATGTTGTCAGTCTCTTATGGGGATTGTAACCAATCATAAAACATTAAACCAATTCTACTTGTTATGTCTGTACTTAAGTGAGCATGTAATGCAAATAAAACTTCAAAGCATTAAAGAAAATGGCTTTATGATAAAGGAACTGTGTATTGAATGCCATCCCATCCAGCCATTGTTTAACTAGGACACAGACTACTCATAAGTATAATCAATTGTAATACTGAATGTCCAGTGATATAGGGTCTGTTTGTTAAAGTGCAAAACATTGTGCTAGCTGCAAAGGCAGGTTATAGTTCCAGAACAATTCATCTGAAAAATGTCTACTACAGCCAGGATATGGTGATCAATTTTTAGCTGGTGGAAACCAGTATTATCGGAATGCATTTCTTGTTGCATTGTCACGTTTTATTTGTGGTGATCATAAAAAAATTTATGTTGAAATTATCTAAAACGTTAAGAATAATAAGCTCTGACTGGAAAAAAAACAAAAATTGAGAGTGAGAAAAGTAAAATTTAAATGTTTTCAATTTGAGTAAATTTCTTTTATATTTAGTGTACGTGTGGAGTTATGACAGCAGAGGAAGAAAAGGAAGCTAGATTTTATAATAGGCAGTCTTCAAACACAAATACAAGTTGAACTCCATGATGACCTTTCCCAATTGGATCTAAGCCAATAGGTGAAACAGTTGGCACATTGAAATTGGAAGTCAATGGTGATCAGAAGAAAAACTCTCCACTGGGTGGAGTCGTACTTCGTGCAAAAAGGTGGTATCAATGACAAAAAGGAAACAAATAAATTATTACTCCCAGCTCTCCTTCTGGAGTTTATAATGGTTTAAATTCTTTGAGTACAGCATAACAAACCAGTCTGTAAAGCACACTAAACCCTTTTCTATGAATCAGTGTGCCTTTATCTGAATAATTTCTAAGAAAACCTAGCAAATCCCAGGGGTCAAACAGAAAAGCTTATCTATGTGCTCCAGCTTACTGGATATATTACATTCTGCCACATGGTTTCATCAACTTCTGTAGGTGGAAGCAGAAAATTGAGAAATTGTGACTCAGGCTAAAATAGAGACAATCAAAAATATAAAACATTTAACAGAGCAGCACTCAATATAAGCAGTATATCTGAAATAATTACATTCCTTCATTCTTCTCCAAAATATCAGAACAAGATGTTTCTCCTGCATTTAGATTCAGCATGTGCCTCGTGATTGTTCCTGAGTCTTCTGACCAGCTCTGTATTTCAGTTGGATTCAAACTGACTAGTGAACTGAGCACACACAACCAGACATAAACCTGCAACCTGTAGCTCCCGACTACAGGACTGTCAGTCAAAATGGTAAAAAATTGTGGCTTTGCCTTTCCCATAATCCTGGCTGGAATTTTCCAACAATATAACTCAGACCTATTACTTTAAAAGATGCCTAGGATGCAATTGTGAAGAATATCTGCACAGACTATTACCATTTTTTGGCTAATCAATTGATCTGTTACAATTACTTAGATAACCCTATGATTGCTGGAAATTATCAGCACTGATGGACAGAATAACTTTGCACTTCATTCATTCATTCCTTCCACAGACATTAGCATATTCAACTGTACTTTATTTCACAGGAACAATATATTCTGCAATTTGAAAATTTGCAATCAATAATTTTAAATCTGTGTATCATGATGCCAGATAAAAAAGTACAGAAAAAATGCAATGTTGTCAACTTCTGCCAATTTGAATTGTCACTGCAGATTTTTTTTCAATCTAAATTTATTAAATTTTAAATCTAAACCAACTGATTTTCATTTGTTAATGTTATTGTAACGTTTGCAAATTCTAACAGTACATTTATTTTCCCCATTTCAACTTTGCGTATGTTTCTCAGAGCTAGAACCATTCAAGTCTGACAGCACCTGTATAAAGAGAAACAGAGTTAATGTATAAGGTTGATAACCTTTTGTCAGAAGTGATATGTCAGTACTTCCAATATTTTCATTTAATATTTCAAGCATGTGTGGTACTTTACTTTTGTACAGAGACCCATGTTCTATATCAAAGCATTTACTTCATTATAATCCTGCTAGGGACCATTAATATTTAAAAGAGAATTTTAATACCTCATTTCAACCAATAAAGCAATGCCACAAAAAACTTCACGTTTTTAAACAAAAAATGCTATTGCATACAAAAGGCTTGAACAAAATATGCACTATTAACAGTATGATTTCTACACAAGTTATGCAGTTTTTTTTACTTCCCCACCCCCCTAACCAAGAATTGTCTTTATACTTTGATAACTGAGTTACTTATTTGGAACCACCCAAAAGTATGCCTGTCTTCTGCATTTTTCTTTCATTCTCCAGTTCTAGCTATTCTCTGTGGTACACTATTTACTACATCTTGACTGGGATGCCTCTTCTGAACGGTTCCCAACCAATTTTGCTGATTGCTTTTTCTGCCACAAGGTTCCGTGAGGACCACCATAGATTTCTTCTATGACCTGCAAGCTGCAACCTTCCAGCTGCTTTTCCATTATAAAATGGAAGTTGAGATCAAGACCCTACCCACTTTCTACACTGAATAAAGTTAGCATTTTCGATCAACTGTCAGCCCGTCTAATACCCATCAACTTTGGCTATATTCTGAGTTGCAGACTGCCAGAGCTCAAACTGCAACTAAACTGCCAAAACGAACAAACCATCACCTTCATTTCCAAGATGATATGGCATGTTTTTGGATGTCTTCAAAACAGACTTAAGTGAATTATTTCTCAAATGTTTTTCTGTAGTAAATTAATTTTACAATCAGTCCTAGTTATAACTTGCTTGTAAGCTCACCGTTGATTTTAAGATCCTTACAAATAATGGATATTGCTATTATAAATAATTTATACTGCAAATGGAATAGGCTTATCCTTTCTCCACACTCTAGCACAAAGCAATCTTCATGTTTGTAAAGCTTCTTTCAGTTTTCTTTAATGTATAGTACTTTCAGCTGAAAGTCATTTATTAAAGTGGAGACCTTTCACTAAGGCTTAAGAACGGATCATCTGTAGTTTACACCCACCTCTGTCCTTGCACAATACAGGTGAGCTTTTTAACTATTTAGTTAACTGCAAGCTTATACGAATTGCATCTACTTCAAGTTGCTCTTCAGTTTGTCAGATGTGCCCATCTATCTATATATAACCATTTAATTTCAATCCAAAACATATTCCTTAAACAGAAATTATGACGTAAATATTCCTCTCAGCTAGTGGAAATCAACCAAAATCAGCTAAGCACTGGAATACTCTCACTAAAAAGATGGAAGGGGTGGCTTATTTTTGAGTGTAAAATAAAAGGACTTGCACTGTTAATTCATATTGCACCTAACCTGAGGGTTGGATAGGCACCAAGTGCAAAAAGACAGAAGAGGATTTATCTCCAACATTGCCATCTTCCACTTTGAGCAGTACATTTTGAAATATGAATAAAACAAATGCCTCAACCATACAGAGGTTAGCTTTGTATATCTCAACACGAGCATGTTTTGGAAGCAGTTAAAAAGACAAACAGACATGAATACAAGAAATAATTTAGGACAAAAGACAAGTTTGACTATTAACTCTTTATTAATTTCTGCAGTTCAGATTTAATCATAAACCATTTCTAAAGCAGTACTAAATACAAACCTTGTCTTTTAATTGTAATAAACAACTTGTAATTGAAGGTGGCCCCTGTAGAAGGTAAGACTTGGAAAAATAGAATTGTACAAAGATATTGTAACAGTAAAAATTACATAATCTGCTGTTTCCACTGCAACTAATCTGTGACTGTCTATGTTATTGGATAGCTTTGTCTCACAGCCATAGTTTAGTTTTGTGTATTCACCATTTATTCTAGAAAGGTTGAGCAAATTATTTCTCCAATTGGAGCACTGATGCCAGAATCAATTAATGGTCAGTTTGATGGTTGTCCATGACCAATAGAGGAATTGGATCAACAATTCTTCTCACAGTAAAAGATGAAGAATGGTCCAGTATAATTGTTTTTTCTGCTTGATGACAGTGACTGGAGAATTGAAAATGCATAGGGACCAAAAGTAAGTCACAGACCAGCCCAGATGATCCAACAAAATGCAAGTCTCTTATTTTCAAACCTTCCCAAAAGGAGTGAATATTTTAAGGATTATTTTTAGTTTAAGCATTGGCAAAAGTATTTTACTGCTGGACACCCTGCATCATTTTTCTTAGTAAAAGGAGACGTTGTGGCATGTGAGAATGGCTTGACCCCTGGACCAGAAGCACCAGATTCGAGTCCAACACCAAACTTGTTGGCCAAAGGCAGCGCGTTCAAATCAGAAATCCTTCCACCAGTGTTACCCAAAAGGTAAAAAAAGTATGGATGTGAAGATACACTAACAATATTTTAATCAGGAACACAAAGCTTTATAATGACAATATCTAACACACAATATACTATTTTGCTGCTCAGGTGAACCTGTATTAATCTAATTTTAACAGAAGTGGACAGATCCTGAAGTTAACTGCTGCTGATTTCAGAGTTTTGCAGATCAGTGGCTGCTTGTAAATTTATACCTCCAGGTCAGAAGAAATCAAAGATATACACATAACTGATATTTTGAAGAATGACATAACAATCACACGCTAGACTCAAGGTTTATATTTTTATGATTCCACATCCAGCTGATAGTGAATTTAAACAACGTACAACAAAAGAGGGGTTAATTTAATTGTATTCACAAGAACATGAAATTGTTGGAACTATTGGAAGTGAAAGATAATGCCACTTTACCGTAGCACATCATAACATCTATCAACGCTGCTTAATCTGAGTGTGGGCTGAACTGAAATTCAAAGGATAAGTCTTATGGAGGATGAAGGAATCAGGTAGGTACTAAATGCGTGCTTTGCCTCAGTTTGCATGGAAGAATGATATAGTAGACATGAAAGGATAGAAGCAAAAGAACAATTAAGCCAACAACAGATAAGGAAGTAGTTCTGGAAAGTTGGTGGAACCCAGAGGTAGCAAGCATTTACGGATACCAGTGAAGCAAGGGGGAAAAAATAGAGGTTCTTGTCACAGTCTTTCAAAGATCTTTGAATATGGAAACCACAGCAGAGACTGTGGTTAAAGAACAAAAACTAATGAATGATTTATTTCATGTCTTTTGTATTGGAAGGATGTAAATAGTGACATTCTCCAGCAATCAGTATTAGCAGGATCACAGTTTTCAATATAGAAATAATTTGGACTTGGATACACAGGATGCACAATTATTAGGTGTTGTAAACTTTAAAATAAATACACATCAAGGCTCAAACATGTGGGAACTCAAAGTGTGAATTAATGCTTGTGCAGAATACATTCATATATCAAAGTATAGAATCTCTACAGTGCAGAGGAGGCCATTTGGCCTATTGAGTCTGCATCTGCAAGAGCATCTTATCCAGGCCTTCTGCCCAATCCTATCCCTACATCCCCACAAATGTACCGTGGCTAATTCATCTAATCTACATATCTTGGAACACTAAGAGGCAATTTAGCATGACCAATCCACTTTACCCGCAAATCTCTGAACTGTGGGAGGAAACCCATGCAGACAGGGACAACATCCAAACTCTACACAGACAGTGATCCATGGCCAGAACTGAACACAGCTGTGGAGCAGTAGTGCTAACCACTGTGCCACCACAGCAAGATAATGTCATAAAATCTGAGTTACCTTGGTTTAATCTTTAAATTACTAAGCTAGATGTCGAGTTAACAAAGTATCAGCTAGTCACCTAATTAAAAAGTTGCTCTGAAAAAAATGAAGAGTTTGTATCTTGCCACACACACAGCTGAAGAGAGCTAGATTTTTGTGTTGAATACAAGTTGATGTTTCTGTACACCTTAGCTATGACTAACATTTCATTCTGCACTCTCTCCTTCCCTGCGGTATGCTTTGTATAGCGCACAACAAAAAAAAACTTTTCACTGTATACTAATACTGTATGACAATAGATCAAACTTAATTTGAATTTGACAAATGTGCTGTACAAGTGGTTGATAACATGCAAACTTTTATCTTTTTGGCCATCAGACACAAGTAATTTAAAGAAACCCAGATGATAACACCATGAGTAAATTACTTTGAAATGCTACCCTGCTGGCTCCACTAGTTAAAAGTGAGTGGCTGAGCCATTAGCTCACAGACCATTGAGATCTGATCTCTAGAAACTGCCGAGTGAGGTCAGTATGATGGATTCAGCAACCCTGTGGGGGAAGAGGAAATCTGCATTGAATTTACGTCATGATGTGGGTATGCCGGCGTTGGACTGGCGTAAACACAGTAAAAAGTCTGACAACACCAGGTTTTAGTCCAACCGATTTATTTGATAATAGACTCTTCTCCGGAGTCTTCAACATATCATCGATGAAGATGAACCAGGGCTATCCCCACACCCCCACTTCTTGCCTTCAGACAACCACACAACCTCAAACAGACCATTGTTCGCAGCAAACTACCCAGTCTTCAGGAGAACAGTGACCACAATTCCACACAACCCTGCCACAGCAACCTCTGCAAGACATGCCGGATCATCGACATGGATACCATCATCACACGTGAGAATACCATCCACCAGGTACATGGTAAATACTCTTGCAACTTGGCCAACATTGTCTACCTGATACGTTGCAAGAAAGGATGTCCCGAAGCATGGTACATCGGGGAGACCATGCAGACGCTACGACAACGGATGAATGAACATCGCTCGACAATCACCAGGCAAGACTGTTCGCTTCCTGTTGGCGAACACTTCAGTGGTCACGGGCATTCAGCCTCTGACCTTCGGGTAAGCATTCTCCAAGGCGGCCTTCACGACACACGACAGCGCAGAGTCGCTGAACAAAGACTGATAGCCAAGTTCCGCACACATGAGGACGGTCTCAACAGGGATCTTGGGTTCATGTCGCACTATCTGTAACCCCCGTGACTTGCCTGGCTTTGCAAAACCTCACTTACTGTACTGTCTGGAGACAATACACATCTCTGTAACCTGTGATCAGTGCTCCTTCCACTCACATTGTCAGCCACTTCAGGTCTTGAACAGCAGGTTAGGTGTAAGGATTCGCATTCTAATCAGTAATCTCCAAACTGTCTGTGCTTTATATGCTCTGTCTGAGGCCAGAACTCTCCATTCACCTGACGAAGAGGGAAACCTCGAAAGCTTGTGAGTCTATTATCAAATAAATCGGTCGGACTAAAACTTGGTGTTGTCAGACTTTTTATTGAATTTATGTTGCGTTGCTATACAGTAACCCCTACAAGTATCTGAATGAATGAAATGATAAAGGGCAAGACTCAGCACTGACATCCCCACCATGGAGTTGTCTGCTGGCCTTTACTGCAAGGGATTGGAGTCTAGAAATAGTAAGGTTTAGTTGCAATTGTACATGGTGTTGGTGAATTCACCAACTCACTTAGAATTCCACCTTACAGCTTTGGTCCTCTTATATAAAAGAGGATACACTAACATTGGAGGCAGTCTACAGAGGATTCACCAGGCTAATTCCTGGGATGTAAGGTTGTCCTCTCAAGGGAGACTAAATTATCTGATCCGTATTCCTTGGAGTTCAGAAGAGCAAGGGGTGACCTGATGCAAACACACAGATCCTGAGGGGGGTTTGACAGTAAACAGCGAGATGTTTTCACTAGTCTCAAAACAAGGCGAGCTAGCTACAAGATAAAGGGCTGGCCATTAACTGATGAGTAGAAATTTCTTCCCGCAGAATCGTGGAGGCTGGATCATTAGAAGTTTTTAAAGTGGAGGCGGATGAATGCTTACTACATCGAGAAATAGAGGGATATGGTGAAATGGCACAGAAAAGGAGTCGAGACCAGCATTGATCAGCTGTGATCGTACTGAATGGAAGGGTAGGCTTGAAGAGCATGGTGGCCCACTCCTGCTTCTATTCGTGTTTTGTGACACCACCTACATAAGCTAGGTCATGATAAACGCATGAGAATGTATTTCTTTTAAAAACGAGAAATGCTTAAAAAAATTACTGTTTTGGGCAACAATTCCCAGTTGAGCAGGCAGACATCTGTCAACGTTATTTTAAAATCAGTGCTGGAAATGACATCCTGTGTGACTTATCTGCTACTTTTTCCTCTCTCTCATGAGAAAGTTGTTTTCCCCCTGCATCCAACAGTATATCTTAAAGTGGTAACTTTGTAAATGAATTCAAATGAATACTCAATGCCTTTTCATGGATTATGGTTGAAGTGTAAATCAAAATTCTAAACGTAAAAGGAGTTTCCATTTCACAGCTTTTCTCCTCATAAGTTCTGAAGATGCTGACTCCTCACTGCAGTACAGATTCAGAGGCACCAACATCCCTTCATGATCTGACCCAAGCAGGCTCATTCATCTATGCTGACAGGAAAGGTTGGTAAACAAGGTACTGGTTGGTGTGTGGAAAGGAAAATCACAGCCAAATCAAATTCTTATCCAACTTCTACAAATGCACACTTCTATCAGATTGCACGCAAGAGTAGGAACACCAGCTGATTCTTTCCTGCTGAAGGGTGCTAAACCAATTGTAATGTCACTCATCACTGTGGCCAAACCCAGCTACCTCAAAACAGGTTGAAGATTGGACCTGGGCTTCAACCTTAATGGCTTAGCTATGGATATGTTGACTGCAATACTTGGCAATTATTATTCTGAACTACTCAGCTGAAAAAATACTTTGCAAGTGTGAAAACCACATTATATTGACACTATACTCAATACAAATGCATGCTTAAATACATGGTTTCAAAGTATATCATTCACCGTTCATAAGTTTCAAAAGCAAACTAATTTAATCACCTTTGGTAAATTAACGTGACTTACGATAGCTAAAATTTGTATTTGAAGCACCATTATCTTAATAAAATTCCCGAATCCAACATCCTTAAAAAGCATCGCTGCATCATGAATCTTCTTTTTCTCTGAGATTCACAAATCACTTCCTACTAAACACATTCCCACTTTTTGTACAATTATCTGGTTTCTACCCTGTCATATAATAATCTTGATCAAAGTCTAAAATAATGCACTGGATAGTGACCTTTTGCATTAATGCATTTCCTTCATTGTCCTCCCTACAGACTTTGACAATGATGACAAAACTATTCTTTTTCAACATCTATCCTTCATTATCCAGCTCAGTGGAACTGTTTTTCTTCAGTTTCACTCCTAATTATAGCCACAACATATCTAAAAATGAAATTTCTTTTCACCCCAACACAATCTCTGGAGTCCCCGAATGGTTAATCCTTGGCCACCTCTCCACTCCCAAACACTGTCCATGTGGTTAGACTGCTTGTCTAACATCTAGTGTTGAATGCAATCTTATCCAATTAAACACTGGGAAGACCTAAGGCGCTGGTTTCAGCTCCTGCCACAAACTCCACAGTCTGTTATTTGTTCCATCTCTCTTCTCAACCAACATGGCAGGTAGAACAGTTCCATTCACAGCTGCAGCAACTTGAATACAATCCCGAGGTGAGCTTCATACTCATAACTATCTACTTCCATCACTAAGATCCCACTTTTGTCCGAGTCTCAACGCACATCCTGTGATCAATGGATTAGCAACAATGCCTTACATAATCTTTTGCTCACCAAAATCCCCAGCTCATCTAAAATTCTGCTTCCCATATCTTAGCTTGCAATAAGTCCTTACTGACCTTATGAACCTAGACAGGTTTCCTGTCCCCAGATATCTTCAATTTAAAATTGTGCTTAAATTCATTCATGGCTCTGCCCACCACTGCAAGCTATTTGAGCCTTATATCTTCTTAAAATCTCTAGTCTTTTGACTTTTTGTTCACCCCCTCTTTTACTCCACTTCTGCAGCTGTGCATCAGCCCTATATCGTACTATGCTTCCTAAACCCTTTCCCTATTCTTAAAGCCTATGATTTTGAATAGGTGCTTGAAGGCTGGCACTGACATGTTGGGTCAAAGGGCCACTTTTTGTGCTGTAAAATTTTTTTAACATCCAACGTCATAAAACCTACCTTACTGCCCAAGTTTTTGGTGACCCTTAATATCTACATATCCAATTTCCTCTGAATTTGCTTCCACCTCCTTTTCAGGTAGCAAGTTATAGCTGGGCATGTAAGCCAAGCTCAAGTAATTGGAAAAAGTTAGCATGGTTTTATGAAAGGGTAATCATATTTAAGCAATTTACTAGAGTTCTTTTGAAGCAGGACCATGTAATGTGCATAGAGCACCACCTGTAGGCGTACCGTATTTGGATTTCTAGAAAGCAGTCAATAAGGTGCCACACCAAAGGTCACTGCATGAAATAAAAGCTCATGTAGGAGCTAACATATTGTCCTGTATCGAAGATTGCCTAGCTGGTCTTCGATTGGCAGGATGTGACAAGGAGTCCCATACAGGTCTGTGCTGGGGCCTCAACCTTTTACAATATACTTAAATTAGATGAGAGGAGCTAGGGCATGGTAACTAAATTTGATAGTTAGGAAAGCATGTTGTGACAACAAATGGAATTTGCAGATGGATATAGATAGGTTGAGTAAGTGGGCAAAAATGCAGCAGATGGAACATAGTGTGGGAAAGTGTGAATTTGTTCATTTTGGCAGAAAAAAATAAAAAGGCAGGAGAATGACAGCAGAATGCTGAGATGCAAAGGGAATTAAGTGTCCTTGGGCATGCATCACAAAAACATTTTACAGGTGCAGCATAAAATCAAAAAGGCGAATGGAGCGCTTTCCATCATTACTAGATGAATTGAACATAAACACAAGGATGTTCCACCTCAATTATACAGGACATTGGTGTGGCTGCATCTTAAATATAAGGTGCAGTTTTGGTCTCTAAGGAAGGATGTAAATGCATTGGCGCAGTTGAGGTTTGCTAGATTGATATCTGGTATGAGCAGAGCGTCTTAAGATAGGTTGAAAAAGCAGGGCTTGCTTCCACTGGAGTTTTAATAACAGTGAGGAATGTTGTGGAAGGTCCTGAACGGTATTGAATCCCCTAGTCACCACACTCCGGTTTGGGTACATCAAGGGAGAATTTAGCACAACTAATGCACCTAACCAGCACGTCTTTAAGACTGTGGAAGGAAACCGGAACACCCGGAGGAAACCCACGCAGACACACAGAGAACATGCAAACTTCACACAGCAACCCAAGCCAGGAACCGAACCCTGGTCCCTGATGTGGGTATGCCGGCGTTGGACTGGCGTAAACACAGTAAAAAGTCTGACAACACCAGGTTTTAGTCCAACCTATTTATTTGATAATATACTCACAAGCTTTCGGGGTTAGCCCCTTCGTCAGGTGAATGGAGAACCATTCACCTGACGAAGGGGCTAACCCCGTCAGCTTGTGAGTATATTATCAAATAAATAGGTTGGACTAAAACCTGGTGTTGTCAGACTTTTTACTGCCCTGACACTGAGGCAGCAGTGCTAACCACTGTGTCACCTCTAATTCTTGTAATAAATACAAACATGCATAGGTTAGAGGGATGAGTAAGTATGTAGGGATATGGGGGTAGGGCCTGGGTGGGATTGTGGTTGGTGCAGACTCAATAGGACAGATGGCCTCTTTCTGCATTGTAGCGTTTCTATGATTCTATCATTTAATTTGCCTCCCTAATCACTTGTTGTACCTCCATACTAACTTCATTGATGTAGATCCTTCTGTGCCAGAGTTCTGCAATCTCTCTCCATTTGAATACTATATTACATTTCTATTCTTCCTGTCAAAACAGACAATTTCACATATACTTCCATTATACTCTCCCTGCCTTTTTTGTCTATTCACTTAACCTGTCTATATGCCTTGAAAGAATCTCCACTTCCTCTCAACAATTTGGTTTCCTACCTATCTTGGCTAGCTACCATACATTTGGTCCCTTCATCCAAGTGATTGATTTAGTTTGTAAATAGGCATTACCTGATTCTGTGATCCTGTGGCACTTCACTAATTACAGCTTGGCAATTTGAAAAAGAATCTATCCCTACTCTCCACTTCCTGTTAGCGTGGAGAAAAGATTGGTTAGCTATGTCATTCCCTACACCACGTGCTTAATTTGGATTCAATAAATGTAAACACCAGTACATCATAAATACTTTTATCTTGACTCTATAACTCATTAGATTTCATTGAAATGCATCAATTCGTGCTAGCAAAGCAACTGTAAAGCTATATTATTTTTCAACAAGACATTTTAAAAACGTTAATTCTTCATCCTAAATGTGCACCTAAACCTGTTCGATTTTCATGAGGTGTTGAGAGACTACTTTCTGTGCCTACCCCAGTCCAACATCGGCAACGGCCACATCATATCTAAAACTATAAAAGCACAAATGATCTAAAAAGTGTCGAAACTGCTTTATTAGGCCTTGCTCAAACGCTTAGATGGTTGTCCTAATAACTGCTTGTGGTCTTGTGCTAAATTTTACTTAAATATTTAAAGACCTTTCAACATGTTAAAGGCGCTATGCAAATGCAAGTACTCGTTACTAGCAAAACTTGCGCCACGTCAATATTATTCAAAGATTCAGCCCGCTCAGAAATTAAACTCAACATATCCCACATTTGCGGATTTCAGTCAATAAACAAAATAATATAAATAGATGTACCGCTTAATTTTTGACAGCAATGATGAAGGTCCTGACTATTTTAGACTATTGTGTCTTAAGTATGCAACCAAGTATTCAACCATTAGTCCATACACAATAAATTCCACTGGTTCGGGATATCCCTCTGTGAGCCCGCAACGTCCACTGGGCGTGACAACCGCCTGGGAATTCCCCTTCAACTTTTGGGTAAAAAAAAAGAAACTCGACGCAAAGGCAGGTGACTAAACTTATCAGAAAGTATCCACTACTGCTTCACAACAAATTTGCTCACGGTACAAAAAAAACTCTCTAAAACCCAACAACTGAAGAAGAAAAACCGTCTCTCACATACACACAACCTTAAACGAAAAATCTCTAAAACCCAACGACTGAAGGAGGGGAATACCACCTCTCTTACTCAAACAACGTGCAACAGAAAAAATTTTCTAAAACCCAACGGCCAAAGGAGGGAAATGCCACGTTTTCTCTTTCTCTCACACAACGACATTAAACAAACAAAAAAAATTTCTAAAAACCCAACCACTGAAGGAGGGGAAAAAAAATCATCTCTTTTCTCTCACTCACACACACACACATACATTTTCATCAGCCGAGGGCCACCGCCTTCCCTAATTTTTCTCTCCTCCTCCCTCCAAAATAGAAAACAACCTTCTGTCGAGGCGGAATCCGCGTCCTTCAAAGTAGGAATCCCTGCTGGCGACGAATCGGGAAAAAAAACTATTTGTTAAATAAGAACTTGGAGAGAGACAGAAGAAGAAAAGGAATCGTCTTGATTGAAAGGCGGTTTGGAGCAGAAGCTGCGTCCTCCCTGCCGAGACTGGGTGCCGCCATTTTGTGTGCGGAGTCCGGGCGGGCGGGTGGAGGGGGGAGGGGAGGCTGGTGATGGGGCGGGCTGTAGGAGAAGAGGGGGGAGGGGTGTCGTGTAATGGTTGAATAGGGGCACCCCCTCCCGGGGCCCAGGCTGTGGTGGCCGGTTTGGTTGAGACGAAGGCGCTATTGTTTGGCTTCTCCGAGGGAGGTTCGAGCCGCTGCTGCTCCCCTCCCTGCCTGCTTGCTGCCCTTTCCACTGTGTGTTTTATTTTGGTATGTCTCTCTCCACACAGACACACACATATATTTGCGTGTGAGTGAATATTGAGCCGAGCCACTGCATGGAGCCGCTTACAACCCCGCAGCCCGTCTAGAGAGAAAAAATAATTACACCACACTTATTTTTTTTGAAACCACATTAGCATACAATAGAGAACAAGATGTAAGTCTTTTTCTTTCCTCTCTGGTTGAAGGGGAGATCGAAAAAAAGAGTGCAGTGAGTGAGTAAAAGCCAAGTCTTTATTTTCCCTCCCCTCTCTCCCTCTCTCTCTTTTACCCTTAAACTTTCGCACTCGCTTCATCAATGAGTGAGCGGCGGCGGACCGGCTCTCCTCTCAGATATTGAATAAGTTTTCCAAGAGGTTATTATTATTTTATTTTACACACCTCCTCCCACCCCCTCGCTCTCTCTTCACGAAACACACACACACACACACACACAACAATAACAACAATGAAAAAGATGGCAAATTCGACGGGGAAAACGCAGCCTTCAGACCCGAGGAGAAAGAGGCAGGCGTTCCTGGAGGAGCTGCGGCAGTTTCACCACAACCGAGGGTAAGGAATTGAAGGGGGAAGAAGGATTTGGGGGGCGGGTAAATAAAAAAAACTTTGGACACTTTCCTCAAGAGGAGGGAGGTCTGATTTAATTCTCCTTCTTGTGCAGGACGCCTTTTAAAAAGATCCCAATAGTGGCTGGCAAGGAGCTGGATCTTCACGCTCTCTACACCAGAGTCACCAGCCTCGGAGGATTCGCCAAGGTGAATGTGATCTGATATATATATTTTGTTAAAAAAAAACTGCGAATTTTGTCGGGAGGGTTGTTGATTTTGAAGGGGGTTTTGTTGTGTGTGTGTGTGTGTGTGGCAGGGAGCTGTAAATGGCAGTTGTTTGGGATGTCTGCCTGTCTGGCCTGCTTGTTGTCGCTGCCGCACTTCAGCCAAGTCAAAATTAGCGGGCATGCTTAACATCGATAATCGTGAGTGTGCCTGGGGTAGGAAATGCTCTTCAGGGGACCGGCTCGCACCATTCGTTTGCCTGTGTGTGTTTTTTTTTCTCTCTCGTTTAACCTCGTCGCGTCGGACTTTCCTCGCCCTGTCAGGCTTCGCCGTTCGGGGGGAAAACCGTAGGCCTCGCATAGGCCCACAGGATGGCTAGGAGGGTTAAAATATTAATGTTTTCGAGCCCCCCTTTTTTCTTTTACTGTCGCTCTCATTGCAAAGTACTGAAGTTTTGTCTCTGCGCTTTAGGTGCCGATCCCTCCACCGCCCCCCCCCCGCTCTTTTTATATAAAAAAAAGACAGCTCAAGTGGGTGAAGGAACAGATGGTATATTCTGATATCTGATCATATGTGCCTGCATATTAATCGGGTTTATTGTGTTTTTATTTTGCTGCAGGTGACCGACAAGAACAAATGGTCACAGATAACGGAAGAGTTAAACTTTCCAAAAGGTTGTCCCAATGCAGCGTTTGCCTTAAAACAATATTATTTGCGGTAAGCTTTAGCCTGTATTTTCATTCCATTTAGTACTTGCTGTATGCGTGAAGGGGCCGTGGGGAGAGGGATGCTTAGTTTCAAGGTCTGAAAATACGAATATAATTCCAGACGTTCCTCATTATTTTGCTCTGAGTGTGAGATTTGTTATTGCACTGTAGAGGCTAAGTAATAGCGATGGTTTAGGTTTTGTTGTTTAAACCGTGGCTTCGTTTTTTTAGATTTTGTTCAAGTACTTTGGAGAGTGGATTTAAAAAAAATTAAACTTGCGGTTCAAAAACTGTACAGGTGTGACCCACTTTTGTGGAATAGTTTACAGTTGAGGCGCTCTGCAGCATTTACAAATGTACAGAAACTACCTGGAAGGAAGTAGCATAATTGTTTACATGAAAAATCGCAGGTGTTTTGTGTTGGCCAATTTTGTTGCCAAAACTGAACTTTTTAAATATCCGTGTGATATTATGGTACTGTACTTTAATTGTTTTCATTTCTTTCATCAAAATAAACTTCAGAAATATTTCCACAGTGATGCTTGATTTAATAAGTATAGTTTGTGACCTTTTGTTTTTTGTCTAATTACTAATTTTATTTTGTAGCTCTTATTCAAAATAGTACCGCCAGTTTTGTGTAAAGGCCTATATTTTGCAAACTGGATGAAAAGGTACACTGCAGCATGTTGGTTTTGCTCTGTCCCAATATTTTTTATTTCTCTCTTATGTGATAAACAATGTTGAATGCCTTGTCTTTCAAAATTATGGAGGTGAAATGCTTCAACAGATTGACTGGTCAGTCACTGTTTTGTGGTCAAATATTTTGGGGAAATTTTTCTTGTGCATTAAAATTGCTGGACGATTTGTGGATAAGAATAGGGTAAAGGGGGTAAGTTCTGTTTCAGTGTGCAAGTAGTGTTGTACTTGGGATTCAGAAGTAGTCAGGTTTGTATACTATTGGACAGCAGTTATTTAAATATTAATTCCATTCAACAATGCCATACACATTTACAGTTTCAAAATAAAATTGCATTAAAGTTTTTGTGCAGAATATTTTGTGACTGTAGCATGCACAGTGTTTAAAATGACCAGGTTATGGTACAATTACAATTGCCTCTGTTCATTTATATGGTCCCTAAGCTCTAGCAATGGTGCATCTGTTGCATTCAGGAAATTAAGCTTGTTCCAACTTGACTTGAGCCTAATTTAACAATATTTAATAATGCAGCAGGGATTGTTACAAAGGGGTTTGAGAGCATTATATGTAAAAATGTTCATTGGTAAAATTAAAGATATGCTGATCACCAGTTGGCATGCCATGTTTTTCTATTTAATGTCCAGTTGCATGTGCAGAACATTAGGACTATAATAATCTTGTGTACAAATTTGTTTTAAGATCTGACTTGTTCCTAGTTGTTTATTGTACTTTCTCCAGATGATTTAGGAAGTAGTAATGCTCACTGTAATAATTTCCTCCATTTAAATTTGATTTTTTGATATTCTATAGCAATGTTGCACATTTTTGTGCTGTTACAGAAAAACAAAAAAAAAGTGCATGTGATGTATACATTTTCACATGCTTCATCAGATTAGTTTTGTAAATATGGTTAATGTTAGCCACAAACTTGAAGAATACCTTAAAAATACTAAATATTTTATAGATTGGTGAACTGTAATTAATATTTGCAATGTTTAAACAAAACATATTTGCGGGAAGGCCAGGTAAAATAAATATCGATTACATGTTTATGGGGTGCAGATAGAAATATTAATGTTTTTGTTGCATTGCCAACCTTGAGCTTCCAGCTGGATGAAGGGTCTGCCTTAAAATTGTTGGAAAAGCCAATTAAAAATTAGAATGCAGCAGGTATTCAGAGATTCCTAGCAGTAGTGATCAAAAATAAACTGTGTGTGCTTAACACAGTTAAAGATGACTGGGATACTGTGGTACAATATTAGATCACCCTATTTATTTTTTTCACAATGCAACTGCATTATAGTGTTGAGATATCTTAAAAACAATCTTTTGTTCGTACTGTCTAAATTTCTTCTGGGAAATGTTGACTTCTATTTTAAAAGTGCAGAATGGCTTTTTGTCTGATATGGATTATAATGAACATATTCAAGAAAGTCTATAGTGTTAGGAGGTTTAAGGCAAATATGTGGGGTTATGGGCATAGGGCCTGGGTGGAATTGTTGTCGGTGCATGCTCAATGGGCTGAATGGCCTCCTTTTGTACTGTAAGGCTTCTATGGTAACATCACTTTTTTGCCTTCTGGTTAAAATAAGTGATTTTTTTTACAAATTTATTTCTTTAATGTTGAATGTGGGGATGACAAATATCCTACTTCTTTAAAAAAAAAGCAATAACTTAAGACTAACAATTATATTGAACCTAGGATTTGAGAAAGTAGTGTACATTTAGTATGTTTTTCATCGCTCTAAAAGCAACATTATGTAAATCAACATAAAAGGATGTTAGAGCTTTAAGCCAGTTTCTGACAACTACTTCTGATGGAAAAATATTAGTAGCTATAGTCTCCTTTTGAATGTCTGTCTGATTTGCATAGCTTATGCTTGATTTAAATTGTCTTAGCTAAGCAAGTACTTGTGTTTTTGACAAATGTGCTATCATCTCAACATGTTGATGGAACTGATAACATTTCTTATGCCAAAATGTTACAAAAATATTTCGAATCCTGTCTATATCTTTTGTAAATACAATACCTGGAAAATTGACAAATGGCACAGTACAATGTAGACTTTGTAGCTAATTTTGTTGAGCAGTTGATATGTTGCATTAACAGCAGCTTTTGTACATGAACAACCCTTCGCCCTGTCTCCAGACAGTTGTATGTGACAACTTATGAGCAAAGATATTCAAATGGATGTTGATCCTAATCTGGCACAATATGTCACGTATAACTAATTTCCAAATTGCTTACATACCATGTGGATCAAATTTTAATAGCAGGTCCCTTAACTATACGCGTTGTAAAGTCACATGGACACCATGAAATCAGCATTATTTATTTTTGGTATGTGTTGCCTATAACTTGCACTTCAAAATTAGAATTGAGCATTGTTTTAAAAAAAATGTTCTGGGGTTACAAGTTTACAGGTCAAAGTAGTTAATTGACCCGCATTAATTATATAATTGTTACCTAAATTATCTAAGTTTATTTGAAGAGGATTTGTCTATTTAAATTTATACTCCTAATGCAGAAATGGCTTAATCAAAGCCATTTTCAGTTGAGAAAAGTGCAGTTTTCCTTTGTTTACCATAAATTACAGTAAAAACATTTAACGTGCAGCACCATGTCTGACCACTTTATGTCCCCAAAGGTCATATTTATTAATCTTTGGTTATGTGCAGTAAGTATTTTTTTCATGCCTTGTGTATATATGTAAAATCTGATACGTTTTATTCATAATTTTATCTTCTTTTTATCCCCCCACTTGTTTTATAAAATCAATTAATTTTGAGGAGAGAAATTAGACCAAAATTGAAGCATGATCTTTTGTCTGTGTGGAGTTTGTATGTTCTCCCTGTGTCTGGATGGGTGTTCTCCACATGCTTTGGCTTCCACCCACAGTCCAAAGATGTGCAGGTAACGTTGATTGGCTATGCTAAATTGCCCTTAGTATCCTAAAATGTGTAGGTTAGGGGGATTAGCGGAGTTACGGGAATAGAGCGGGATGCTCAGTCAGAAAATCAGCGTAGACTCTGTGCCAAATGGCTGCCTCCTGTAGGGATTCTGAGAGTCTATAATTCTAAGAATGAAAACATACCATAATACTTGAGGTTCAACTGTGCATATAATTTTGTATGGTATTTTTGGTGATCTTTCAGTATTGGTAAAACATTTTGCTGAATATCATAATTTATATGGTGGTTTGACTTCAGTAGGTTAAGTCCTAAGTAATTACTAGCTGCAGCATACATAAATGTTAGAGAATCATAGAATGGTTGCAACACCAAAGGAGATCATTAGGCCCTTAACGTCTATGCCGTCTTCTGCAAAAGCAACTTACCTAGTCTCATGTTCCATGTAACTTTGCAAACGTTTTCTCTTCTAGATAATTATCCCATATGGTTTTGAAAGCCACTATTAGATCTGCCCCCACCATTCTCGTGGGCAGTGTATTCCAGATTTTACCATTTAAATTAATTATTTCCATGTGTCTTTTGTTTATTTTCTGGAATGTGGTGTTGCTGGCTTGGCCAGCATTCATTGCCTATCCCTAATTGCCTTTCAGAAGATGGCCTGTCTTCTTGAACCATTGCAGTCCCTGAAGTGCAGGTGGACCCAGAATGCTATCAGGGAGGGAATTCCAAGATCTTGACCCTGCAACAGTGATGGAACAGTGATATATTTCTAATTTTACTTTTACACCTTCACTTTCTAAACTTTTTCTATAGTATTGAGCTCTGGCATCAGACATGTGTCCTTTTGACGTCCAGGATCTAGATTTGGAAATCTTAATTGCTTTCTTAGTAAGAGTGTCTTTATTCTGAACCCTTTCGATCTCCTGGAATGTTTCCCACTGCTTCGGTACTGAATTACTTTCAGGGAGGTGTTTCCATTCCACACTTGCCAAATCACATCTCAGCTTAGTAAATTTGATCTTTCCTGAATTAAGAATTTTTACTGCATGTTTATCTTTATCTTTTTCCATAACTAGTAAATAACATAGTAAATCCAGCTGATGTATGATCAGTACCACTAAAATGCTCCCCTAGTGATACCATATCACCTCCATCTGCCAGCTTTATTCACTAGCATTAAGTCTGGAAATGTTCACTTTCTTGTTGGTCTTGCTATGTACCAGCTAATAAAAGTTTTCCAGAATGCATTTTAAGAATTCTATACCTTTTTACATTGGTCAGTATTAGGGTAGTTGAAATTCCTTGCTAATGTATCCCATTTGTTTCAGAACTTCTCAGCAATTACATATTTGCCAGTCTTTCTGTCCTTGATTGGAAGTGTTTGTCGTATGTTGTCGGAGTATGAGTGGTTTTTTTTGGTTCTCAGTTCAACCCATTTGGCCTCATTTGATCCTTGTAGGATATTATCCTGTTTTACAGCTGCAACTTTAAAAAAAATCAATACTGTGATTCCACTCCTATTTCTCACTCTCTATCCTGTGTGAAAACCTTGAAGCCATGAATGTTGAGCTGCTACTCTTGCTCTTAAAAACCCTGCTTCATGTGAACTTTGTTTATGGCTAATTAAGAGACTCAGAATAGGTCCCTACCTCTGAGCCAGAAGTTCCTGGTTCAAGCCCCACTTCAGAACTTGGATGGCCATGGTAAGCTTGTTCTTAATGCAGCCAAACAGGTTGATCATGAGTCTGTAAGTCCTTCTAATGTGCTTGATGACAGGGTAAGAGTGGGAGAGTTTCCTGGGTGAGCTGTACTGTAGAATGCAGTGTAAATCACTGCAGCACTTTACCAAGCTTTGAACCAGCAGAAATAATTTATTTTCTTTGCATCAAGAATGACCATGTCATTGGATGAAACACAAATTAGGAATACATGTTTGAGAATGGTGAGACTGTAGGAAGATTTTAGAGGAGGTGGCCAATAAAGTAAACAATCAAATGGTCCATTTAAGGACAGGGGTAAGTTTCCAAGATTTGGGGACCATTAGGAAGGCACCCAGAATTGGAAGATCAGCTGTTCCATGGTCAGAGATGGATGCTGCTGAATTCAGTGGGCATCAGAGAGGGGCATCTCTGGATGAAGGCTGTCTCGAGACTTTGATATTCAAAAGTGTCATAGCTGCCCAGCTATCAGTGTGAAAGCGGGTCCCTGCATAAGCTTGGTTGTGACCGCAGCTGTGAGTAGAAGTTGGTGAACAGAAATTAAATAAGGTATTGCTGGCCCCCAGACCTGATGAGAGGTCATTTCCATCTGTTGGCTAGACATCATGATGTGGATGTGCCGGCGTTGGACTGGGGTAACCACAGTAAAAAGTCTGACAACACCAGGTTTTAGTCCAACCGATTTATTTGATAGTAAACTCACAAGCTTTCGAGGTTTCCCAAACCTCGAAAGCTTGTGAGTTTACTATCAAATAAATCGGTTGGACTAAAACCTGGTGTTGTCAGACTTTTTACTGTGGTTAGACATCAGCCATGGTGGGAGGGCAGCCTGGAGTGCCCTCAGTAGACACTTTAATTAGCGAACCACTTCCCCACAACCCCAAAGCAACCTCCATGACAATAACAGGAGTCAAGAACAGGTGGTGCAAAATTACTGAGACAGCCATATCAGGTCCTGTACAAAAATTCAGCCCATGATAACTGTTTCAAGGAGAGCAATTAAACAAATTCTGGGATCTACTGATCCATAAGTTTCTTGTAAACAATGGGTAAAATAATGGAAGCAATATGATACTGATCTAGTAGATAATTGCTAAGAGGTGAAGATCATGTCATAAATTATTTTAAGGGAATGACATCCCATTGGACTGTGAAAAATAATCCATCGTGTACACTTGAACTTCTGAAAATCCTTTGACAAATGTCTATATTAAAGCTGTTCTCTCTCTCTCTCTCACTCAATTCTCTTCCCACACATGGAGACATCTGAAGCAGACAAAGCACATGCTTGCATCTGTATCCATAGCTTATCTTTTCCTGGAATAGTTTAAAGTTTGTTTATTAGTCACAGGTAAGGCTTACATTAATACTGCAATGAAGTTACTGTGAAATTTTCCTAGTTGCCATAGTCCAGTGCCTGTTCGGGTCAATGCACCTCACCAGCACGTCTTTTCAGACCGAGGGAGGAAACACAAGCAGCCGGAGGAAACCCATGTAGACATGGGGAGAATGTGCAAACTCCACACAGACAGTGACCCAAGCTGGGAATCAAATCCAGGTCCCTGGCGCTGTGAAGCAGCAATGCCAACCACTGTGCTGCCCTGGTTCACTAGCCTGAAGCCAGAGGCAAGAACTTAATGGTTGCTACTCTGCATCAAGCATGGCTGACCAGAAGTGTCTCCCACTCTTGGCTCCTGCCATAGGTGTATAGAATAGATTTATATCCACTGTGAGTGCACCTTCCATGTCTAAGTCTTGGAGTGGGACTTGACTCCAGAGCATCTGGCGCAGAGGCACCGTTCGCTGTGTCGCAAGACCTCCTTGAGCTTAAAGTGGTGGAGGAGGTGACACCTAGGAATGGATAACAAACTTAAGAGGTGGCATGCAGTTCGGTGAATGGCAGAACGCTGAATAAGTCTGACAATGTTTGATCTTCGCGCTCTCACAATTTCAAATTTTAGGCTAATAACTTGATGCATAAAAATTAGAAGCAGGGGTCAGCCACTCAGTCCTTTGAGCCTATTCCACCTTCAGTAAGATCATGGCTGATCTAATTGTTACTAACCTTTTCAACCCTGTGTTAATCAATAAGGTATCCAGCTCCGCCTTAAAAATATTCAAAGGCTGCTTCCACTGCCCTTTGAGGAGGAGATTTCCAAAGACTTGCGACCCTTGGAGGAAAAATTCTCATTTCGGAGCGACATCTTATTTATAAACAGCGATGCCCAGTTATAAATTCTTTGACAAGAAGAAACATCCTCTCCATTAGGAAACACCTTTGCTACACCCACCCTGTAAATACTTGACAATTTTGCAAGTTTCGATCAATTTACCTCTTACTCATCTAAACTCTAGTGGATAAAAACCTAACCTAACCTCTCCAACCTGTCCTCTACAAAGTTGAGAAGTTTGCTAGCGTGGGATTTGGGAATATTTGGAATAGGGGGTTATTTCTGTGCCAATCAATTATATTAGATTTGTATCGCAATTCTATACTGAATACTGTGCACAAATAGGGCCTGACTAGAGCTCATGCCAATACCTGCTCAAATGTTTGAGAAAATTAAGTAAAATAAAAACTGTTTTTTATGTGAAGACTTACAAAATGCATCCCCTCACTAATACAGTGAATTTTCATAATGCAAACTGTTGAGTTCCATCAATGGCATGACACAGTTGCAACAACTTACACCATCCAAAAGTGGTTGTGCCAGGAATTAAATATGTGCTACGTGCGTGTTTGTGACACTTAGTTGAAACTGTTCTCACCTACCAGCTTTGCCTGCTCAGTGAGGCAACTCCCTGTATTTTTGGCACTTTGGGGTTTTTATATTTAGCCTGTGTAATATTTGGGGCTAATGTTAAACTTGATCAATTATTCAATTTTTAAAATTTCCCATTCTAAGGATTAGGCAATCTTGAATGATAATATTCCTTATGTCTTTGTTTATGGGTTCGGGTGTACTACATTTTATTACGATCACTTGAGATTCTATTACACTATGAAAGCTGTTCCGGATAGATCATGTAAAAATATTTAGCTTTTGCAGTTCATTTGCAAATTTATGTTTAAGCAAGGTGAATGACATAGGTTCCTTCTCTATAAACGGTATGCTCTGTCTGCATAGTGTGCAAGAAACAATAATTTTCACTATGTTAACACTGACAATAATAAATCAAATCAAAATCTATTGTCTGCATGTTGCAAGCAGAAAAGGACAAAATTTCGCATATTGTTGCAAAATATTTCTGAATATATGAGGAAAGTATCGCTTGGAGCTGGAAAGGAACCCAGTGCTTTGTTTCAGTTTTGTATATGATCAGACATATTCTGACGCATGAGAAAATTATACTTTGTTTTACCTGTCATACATTTCTGGAATTTTAGAAAGATACAAATTTAAAAGCATGTTGCAACAAACAGCAAGAAGGAAATTATTTTCTGAAATATTTAAGCCAATGAAAATTTGTTCTTTGTTTAAAGAATGAAAGCTTAAAATTTATTTCAATTAACTGTACCTTGATTTGCTTAGTTCTCTGACAATTCGTAAATTGTAGAAATAAAGTAACAGGGATAAGGAAACAAGATTACACTACTTCATTTTATTAAAAAGAGCTAAAATTCAGGAGTTTACAGGAAATTATTAACTTTTCCTCTCTCATATGACACTGGAAGCTGTGAACAGGCTAGGATGGAGTTGGTGGCAAGGCAGCAAAGTTTGAAGCTGGAACTCAAAATAAATACTCAATCTTCCCCAATATTTAACTGGAGGACATTTCTGCTCATCCAGCATTGAATGTCAGATAATTTAGCAACTGTGGAAGAGCTAAGAGCTGGTGTTGAGATAAAATTGGGTGTTGCCAGCCGACATACAGAAACTGACAGTGTTTTTGAGGTATGTTGCCAAAAGGCAGCATGTAGGGGAAAAAGGAGGGAGCAAGAATGGAACTTAGAGAGATCTCTGATGGCCATTCTCTAGCTATGATTGCATAGATAAGAATGGAACCAGGCAAGTACAGTGCATTCTGTTGGTGCGGAAGTGTTGGAGGAGTTGGAGATGAGAAGTCAAGAATTGGGTTTTTGTGGAGAGGGAAGAAGACAGTGGATTTGAAGGAGAGAAAGACAGAACCTGAGGAGAGAAAACTGTCAACAACATATAACATAGAAACCAGAAAGGGAAATTAGATAGTGGTCACTATTTTCTTGGAAATGGGGTTGAGAGAACAGGAGGTGAATCTTGTGAACACCGTAAAGGTTGGAGAGACAGCATGAGGGAGATGGGAGAGAAACTACAGAAAGGTACAGTTTCAGTGATGGGACAACCCTGGGAACCATGAAGGATGTTTGTACAAGGGGAAGGGAGGAAATTGGGAGAGACATTTGATTGGATGCATCTAAACAGAATGCTAAATATATCTGAGCTATTTGTCTCAAGTTATCACGTAGAACATGTTAACGTATCTTTGGATAAAGTTCTTGAATTCCCTATTGATTAATGAATAAGTTATATTTATAACCTCTGGTTTAGTCTCCCATCATAAGTGTGAAAAATTTTCTTCATAGTTACCCTTTCAAAATGCCTTCATTATCTTAAAGACTTCTATAGATCAACCTCATCCTGTTCAGTTATTTCTTGTAGCCAAAACCTCTCACTTTTGGCACGTTCCTTGTAAATCTTTTGTCTCTAAATCCTTTTTACAATATGGAAACTAGAACTGTACATTTTAATCCAACCAAGGCTCAAAAATTTCAACTTGACTTCCCAGTTTTTCTATTCTCTTGCTCTAGAAATAAACCACATTGCTTGGGAGGATTTCTCAACAGTCTTATTAACCTGCATCGCTACGTTTTGTGAGCTGTTGTTTAAGCCAGATTCCTTTTGCTTGCCTCATTTATATTCATGTTATCCAAACAGTATGAGGCTTCCTATTCTTCTCAGCAGATTCACCTCTCACTTAACCATATTCAAATTGTATGGTTAAGTGAAAGATCTGCCAATTATGCACCCATTGTATTAATGTATTTGTTAATTTTGTCACATTGTTCCTTATACTAACTAAACCCTTTCTCCTGATGTGTTGTTTTCTTCGATTTATAAATTGTACTCATAATGCATGGGTAAATTGTGTACAACTGTACTGTCAGCACCGATCCCTGTGGAACAAACATCACTTCCAGTGTGCCAGTCTGAGTAGTAAGTAAATAAATACTGATTAGTTCACTTCCAACAGAAGCTCTGCTCGTTTGTCACTTGGAATAGGCTTTTATTTAAAATTTGCAGTTGTAAATGTTTAAATTGCTCCAAATTAAAGTCTGGCTGGAAATGAAGGAGTCTACACTTCTAAGATATACTTGTAGCATGTAATTTGATGATTTGTGTAATATCCAGCTAGTTTGCCCACTGCCCACTGTCACTTATGTTAAACAAGTCTGTTGTTGCTCCTAATTGCATATAATTCAACAGCATATTCTGCTCACTTGTACTTCTAAAATCTAAATACGAAGTCCTTTGTTTCTAGAGGCAATATAGTAAGGGTGTGTTGACATTTTGTGTGGCTTTTGGGGCAACACTGGCTCAGATATAAACATATGATTTAGGAGCAGGAGTAGACCATTTGGCTACTTGAGCTGCTGTATCATCTCTATCATTTCATAAGATCATGACCGATCTGATTGTGACCTTTCCTTTCTAACCCCTGTACCGTTAGATTGACTCACTTGTCAGTCAATCTAACTCTGCTTTAAAAATATTCAATGACTGCCTCCACTGCTCCCTGGGGAAGGGAATTCCATAGACTAACAACCCTGTAGAGAATAAAATTCTCCTTGTTTGTCTTAAATCTATTTGGTTTATTATCTCATGTATTAGTATACACTGAAAAGTATTGTTTCTTGCACACTATACTGACAAAGCATATCGCATGTAGAGAAGGAAAGGAGAGGGTGCCAAAGGTAGTGTTACAGTCCTAGTTACGGTGTAAAGAAAGTTCCATTTAGATGGGTCCATTCAAAAGTTTGGCAGCAGGGAAGAAGCTGTTCTTGAGTTGGTTGGTACGTTACCTCAGATCTTTGTATCTTTTTTCCCAATGGAACAAGATAGGAGAGTGTATGTATGAGGTGCATGGGCTTCTTGATTATGCTGGCTGCTTTTCTGAAGCAGTGGGAAGTGTAGACAAAGTCAATGGATGGAAGGCTGGTTTGTGTGATGGACTGGGCTTCGTTCACAACCCTTTGTAGTTTCTTGCAGCCTTGGACAGAGCAAGAGCCATACCAAGCTGTGATGCAGCCAGAAAGAATGTTTGCTGTTGCCCATTTGTAAAAGTTGGTGAGAGTCCTAGCAGACATGTCAAATCTCCTTACTGCCTAAGAAAGGAGAGGCTGAAGAACAGTATCTTCCCTGCTGCCATCAGACTTTTGAATGGACCTACTTTGTGTTAAGTTGGTATTTCTCAATATCCTAGCTATGACTGTAACACTATATTCTTCACTCTCTTCTTCTGTATGAACAGTATGCTTTATCTGTATAGTGTGCAAGAAACAATACTTTTCACTGTATATTAATACATGTGCCAAATCAAAAAGACGTTTGTGGACTTTCTTAACTTTAGCATCGGCGTGGAGGGACCAGGACAGTTGTTGATGATCTGGAAACTTGAAGCTTTCAATTACTTCAACTTCATCCCTGTTGATGTAGATAGGGGCACATCCTCCACTGTGCTTCCTGAAGTCGATAGCTATCTCCTTTGCTTTGCTGTCATTGAGGGAGAGCTTATTGTCATCACACCAGTTCACCAGATTCTCTGTCTCGACATTGTTTGAGATCCGACCCACTATGGTGGTGTCATCAGCAAATTTGAAAATCGAGTTGGAGGGGAATTTGGCCACACAGTCATTGGTGTATAAAGAGTATAGTAAGGTGCTGTAGGCACAGCCTTGTAGGGCAGTGGTGTTGAGGATGATCATGGAAGAGGCGTTATTGCCTATCCTTGCTGATTGCGTCCTGTAGATTAGGAAGACTGGGATCTCGCAGACGGTGGAATCGAGCCCCAGGCCATGGAGTTTGGGAATGAGTTTTGTAGGAATGATTGTTTGAAAGCTGTAGTCAATAAATAAGAGTTTGATATAGGTGCCTTTTGTTATCTGGGTGGTCCAGGGTTGATTGCAGGGCCAGGGAAATGGTGGACCTTGAGACCCCTTATTTTTAAACTGTGTTCCCTAGTTCTAGCCTTTCTGATAAGGAGAAACACCCTTTCAGCATCCAGCCTTTCAGATCCCCTCAGGATTTTGTATGTATAATAGGAACGCCTTTCATTCTTCTAAATTTTATGACACTGCTCCAATCTGCCTAACCTTGCTTCACAAGATACCCCTCATTCCACAAATCAATTGAGTAGATCTTTTTAATGCAATTATATCCTTTTTTAAATACAAAGACTAAAACTGCCAGTAGACTAGACACAGTTTCACAAAAAGCTTGTCCAGCTGCAACAAATCTTCCCTATTTTTAAATTCCGTTCCCCTTGAAATAAGCAACAAAATCCCATTTGCCTTCCCTAATCATTCACTGTAAATGGATACTAACATTTTGTGATTCACATAATGTAAACCTGGATCGTTCTATACTGCAGAGCTCTACAATCTCCATTTAAATAATGTGCTGCCTTTCTGTTCTTCCTGCCACAGTGGACAAGTTTATGAAACTTTTGACCATTCGTTTAACCTGTCTAGGTCCGTTTGGAGATTCCTTATGTGCTCTTCATAACTTACTCTCTCAACTATCTTTGGGTCATCAATAAATTTAGGAACCGTACGTTCTGTCCTTTCGTCAACGTCATTAAAACTTTCTATCACAAGCCATCTTGATGTTATCAGCGAGGGTTCCCCAACTTGAAGCACAAGTCCATGGTGGTGTATAGTTTTTGGAATATTGAGAAGTTATGTAATACCCCAGTGATTAACCAGTCCAGCCATTGGTTTAAACAATTATTGAAGAATATTTATTAACTTAAAAGAAGAATGTGCAACAAAAGGACTATAATGCTCTAAGACACTGTGTGTTTAGTTATTTATGCACTTATGTACAAATTATTCCTTCTTCCAAAATATATCTACAATCCTTGAACTAACTAAAACTTCCCTTTCCTAAACAACATGCAAATTAAATATACTTACCACATAATACAGAGCTGATGATCAAGTCTGGGAAACATCTTTTCCTGGTGAAATGTAGATATTTAAACTTTGCAAAGGTTTCCTGCAATGCTTAGGCAACACTATAGCATTTCTTAGGAATAAAAGATTTTACAGGACTCTTTGGCTATGAAATGGGTCCTAAACTTTCTAGCTGTGAGATGTAGACTGGTCTTTCTGCCTGAGAGATTTGGAAACAGTTATCCCTGTTTCTTTTTTGTTATTTCAAACTCGAGAGTCAGCTGACTACATATCTTGATTCCGATTCCTTTCCCTTTATGGAACTTATTATTTCTATCTCGCAGAATCGCCCATTCATTTAGGTAAAGTGTTTCTGCTTGGGAAACTTAACATTAGCAGTCATCGAAGTAATTTGCTTCTACTCTGAGAGCAATTCACACCTTATGGTCTTCAAATGCTGTCATAACTTTGGCATAGCCTGATCACTTTTAAAGGCTTACCTGCCCTTGGAAATGTTCCTGGGATATTTGCTGCTGATTGCACAATGCTCTGCACTATTTGCAGTTCAAATACTGAAGCAGCCCATGTCCAAATGCAGCAAGGCCAGGACAATATCCAGGTTGGGCTGACAAGTGGTGAGTAACATATGCACTGTAATGTGCCAGGCAATGTCCATCTCCAAGAGAATCTAACTATCTCTAACAAGGAACTAACCAACACCCTGTGACATTCAGTGGTGTTGCCATTTTTGAACCACCTACTGTCAATATCCTAGGAGTTACCATTGACCAGAAACTGAATTGGACTAGCTGTATGAATACTGTGGCTACAAGAGCAGGTCAGAGGCTAGGAATCCTGCAGCAAATAACTCCCTTCTTGATGCCATAAAGCATGTACCCCATCTACAAGGCACAAGTCAAGAATATGATGGAAAACCCTCCACTTGCGTGGATGAGTGCAGCTCCCTCAAAATGAGCTTGACACCACAAACATTCAATCCCTTCATCACCAGTGCACAGTGGCAGCAGTGTTTGCCATCTTAAATATGCAGGAACTCACAACTTATTGGACAGCAGCTTCCAAAATCACGATCGCTTCCATCTTCTCAAGGGAAATTGTGGATGGGCAATAAATGCTGGCCTAGCTAGTGATGTCCACATCCATGAACAGATTACAAAAAAACCCACATCTGCAAGTTCCCTTTTATCACGCCGTAGTCCATCACGATTTCTATTTTGCACTACTTGTTGACTCTTCCAGATTGCATAAAGTTTTCTAAATGCTCTGCTTTAGCCTACTGTATAGATCCTAGTATTTTACTTTGACATATTAAGCTAACACACTTCTTCTCCCTCCTCTCTTAAAGAGGAGTTACATTTGCGATTTTTCAATTTGATGGGACCTTTCCAGAATCTAGGGAATTTTAGAAAATTGAAACCAAAGACCTGCGGATGAAGTCCTAAGACTTGGGAACTTGCCACCTTGCAGTTCCAGTTTTTTTTTAGTGCCCTTTCCCTGGTGATTTTTATTAAATTTGTTAACTATTCAAGCACAACCATGATCCTTTGTGCCAGGTATGATTCCAATCAACGGCAAGCTTTCCCCCAATTCCCATTGACTCTAATTTTGCTTGGGTTGCTTGATGCCATACTCAAGTCAAGTGCTGCCTTGTTGTCAAACAGAGTCACTCTCGCCTCACATCTGGACTTCAGCTCTTTTGTCCATATCTGAAATCAAAGTTTTATAATGTGGTCAGGAGTTGAGTGATCTTGGTGGAATTCAAACTGAGTGTCAATAAGCAGGTTATTGCTGAGCAAGTGCTGTTTAGTAACACAATTGATGACCCCTTCCCTCACTTAATCTATGATTGCGAATAGATTGATAGTGTGGTAATTGGTTATGTTGGATTTGTCCAGCCTTTTGTGGACAGGCAAATTTCCATATTTGCTGAGTAGGTACTAGTGTTGTAGCTGCAGTGAAACAGCTTAACTAGGGATGCCATAAGCTCTTAAACACAAGTCTTCAGTACTGTTGCTGAAATATGTCAGGGCCCATAATCTTTGCAGTATTCAGTGCCTTCCACTGTTTTTGATATGACATGGAGTAAATTGAATTGGCTGAAGACTGATGCTGGGGGATCTCTGAAGGAGGAGGCTAAGATGGATCATCCATTTGGCACTTCTGGCTGAATGTTATTGGAAATGCTCCTGCCTTTTTCTTTTGCAGTGATATGCTAGGCTCCCCCATCATTGAAGAAGAGGTCATTTGTGGAGGCTTGTCAAACATGATTTGCCATTCTTAACTCCATGTTGACTATACACAATTACGTCATTATTCAAGTGTCCATTTATCATATCCTTTTTGATAGATTCTAGCATTTTTTTTCTACTACTGATAGAAGAATAACAGGTCTGTAGTTCTCTGATTTCTCTGTCCCTTATTAAATAGTAAGGTGACATTTGTTACCTCACAATCTACAGGAACCATTCCAGAATCTATAGGGTTTCGGAACAGGATCACCACTGCATCCAAGACGGCAAAAATTCTGGAGTGGGCCTTGATAAATACCACTCCAGTTTTTGGTCGATGATTTGCTGCTGAATTGCTATATCCTCTGAAATGACACTAGAGATGAGGATGATTTCCATCCCATCTCGAGGAAGATCCTGAAAACGAGAACTTTTTCTTTTTGCCCAACAAAATGAGATATGCTGAGGAGTAGACCTCTTCCTGTTTCAGAGACCTAGTACCGACATTAAACACATCCTACTTGATGCAGAGTAAAACTCTCCCTACTTTAACAGGACTCCAACCCAAACTTGATGAACAAAATTAGGAGCACTGGTATCATCCTCTTTAGAATTCTGAACACAAATCATCCAATGGCCTTTTGGGTGAGATCTCAAAATTTAGTGCCAAGTTTAAGGACTTTTTTTTTGTTGTAGACCAGACATCAGTCAGAACTAGCTTATAACTGCTCAAAGTCTCCTCAGCACCCAAAGAAATGCTATTAATAACAAATGACTTTTAGGTTCTTAATCCTGGTAAACCTAAACATTTGCTACATTATAATTACTAGTCAATTCTTAACCCCGCCCAAGATTATATGTCTGTGGCCAGTGAAAAAGCTAATGAACTGCAGAATCTGTTTCATTGTTCGGTGTCAAAGGAAGAATTGCAACCATTTGCATTCTGGAAAGAAAAAAAAGTCATTAAATGGTTGAGTGTGAGGGTGATCCATGTGAGATTGTGGCTAAAATTTACTTTGATATGTTGACTGAATTATTTTAAAAATTGAACTGCATTTGTGCACGAAGTGTTTATGCTAATTGTCTTGAAAATAAATTGAGCCTGCATTTGTGATGTGCTAAATCTACAATTGAGCATGAACACATTATGTAGTGCGATAATTGAAGCCATTTACATTTGGTCACCAGAGAGCAGAAACAGTATTCAATTCTAATCTCCTGACAACTGTAGAAAGTGGTTTCCCATTATCAACCTCCACCACAATGTGAAGATTTGGTGCATAATGATATGCTTTCTTATTATTTAAAACTAAAAATTATTCTTTGAGGGAATAATATTTTCTGGCTAAAAATATTAGTTTGTAAAGTACACTACTCTTTTCAGGACTTTAGCTTTGGATTTCACCTGATAAATTATTATATAACTGCGTATTCCAGTAATATCTAGTGGCAGAACTTTGGTACTGCACTATTTCGTTATATTATAATTGCCATTGGCTTGCATTAACTCTTGTATTTATAATTGTTCATATCCCTTGGGGAAATCGAGTCCAAGAGCATTTTTCAGGTCAACTAAGAGGGTGGAGGGGATAACTGGGCTGGTGAAGATAAACGAACTCTCCACTCATCTGATGAAGGGGCAAACCCCGAAAGCTTGTGGGTTTACCATCAAATAAACTGGTTGGACTTTAACCTGGTGTTGTAAGACTTCTTACTGAAGATAAATGAGTCAAAGGACAGGAAAATGAGAGACCATCTTACTGACAGGCATAGGATTTCAGGGAGGCTTGACAGGGTAAATGCTGAGAGGTTTCTTCCCCTTCTGGGAGAGTCTAGGACCAGAGTAAGGATTGCCCATTTAAGACGGAGATGAGGAGGAGTTTCTTCTGAGGGAGTGAATCTGTAGAATTCTTCCCCACAGAGGCTGGTCATTAAGGGAATCAAGTGTTATGGGGACAATGTGGGAAAGTGAAGTTGAGAACCATTATATCAAATCAGTCACGATCTCATTGAGTGGCAGAGCAGATTCGATGGGCTGAATGGCCTACTTCTGCTCCTACATCTTATGGAGATAAGATTGATAAAAATTAGTGAAGGATGCAATCAAGAGGAGGGATAGGGGACAGCTAATGTGCAGAAAGAGGGTAGACAGGTGCCATAACAGGGTGCGTGACCTGTGGGGACAAAAAGAGCATCTGTTTATCCTGTTCAGTCCATTTGGCCATTTAACCTTATTTTCACGCCCGCATGTTACTTTCTGCCTTCCCGATCTTCCTCAAATGCATTTATTCTGTTCACTTCAGCTGGTCCATGTGGTAGCAAGTTCCACATAACCGCCTGAGTTATGGGCCTGCCATTTAGCATTAAAACTAGGCGGATGTCCTTATTAATGGACATGAGTGTTTTAGCCTGCTTAATTAGCGATCCACCCGCTTCTGTTGCTGCTTCAAGTATCCCTCCAAAAGCGGTGGGTCCAACACCATCCTGCCATTTAAGTAGACAGGTCAATGGATTTGGAAATTTCCTAACTCGACTGTACTGTCTCTTGGGAGTAATGAAGTTTGCTCAGAGTTGATGTTGAGAGTATTGACAACATTTTAAAAGGGTATAGCACTACCATTTTATATGCAAATGCATACAACAAAGTACACACGCAGTTGCTGTAAGCAGCAGCAATTGTATATGTTATCTTGTACCTGTGTATCTCCTTTACTTCTATGTAACAACTTGGCTGGTATCTGACATTACAGAGGCTCTAACTTGAACTACACCACCATAACGCTTGGTGGCCAGAGCTTGCATTGGCTTTCAATTTCTTTTTAACTATATGAAGTGTCTACAATAGTAATATTCTTTTAACAGTTAGTTATTTAAAATTTCTGTCATAATGCCATCAACCAGACTTAGAGGTCTAACAACCACAACTGTCATTAGTATAGCACCTTTAATCTAAATTGGGAGAAAGTCCAGGGAAGGCAATCCCGTGGAGAGATTTGAATGTTCAACTGCAATCAAAACTGTTATTTGTCTATTTATTTTTCCTCAACTGTGAAAAGTAAATAGTTATTGCCGTAGCTAAAAAGTGGTTTAATATCTTCCCATTTATTCCTCCAGCACATTGTCCACCCACCCAAATGTAAGACTTGAACAGTCAAATATTATGTTACCTCACCCTAACTGCCCTCTCATCCAGTTAGTCATGTTCAGTATCTCACGTCATAACTTGTATCTTCTCATACACATTGATATTGAGTGTTGCTTCACTGGTTGTATTTGTGACTGGGCAACTCTGTTATAATGTCTCTTTTGCAGATAGTTTGCCCATGTTTGCAAGGGGACATACTGTTGGCTGCCTGTTTATTGTTGGAAACATCCTGACTTGGAAATATGTTGCCATTCCTTTACTGTCACTGGGTCAAAATCCCCCCTTACAGTGCTATGGGTATACCTACATCACAGATTGCAGCATACAATCATAGAATAGAATCCCTACAGTACAGAAAGAGGCCATTTGGCCCATCAAGTCTGCACCAACCACAATCCCACACAAGCCCTACCCCAACATACCTATATATTTTACCCACTAATCCCTTTAACCTACGCATCTCAAGACACGAAGAGGCAACTTTAACATGGTCAATCAACCCAGCCCACACATCTTTGGACTGTGGGAGGAAACCAGAGTACCTGGAGGAAACCCACACAGACACAAGGAGAATGTGCAAACTCCACACAGACAGTGACCCAAGCCAGGAATTGAACCCAGGTCCCTGGAGCTGTGAAGCAGCAGTGCTAACCACTGTGCTACCGTACCGCTCAAGTTCAAGAAGGTGGTGTACCACCACTTTACCAGAATAGTTGGGGTGAAGTAGCCAAGCCTGTAACTCATGAATGTTTAAAAAAATTGCTGTTTTTAAATTATTTTTGTAACATTCATAAAGCTAAGCGATTACAATGCTATATAGGATTATGATTGCCAAGATTGGATAAATATTAGAAAGGTACAAGCTTTGTGTTAAGTGACTTTCTCAACTTGTACATCAAGTACTTCCCCATTCAATTTCTATTCAAGTATTTTTATATAAAACTGGGTCAGTTACAAGAGATTGCTGTAATATATTGGTTTAAATACAAGATAAAATATTCCCTTGTGAAAGTTTGTAGCTGTGGTAATTTCTATATGGCAATTTATTGATTCACACTTTGAGGCCTGATGCATCAAAGTATATTGAGCTTCCATCTTTTTAGATTTAAAATGACTTGAATTGCTTCATTTGTGTTACTTGAACTTTATTGTTATTTTAGTACAGTGCTGGGGAGAAAAAATATTCTAGAGGGATCAAAGGTAAAATCTATTTGATTGGAGCTAAGAAACAATAGTGGAACTGTGACACAACTAGGTATATCATTATCGGCCAATAACTAGTGGAAAAGAAGGGAACAAATTTGAAAAGAAATAATGGAGTGGTGTAAAAATCATAGAATAGTGGTAATGACAGACTTTTAATTATCCTAATAAAGGCTGGTATAGTAATGGTGGAGAGGGTAGAGTTGAGGAAGATTTTTTTAAGTGCACTTAAAAGGATTTGTTGGATTTGGTTCTAGGGAATGAGGTGCATCAAGTAAATAAATTGTCAGAGGAACATGTAGGATACAGTGGTGTAGTATTGCAAAGTTTAAGTTGGCTATGAAGAAGGAAAGAATCAATTGAGAGTAGCACAGTGGTTCGAACTGCTGCCTTACAGTACCAGAAACCCAGGTTCAATTCTAGCCTCTGCCTGTAGAGTTTGCACATTCTCCCTGTGTCTGCATGGGTTTCCTCCGGTGTTCTGGTTTCCTCCCGCTGTCCAAAGATATGTGGGTTAGGTTGTTTGGCCATGTTAAATTGCCCCTTAACGTCAGGGGAACTAGCAGGGTAAATATGCGGGGTTACAGGGATAGGGCCTGGGTGGGATTGTTGTTGGTGCTGGCATGATGGGCCAAATGGCCTCCTTTCACACTCTAGGGATTCTGTGATTCTAAAAATGATTAATTGCAGGAAGACCAGTTTCAATGGAGTGAGAGTGGATAGGGCTCAGGTAAATTAGTTTGAAAGATTAGCAGGCAAAAGTCTAACAATGCAGTGGATTACCTTTACAGAATGGACTGTTCAAGTCCAGATCAAGTTCAATCCAATGAGGGATAGAGGTAGGACAAAGAAAATGTGGGTGTGAAAATGACAGAGTGGAGCAGAAAGCATGCATATGACATGACAGGTTGATGAAAGAATGAGAACCAGCCTGAATCTCAAAAGTTCAAAGGGGGAAGTGAAAACAGAAATGAGAAATAAAGCAAGAGTTTGAAAAGAGACTGGCAGCTGACATGTACAAGGAAATCCAAAAGTTTTTCATGGATATATAAATAGTAAAACAGTGTTTAAACGTAGCAGAGAGTCTGATTTAGGGAGCAAAAAGGAGACTTGTGCATGGAAATAGAAGGCATAGCCGAGGTATCAAATAAATATTTTGGCAGCATCTTCTCCCTTGGTAAAGATAGATGAAACTTCATAGTAAAAGAATATGTAGTTGACACATGGATGGACTAGAAATTGATAAGATGTGGTCTTACAAAGATTGGCTCTATTTAAAGATATGTCACCAGGGCGAGACAGAATGCATCTGAGGATACTGGGAAGACAATCTTCTAACCCTCCCTGGATATAAAAGTTGATGCCAGAGCACAAAAGTATTGCAAATATTACAGCCTTGTTTAAAGAAGTGTAAAGATAAAGTTAGCAACTACAGGGCAGTCAGTTTAAACTCAGTGGTGGGAAAGCTTTTAGAAATGATAACATGGAACAAAATTAATGAACATTAGTGGATTAATTAAGAAAAACTAGAATGGATTTGTGAAAGGCAAATCATGTGTAATTAAATTGATTGCATTTTTGGAGGCGATGGGGAAAGTTGATGAGGTTCATGCTGGACATGGTGCACATTATCTTCTCAAAGGCATTTGATAAAGTGTCATATCACAGGGTGGTTAACAAAGTGAGACATGCTAGCCTGGATTTTGCGTGGGTAATAACATTGAAGCAGCATTTGGGGGTTCAGACATGTGCTAACTTGATAATTCCAGCCACACATTCTTATTGGTCTAAAAGGCCAATTTTATCTTTGTAGAATTTCAAATGTACACAATGTATACCACAATAGTTAAACATTCTATATTTTTAAACACAAGAAATACTTCTTAGAAGTCTTTTTATTTGAGCTGTATCTTAAAACATAGTTGTACCTTTATTTCACTATCTGAAAATTTAATTTAGAAGTGAAGGATATGAAGTGCTTTTAACTTCTCAGTTTGTTGTGTGCGTGGTTGCTGCTGCAGGCCATGGTATCCCCTTGACCTGACATCAGATTTAAGCTACTGTGCAGAAATTTTTTCTCTATTATTATACAGCCATCCTTTTGTGGACAGCTTTCTTCAAAGTAGTAGATCGTATCTTTGCTGCTAATTGCAAGAAGCTGGCCATTCTTGACCCAGTTACATTTTATTTATCTCTTGTGTTGCGTGAAATATATCCCTTCCCCGCTTCTAAAATCTAAGCTGCCTGAAAAAAATGTGAGTATGCGTTGGTATATTTTCTCAATACATTCTACGCTCTAGTCTGCTTTCAAAATCCAGGCCTTTAAATAAAAAAAGCACTAATTTTCAGTCTTACTGTTGGAAAATATTCCTGTCAGTTCAGCAGAAGGCTGAAAAGGGCAAATCTTATGACTTCTAAAAATTGCAACATTAATGATATAAACTGGTTCCAGTTAAAAACTAGAATTAAAAGATAAACTTGCATGTAAATAATGAAGACCGAGAAACAAATTTCTTTAAAAGATGCTGTATCACCTTTTGTTTTCTTGCATTTCCACCCTCAAACCAACAATATATTTTTTACATTACCTGCAGTGCCAAGCAGCACATGTTTTGGACATTACTATCAGCATCGTACTCAATTTCTACTTTTATAAGCTTATATAGCCAATCTTGAGTGTCCCAAATTTGGAGTGCTGCAGTGCTTCTTGTGCACAATCCTCATGCCATTCTCTTTCTGTCGAGAGAGACATGAACCAGCACATGCTGCAAGTCATCATGTAGTTAGTCAGATATGAAAGATGATGAGCAGAAGATAATAGAGTAGGAACAGAAGAATGATTTCACTGCGTAACTCCTAAGTGGCACTACAGTATATTTCATGCACAGTGTTTGCATTTTTCATGATTAGAGAACTTTACTCAGATTTGTTGTAAATTGGTAGTCTTGAAGATCAAAGAAAAACACAGTAATAAAAAGAGCTGTTTTTATCTACATGATTTTTTTTTAAAGCACCATTTAGGTAACCATTCAGAAAAGCTGTACGAAGACAATATTTTAGTTTATAAATGTTAAGCAGTGGCACCCTAGTTTAATGACATTATGTAAAAAATGAAGTGCATATTTGCCACATTTGCAGACTTACTACACGTTAACAAATTAAAATGATCTCATTCTTCCTTATTTGGCCACCTTTTGATTTTTGCCTAACTAAAAAGGCAAAGTACCACATGAAAAAATAAAATGTTTTTTTTCGGCGGAATGCATTTGTAACTTCCTGTGGGAAACTTGACTTTAGGCAAAATTTCAGATCAGGCCTGGTTAATGTAAGATCACATGTATCTCTACTTTAAATAGATCAGGTGTAAGCTTATGAAGAATAAGATTTAGATCCCTGTCAGCTTTAATGGGCAGGTCAGAGGTTTAAAGATCCAGGTGCTGCTCAAAGCTTGCATTACATTGAATATTCCCCACTGAGCTCCTCACAAAGGGAGTGTGGTAAGTTTGAGCCAAAAAAAGTCAGCATTGTAAGCAGTATCGTTTTGTATATTATGTGGCATAGCAGCAGGGTACAGCTGTCAGAAACTAAAAAGAACCAATGTTTTAGAAGATGAATCCTGATGGCTGTCTGGAGAAGTGGAGAAATTTGTACCTAAGCTACGCATTGTGAAAACCTAATCTGTATGTGTTGGATAAGTTGCACAATGACCCTATCTGGGGGTTGTTCCAAAGGCAGGAGAAACTGTATATGTAGCCATGCATGATTAAATTGTTATGAACATCATGCTTTGTGCATACTTGATCTGATGTAAAATTTTTTTTTATATGTTAAATTTTAATTTGTATAACAGAAATAGAATAGTAAGATATTGTAGAAGCTGGAGTAATGAACAAGCCAAGTCTGATAAGGTAATAGAATGTCGCTGATGAGGAATTTTGTTAGAGCCTGCTCCAACCCGTTTGCACCTAAGGTTTAGCCAGTTATACTAGCTCTAAGTTTGAGTAACGTAATATTAACATACATATCACACCGCAATTTGAACGATGGTGGTCTTTTAAATGAGGCATTTAACCATTTTAAACCCCTTTCAATGTGGACGGATAAAAGGAAGAGAGGAAACTTGAGACTTGCATATTAACAGTGACGGAAAGGAAAATATTGGCTGATCACAATTGCATGGGACAAGCTGAATTGACTCCTCGTGCATTAAAATATATATACACTTACCACCATTCAGATCTACTTACAACTTCTCCAATAACAAAGCAGCCAGCATCAGCCTCCAATAAAACTTAGGTAATATGTGCTGACAGGTGTAAGGTAATATTTTCCCTCCATTAACTGCAAACTTCATCCCACTTCCTGGCCATTGCCTAGGGCTGAACTAGATAGCTTGAAATGTTGATTTCATATTTCATGCTGGGCATCCAACACCCTACTTGCTTCATGACCAATACCACCTACTTCCAGTTCTGTAACATTGTTTGCTCCTATCCAGCTTCATTGTTTCTGCTTAAAAACCTCATCCATGCTTCAGCTGTGGACTTGATTATTCCAGTGATCTCTTGGCCATCGTCCCTTCACTAGTCTGAGCTAATCCAAAACTATTTCTTAACTCATTCACCTATCACTCTGTGTTCAGAGACCTACCTTGATTCCCCAATCCATTTACAATCTCTGATTTTAATCACTTTTACCATTGGTGCAATCTTCAGCTGCCTAATCTTTCAGCTCTGAAATTCTTCCTTTCCCCATAACATCTCCCATATTCCTTTTTCCTTCTTGAAGATGCTCCATAAACCTATCCATCTGTCTGTCCTAGTATTTCCTAATATGCTCAGTGTTACATTTTGATGAATAATACTCCTGGTATGTTTTGGGATGTTTGCACTTTAAAAATGCCGCATGTAGTTGAACATTAGTGACGGTTTCCAAGTGAGGAAAAACTTGCCCCATACCTTCAGTAAAAGCAGCATCAACCTCGAGTCAAGATTGGCTACAAGTTTAATTAAGCCAGTCATGTCAGCATAATGGCTACAATAGCAGGACACTTGCTCGATATGCTGTAATGAGTGGGTCATTTCCAGACTCTTCACCAGTCACAGAGGTAAAGCCTGGACATCAAACCAAGTCATGAGGTGCAGAGGCCATTAGCATCAGAACTGTACTCGACCACAATCTGTAACCTCATTTCCTGACATTACCCCCAGTCTACCAATATCACCAATCCAGGTGATCAAGCTTGGCTCAATGAAGAGTGCTGGAGGGCATGCCAGGAGCAGCATCAGCCATACCTGAAAATGAGATATGAATCTGGTGAAGATGCGATACAGGACTATTTGTATGCCAAATGGAATAAGCAGCAAGTGACGGACACAGCTAAGCAATTTGTCTGGGTACCAGATCAGAAACCTCAAAGTATATTATGAAGCCAGACTAGACCCCCAACAATTAGCTTATTTTGGCATAAATGTGAGAAAGGGATGCCTCACCTCCAGGAGTGATTTCACTGACAAATTAGGGATCCTTTGATCAAAACAAGCTTTATTTACAATAGTTTAAATATACCTCTAACAAAATAAAACAGTTTCAACTCTTAAGCAATCTTTAAACATGAAAAGAAATAACTCTTAACTTCTAACTTATTACTATTCAGTTCCAATTAAGCAATATTTCTCTTATAGACTTAAATCCCACTTTAAAAATAGTTAGCAAATCCAGGCATACTTGCTTTAAGCTTTGTTAACAGTTTCAGAACTTCCAGAGAGATTATGAATTGAGGGAAAGAGAGCTGCTATCTTTAAACAGCCCTCTCAAGCAACTGAACTCAGCTGCTTTTCTCAGCTACAAACCTAGCTCAGCCCATTTCCAGTATCGCATGACTATGTGACCCTGTGTAGCTAAATTGCCTTTCCATTACTTTAATCAAGAAGCCACCCCAAGGGTCCTCTTTTTTTTTGGTAAACAAAAATTCATCAAGTCTTCAGCTAAATAAACACCTACTTGGCTAAAATGAGTAATTATCCTCTTAGCCAGTGTCTACTACATTCCTCTCCCACAAACTGACTGTTTGTAACAAAACACTGAATCTTAAAGCAGTCTCTCCTTAAATGCAAGAAGTATTCATAGCGCAGTAGCATCACAAATTCTACAACCAACTGGTCAGATCTAAGCTCTGCAATTCTGCCACATCCAGATATGAATGGCGATGGACAGTTTAAGCAATTCACCTGGAGGAAGAAGCTGCACAAACATCCACATCCTCAATGATGGGGAGCCCAGCACATCAGTGCATGAGATAAGATTGAAGCGCTTGCATTCAGCTTCAACCAGAAGTGCCAAGTGGATGATCCATCTTGGCCTCCTTTGGAGTCCCCAGCATCTCAGTCCCCCCATGTGATATCAATAAATGGCTAAAGTCTATGGGCCTTGGACCTTGACAAAATGCTGGCAATAGTTCTGAAGACTTGTGTTCCAGAACTTGATGTGCCCTAGCCAGCTGTTCCACTACAGTTGTGGTACTAGTATAAAATTGCCCATTTGTCCTGCATGCAAAAGGCTGGACCAATTCCACCTGGCTAATTAGCACCTCATTAGTCTCCTCTTGATCATCATCTGTAATGTGATGGAAGGGGGTCATCAACAGTGCTATCAAGCAGCACTTGCTTAGTACTGATGCTCTGTTTGGGTTCCTTCAAGGTCACTCATTACAGTCTTGGTTCAAACATGGACAAAAGAGCTGAACTCCAGAGGCGAGACTGCCCTTGACGTCAAGACAGCATTTGATCAATTTTGGCAAAACTGGAGTCAGTGGAAATCAGGCGAAAAGCTCTCTGCTGGTTGGAGACATACCTAGCACAAAGGAGGATGGTTGTGGTTATTGGAGGTCAATCGTCTCAGTTTCAGGAGTTCCTCTGCATCATATCCAAGGCTCAGCCATCTTCTACTGCTTCATCAATTACCCTTGCTTCGTAAGGTCAGAAGTGGGGATATTCATTGATGAATGCACCATTTGCGACTCCTCAGATACTGAAGCAGTGTATGTCCAAATGCAACAATGCTTGGGCTGACAAGTGGCAAGTAACATTCACAACACACAAGAACCAGGCATTGACTGTCTCCAACAAGAGAGAATCTAATCATCTTGCCATGACATTCAATGGCATTACCATTGCTAAATCCTCTAAAATCAACATCCTGAGGTTACCATTGGCCAGAGACCGAACAGGACTGGCCACAATAGCAGATCAGAAATTAGGAATCCTGTGGTGAGTAGCTCAGCTTCTGACTCCCCAAAGCTTGTGCCACACATTTGGTGTACAAGTCAGAAGTGTGGTGGAATACTGTCCCCTTGCCTGGATGAGTGCAGCTCCAACAACACAAGAAACATTAAGGGCAAGACAGCCCACTTTTGGCACCCCTCCTACAAACATTCACTCCCTTCAGTGTGTGTCATCTACAAGATGCACTGCAGCAACTCACCAAGACTCCTTTTGAAAACACCTGGAAAAACCACCATTGGGATGTCCCTCTCCAAGCCACCTATCATCCTGACTTGGAAACATATCAACATTCTTCACTGGTGCTCAGTCAAAACCCTGGAACTTCCTCTCTAACAGCACTCAGTTTACCTACGCCATAAGGGCTGCAGTGGTTCAAGGAGGCAGCACACCACCACCACCTTGATGGCAGTTAGAGACAGGTAATAAATGCTGGCCCAGCCAGTAATGCCCAAATCGCAAGAATAAATTTTTAAAATTCACCCCAAATGTGGATAGGTACAATCACAACAATCGAAGCTCAACAATATCATGGCAGTGATGATTGGTGCCCCTGCCGCTGTACTCGATATCCATCACGTCTGTTATTAACTTCCATATGTATTAAGAATGCATCGCAGCGAATTACTAAGTAGTAAATTCTGTGGTCAACAGGAACTTAATTGCAGTGTCATGGGAATATCATTCCCTCCCAGTTCTCCTCAATGCATTTTCCTGCTTTGGACACATATTGACATTGTATCATGCTACTGGATCGATATCCACTAATTCCGTACCTTGTACTATATTGTGGGGGGGAACACCTTCAACATCAGTGGTATGAAAGTGCAGCCAAGTGTCAGATTCCTGGGTTAAATAGGGACAGGCAATAAATGATGCCATGCCAGTGTTGTCCATATCTTGCATGCAAATAGTAAATAAAACAAGTTACTTGTCACTCTTAATTCAAAGATACTTGATCCAAACTATTTTTATTTTTGCATTAAATTCCTACTTTATGGTGTTTTCGTCAGCTGGTAATTTTACTTGTTAATTTTCATTTGGTGCAAAAGGTGGCTTTGAATGATCAGACATATGCAATTCCACGTGCTTAGTTGAAATTGAAGTATGGCTGTAAAACATGTTTTACTGCACAAGTTTTAAAGCTTGACGAAATTTTGAGCAACAAACATTAAATGTTTTGTGTTTTAAAATTGAATAAAAGCAGAAAATGCAGTAAACACTCAGCAGGTCTGGCAGATGTGTGGAGAGAAAAAAAGTTAGCTTTTTTTTACATACACGTGTGTTCAACCCTAAACTACTGTTGAATTGCAGAAACAGTTTGAGGTTTGGAATGAAGAATATCCTACATATTAACTTAGAATATTTGATTCCAAGCAGGTGGGAACAGTATTGCCTGTGATTGGGTCAGCTGTACTTATTGAAACTTACAGCAAAGTCCATTTAGAGGAATCACTTTAGTGGAAAGTATTTAAATATTTTTTAAGATAAGTGATTGCCTTTACTTGAGAAAAGATATTTGTTTCTAACTAGTATGGAAGCTAAATATGACACGCTGATAGATGTTGCCATGGTGGCACAGTGGTTAGCACTGCTGCCTCACAGTGCCAGGGCCCTGGGTTCAATTCCTGGCTTGGGTGACTGTCTGTGTGGAGTCTGCACGTTCTCCCCATGTCTGCATGGGTTTGCTCAGGGTCCTCCAGTTTCCTCCCACCATCCAAAAGGTGTGCTGGCTTGGTGCATTGTTCATGCTAAATTCTCCTTCAGTGTACCCGAACAGGTGCAGAATTGTGGAGACTAGGGGATTTTCACAGTAACTCCATTACAGTGTTAATGTAAGCCTACTTGTGACACTGAATGCCCATGGTTGGCAATGATGAACAGAAGTGTTCCTTTCCAAATGTTAAATAATCAAAAGCATTGACATATTTTTGAAATGCTTTTATGGGACATGGGTGTTGCCTGTTGGGCCAGCATTTATTGCCTTTGAAGGGGTTGTTAAGATTCAACCACGTTGCTGTGGTTCTGGAGTCGGATGTAAACCAGACCAGGTAAGGATAGCAAGTGAATTAAATGGGATTTTGCAACAATCAACAGTGGTTTCGTGGTCATCTTAAACTTTTAATTCCAGATTGTTATTGAATTCAAATTCAATAATCTGCCTAGGTGAAGTCTGAGCCTGGGTCCCTAGACCATTGTCCTGGATCTCTGGATTACCAGTCCAGTGACAATACCACGAACCCCCTCCTATATTTTCAGACCAGCTTCTGACATGGTAATAGAGCTTTGTAGGTGGAAAAATAGGAGTCAGATGCTTGCTTCTCTTTGGAAATTACTGAATGCTTTGGAAGCACTGTGTCCTGTGTTTAGTTTTCTGAATGCTACAAATTGGTGGGTGCACTGCTGAATCACAATTTTGGCTTCATGAGTACTGCAGTCTTGGCTCTCCTTAATGCATGTGTGAGGAACCACAGCTGATTTCTTGACAATTTTCCAAGTACTCTGGTAAGAATTAAAGAATCAATGAATCAGGTTTCTTACTATCAAGAGTACATGCAATTCCTTTTTTTCATCACAGTAAATAATGCAATTGATCACTTAGGGTTCACTGATTTCCCTTGCAGCCTATTGGAAACTTTGTTTTGATTGTGACAATCAGAATTATTCCCTTTATCAGTTATTCCTTTATAATTACTTTTAACTTGTAGTATTATGTTAAATTTAATGCAAATATATGAAGGATATAATCCAACTATTATGTACACCATTCTAAAGTTTATTATACTATGGTACTTGCTTGATTTGGAATGACACTTTAAGTGCATGAAAGGTATGGATGTGTTCAGTTTATCTTCATCTTGTAACTGAAAACTAATTATATGATCTTCACACATCATTGACCGCTGAAGAAAATGATTTTGTTTTTTAAACAAAGGAGCATTAAACTTGTTAAATTCTAAAGTAATGGATATGTTGAGATTCAGAAGTGCAAGTACAATTAAATTGTTTCTCTCCATCCACATAAGTAGGTTATTGCTTAAAGCAGAGTAAAATAATTCACTCAATGAGAAGTGTATTTTGAAACTTAGCATTTACGTTACATAACACTTATCTCACTTTTCCTGGTACACGTTAATGACCTCGACCTTGGTGTATAGGCATAATGTCAAAGTTTCCAAATGATACTAAACTTGGAAGTATTGTGAACTCTTGAGCAGGATAATGTAGAACTTCAAAAGGGCACAGGCAAGTTGGTGAAATGGACAGGCAGGTGACTAATGAAGTTCAATGCAGAGAAATGTGAAGTGATTAATTTTAGTAGGAAGAACATATAGAGATAATAAATGTACAATTTTAAGAGGGTGGGTAGGATCGGAGAACCTGGGTGTACATATGCATTGAAGGTGGCAGGACAGGTAAAGAGCGTGATTAATAAAACATATAGCATCCTGGACTTTACTAGTAGAGGCAAAGAGTACAAGAGCAAGGAGATTATATTGAACAAAGAAAATTACAGCACAGGAACAGGTCCTTCAGCCCTCCAAGTCTGTACCGACCATGCTGCCCGACTGAACTAAAAGCCCCTACCCTTCCTGGGACCATATCCTTCTATTCTCATCCTATTCAAGTATTTGTCAAGATGCCCTTAAAAGTCACTATCATATCTGCTTCCACTATCACCTCCAGTAGCAAGTTCCAGGCACCCACCACCCTCTGTGTAAAAAAAAACTTGTGTTGTACATCTCCTTTAAACCTTGCCCCGCGTAACTTAAACCTATGCCCCTTAGTAATTGACTCGTCCACCCTGGAAAAAAAGCTTCTAATTATCCACTCTGTCCATGCCCCCTCATAATCTTGTAGACTTCTATTAGGTTACCTCTCAACCTCCATTGTTTCAGTGAGAACAAACCAAGCTTCTCCAACCTCTCCTCATAGTTAATGCCCTCCATACCTGGTAAATCTTTTCTGTACCCTCTCCAAAGCCTCCACATCCTTCTGGTAGTGTGGCAACCAGAATTGAACACTATATTCCAATTGCAGCCTAACTAAGGTTCTATAAAGCTGCAACATGAATTGCCAATTTTTAAATCAATGCCCCCGCCGATGAAGGCAAGCATGCCGCATGCCTTGACTACCTTCTCTACCTGCGTTGTCATTTTCAGTGACCTGTGTATCTGTATGCCCAGATCCCTCTGCCTATCAATATTCTTAAGGGTTCTGCCATTTACTGCATATTTCCTATCTGTATTAGACCTTCCAAAATGCATTACCTCACATTTGTCCGGATTAAGCTCCATCTGCCAATCTATATCTGGTTGTATCCTCTAATCCTCATCACTATCCACAAATCCACCAACCTTTCTGAGGACATTAGCTCAGTCTCAGCTGGAATATTGCATCCAGTTTTGGGTGCTGCACTTCAGGGAGAATATTCTTAAGGATGGTTAAATGCACTGACTTGAGCAGGTGTTGTAATATGGCAACGAGGGGAATTTCACAGTAACTTCATTGCAGTGTTAATCTAAGTCTTACTTGTGACTAATAAATAAACTTCACTTTTTCCAGCAATGAGGAACTTCAGTTATGAAGGTAGATTGGAGAAGTTGGGACTATTCCTTAGAGAAAAGAAGGTCAAGAGGAGATTTGATAGAGGTCTTTCAAAATCATTAGATGTCTGGACAGAGTAGATAGGAATAACTGTTGCAACTTGTGAAAGGATTGCAAGTGAGGGGACAGCTTTAAAACAATTGGCAAAAGAAACAAAAGTGATGTATTTAGGTCTAGAGTGCACTACCTGAGGATATGGGGAAGGCAGTTTTAATTGTGGCGTTCAAAAGGAACTTCGACTGTTATCTGTGAAGAAAACCTTGCAGGGCAGTGGAGAGAAGGCAGTAGAATGGCGTTAAGTGAACTGTTCATTTACAGAGTTGGTGCAGGCATAGTGGACTGACTGGCCTCCTGTGCTACGAGGTTTCTATAATCACCAGTAGTTTTGAAATTTCGGTAACACTATTATCTTCAGACACTGATGCTTTTAGAACAAGAGACTAATGATGCCAATTCTCCTGAGAATCATGCTATATTTAGCTTTGTTATATTTAGCAATTGTAAAATGTAAATTACTCAGTTGGCTCAATACCAAAGAAGAAAAATGTGCAGTAAACGATGAAGTACTTGTTCACTTTATCCAGATTAACATAAAAGTGCAATATTGACAGCAAAAAGAACATTGATTTTGTTCTGAATAGGAAAATGTATTGCTTAGTCTCATAGCTCAATATCCAACCTTGCTAATATTCATGTTGTGTACTGCTGCTTATTGATAATAACTTGATTTATTCCAGTTACCTTGAAGCTTATGAAAAGGTACATCACTTTGGGGAAGATGATGACGAGCTTAGTTCGGGTAATCAACGGGGACCAGTTCCTGTTGGTGGGGTACCTTCATCATACAGTTACCAGCAGCATATATTGTCAGGTAAATAATCATTATATTGTAATGCTGATCTAGTAGTTCTGCACTAAAATTTAAAGTTATAACTTTGCAGCTTTTATGAAAACTTCTGTGGCACTCTATAATTTCAATTGATACCACCAATCATTGGAAATTTTCAGAATTATTTCTGCAGCTGGTGAATAGCCTGGCGTTTTGAAACCTTGCTATCCTTTCATATTTCAAAGATTAAAATAAAGGCCAATAAAATGCGGCTGATGAAGGAACATTTCAGATCAAACTTTATGAAATTAATTTTTACTTTTGTGGGGATCACATCAATTACAAAATGTCAAGAATATGTTTTCAGGCAGCTATGATAGAATGTTTTTATAAATCCAAGCTTTATCTTCTACACAAAGAAAAGACTAGGAATAAATCTTATGTGACAAATGATGTACTCATTTCTTTTGAAATCTACTATTCTCACTCTATATTGTAATGTTTAGATGAGACAAAGAAAATATGTAATGATATAATTTGCCTGTTTGAGTAGTTGTTTTATCATTTGATTATCTTCAGAAAGAATTTTACTTCAATATTTTATTGTTAGCAGTTAACATGTGCATGTAACATGCAGGGGTACATCTTCCATGTTGTGGATTGGATGGCACTTCTGGGATTTTTGTCAGCTGACTGTGAGGAAACGACATGCCTGCCATGATGCACCAAATAACAGCCACAACTCCTTTCAGAATTAGATATTCCAATAATAGTATAACTATAGTTAATTATCAAGGCAAAGTACAGAAATTCTCCACTAACAGTTTCATAGGAAATTTGTTGAGATTAGCAAAATACTGCATGAATCCAAATTTTCAGAAAAGCATTTGGGGTTAAAAGAGGAAGTAATGGCCAGTAGAGCTTCTGGATTTCATGACGAGTGAAACAGCATGTGATGTCTCTTGCTTTACAGTTTAAATGTTATGTAAGCAACATAGAGCCCAATGGAGTACCAAAATCTTATTTTCACTTTTAATATTTTTATTGCCATTCAACCATCTCTCTCCATGTGGATGGCCATGTACAGCCAAATAACATATATAGAACATAGAACATAGAACATTACAGCGCAGAACAGGCCCTTCGGCCCACGATGTTGCGCCGACCAGTTACAAAAACAATGACCCACTAGCCTATACCAATCCCTTTTCGTCCATAAACCTATCCAGAGATCTCTTAAACGCCCCCAAACTAGACGCATTTACAACTGCAGCAGGCAGGGCATTCCAATCCCTCACCACCCGCTGGGTAAAGAACCTACCCCTGACATCCGTCCTGTAGCTACCCCCCCTTAATTTAAAGCCATGCCCCCTCGTGCTAGCTTTCTCCATCCAAGGAAAAAGGCTATCACTATCCACCCTATCTAAACCTCTAATCATCTTATATGTTTCAATAAGATCCCCTTATAGGTATATTGGTTTACTTCCACTCCAGTTGAGTTGGCAATTGTGCTTATCTGTGAGAAATTAGTATTCTGAATCAAGAACTGTTTTATCTCTTCCCAGTTGCACTTTGATCTCAACCAAAATTCAGTGACAGCAACTCATGCATTCATCAACATAGCTGCTCTTTTACTTAAAGGAGCTTCTTTTACTTTAAAAGTGCTCTTTTACTTATTTTGTAAATGTTTGTATATCCTCTGCATAAAAACACATCAGTGATTCAGTGAAAAGTAGTACCATTCATCAGTTCAATTAGTTATTTTTAAACTTATTTGCATCAGAGGAGATTCCCTCAGTTGTTTCTTGTGTCATACTCATCTCTGGATTTGGACACTTTGCCATAAATTGTAAGATTCATCTTCATGGGATGGGTCTTTGGAAATCTAATATTAAAATGTATGTTTTAAAATATTTACGAGTACACTTAGTAGATTAGCTACATAAATATCACTGTTTCTGTAATTTCTCTCCAACTTGCCTGCCCTACCTATGCCATACATTTGCTGTGTTTTCAGCCCAGTCAGGTAATCAAAGTGAAGTTATTTGACATGGAATGCAGAGCTGGCATATCCTGAAAATTAATTTGGTCTAAGGTGGACTAAACGGGCATGCTAGTAAACAGTACACCACTGTATTGAACTGATAAATATAAAGCAGAGCTTTAAGCAATACCCCATACTGTTTCACAATGCTAGTGGTACATTCTCCATTAGAATTATAACTGAATGTGTACAAGATCATTTAATTTAGGATCCTCCAAGCCAATTCCATTTATTTAACAGTTGTACAATTTGGAGGATGCTTGAATGAAAACAAATGAGTTCTTCCAGGGCTGAAATTGTTGCAGTGCTAGTTATAGTGCAAGCTATTGCTTAAAACTTTGATTTATTTTCATCTCTTTGGTTCTCTTTGATTTCTCATCTGCACGATGTCCCTAGGTGACATCACCCGAAAATAGTGTTAGTCAGTGCTGATGACACCCAGTTCTACCAACATTTCTCAAGGTTCCCTACCATTGCTGAATTATCAGAATACTTGTCCGACATCCAGTACTAAAAATTTGTAAGACTCAAACCATAGTTAGCACTTCCATCTCTCTCTTTGATAACTATCGGGACTTTGGAGTTGTACTTGGCCTGACTGTTTGGAACCTTGGTGTGGCATTCGATCTAGTTTTGGACCACTTTTCTGCACAATCACTACTTCCAACTCTGTAACATTGCCTGACTTCAGCTCTATCTGCTGGTAAAACCCTCATCCATGCTTTTGTTACTTCTGGACTTGATAGTCTCAATAGCTTATTGGTCAGCCTCCCTCATTCTACGCTTCATAAACTTGAGGTAACCTAAAACATTGCGTGTGTAGTAGCTTGCACCAATTCCTGTTCCTCTGTCTTTTCCACGCGCCACTGCACCCCCCCCCCCTCCACTGCTCGCTTACCTATATCAACTCCAAATCGAGCAATATCTTTATTTTAAAATACTCATTCTTGCTTTCAAATCCCTGCATTACACCTTAAAGACACTATATAGATGCAAGTTGTAGTCTTTTTTACATAAGAGCTGATTATTATTAATCAGACCAACTCGGATCTTGGCAATCTGAACTTTTTTTTTGTAAAATCAATTTGCAACTGATCTCTGGTCTTGGAACATGTGATTCAGTATACATCTTGTGCAAGATTTTAGTAGAACTTGTAGTTGGGAATTTTATCTCCACCACTGAAGGTGGGTAGAGGTAACATTTTCACTCTTGTTAGTCTGTCAGTGAGCAAAATATATAAAAAGGTAGGGTGGGTTTCAACGAAACTTGGTACACAGATAGGAATAGCCCAATGAAAAAGTGATTAGTGTTTGGCAAAGATGCATATCTGGAATTTTAACATTGGGAGATAGGGTGAATTGACCTTTTTAAAGAATGTTGTGGGTTGTTTTATTTAGAATGTCGATTTTTTTCTAAGAACGTTGTGAATTGACCTGTTATAGTGGAATTTGTCATAATTGTCAAAATGTGAACAGAATTTGCAGAGCAGGTAGTTAGATGTGGATTGTCCTGAAGGTGCTTCAATGTGATGGAAGCTGTTAATTAAAAAAATTTCATTCTTCAGCTTTGTTGTTTCAGAATATCAGCGATGAAGGGAAAAGCCTTGAGGAAGTGGTGTGTAATTATGACAGTGTTGTGGAGATACGAGCTCCACTGAGTGCCCTTTTCACTTGTTATTTTTGATTCTATTGAAGATTTGGGCGATACCTGGACAATATCAAGTCTTTGAATCATTTCAAATATACCAATTACAGATCATAAAAGCATTACAATCTAGGCAGATTACATTTTGCACATTGAACAGACCTTCCAAGTAAGAGATTTAGTGCATTAATAGGGCTTTTGCCAGGTCAAATCCACATGACCAAAATTGGAGGAAGTTTTAAGGACTTCTGAATGGAGGGCTGTGACAAGTGGTGTTCCTCAGAGATCAGTGCTGGGACCTTTGCTGTTTGAAATATATATAAATGGTTTGGAGGAAAACATAAGTGGTTTGATTAGTAAGTTTGTGGACGACACAAAGGTTGATGGATTTGCATATAGTGATCAGGACCATCAGAGGATACAGCAGGATATAGATCAGTTGGAGACTTGAATGGAGAGATGGCAGATGGAGGTTAATTCGAACAAGTGTGAGGTAATGCATTTTGGAAAGTCTAATACAAATAGGAAATGTACAGTAAATGGCAGAACCCTTAAGAGTATTGATAGGAAGAGAGATCTAGGTGTACAGGTACACAGGTCATTGAAAGTGGCAACGCAGTTGGAGAATTTAGTCAAGGAAGCATTCATTGATTTGGGGCATTGAGTTTTTAAAAATTGGCAAGTAATGTTGCAGCTTTATAGCACCTTAGTTAGGTCTTGGAACATAGTGTTCAATTCTGGTTACCAGAAGGATATGGAGACTTTGGAGAGGGTACAAAAAAGATTTACCAGGATGTTGCCTGGTGTGGAGGGCATCAGCTATCCGGAGAGGTTGGAGAAAATTGGTTGTTTTCACTGGAGCGACAGAGGATGAGGGGCGACCTGATAGAAGTCTAGAAGATTATGAGGGGCATGGACAGAGTGAATAGTCAGAAGCTTTCTCCCAGGGTGGAAGAGTCAATTACAAAGGGGCGTAGATTTAAGGTTTAAAGGAGATGGACGAGGCAAATTTTTTATACAGAGGGTGGTGGGTGCCTGGAACACTGCTGGGGGAGGTAGTAGAATCAGGTACGATAGTGACTTTTAAGGGGAGTTCTTGGCAAATACATGACTAGGACGGGAATAGACCGATATGGTCCCCGGAAGGTAGAGGATTTTAGTTCAGACAGGCAGGCTTGGAGGGGTGAAGGGCCTGTTCCTCTGCTGTAATTTTCTTTGTTCTTTGAAACTGAAATGAACTGCGGTATCCCTAAAGGATTCTGATAAGTGTTATGGTGGAAAATCAAATCAAGTGCCAATGATCTCTTTTTTCGTTTTTGTTCTATAATCTGTGCTTTGAAAGTGACGTGACGTCGTTTAAAGAAAGCTGAATGCATTTGAAATTAATTCTGAGAGCTGGTAAGAGGTTGCGGGGGAGAGGTGAGAGTGAAAAGGAGTGCGGCGGTGAGAGAGAGAGATGTGGGGGTGTGGCGATGAGAGAACAGGAGGGGAATAGTGTAGGTGAGAGTGAGATGGGGGAGGGAGGGAGAGATTAAGGTAGAGGAGAGTGAGGGATAGAAGAGTGCCAGGAGAGTGAGTGTGCATGTACCCTCAAGTCTGGCTCTTTACCAACTTGTTCTCATTCACCCTCACCCACATGTGCATGGTGGGACAATGGTTAGCACTGCTGCCTTACGGCGCCAGGAACTCCGGGTCGATTCCCGGCTTGGATGACTGTTTGTCCTCCTGTGTCTGTGTGGGTTCCCCTGGGTGTTCCAGTTTCCTCCCACTGTACGAAAAACATGCTGATTAGATGCATTGGCCATGCTAAATTCTCCCTCAGTGCATTTGAACAGGCACTGGAGTGTGGCGACTAGGGGATTTTCACCGTAACTTCATTGCAGTGTTAATGTAAACGCACATGTGACTATTAAATAAAACTTTAAACACACACTATCATCTACTCACACAGAGGGTGAGGATGACTGAGTGAACATCCTGAGACTGGGAATATTGCCAGAAACACACACTCACTCTGCTGCATTCTAATACTCGTATCTATTTTTTGCTCAGCAACTGAAGTTTCTTTTCAAAGCTGTTATAGAGGTTTACACATGAAAACAAGCCCTTTGGCCCAATTTGACCATGCTGCCCTTTTTTTTAACCCCTAAGCTAATCCCATTTGCCTGCAATTGACCCATATCCTTCTATGTTCATCTTTCCCATGTAACTGTCTAAACATATTTTATATTTTGAAATTAATGTTTAACACCGTGCCAAACTTTATCTTTCCATACTTTGCTTATTTACTATTTGAGTGAGGAAAAATTTGAAATGTTACCCCCCGCCCATCCCAAAGAAGGGTTGGACAAAAGAATATATTCACTTGTGTGATGTGCAAAGGCCAATGATAATAACCACAAATTACTGTGGATGCTGGTGTCTAAAACAAAAAAGATGATGCTGGAAAATCTCAGCAAGCCTGACCACATCCATGGAAAGAGAACAGAGCTAAAGTTTCTACACTGCGTATTCTGTGTAAAATATTGAGCAGTCAGCCGTGAATACAAACCTTTCTCAGCTGCTACTGACTCTGATGATGGGAGTTTCTCTTCACTTGTGGTGAGAAGTTGCAAGGGAAATCATAGATGTGTATGGGCATATTGCTTTTTTTTCAAAATCAGCTCAATAATCTATATATCATGTAACTAAATTCTACAGATGTAAGATCACCTGGAATGCTCTTAATAATTGGCCAAATCAATAAGATTATGAAGTTGTGCAAACATTTAATTGTTGAAATAACATAGTGGTGGATGATAAGCATTGATACAAATTCAGCTATAATTCAATTTTGAATTTCTCACTTCCTTTAAATATTGAACTGGGATGTTATCATTGGAGGATTTTCCTTTATTCTAACCAAGTAATATGAAAGCTGTTCAAATGTAAATTTAAATAAGTGATGAAGTAATTTTCTATTTCATTGCCTCTTCAGTTCTTTTAGTTGAAAATATTTCTTGACCATTTTTCATTCCACTGTTTATTCATGAACATGGGAGGCTTTCTTTTGAATAAACTGCATAAATTTGTAAAAGCTCTGTATCTGTGTGTTGTAGCCTGTTTTTTGGAGTCACAAGAAAAAGATTGGAAGCCCAATCCTCTAACATTTTGGCACCTTCAACATCTTATCCCTGCTTCTGGAGTTGATTTCTGATTTTGCATTCTACTTTAGAATTATTTATAGAACATGTCGCGGATGTTTTGTTGTAGTCTGCTTCCCTAAGGTTTGGGAAAAAAAATCTATTATGAATTACTTGATCAGAACTGGTTTGTAGTACTATGTGGTGCACAGTGATGGCTGGTTGGAATGGACTTGTCCAAAAGACTAAGTTTGATGGCAAAAGACTCAAGCTGCACCTGTCTTGCCGACAAGATTAGCAGGATACCGTGCCAGAGCCTGTGCTCAGAAACTCATTAATTATGCATAAGTTAGTTCCCCTGCGACTCTCCTGGCGGGCCAGTAGTTGATTTGTCTGCCCTCAGCTGACTGGTTCAAAGGTCACAGTGCCCTTCTTAAATACCAATCCAGTACACTCTTAGCACTCTCTTCAGCCCACCTGTCTTCACCAGACCATGCAGGAGTGCATTTGCTTCAATGCAAGAAGTATAACAGGTAAGACAGATGAACTGAGAGCTTGGATTACTACATGGAATTATGATATTGCAATTCCAGATATGGTTAAAGGAGAGAAGAAATCTGCTCCACGATTCAGCTAGACTGTCCCCAAACCCATCATGTGAAGTGCCCATGGCTCATTTGGACCTCAATTTTATTGGGAGTCTTCCTCCATCCCCTTCAGTAAACAATGTGGGTATCCCTTTGAGCCCCTTGTTTGGGGCTTTATGTAGTCTTGTTGGGGTCCAGTTTCCCTTCCCTTAGTTTTCCCTCTACTTTCCATTCTTCATCTTCATCCACATCCTTACTCTTCTGCGTGCCATCATGAGCCCTTATCCATCCTTCCTCCCTCCCTCCTTGCACAGTTGCCTTTCAACATTGTCCCCTCTTGATTTTATTAGGCCTCATCCCTTCGCACTCCACCCATCCTGGTCAAAATTCGGACCTTTGTTACAATGTCAGCACAAGTCCCACAGCTCCTTCCTACCCAGATAAACACTGCTGTATGGCACCAGGGATATCACATTATTCACTAAAAGAGGGTCCTATGGAATCCCCTGTCTTCTACAACCGCAGGCATGGTGCTGATCTGACTCTGACGCAGGAGGTCCATGGGTCCAGCACCAAGCTGCTGCTCATGAACACAGCTCGGCATGGAGATGGAGTTAGGAGCTGGTCTGCCCCAGCACAGTGGTGAACAGCACGTCAGAAAGAGCGCAGCACTATGACAGAAAGTTGTTGTACTCACTCCAACCTGAAGACTGCCTTGTGTGTACCACTTATTAGCAATCAGATATGATATAACATTGAAAGGTCTGATGGATGTACCCGGGCAGTTGTTTTAATGAGCACTCCTAAGATGGATATAAAGCATTTGCAACATCTGCCAGTGGGAAGAGAGACCTGCCGTTTAGAGAATTGTAGCAGGATTTTGCAACGACAAGTTTGATTTTTTTTTTGACTCTTGCTAGATTCATCACGCCTACTATCCACAAATCTGCTGCATGCTGTTGGGGAGAATTCTGCCTTAAATTTGTCCTCTGTCCTCAGAATAAATTAGGCAATCCGCACATGACCATTAAGGTTATTCGCACAATGCACCTGTTGGCGTATTGTCTGTTTTTCTTCACACTAATTAAAGAAAACTGTACAAATAAGATCCCAGAAATAACTGTGAATCAAGCAATTGCAACTCAAAATTCTACTCACCAATGAAAGGGTACTGAGGACATTATTACAATTGAAATCTGACAAGGTCTCCAGATCCACTTCATCCTAGGGTCTTTAAAAAAAAAATGGCTGCTGCGATAGTAGATGCATTCGTGGTAATTTTCCAAAATGTCCTAGATAAGGCCTCATCAGATTTGAAAATATCAAATGTAACTTCTCTATTCAAGAAAGGAGGGAGACAGAAAATAGGAAAATACAGTCCAATTAACATAACATCTGCCAAGGAAGTTTTATAGCAAGGTACTTTTAAAATATTAGGTAATCAGGCTGAGTCACAATGGTTTTGTAAAAGGAAAACTGTGATTAATTTACTAGTGTTCTTTGAGGAAGTAACAAGACTCCTGGATAAAAGGGAACCCGTGGATGCAGTATACTTAGATTTCCAAAAGACATTTGACAAGGTGTCAAGTCAGAGGTTACTACACAAAATAAGAAATCCTGATGTAGGCGGTAACAAATTAGTATGGATAGAAGATTTGTTAGCTAATAGGAAACAGTAGGCATTGAGGTTAAGATGTAACGAGTGGAGTGTCATAAGGGTCATTGCTGGGGCCTCAGCCATTTACAATCCATGTTAATGACTTGGATGACAGAACCAAATGTGTGATTGCTAAATTTGTTGATGACAGAAAGATAGGAGGATGAGTAAGATGTGAAGAGGAGAAAAGGATTCTGCAATAAGATACAGAGAGGTTAAGTGAGTGGAGAAAAATTGGCAGATGGAGTATTATGTGGCAAAATATGAACTTGTCCACTTTAGCAGGAAGAACAAAAAAAATGTTATTTAAATAGTGTTGCAGAATTATTGAGCTACTGGGTGTCTCTATACATGAATCTCAAAAATTTGAAATGTGGGTCCAACAACTGATTAGGAAGGCAAATGGAATGTTGTTGCTCATTGCAAGAGGAAGAAGTTCTGAAGAACGATGGCACAGTGGTTAGCAGTGCTGCCTCACAGTGCCAGGGACCCAGGTTCAATTCCAGCCTCTGCTGTCTGTGTGGAATTTGCATTTTCTCCCTGTGGACTGTGGGAGGAAACTGGAGCAACTGGAGGAAACCCAAGCAGACAAAGATGGCCATGCTACATTGACCCTAGTGTCAGGGGGATTAGCAGGGTAAATGAGGGTTACGGGAAGAGGGCCTGGATGAGATTGTGGTTCCTACAGACTCGATGGGCTAAATAGCGTCCTTCTGAACTGTAGGGACTCTATGAATTGATATGGACTTCTTTCCACAGGCTTGGGGAGCTGAATGACCTACCCATTTGTAAGTTCATTTGCACTAAGCCCTGGAGGCAAGTAGAGAACGGGAGGAGGCAATTTGGAGAGATGGCCATAGTGGGCTAGTGCACATCGCTAGCTCTGGGGCAGATTAATTTATCTGGTTTGAAGATGTATACAGTTGTGAATAAAGTCCTCAACCTGTTGATCAGAAAAAAGGCATAAATCTCTGCCTTGAGAAATTGATATTGTTGCCTTTGTTTTACACTAGAAAATTGGCACAGCAACATTAGATTTAGATCTAATTAACTCTGCTTTAGTTTGTGAGAATAAATTAATTTGGTCTATGGTGACAATGTTCCTCCAGAAAAGGTTTCTTCCAAAATAGTGTGGTGACATGACTTTGTTTTGTCATAAAAGAGCTCTTAGAATAGTTAATTCAAAAAGGATGGAACTGTTGGTATTTTCCTAGATTCCTATCTACCATTACCAGCTTTGTTCATGTTTTAATAACACTAGTGCTACTTTTATTCACATCCTGTCAAAGATTTTATTTATTTTTGTGATGTGGCTAACACTGGCCAAACCATGTTTATTGCACATCCCTAGTTGTCCTGATGACTGGTTTGTTGGGCTATTTCATGCAGAATTAAGAGTCAGCCACATCGTATGGACAAGTCTCTTGAATGGGCATTGCTGAATGGTGTGGCTAAACTCATACCTATCTCAGTTATTCAGATAGCAATGAAATTGATATATGCTGTTGGTATCATACAATTTCCATTACTCTGATGTGGTAATTTTGTTTTTTCCTCCCTGCTAATCACAGGTAAGCAGATTCACTGACTTCTGCCCTGAACGTTGTCTTGGTAGAATTTGAATACATGACCTCTGGGTGTTGTATTACAAATTTGCTGGTTTGACCTCTTCTTCCTCAGTGTTACAAATGGGTTCTGACATGGAGTTAGTCATCTTTAACTCCAAGATAGCACTGGAGCATGTAGACTTCTTGCAAGCTGTGCCCAGCATACCCTCTAATTCTATCTTTTACTCTCAATCTGTGCTTCTAAAACTTTATTCTAAATCTACTTTATTCTAACTCTTATATTACCACAACACTACATTCATCACTCTCTCCTTCTCCATGCACGGTATGCTTTATATAGCATGCAAGAAACAATAATTTTCACTGTATATTAATTCATGTGCCAATAAATCAAATCAAATTAATCATCCACTAGATCTTACGTTTTCTATATTGGATATGGAGCAGGATGTGGATAGTACAGGCCCAAATGAAACCTGTTGCAATTTAAGTTGCCCTGTGAAGTGCTGTGTTGTTGATAAAGTTGCAAATTTTTATTTTCAATGGGCAAATATGTGACTGATCCGATCATAGAATTGGTTTGCTTGTTTAGTGCACAGTTGTGTTCTTTTTGTATTCGAATTGACAACCCATACTATAATTCCACATGATGCTCCATGCTTTGCATTTGAGACAGAATATGAAAATGTATTTTCATTAAACATAACATGCTGTGACAGAAATATATTGGTATTTAAAAATTGGTGAAAATGATTGGCTGATGCATCATCATTGCAGCAGAGTACTTTACGTTAATAGAGCACTGACAAATCAGCATAATATTTACTTATGCTTAATGATTTGTTTTTTCTTTTAGATTATATTCGACAAAGCTATGGACTTAATACAGAGTTTGTAACACTTAGTGACTACAATAAATTGGTGCTTTCTCTTCTGTCTGGACTCCCTAATGAAGTGGATTTTGCAATTAACGTTTGCACTCTTCTCTCAAATGGGAATAAGCACATCATGCAACTTGAAAAAGACCCCAGAATCACCACCATTTTGCTTGCACACGCTGGAGTTTTTGATGACAGTAAGTTATACCACAGAATGCTAATGTGTGCTGACAGTATTTGTTGTGATAACGTTTTCATTGTGAATGCAAAATTTAACAATCAAGAACCCAAGATATGCAAGTTCATAATTTGTTCATCTCAGCTAAATAGGCTACTATCCATGTTTGTCAAGTCTACTGGAATGTTCCACCTATTAAGGTTTGATGTGAAGTGTGCCGTATTATTTATATGGTATTCCTGCACAAAGCTTGTTAGTATTTAAAGAACTAGTTTATCTTTTTTTTGCTCACGTTATTGACAACATCTTGTTATGAAATCAGGAATTTCATTTGTAGTTTTTTAATGATGGTTTGTACTTTTTTATTGCAAAAGTTTGTGACAATTTAGACTAGGAGCCCATCACCTTGGGGCAATTAGAGATGGGCAATAAATGCTGACAATGGTGGCGTTGCCCAAGTTCTGAGTATGAATAAGTATTATTATTCAACACATCTGCTGTGGATTTTCCAATGCCATTCAACATTACAGAAGTGCAGTGCTTCATTGTATATAGATCAGAGTGCTGAAACCTTCAAAAGCAATGGAGAGAGCTGGGAGTAACGGAAAGAAGAATCTATATATCAAGGGCGTTCTTGAGATCAAGATTTGGTTGGAGTCATTGCCATCAAATTAAAACATTAAGTGACCTCAATAATCAATACCCCAGGGACTTGAGTATAAATAAGTTAAATATTAGTTTATAGACATGCCTGGGTTGAGGTAATTAGAGTTAAATGATTGGTAATTTTCTTATAGCGAAGACATTATTTATGAAAATTCCATGAGAAGCAAGTTTTGATAACATTTATTGGCGTGGAATCAAAGGCAACCTACATAACCAGGCACACAGTTTAAGCGCACATGTTTTCTTTTCAAACAGGAGGAATTTTATGCTGATGCATTTATCACCCATTGGCTCATTTGGTTAGGGTAGTGAGTAGCTGAATAGTACTGAAAAATATATACTGAGTCAAATGCCTGACATTTATTTTTCAACCATCATTCAATACTTCTGCATTTATCAGTTTAAAATTTTATTGGCAGAAAGACTGTCCAGTTACAGAAATGATCAAAAGTATATGTGCATCTTTTTAGCTGCATCCTTCTGCCTCTCTCTTTATTTCAGTGTCATTAACAAATTTGGTTGTGAGATGTAAAGACTATACTAATAGGGGCTATTAAATATAACTGTATTGGTATTGGCAAGCTTGGACATAGAGCATCGAACCCGGGAGTGGGAGTAGGACATTTGACCTTTTGAGTGTTGTTACAATCTCAGTTGATGTTATAATTGAACGGGATGATCTCAGAATGGAACACTGGCTCATAAGATTGCAGCTTCTACTTATTTTAGAAAATATGGAGGAAATAGAGTTACAGAATGCCAATTAGCTTTTAACAACAACAAAAGCATTTATTAAACACGAAAAATGTGACTGTTCTGCAACACTCCTTCACTTTCCCCCTATATTCATACATGCACACAAATTTTAAGGACAACATGGCTTACAAAATATGTCTTACGCTACAACCTTATGAATAAACAGCAGATTCTGTCATCCAATAGGCTGGTCAGACAATGCTCCTCTCTGAAATAAAGTGGCAGATGCTACTTAGTTGATCTTCTGTGAATTTCACCTCGTGCCCCCAGATGATGGTCACATGATGTTTCCAAATTCCATTCTCAGAAAGACACACTTTAAAATACATTTCCACCAATGCTTTCCATGTGCTGTTTTCATCAAGGATCCACCTCCAGGTTTTCTAACTAATTTCAACTGAAGCTTCCTCTCTGCCATTTTAATAAGGACCCATCTCTCGATTTTTAACACTCTTTTCAGTATTTGTTTGTCTTGAATGTTTTTACGCAAACTCTAAGATCCAACCACAAATTGCTCCAAAATTACTTTGACCAGTCCTTCACAGGCTGTTGTAAAATATGACAAACCTCAGAATCACTTCAGATATCTTTTTGGCTTCTCAATAGCGAATCCCTTCTCAGCTCTGGGGCTTCAATGAACAGCATCCTGTTCAAAATTCCTCTGCTCCTTTAACTTCAGACTTCCTAGAAACTTTTAGTCAGTTTTCTTAGCTAGGCATTCTTTAGATTTCTGGCTTCTTGCCCCTTACTCCACTGTATGGCTTTTCTTTTAGAAAAGCTGTGAAAAGCCGCTTTCTACACTGGCTTTCAGTTAAAAACTAAACTCAAAAAAATTCCCTAAAAGTGGCCCCTAGTTGCTAAGCAGCAGCTCATCCTTTCTCCAGTTTCTTATTTACTTTACACATGGTAAACCGGCTCTCAGCACTCCAAACATAGTTCTAACTAAAATCAAAAACATCCATACATGCAAACGCAATCTAGAGTTGTACCCTTTCCTATACAAAACACTAAATTCAACCCATTTAAATCTCACCGTATATTTAGTATTTAACAATACAAATATAGATCACTCGAATCTATCTCTGTTTCCTGGCAGCCTGCTCCACCATTCAGTAAGATTATCTAATTATCTCAACTCCTCTTTTCTGCCTATTCACCAACACTCTTGTCTATCAAAAATCTTATCTAGTTCAGCCTTGAATAAATTCAATGACCTAAACTTCATTGATTTCTAGGGAAGAGAATTCTACATGCTAAGGATCCTCTGAGAGAATAAAAAGTCTCCTCATTTCCATTTTAAATTGGAGACCTCTTATTCTTAAACACTGACTCCCACAAGAAAAAATACCCTTATGGTATCCACTCTCATCCCTTCAGGATCTTGTGTGTTTCAGTAAGATCACTTCTCATTCTTTGGAACTCCAAAAGATATAGACCCAATTTCGTTCAATCTTTTGGTTTAAAGTTTATTTATTCATGTCACAAATAGGCTTACCTTAACACTGCAATGCAATTACTGTGAAAATCCTCTAGTCGTCACACTCCAGCGCCTGTTTGGGTCCACTGAGGGAGAATTTAGCATGGCCACTGCATCTAACCAGCACACATTGCGGACTGTGGGAGAAAACTGGAGCACCTGGAGGAAACCCATGCAAACATGGGGAGAACGTGCAGACTCCGCACAGACAGTGACCCAAGCTTTGGAAGCAAACACACCCTTCGTAATCGAATTATGGAAACGTTTTGGAAGTGCTTTCATCCTTATTTGATGTACTGATCTTCTTTTCTGTGTAAAGCAAACTGACAGCAAAAAAGAGGTTTAAAATAAAAATTATGTCTGCTGATTTTCGTTTTTTTTATTTGTGATTTCTGTTTTGCAGTTGATACTGAAATGAACACTGATGTTACAGTAATAAACCTATTCAGTCGGTTACTTTTAGACTTGACCTACCCGTTATTGATGCATATTGAGTGTTCAGACACTTTGTCTTTGTTTATAAATTTCAATAACTTACCCACAACAGATGGTAGACTAGAATTATTCTTTCTAGTTTTCTGTCCCATCATTCTTAAATAATGGAGCTGCCGTTGAAATTTTCCAATCTAAAAGGAAGATTCCTGAATTGCGAGAATATTGGGAGATTATGGCTAATGAAGGAAATGGGCACTCTGAAGCCTGCTAAATCTTTTTAACAGCTTTTCTTTGAGGTCCACAATAAGTACTGTTCCTTGTCACTCACCATCAAACTGTGCTGTTGTTGGATTTTCCTTTCTGTTGTCATTTCACTTCTCACTTCCTGTTTCACTTAATTTTTGCAATTGTTCTTTCCCATCTTCTAATTTACTCCAGATTTAATCAGAAATGCAGTACTTTAACCAATGCAAGAAAATGAGAATCAGAATTTACTCCAGATTTTAATTAGAAATGCAGTATTTTTCTTTATTTTAACTAACATTCAGTACTTCTGTTTTGGGGTTTGAATTTGGCCCTGTTGCTTATTTTTAAAAAGACTTCTAGATTCTTTCATGTACAAATAATAATCTGTCTATGGTAGTTGGCATTGCACACATGGATTGGTTTAAATAGTTTAGGTATGCTTCAAAAATATGCATGATTTAGGTCCATTTAAAACACGGACCTAATGTTACGCCGTTGTTTAAGAAGGGTGGCAGGCAAAAGGCAAGGAATTGTAGGCTGGTTAGTTTAATGTCTGTTGTAGGTAAAATGTTAGAATCCGTCATCAAGGAGGAAATAGCGAGGCATCTTGAGGGGAATTGCTTGATAGAGCACGGTTTCGTTAAGAGGAAGTCGTGTCTGACAAATTTATTGGAGTTCTATGAGGATGTGTCTAGGGTGGTGGATAGAGGAGAGCCGGTGGATGTGGTCGGTCTTGATTTTCAGAAGGCGTTTGACAAGGTACCTCACAAGAGGTTATTGCAGAAGGTAAGGGGGCATGGAGTTGGGGGTAGGGTGTTAGCATGGATAGAGGATTGGCTGCCTAATAGGAGGCAGAGAGTGGGGGTCAATGGGTGCTATTTGGATTGGCGGTTGGTGACTAGTGGAGTGCCCCAGGGGTCGGTGCTGGGGCCTCAGCTATTTACCATTTATATAGATGATCTGGAGGAGGGAACCGAGTGTATGGTGTCGAAATTTGCTGATGACACCAAGATTGGTGGAACGGCAAATTGCGCGGAGGGTGTGGAGAGTCTGTAGAATGATCTAGATAGGCTGGGCGAATGGGCCAGGAACTGGCAAATGGAATTTAATGTTGGCAAGTGCGAGGTGGTCCACTTTGGTAGGAATAATGGTAGGAAGGACTATTACTTATGTGGCGAAAAACTGCAGCAGGCAACGGTGCAGAGGGACCTCGGGGTCCTTGTGCATGAGTTGCAAAAACCCAGCCTGCAGGTGCAGCAGGTGGTCAGGAAGGCGAATGGGATGCTGGCCTTCATAGCGAGGGGGATTGAATATAAAAGTAGGGAGGTCTTGCTGTGGCTGTATAGGGCATTGGTGAGGCCGCAGCTGGAGTGCTGTGTGCAGTTTTGTTCGCCGCACTTACGCAAGGATATTTTGGCCTTGGAGGGAGTGCAGAGGAGGTTTACTAGGCTGATACCGGAGTTGAGGGGGTTGAGCTATGAGGAGAGGCTGAATAAACTAGGCTTGCACTCATTAGAGTTTAGAAGAATGAGGGGAGATCTCATTGAGACATATAAGATGATGAATGGGATGGATAGGATAGAGGTGGAGAGACTCTTCCCGCTCAAAGGACAGTAGGACTAGGGGGCACAGCCTCAAGATAAAGCAGGGGGGCAGTTTAGAACGGAGTTGAGGAGGAACTTCTTCACTCAAAGGGTGGTGAATCTCTGGAATTCTCTGCCTGTTGAAGTGGCGGAGGCTACCTCGCTAAATATTTTTAAGATGCAGGTTGATGGGTTTTTGATAAGCGAGGGGATTAAGGGTTATGGGGAGAGGGCGGGAATGTGGAACTGAGACATGACAGATCAGCCATGATCTTATTGAATGGCGGGGCAGGCTCGAAGGGCTAGATGGCTTACTCCTGCTCCTATTTCTTATGTTCTTATGTAAAACATGTTCCACTATTTCATGAGATTATGACTGAGTTGGTTGTGGTCACAACTTTCCTGTCTGCTCTCCATCGCCTTGACTCCCTTGTCAAAAGATCAAACATCTATCTAACTTAGCCTTGAATCTGGATTTTTTTTGTTAACTGTTGTAAGAACTTGTTTGAAAATAAAGAAGGTACTTGTCCATTCACTTGCAATCATTGACCATCCATTTCTTTTGAACTGTTGGTGGTTACAGCACCTTCGCTGTAATGTAAATGTTATGGCCACTTTTGAAAAAGATACATTGTTAATTGAAGCGTACGCATGTAATATTTTTCTGTGTTGAAATAAGTTATCTCTTAGTTTTAACGTGTTAACAGTAAATGCAAAAGTAAACAATGAGGGGGCTAGTTTTAAGCATTATGATTATACTAGCTTAATTTTATGCTTATTTGTCCTGATGTGATTGTTTACAGATTTGGGTACCTTGTCCTCTGTATTTGGTGCAGAATGGAAAGAAAAAACAGGCAGAGATTTTGTTAAGGTAAAATATGATGGTTATTAGATCAAACAATAAATGGTATCTGAATTAGTGTAAAGTTTATAAAGACAGTTAAAATCTGTCAAATGAATTACGGTGATTTGATTATTGATACATACCTATCAGCTGCATTATAGTGGCTATTATTTTTGAAATTATTACCTGTAAGTGGTGGCAATTGCGCTACTTGTAATTTCTTCATTGGTCTGAAGGAAATGGTTATGAGCATGTACATAATGGTGTCCGTTGTTGTTGATGGAATAAATGGTATAACGGGAAAGTAGGAACAGGAGTAGGCCCCTTCAAGCCACATCCATTGCTCAGTGAGGTTGCAGCTGTGCTTAACTCCATCCATCTCCTTTAGTTGTATCCTTTTATACTCGTATCTAGAAAAAAGTCTTTTGCTCTTCAGTTTAAAATTATTAATTTAGCTTGTATCATAGAACATATAGAACACTACAGCACAAACAGGCCCTTCGGCCCACGAGTTGCGCCGATCACATCAACTCCTACCAACCTACAGACCTATCTATAACCCTCAATCTCATTAAACCCCATATACTCATCCAGAAGTCTTTTAAAAGACCCCAGCGAGTTCGCCTCCACCACCACTGACGGCAGCCGATTCCATTCACTCATCACCCTCTGAGTGAAAAACTTACCCCTAACATCACTTCTGAACTTCCCTCCCTGCACCTTAAATCTGTGTCCTCTCGTAGCAACCATTTCAACCCGGGGAAATAGCCTCTGAGAGTCCACCCTATCTATTCCTCTCAACATTTTGTAAACTTCTATCAGGTCGCCTCTCAACCTTCGTCTCTCCAGGGAAAAGAGTCCCAGCTCCCTCAACCTAACTTCATAAGGCATGCCTCCCAGTCCAGGCAACATCCTTGTAAATCTCCTCTGTACCCTCTCAATAGCTTCTACTTTCCTATAGTGAGGCGACCAGAACTGCGCACAATACTCTAAATGAGGCCTGACAAGGGTCTTATAAAGTTGCAGCATTACCTCCCGACTCCTAAACTCAATCTCTCGATTAATGAAGGCCAGTACACCATACGCCTTCTTGACCACCTCCTCCACCTGCAAGGCCGATTTAAGAGTCCTGTGGACCCGGACCCCAAGATCCTTCTGCTCTTCAACACTACGCAGACTTCTGCCCTTGATAGTGTACTCGTTCATCCCGTTGGTTCTGCCAAAATGGACGACTACACATTTATCCGCGTTGAAGTCCATCTGCCACTTCTCCGCCCAGTCCTGCATCCTATCTATGTCCTGCTGCAACTTTTGACATCCTTCCAGACCATCCACAACACCACCGACCTTCGTGTCATCAGTGAACTTACTTACCCATCCCTCCACTTCCTCATCCAGGTCATTTATGAAAATGACAAACAGCAAGGGTCCCAGAACAGATCCTTGAGGCACTCCGCTGGTGACTGACCTCCATTCAGAAAAAGCCCCATCCACAACCACTCTCTGCCTTCTGCAGGCAAGCCAGTTCTGAATCCACAAGGCCAAAGGCCCTTGGATCCCATGCCCTCTCACCTTCTCAAGAAGTCTTGCATAGGGGACCTTATCAAACGCCTTGCTGAAGTCCATGTACACTACGTCCACGGCACTTCCTTCGTCATTGTATCATTTTGTGGGAGAATGTTTCACACTTGTTTACTCAAAGGGCACAGCTACAAGTGTTTCCTAAGTTTGCTCCCAAATGACCTGGCTCGGATTTTACAATTACGTCATGCGAAAATGGTTTTTCACTGTATCTTTTCAGTGACCTAAAAACTGTAATCAGGTTGTCCCATAGCTTTCTTAACTTTGTATATCAGGGAATATAAGCCTAGTTAATGTAATCTCTCCTCATAACCTACCCTTTGGAGCGAAGGTAACATTCTGGCAAATCTCTGCTGCACTCCTTTGAGGGGCAGTATATCTTTTCCAAAGTGTGATCACCAGAATTGTATGTAGTACTCAAGATGTGGTCTTGAGGGATTTGTATAATTGTAGAAATGTTTCCTCACTTCGTTATGCAGGCTGACATTCCATTATGTTTTTGAATATTATAGCAAATTAACAAACGTAATTTTTTTAAAAATTCCCGTTGTGTTGTTTTGGAGCAGGAACCCAGAATTCTGAAAAGTCAGTAAATAGCAGACCAGTTTTTATTTTCCTGAGCAATGCACAGGGACAAGATCAGGGATTGTTGTAAGATTTGGGGGAAACCTCACTTGCATTGTGCTCAACAACTTTCAATTTAATCATAAAATCCTGAAGTGAGGAAGGAGACCATCTGGCCCATCAAGTCTGCGCCAATCACAATCCCACTCAGGACCTATTCCCATAATCCCACATGTTTACCCTGTTAATCCCCTTGATACAAAGGTCAGTTTAGCATAGCCAGTCAACCTAACCTGCACATCTTTGGGCTGTGGGAGGAAATCCACACAGACAAGGGGAGAATGTGCAAACTCCACACAGCCAATGACCCGAGGCTGGAACTGGATCCACGTCGCTGGTTCTGTGAGGCAGCAGTGCTAGCCACTGTGCCGCCCCAAAATCCCTCACGCATCCGTTGTGAAGTAGGTGGAAGTGGTCAAACTTTGGATTTTGCAGTTTGTGTACTCCAGCTCCAAGATCTATGTAAAGATAGATGAAAAACTCAGTGGATCTCTCTAAATACAAAGTGAGGTCAAGTTATTCACTGCCACCTACTTTATTCAAAGGGAGCCATTTTAACTCTGCCCATCCAACGAACACCAGGCAAAGTATGATTAAAATGGCTCAGGTTGATTACCTACTGGAAAACTGCAGAATCCCACCGTCTTGGACTTTATCCTGCTGTTCTGAGTAGGTGGCAAAGATATTAGTCAAAAACCAGCAGACCCTTTATTTAAATACGCAGGACATAGGAGCAGACGTAGGCTATTCAGCTCAAGTCTGCACCACCATTCAATAAGACCAAGATTGAGTGGAGGATCTTTAAGGAGATCTTTCTTGGTGCTCAGCAGAAATTTATTCCGATGGTCAAAAAGGACCGTAGGAGGAGAGGTAATAAGCCGTGGATAACGAAGGAGGTGAAGGAAAGTGTTAAATTAAAAGCGGAGGAATTTAGAGTAGCTAAGAGCAGTGGGCGAGAAGAGGATTGGGAAAGGTTTAAATGTCAACAAAGATTGACGAAGAAGTTGATAAAGGAGGGTAGGAGAAGCTATGAAGCTGGGCTAGCACTTAATATAAAAAAGGATAGCAAGAGTTTTTATAAATATATAAAAAGGAAGAGGCTGGCTAGGGTGAACGTTGGTCCTTTAGAGGATGAGAAAGGGGACCTAGTGGTAGGGGATGGGGATATGGCTAAGGTCTTGAATAACTTTTTTGTTTCTGTCTTCACGGAGGAGGACGTGAATAATTTGCCGGGTGTTAGCGATGGAAAGGTGGTAGGACTGGAGGGTCTTAATGACATTACTGTTACTAGAGAGGTGGTGCTTGACAGACTGGAGGGGCTGATTGTGGACAAGTCCCCAGGACCGGATGGAATGCATCCGAGGGTTCTGAAAGAAATGGCGGAGGTGATAGTGGATGCCTTGGTGGTTATTTTCCAGACGTCGCTGGATTCCGGGGAAGTGCCGGAAGATTGGAAAACGGCTAATGTTACGCCGTTGTTTAAGAAGGGTGGCAGGCAAAAGGCGGGGAATTATAGGCCGGTTAGTTTAACGTCTGTGGTAGGTAAAATGTTAGAATCCGTCATTAAGGAGGAAATTGCGAGGCATCTTGAAGGGAATTGCTTGATAGGGCAGACGCAACACGGTTTCATTAAAGGGAAGTCGTGTCTGACAAATTTACTGGAGTTCTATGAGGATGTGTCGAGGGCAGTGGATAGAGAAGAGCCAGTGGATGTGGTCTTTCTAGATTTTCAGAAGGTGTTTGACAAGGTACCTCACGAGGTTATTGCAGAAGGTCAGGGGACATGGAGTTGGGGGTAGGGTGTTAGCGTGGATAGAGGATTGGTTGTCAAATAGGAGACAGAGAGTGGGGGTCAATGGGTGCTATTCGGATTGGCGGTTGGTGACTAGTGGGGTGCCCCAGGGGTCGGTGCTGGGGCCTCAGCTATTTACCATTTATATAGATGATCTGGAGGAGGGAACCGAGTGTAGGGTGTCGAAATTTGCTGATGACACCAAGATTGGGGGAAAGGCAAATTGTGCGGAGGGTGTGGAGAGTCTGCAGAAGGATCTAGATAGGCTGGGCGAATGGGCCAGGAACTGGCAAATGGAATTTAATGTTGGCAAGTGCGAGGTGGTCCACTTTGGTAGGAAGAATGGTAGGAAGGACTATTACTTACGTGGCGAAAAACTGCAGCAGGCGACGGTGCAGAGGGACCTCGGGGTCTTTGTGCATGAGTCGCAAAAACCCAGCTTGCAGGTGCAGCAGGTGGTCAGGAAGGCGAATGGGATGCTGGCCTTCATCGTGAGGGGGATTGAATATAAAAGTAGGGAGGTCTTGCTGCAGCTGTATAGGGCATTGGTGAGGCTGCAGCTGGAGTACTGTGTGCAGTTTTGGGCGCCGCACCTGCGCAAGGATATTTTGGCCTTGGAGGGAGTGCAGAGGAGGTTTACTAGGCTGATACCGGAGTTGAGGGGGTTGAGCTATGAGGAGAGGCTGAATAAACTAGGCTTGTACTCGTTAGAGTTTAGAAGAATGAGGGGAGATCTCATTGAGACGTATAAGATGATGAATGGGATGGATAGGATAGAGGTGGAGAGACTCTTCCCGCTCAAAAAAGACAGTAGGACTAGGGGGCACAGCCTCAAGATAAAGGGGAGGCGGTTTAGAACGGAGTTGAGGAGGAACTTCTTCACTCAAAGGGTGATGAATCTCTGGAATTCTCTGCCCGTTGAAGTGGTGGAGGCTGCCTCGCTAAATATTTTTAAGAAGCGGGTTGATGGGTTCTTGATAAGCGAGGGGATTAAGGGTTATGGGGAGAGGGCGGGAAAGTGGAACTGAGCCACGACAGATCAGCCATGATCTTATTGAATGGCGGGGCAGGCTCGAAGGGCTAGATGGCCTACTCCTGCTCCTATTTCTTATGTTCTTATGATCTCAGCTCCACTTTCCAGTCTGCCTGCCATTGCTTATAATCCTTAAATCTTTGTCTATCAAAAATCTGTCTACCCTGGCTCGAATAAATTCAGTGACCCAGCCTCTAGTTCTTTCTGGGGAAGAGAATTCCACAGGAAAAAACCCTCATCTCCATCTTAAGAGAGAACTGTTATTATTAACTGGGTCCCCCAGTTCCGGTCTCCCCAAATGAAAACATCCTTCTGGTATATGTCCTATCATGCCTCCTCAGGATCTTACCATCTCTCATTCTTCTAAACTCTAATGGGGTGGGGCATTCTTCCAGCCCACTTTGCTGCATTTGCAGCACCGTGGGATGGGTGACTCGAGCAGAGGCCATTTCGTGGGCTTCCCACAAGGTGCCATGGCCTCCGTGAGTCTTTTGCAGCCGGATTTCCGGTGCCATCAGCTTTGTGCCAGAAATCACTGCGGAGCTGTAAAAGTTATGTTGATCGCAATTAGCATCACACTAGCGGTTCCAGGACTGAAATCTGAGTCCACTAGTGTTTCCACCCCCGCCAGGAGTGTTTCACTCCAGCGGGCTTTACGACAGCTCCCCACTTGCGAGGAGCTGGCGGCCTGGAGTGAAGGGGGCCCATCGAGGACCCCTGAGAGGCTTGGGGGTAAGGGGGGGTACCTGCCAGGCAGGGCCCTGGCCCTGCTGGTTGGGAAATTGGAGCTGCTGGCGTTTGGGGTTAGGGGGGTGGCTCACCCAGACATGCTTCGGGGGCCAGTGATTGGGCCGTGGGAGGGTCGTATGGCCAATGATTTTGGGGAAGAGGGGAGGTCGCAGGGCTGGCCAGCTCTGACAGATCGATGCATGCGCAGTGGCCCAGTCAGCACTATGCTGCCGCCCTCTCCAGTGGGAATAGGCCACCTACTTATTTTTGGAGTGATTCATGCTAGTGCTTTCTGCAGTGCACAGAGTGTGGAAGATTCATTTTGAAACTCCTGCTGAAAAAACCAGTAGGATTTACTCCAGTTTTTATGCAATTTCGACACTTGGAATTTTTTTGGGCTCAACTGCTTTTTGTGGTAGTGTATTCCAAAGGCTTACCATTCTGAGTGAAGAAATCTTTCCTCATTTCAGCCCTAAATGATGTGCCTACTATCACTGAATCCCCCACGCTCAATTTGCTTGGATGAGTACAGCTCCAACAACACTGAATAGCTTGACATTATTCAGGTTGAAGCGACCCACTTGCTTGGCACCCCACCCACAAACTTTCACTCCCACCACTTCTAACATGCAGTGGTAATACTGTGTGCTATCTACAAGATGCACTGTGAGAACTCACCAAGACTTCTTGGACAGCATCTTCCAAAGCTGGGAGGAAAAAGGCAGCAGATACATGGGAGTATCACTACCTTTGAGAAGATTGCAGCTGATGCCTTCCACGTCCTAGTTCCTGACCTGGAATTATGCTGGATGTCAGGCTTGCAGCTATTCTGGCAAAATCCAGTCCCCTATCTCAGTGAACCTTCTTCAGCCTGATTGGTTGAAGTGCCATGTTGTTGCTAAAATACCCCATAGATTTTCTATAGCGAACATCTTGCTGGATTAGACCCTCAAAGTCTTTGAAACTCTGACCAGCTGTCAGTGTAGTCAGCAGTAAGCGCTGTTCCTTGGCCACTGTTCAAAAGGATCCAAGCCAGTGCTTTTTCAAAAGGCCAATTTGATTTAAAAATTGGAGGACATCTGAGGTGTCATTTAAAACCTGCTTGAGCATCATTGTTTCTGGGTTGTGTTGGCCAAATGTTTAAAATGTATAATAGTCTCAACAACCCAGCCTTTTATGTTTTCAAAATTACAGTTTCTAAAATGCAAGGAATTAAACAAAACTCACCTTAAAAGCTTCTGCTTATTTTAGTAATTTAAAATCTTCAATAACAGATGAGTATTTGATATGCTTGGATAATTTTGTGATTAGTGAAGTTCTATAATTATTCGGAATTTAAGAATTTGGTGTTTGTTTTAGAATGCGTAAGTTATGTTTAGCTGCCACAATTGTTCTATCTAAATACAGATTCACAAATATACATATAAACATTTCAAGGCTTGTGTAAGTGTCTTCCAGCCTTCAAAATGTTGCCTAATAAAACTCTTGCATGATGATTAATTGCCACTCTTTCACTTCTGTAAAAAAAAAGTGGTTTCCAAATGCCCATCTTACAGTATTTTATATAACACTCCTAAACATGACATTTTGAAGAACTATTGTATAAATTTGTCTTTCCAGTTTGTATGAAGTTTTGCTGTGAATACAGTTTAATAAAATTTCAATAAGAAATTTTTTATGCATAGCATTTAAAATGGCTCCTTTGTTTTGACTTTCATAGTTTTGGAAAGACAATGTTGAAGATAATGAAATACGGGAACTCATTATTTTTAGGAACAGTGGATCACAAGGTTAGTGAAGTAATAAATTTTTGAAAGCTCAAGCGCCAGAACAAATATTTAACTGAAATGTTGATATTTATTATTTATTATGGTACAATAATTTTAATTGCACTGCATTTATGACGTGAAGTGGCAGGTGAACTGCAGCATATGAATGTTAAATATGCTGTATGGTACAAAAGTTTAAAAAAAAGTCACTCATCATTTTCATGTGATGAGTTCCCAGTCTCTCTTGTGTTGTTGAAGGAAATATGGAGCAGAGGTTAGCGGCTTTTTGCATCTGAAATCTTTTTGTTCTGTTTTACTGCTTTGTTTTCTGTATAAATTTGGATTTTTATTTATGTAACCAGATCTTTTTACCTTGTTAAATAAAATTGATCTCTTTATTAATTTAGGTACGAGTATAGAAATCGATACGGAGACGTCTTTATTCCATCCCCCTCATAAAGTGGGCATCAATGATGTTGAGGGACAGCGTGTACTTCAGATAGCAGTAATCCTTCGCAATTTGTCATTTGAGGAAGGAAATGTGAAGCTATTGGCAGCTCATCGTACATGTGTCCGTTTCCTGTTGTTATGTTCCCATTGTCAGTATGCTTCTCTCAAGCAACTGGGGCTGGACACATTGGGTAACGTAGCAGCTGAGGTATGAAATTATCCTGACAAATAGTGTATTTCAGTCAGTAAAATTGTTTATATTCTTGTGTTGTTACAAACCCTAATTTAGTAGAATGATACCATGGTGCTTTATCTAATGTAACATATTTATGAAATTTGTCCCCAGAGAAAAGGCTATTTTATAAGGCAAATTAGATTTATTTACTAAAATTTTTGTGTGACCTGTAAATTTCATAAAGCATCATTATTTTGGGAAACAATCGGCTTGCATGTGGAAATAATGAGATTTCCTAACTTTTACAAATGTTTTGGCATTAACTGTACACAAAAAATCCTGTATCGAACCTTAAGATAGGATTTTTATGATATGGTGTACATCTAATGATAGAACAGAAATAATGTAATCCTAATTTTTGACGTTTTCTTTTGCCCCCTTTTATGTAAGCTGTGGCCAGTTCTTGAAAGCTAAAGAGCCAGAACAAAAATTGAATTCATCAAAGCATCATGAGCTTTTTTCATTTCTGCTTCATTTTTTTGAATGAAGGAGTATGTTCAAATCTTGGTTAAATACTTATTTGCACACCTTGGACCTGGTACTTGGCATGCTGCATGCAGATATTTGCAATATGCCCCCTTTGATCATCTTTTCTAATTTTTCTTTAGTCAAACATTTACGAATTAATTTTTCTCCGGTTACAGTGCAATATTTGCCACAAGATTTGTTTTTCACTTAAATTGCTGGTTTAGTTCACTTGAACATGTAACCTGCCGCTCCTTTTGCTATGCTGTGCCCTTTTCTTCACCATTTTCCACTCAACCATTTTCAAAGACATTCAGTTAATGACCATCTGTAGCAACAATAATATAATCATCTCTCCTCAATATTCAGTGACGTTACCATTTGCTGAATCCCCCACTATCAACATCAGGGGTTGCCATTGATCAGAAACTGAACTGGAGCAGCCGTAAATATATACTGTGGCTACAAGTGCAGGTTAGAGATTGGAAATTCTGAGATAAATCATTCATCTCCTGACTCAAAGCCTGCCCATTGTCTACAAGGCACAGTCAGAATGGAATACTCTCCAGTTTCCTGGATGAGTAGGGCTCCCTCGGAACTCAGCACCATCCAAAACTTGATCAGTACCCCCATCCATCACCTTAAACATTTACTCCTCACACCACCGATGCACAGTAGCTGCCGTATGCATCATTTTATTAAGATAGACTACAGCAACTTGTGAAGGCTCCTTTGGCAACACTTTCCAAACCCACGTCCTTGAAGGCCATGGGCAGCAAATGTTTGGAGCAACAACACCTATAAGTTCCCTTCCATATTGACTTTGAACAATCTTGTTGTTCCTTCACTGTCAGTGGATCAAAATCCCAGAACTCCCTTCTAACAGCATTGTAGTTGTATCTGTTTAAAGTTTATCTGCTAGTGTCACAGTAAGCTTACATTAATTCTGCAATGAAGTTACTGTAAAAATCCCCAAGTTGCCACACTCAGGCACCTGTTCGGGTGCACTGAGGGAGAATTTAGCATGGCCAGTGTACCTAACCAGCACATCTTTTGAATTATGCAGCTCCCAGAGAAAACACATGTGGTGAGAATGTTCACACTCCACGCAGACAGTGACACAAGATGGGAATCAAACCTGGTTCTGTGAGGCAGCAGTGCTAACCTGAGGTTAATTAGAGACGGGTATCTGGTGCCCACAAAAACTTGTGACTTTGGATAGGGCTATTTGGTGATGTGGAAGTGTTGGAAGCATAATTGGAAAACTTTAAAAATTGAGTTGCAGTAAAATGTACACTGTTAATTCGATGCATGTTTTCTTGCAACTCAATGTTTAACTTTTCCAACGCTGCTGCAAAAAATTGTCCTAATTAAGGTGTGGTTTTTTTTGTATTCATCAGATGTGATCATCGGATCGGAACATAGAGACCTATAAGATAACGAAGGGGATGGATAGGGTAGAGGTAGAGAGATTCTTCCCGCTTAGAAAGGATAGCAGGACTAGAGGACACAGCCTTAAGGCGGGGGGGCAGTTTGGATCAGAGTTGAGGAGGAACTTCCTCACTCAAAGGATGGTGAATCTCTGGAATTCTCTGCCCGTAGAAGTGGTGGAGGCTACCTCACAAAACATTTTTAAGTCACGGGTGGATAGGTTTTTGATAGACGGGAATTAAGGGTTATGGGGAGAAAGCGAGAAAGTGGAACTGATCCACTTCAGCCATAATCTTATTGAATGGGGGGGGGGCAGACTCGAAGGGCTAGATGGCTTACTCCTGCTCCTATTTGTTGTGTTGTGTTCTTATGTTATGTTGTGTTGTGTTCTTATGTTGGCACGAGCATTTGTTGTCCATCCTACTTGAAGAGAAAACAGAGGTCAGTGATGGGGCACTACCAGAGAGGATGGGATTGTAATGTGGGGGTGAGTGATTGTCAATTTGAAAAAGAGGGAGACAGTACTCAATGGGTGAGCCCATTACTATGTCAGCTAGCCTGAGGACCTCGAAGAAGTTAGGAAGTTTTGGGGCAAGTTTGGTTTCATGGAAGTGGAAAGTGGTGGGAGGCAGCAAATCAGCCTCAACAAGTTTACAATCTCCTCGCATATTTGGAAGTGAGATGGGTTTCAGGAGATTTTAATGGAATAGAGAAGCCTGACGTTCTCATTGTATTTCAAAAACAACTCTACATTTCCATTGATCCTGATGTCAAACTGGAGACAAATAAGATAGAGAAAGGGACCTATGTACATACATGTTTCTGACACAATAAAACATTCCTGCAGAATTACAACATATTGTCATTCCAAAACACATAGACCAGGATGCCTATTATGACACAACTTAAAACCCACCAGCAGAAATGTTGCCCATCCTGTTTTGTTATTATGAATGTTAAATCTAATGATTCAGATGTTGCTGTGGTAGTGCATCTGACAGCAGCTTCTGTTCGTTAGATTTGAATTTATAGGATTTCTATAAGTAATTTGCAAGGCACCTTCTTTGAAGTGTGAGCTGATATCTGCATCGCATGTGAAACAGAACATTCAGGACCTGAGTGAATAGGGCAAACATCTGTGTATCTCAACTATTGAAAGATTATAAAATTAACCACACAAGGACTGAAAAAGAAGCATAAATTTGTGTGGGTGAATTCCATGTTAAATCTGGTACAATTGAAAAATAGAGGGGAAAAAACTGAATTTAAAGAGAGAATAAAGAGACAAAGGAAAAATAACTTTTGTTTCTCAATGTCCAGCAGCAATTAATATCCTGAAGGAATGGGAGTTTTTGGTGCCAGAGCAGTTAGGGAATGGTAGCAAGTAACACTAATCTCATAGTTAAAAGGATACTTAACCTTTAAATGGCAGACCAGAATTTGCTGTCAAAATAATAAGTCTGGCTGATGGCATCGTCATTGTTTATGTGAATTTAATACATACTGCAAATGCAACACCTTCACAACATTCAGTGCACTTCAGCAGAGGCAGATGGTTGGTTCTCTTTTCTGCAAAGTTAACAGTGGAGGGACACAACTGAAACAACTTTTGGATATTTCCATTTAAACATGCATCTGCTTCTTGCCTGAAGATACTGTACCATTGCACAAAATTAGTGGTGAGTGCATTAGCTTTAACAGCAAACTATCCCAATATGTTGCATTTTGTCAATGTGTAGGATTGGAACCTTTTATAAGACTGACTTGGACTGCTCTCATTCCCAGGAGAGTTTCCTATAATAGATCCAATATATTTTCCAATAAGCTGTCATTTAATATTCCACATTTTATTATTGTTCCTTCCATTTTTTTTCTTCTTAAACAATAGCATCAAATATTTCCTGGGTTGAATCCATAACAGTTTAAAACGATAAAAAGGCAGTAACTGCTGAGTTTTCTTTCTAATGCCACTTGCCAGCCAACTCCTGCTTACATAAGGAAGCTTTAATTTTTTTTGCACATTAACTTTGCAGTGAATTTGAACATCGTAGGTTACAAAAAATGTGTCCCATGTGGTGGTCCTACAATAGTTTAATTTTTAGCGATGGTTTTTCCTTTTTGTTCTTGACATGAATCATGGACCAACAGTGCGCACCATTGCCAGTTAATAGAACTTGTTAAATGACAAGAAGACATGAAATAATTTAATTTTCCTTTTGTTTATAATTTTGCAGCTTCAGTTGGATCCTGTTGATTTTAAAAGTACCCACCTAATTTTTCATACTGTAACTAAATGTCTACTTTCCTGTGACAAGTGTTTGAAGATGAGAGGTGAGTAGTTGCTTTAATAATGCCATCCTTTCTCTTTGATTTTACGCATTGTCTTCATACTTAATTCTGTGTCATTTTTTAGGTATGGAAATACTAGCAAATCTATGTAGAGCTGAAGATAATGCAGACTTGATATGTGAATATGTGGATCAGGAATCTTACAAAGAGATCATATGTCATCTAACTTTACCTGATATGCTGCTGGTCATCTCTTCATTAGAAGTGCTATACATGCTTACTGAACTAGGAGAAATACCCTGCACAAAGATAGTTAGTGTGGAAAAAAGTGTGGGTAAGTTTAAAGGTTATTGGAGATAAAGACAGCCATTTAATTATTTAGACATCTTGTTCTTTCACCATTCTAGATGGCAGTAAACTGCCGAGTTTTCTTTCTAATGCCACTTGCTAATTATAGCAAAGTCACTTGAAATTATCTAAACTTAATGAATCAGTATTTATGTTGCATCTTCTCAGAGAACTCAACCGTGACGTGGCACTACATTGTATTGTTGATCCTAATTTCTAACTTGCATGCTGCATGGAATTGTAAAATGTTTTTACAATTTTTCTTTGTTCAGAACGTTCAAATCCATTTAATGTGTAATCTTCTTATAAACAATGGCCTTTCCATCTCCCACGTACCTGAAAACACACTCGGTTCTGGATTTAAAATGAGGATATAGAAGAGCAAACCTGAACATGCCACAATCTTCTAATGTGAACTTAAAGGGAAAAATATATTTCTGTCTCAAAAAGCCACAGTTGTTTTGGGGAGAGCAGTGTTGGCCTGTGCTGGATTGGGAATTGTAACATAGGGTAATGTTTTATAGTTCCCTGCCCATGGCTTTGAAGGTGTAAGTGTTTGTAAAGTGAAATGCATGGCCTGCATGCCACCTACCTCTGCCTTTTGCAGGGATGCATTCCTCTTCGACCCTTTGGGTGACAGAGGACTCTTTTTGGGGAAACACTGCCGTCTGAAAAATCCTGCTCATACTGTTTATATCAGCAGACTGGTAATCCAGAGGACTAATGAGCTCAAATTCCACCATAGCAGCTAGGGAATTTAATTAAATCTGGAATAAAAAGCTATTATCAGTCAACTTCCATATTTTGTGAAAAAGAAACTACTTCACTAATGTCCATCAGAGAGGGAAGTCTGTTGTCCATAATTGGTTTGGCTTCTGTGATTCCAGACCCACAGCAATGTGGTTGACTCTTAACTGCCCTCTGAAATGGCCGAGCAAAGTACTCCGTTGTATCAGACTGCTATTAAAGAGAACAATGAAAATTAAAATTGGACAGTCACATCCACCCAAGTTCTGGACATGGCAAAGACAGAGTCAATGTTGTATAGTCTTCCACCTTCATTTGAGGACTTGTGCCCAGATTGATAGCGCTGTGCCAGAGACTAATGAAGCAACAGCCTGACACAGTCATACTCTCAGAAACATTCTAGACTCCTCCATTACCTTTGCTAAGTATATTCTTTCCCACCAGGAAGGCAGACCCAGCAAAGGTGGTGGTGGAGTGGTTCTGGTTGCGCTCAGTGTTGACAGTAGGCCCCATGAAGTCTCATGGCATCAGGTCAATGTGGGCAAGGAACATTCCTGTTAATTACCACGTGGTAGCCTCACTTACTACTGAATCATTTTTGTTGGGTAATTTAAGGGGAGGCACTGGCTTAGTGATATTCTCACTGGATTAGTAATCAGGAAACCCAGGGTAAAGTTCAAAGTATCCAGGTTCAAGTCCCAATGTGGTGGATGGCAAAATTTGAATTCAGTAAAAAGAAATCTGGAATTAAAAGTCTGATAATGATGATGAAACCATTGTCGATTGCAAAAAAAAATTTGTTTCACTGATGCCCTTTAGGAAAGGGAACCAAGGAAAGGAAATCTGTCATCTTAACTGGTCTGGCGTATGTGTGACTCCAGATCAGCAGTCTTGTGATTGATTCTTAAATGGCCTAACTCAGTTTAGGGCAATTAGCGATGGGCAACAAATGCTGGCCCAACCAGTGACATCCATATTCCCTGAACAAATAAAATTAGAATTAGGAATGGCCCATAAATGCTGGCCTTGAAGGTAGTGACTGCATCCCATGAATTTTTTTTTTAAATTTACATTGTTAAATATTACGAGAATGAACTGGATTTGAAGAAATGTCACATTTTACCTAAAATCAATATGCTTAAGAACATTTTGTGCTTTTGTATGAAGTGTTTAGAGTTTGAATTGATGAATGAAGCACTGAACTATGGCATAAATATATTAAATTGACTGTTTGCCATGTCTGTTGCACTTCAGTCCAGTTGTGCTTTTCTGAGGAGTTGCAACTACTTTATTTTGAGAACCAATTCACACCATTGATGTTTTGGTTTTGTGCATCACTAATGTCCTATAGACTTGTATGTGTAATTGAAGATTTTAATTTAGGTGTGAAGAATAAGTTGGGAATGTGAGAGTACTTAGCTGGAATGGGACATAATAGATAGAGAGTATGGAATTGGCTTGGAAAGGTAGTTGAAGTGGTACAACATGCTAAGTTTTGAAATGCTGGTACAAAATCAACAGCAACAATTTGTATTTATAACTGGTCTAGACAGGATAGATGCAGGGAGGATGTTCCCAATGGTGGGGGAATCCAGAACCAGGGAACACAGTCTGAGGATTCAGGGTGGCTCATTTAGAATGGAGGTGAGGAGACATTTCTTCACCCAAAGAGTAGGGTGAGTGGGTGGGAGAGAGGCCAGATCATTGTCTGGTTGCCTTGGGGGGGTTGTGGGGGAGGGGGAAAAGAGAGGAGGCAGATCACATGTATCTTTGGTGGTAGGGGACGGGGCGATCATTGTCTGAGGGTGGAGGGCCGTTCGTTATCTGGTAGTGGGGGAGGGCTGATCATTGTCTGCTGGTGGGGGGAGGAGGAGGTGGGTCAGATATTCATCTGGAGGGTTGGGGGTGGTGAGTGAGGCCAGACCATTCTTGGGAGGAGGGGTTGCTGAGGAGGGGTTCCCTCTGGAGGGAGGTAGGTCAGATGTACCTCTGGTGGGAGGGGTGTTGGGGGAGGTCCGATCAGTCCTTTGCGAGGAGAGCAGGAGGGTCCGCTGCCACTCTGCAAGCAATTGGGGAGTGGGGGGGGTGCAAGGGTGGCGATTGGTCTGGGTACTGGAGGGGGTGGGGTTGATAAAGGGGGCAGTGATATGTGTGTGGGTAGTGGGGAGGTGGATAAGGGGTACAGTGATGTGTGCAGGTCGTGGAGGGGTGAGTGGATGAGGGATACAGTGATGTGTGTGTGAGAACCATCGCTCCCGGGCTGCTACTACTGCTTTCTGCGGCCCGAGACAATCTGACATGGGCGCGCTTCTTCAAATCCTTTTTCTAACTGCGCGTGTGCAGTTCAGTGTCCCGATCGTTTCGGGAATGCTGAGGCCCACCCACGCTGCGAATGGGACCCGTGATTTTTTTTCAGGCTGAGAGTATATTGGGGCACCCGAAAGCAGATTTCCAAGTGGGATCTGCATAACACCCAGATTCAGCACTTAGAATGAAAGTGGTAAAATCGGACTCTGAATCTCACAAGCAGATATCAGGTCAGATGCCCTAAAGCGTGGTCAAAGAGATGGGTTTTAAGGTGTTCCTTAAAGAAGGAATGTGAAGAAAAGAGGAATGGTATGGGGAAGGAGTTTGAGTTTTTCAGGTCAACTAAGAGGGTGGAGAGGATAACTGGGCTGGTGAAGATAAATGAACTCTCCACTCACCTGATGAAGGGGCACACGCCAAAAGCTTGTGGGTTTACTATCAATAAACTTGTTGGACTTTAACTTGGTGTTGTGAGACTTCTTACTGTGTTTACCCCAGTCCAACACCGGCAGCTCCACATCAAATATTGAAAACAGACTGACTTAATTTCAGACAGTTGGCAGGGAGAGAGATGGAGTCAGTGACTGAGGGATGAACTTTGAAGTGGAGATTGGAAATAATGGCTTCTGTCTTCCCAATATTTAATTTAAAAAAAAATTCCTCATCCAGGATCAGATATTGGGTAAGCAGTCTGATAATTTAGCAGCAGTGGAGCAGTTTTCTGAGGAAAGTAGTGATGATGGTAGACTGAAGAAGGTAAACTTTTCTTCCTTTGTCTTTTTCAATCTGTCTGCATCTTTATGTTTGACCACACCATTCTCTTCCAATGCTTCTTTAACATCTATTGTCCAGCTGATCAGAACTGCCCTCACCTTGCTTCATAACTATCCAATTGTAGCTAAAGAACTACTTGCAGTGACTTTTCCCTTCTTGCTCCCGTACAGGTCCCTCTTGCAATACCCAAGAATCGATCTCCTACTTCTTATCTACATATTGCCTCTTGAAGACATAGCACCCAGCTCTATCTGCCCACCACCTCTCTCTTGATTACTTCTCCATTGCTAAATTATTTGATTGTTTATTCAACACCGAGAAATGGATGAGCAGAAATTTCCTCCAGTTGAATACTGGGAAACGCTGAAGCCGGCTGTTGTTTCGGTCCCAACTCCAAACTCTTCCCTAATTGCTGACTCCATCCCTCTCACTAGGAACAGTTTGAGATTAAGCCAGTCTGTTTGCAATCCTTATATCATATTTGATCCAAAGATAAGATTCTGACCTGTTATTTCTGCCATCATTAAGACTACCTAGTTCCACCTCTGTAACATTGCCTGACTTTACCCCTGCCTTAGCGCATTTGCTGTTGAAACCCTTTTGATGCCTCATTACTTCTAGATTCAACTATTCCAATGCACCCTTGGCTGGTTTCTCACATTTTGCCTGCCATAATTGTGAGGTATTCAAAAACACTGCTGGCCCATCTGAACTCACAGCAAACTCCATTTCCTATCTCTCCTGTGAGGGCTGACCTACATCGGCTCCCATCAATTATTGACTTCATAATTCTCATCTTTGTTTTCAGATTCCTCCATAACTTTGTCCTCTCCTTATCTCTGTAACCTTCAGGCCCACAACCTTCTAAGACCTGAGACAATAGTGGCCTAATATCTGCTTTTGTGTCTTAGTGTTATTTTTTATTTTATAATGTTCCTGCAAAGCACCTCAGGATATTTTGTTACATTAAATGCTATGGAAGTTGTTGGAATATTTTTATTTGCGATTCTTTGACTTTCTGGAGATTCTAGGGTGAGGTGCAGCAGGGCAAATAGTATACAGTTGTTCATAAGCTAAATGAAGGGAAAAAAAAACAAGAAAAGAAATAGATTTTCAGTCAGAATTTAGTCTTACCAGAAATTGTTGTGCAAAATGTGACAGTACGGTGTCCATACAAGTGCAGGAACAAGTCTTCAAAAAGCAAATTATTACAACAAAATCTCCCAGCCAAATCTGGTGGAATCGGTTTTGTGTGTGTGTGTGTGTGTGTGTGTGTGTGTGTGTGTGTGTGTGTGTGCGCGTGCAAAGCAGGGGGAGGCGGTGGGGTATGGGAACTGGTGTGAACTTAACCCTTCATTACATGTTCTCAATTTAGCATGGCTAGCGTGTATTATGTTTGTTAACCAGTTTCATCACCAAAACTTGGCCATTTTAAAATTAGAAAACGGTTACTAAAACCATATTCCACTTTAGTTTTGGCCTTATTTGTTAAGCAATTTCTTTTTTCTTATCAGATATGTTAGTGTGTCTTGTGTCAGTGGATATCCAATCGTTTGAGTCTGACGCACCTACTGCAGTGAAACTAATTGAGTATCAAAGTTCTAACCATCAAGTAATCTCAGAGATCAGGCCACAAGCAATGGAGCATTTGCCGCATGTACCAACGCACGTCACATCAGTGACAGGTATGTGACTTGTTGTGGTAAAATTTAAAAGGCTTGAAATTTGAAATTCAAAATCCTCTTGAAAATCAAACCACGCGGATGGAATATTCTGATGTTTTGTTTGTCAATCTTGAGTTTTTATTTTCATTTCCATTTGGAAAGTGTTCAGGCATGGATATCAGTTGAGTATGGAACAGATTTTTGATGATGCCTATTTAAGCCACATAATCTGCCAATTTGCACCTGCTGAATGGCCAACTACAATCTACCAGCAACTTGTGTCGCAGCTCCCCTTCAGAAGGGGAGAAAATTGGGAAAGTTTCAAATTCAGGGGTTTGAACTGACTGTTGATGGTACTGAGAGCATAGAACAGAGGTAGTTGCCGTCAATATGGTCATAACCCCGTGTAAAGATGTATGACTTCATAAATTTATCTCTGCTTGTATCTCGCCTTGTGTTGTCAGCTTCACTTCCTAAAGCAAAAACTTCCAAGCATTTAGCAAACTTTTTATAAACACAGTCAAGCATAATAAAGGTTGTTGGTTGCAGCACTTTGCATCTATCTGTTCAGTTATTGAATGAGATATTGACTGAGATTTTCCTCAATAAGGATAACTGATGATTAAAATTAATGCTGAAATATAATTGTGGCTCACATTTAAAGTCTCCAATCTCTTGGTTATGTGGATCCATTTTAAACTCTACCTCCTTGCTAGTTGCTGTACGCCCACAGCTCAACTACATTCAGTTCAGCACAAATTGACAGACCATACTTTGTGTCCGAATGTGCTTGATGCTGACAGAAGATGCCCTTAAAGCAAGTGTTTCATTCTCGAGTACCAATGTGTATGTGGACTGTCTTCACAAAACATGTCAATGGATCAGCTTGGATTCCAACTGACCTGCAGTTGTCATCATGGGAGAAAAAATATCTGACTGAATTTATGATGATCTAGCAGATCTTTAAAAGTTTTTAGTTTTAAATATTGAATTGGGAAGTATTTAATAAACTTTCCCTTCACTTAATAAAATCACAAGAATTTTGCCTGTGTGACATTTGTAAATTTTGTGTGAACTATTTTGTTTCCGTGGTTTTTTTATTTAATTTTTTCCTTTTCAGATTTATATCTTCCACATACAAACACTTGGGTCTCCCTAACTGTACATGTACAACATTGAATACGTAGAAGGTTGCACTTTATTTTTCCCCACAAGACCCCCTGCATGGTATGGGTTGTTTCCTCACTATATTGGCTTAGATCTTAAACCCATATTGCCCAATTTCTTCTTCCTAATGCCTCATCCTTCTTTGCTTAAGAATTCTGCCTTTTCTTTTAGTAATCGTAACTTTGTGCCGCTGGGTGGTTCCAAGTAGACATGATATTTCCCTTGTTATGAGCCATGTAAACAGCAGGATCTTCAAATCATTCCCATGTCCTTGCTGGGTTGTTTTGCCTCAGATCAGTGGCTGTAGGAAGGTTCTGTTCTGCAATGGGTTCAGTGTGAAGGGATGAAAGCAATGCCTCAGACAAACTAAATTTTAAATCACGTAGACAAAAGCATCAGAAATGTCCAGTTACTAGTTTCTGTAGATTCACCTGATAACTATTTCAAAATTTCTTTGCACTACCAGCACCTTTATCATAAAATTGTTAGTAGTACAAAGTTGATAGCTGTTGGCTAGAGTGATGTTCAGAAAATACCAGTGACACCGGGCTGTCTAGGGCAGCAGCTAGTAAAGACCGTTTGGATAACTGATCAATTAATGTTCTGTCCCTAGATGTTCTTGTTTTGTCAATCTCCGTTGCAATTTGGATTTTTAACCTTCAAGTTATTTGGCTTCATCCCAGGCCTGCCACTTGGCCTTTTATTCCGAACCAACGTGAACCGTGGTATGGCTGCTGGAAAATGACTGCCATCTTTCTTTGTTCAACAGCAGAGACCAGGCACATTCTCACAGAGAGGAAGGAAAATTTGGAGGGATGTTTTCCCCGGGGCCATGTTCATGCACTTCCTCGTGACTTGGAGAATGGTCTGTGGCGAGGGGAGACCTGAAAAAGTGTAAGGGGAGAAAATGTAAACTTACAACAAAATTTAGAAGCATTATAGTCTTAAATTGGGCAGTAGGGATTTGTTCACTGTGGTAATTGTTTAATTTGATATTTGGATATGCACTTCTCTGTCCCCGTTGATCTACCTTCCATAGATGGAAGATCTGCTTTTGAAGGAGAAATGGAAGTTGCCCATTGTAATTTCTGTTCTCCAAAGAATGGTTTTCTGGCACAAACCTGTTGATCCTCTCTCAGCAAAGTATTTTGACACTGTTGTGGGGAGGGGAAATGGTGTGTATGGGAGAGGTGGTGGTTGGGTAGTGCCAAGGGAAAGGCAATTGCTTTAACAGGTACTCAAGCTGAGAAAATAAACAATTGTGTATTATTATGGGGCAAGTTGCTTTTTAACTTTTTACAAGCTGAAAAGCAAAACACTAGACAGTTTTCCAGTAATATTGTCTATCCTTCATCTGAAATCTTTGTTTCTTCCTTTGCTCTCTTGCTGATTAATTTGTGGCTTGCTTCAACTCTACTCTCACCAGCAGCTAACTACTAAAGGGGTATTTTCCTTATAGAATTTTGTTTTATTTTCTTAATGTTCAGCTAGATGTATTTGGCAATAGAAAGCTAATTTGTATGGCCTGGGAGAATAACTTTTCATGACCTTAAACCCTATGCCAAATATTAACTGCAAAAACAATAGTTTGCATTAATGTAGCACCTTTTAAGGTAACAATCTCCCAAGATGTGTTAAGTGTTAGTTTTTTTAAAAAAACCTGACATCAAGGAGGAAAGTGAAATAGAGAAGTTTATTGAGGACGTTTTGGTGCATAGGGGCTTGGCAATGAAGACAAGGCCAATAGTAACAGAGTGAATAAAATTAATAGTGCTCAAAAGGCCAGGATTGGCAGAGCTCTGAGGCCTTGGGCATGGTTAGAGGGGATAATTGTAAACCTGAAAGAAATCACAGTAATAGGGAGGTGGTGATGCCATGTAGAAGTTTGAAAACAAAGATAAGAATTTTAAAACTGAAGTATTGTTTAACTGGGAGCCACTCTAGTTCGGCAAGCATAGAGGAGGTGTGAGTTAGGACATGGGCAGCAGCGTTTGTGGAAGTTAGAATGTGAGAGATCAGCCTGGAGTGTGTTTAAAATTGTCAAGTCTAGATGTGATGAAGGCATGGATGACAGTTTTGTAGCTGGTAAGCTGAGCCTGAGTTGGGTGATGTTATGGAGCTGGAACTGAATAATCTTAGTGATGTGCTAGAAAACTCATTTTGGCATCAGATTACACACAGTCTGGTTCAACTTTGGATAGTTGCCAGGAAGAGGGATATAGTTATTGGCTAGAAAGCAAAGTTTATAATGTAGACAGAAGACAATGCCCTTTGTCATCTTAGTATTTAATTGGAGAAAATGTATATTCATCCAGTACTGTGTAAGTGGTTTGATTATTTAGGAACCTGAATGATTGAAAGAGGTGGAGATGAGGTAGAAGTGGGCAGTGTTCTGACTAATTTCCTATTGTGTGGTCCCTTTAAAATTGTCACGCATATCTTAAAGTGACTGCTTCTTTTGTGCGTGGTGTTTGCTGCATCTTGGTTGAGGATGCAGCCTTCAACTCAAGTGCCCTCGACTGCATTCCACAACACACTACCCACCACCGTCTTAGCACAACCCCAGCTCACTGTGAGGTCAAAAAAAAATCTAACAGCTGATAAACAACAAGGCCTCCAGCGCAGATGAACATAAGAACGTAAGAAGTAGGAGCAGGAGTCGGCCATCTAGCCCCTCGAGCCTGCCCTGCCATTCAATAAGATCATGGCTGATCTGATAGTGGTTCAGTTCCACTTACTGCCTGCTCCCCATAACCCTTAATTCCCTTATTGGTGAAAAATCTATCTGTGACTTAAACATATTTAATGAGGTAGCCTCCACTGCTTCAATGGGCAGAGAATTCCAAAGATTCACTACCCTCTGGGAGAAGAAGTTCTTCCTCAACTCTGTTCTAAATTCATTCCCCCATATTTTGAGGCTGTGCCCTCTAGTTCTTGTTTCCATTCTTAGTGGAAATAATCTCACTGCTTCTATCCTGTCTAGCCCTTTCATTATCTTATATGCCTCTATAAGATCTCCCCTCAGCCTTCTAAACTCCAATGAGTACAGACCCAGCCTACTCAATCTCTCTTCATTAGCTAACCCCCTCATCTCTGGAATCAACCTGGAGAACCTTCTCTGCACCCCCTCCGAAGCTAGTATGTCCTTTCTGAAATAAGGGGACCAAAATTGTACACAGATGGAATCTCCGCTGAAGGAAAGGCACTCTTGACAAGAATCCACAACCTCATCACCCTTGTCTGGAAGAAAGAGAGCACATCGGGAGATCTCACACGCCTTAGTTGTTACCGTTTTCAAGAAAAGAGACAGGTCTGACTGTGGAAATTACAGACGGATTTCCATTCTCTCCACCACAGGAAAAGTCGTCGCGAGAATCCTCCTCACGTGCCCAGTAGCTGAAGAGCTCCTGTCCAAGTCTCAGTGCAGATTCCGCCCATCAAGAGGCACAATGGACACGATCATCAACACGTGAAAAGTGCAGGAAGCAGCAGTCTTCGGTTGCCTGAGGAATAGAGCGTTTGAAAGCCGAGCCCTCAAATCCAGCACCAACCTTATGGACTGCAGAGCAACTGTGGTCTGCACTCTCCTGTATGCATCAGAAACACGGACAATGTACGGCAGATACCTCAAATCCCTGGAGAGATATAACTAATATTGCCTACATTTTTGCTTACGCAAAATCCTGCAAATCCACTGGCAAGATGGACATAACCAATCTGAGCGTCTTCTCCCAGACCAACATCCATTGCATTGAGGCACTGGTCACACTCAACCAGCTGCAGTGGGCGGGCCACAGTAACCACATCTCCGACACTAAACTCCTGAAACAAGTACTCTACTCCGAGCTCCGCAACTGCAAGCAATCACTAGAAGGGCAGGGGAAACACAACAAGAGCACTTCCCTAAATCAATGCAACATCCTCATTGACGCATGTGAATTGCTTGCCTTAGAGCACACAAACTGGAGAAGTGTCCACGAAGGTGCCAATCACCTCGTGTCACCAGGTGGAGCATGTGGAAGCCAAGCTTAAACAACAGAAAAAAAGTGCAGAATCCAGATCATCCCACCCACACACCCCATCAAACCACCTGCCAAACCTGTGGCAGAGTCTGCAATTCCAGGATTGGACTACTCATTCACTGCAAAACCCACCTGTTCGGAGTGGAGGCAAGTCATCCTCAACCCTGAGGGACTGCCGAAGAAGAAGTGAGTTCTGACCTATAGTGAACCATACACTCAAATAGCATGGAGGGAGCATTGGAACTGTGTGTAATGGCATACGTGTAGAAATTGATGCTGAATCTTCAGATATTTCCCAGGGGTAGCATGCAGGTGAGAAGCAGGAAGGGTCCGAGGGTAAATTCTTGGGGACATGTGATGAGGTAAAGTTATGGGAGCAGGAAGAGAAATCATTACCATTGATGCTCTGGATAGATAGAATTGAACCAAGTGAGTCACATTCCACCCAATTGGATCATGATGGAAAGGTGTTGGAGGAGAATTTTGTGGTCAGTTTTATGCAGCTGGTTCTAGAAGGGAGAGTTTACTTTTTGTTCAAGTCAGCTAAGATGTCATTTGTGACCTTGGTAAGCTGTTTTTGCACTGTGGCAGGAGTGATCCTGAGGAAGGTGGACACGGTTTTAGGAGCTGATTATAAGTTCAAGGACTTGAGAAATAAGTTACAGGTATTGTAGTTTACAGGATGGAGGAGTCCAGGAATTTTTTTTTGAGGAGAAGGATGTTGACGGCTGATTTGATGGAGAAGGAACAGTACATAAAGTGAGAAAGCCTTTAACAATATCAGCAAAATAGAAGCCAGGAAGGGAAGTATGGTGATCAGTTTATTACGAGTAGTGACCGGAAAAAAAGCAATGCGTCTCATCGGCAAAATGAGCTGAGAGAGGGCATGGGGGAAAGATGGGAGAGAAACTAGAGAAAGATGGAATTCTGGATTAGAGCAAGGGGATCTTTTGAGGAAGTTTGACCCGGTGAGCTAGGAGAGGGCGGGAATCTACAGAGGCAACTGAATGGATAGTCTTGATCTTGTACCAAGTAGCAAACTTGTTCCTGAGCTTGCACTTAATGTTTGAGATGAGGGTGGAGAAGGCATGTGAGGATGGTTTAAGAAGACAGTTTGTGGTAGTGAAGAGAAGTTTGGTGTTATCCTTACCTTCCTGGGTATCTTTGAACAATTGGATGTCAGACGTTAATGATGCTTTGTGATCCAGTCAGATTTGACAATGGATCACTAAACCAGTTGTCTGCCAAAGATGTTCAAGTCTGTTTCCCTTTAGACTTGAACGGTTCGAATGTAAGAGGTACACGAGAGGAGTGATGGGGATGAGAGTTTAATGGATTTAACAGGGACAAGGGAACCAAAGATGAAGGATTGTGATTTTGCAAAACTAGTAACTGCAAAAATGTAATGACAAATTGCAGAACAAAATCTAGCTAGTTGGAAATATGAAGATACAGTGGTAATAGACTTGAGGGAATGTTTTTTTCCTAGGTGGGTGGGAGAGAGAGCACAGAATGAAATGAAGTTGATGGGAAAAGAGTGAAAGTAGAAAGTGATTTTAAAAAATAATCAGAGATTGCCCTATCAGTGATGGTTACAATGGAAAACAAGGTTGAAAGGTGGCAGCTGTAAAGAGTTGATGGTTGACCTGACTGAAATTGTTTGCCAGTGTGGTTCTGAGCTGATAGCAGTGAGCTGAGTGAGAGGAACAAAGGAATGCTTCTAGTTTAAAAAATATACTGCTTCTGGTCCCTGTATCTCTCCTTCCAGTATTGGCCAAATGATCTCCAGAACTGAGAATTTTATCCTCATAGCCTGTGGCACCACCTGCTGGTGCCAAGACTCTACATCATTTCAATGAGTAACTTCTAACTCTTCTCCAGCATTGATGGGAGGGAGCGCCACTTACTATGCAGAAGGTCACTTCAGAGCATGTGGGTACATTTCAGAATATCTACCAACATGCATACAATCAGGTAAACCCAAGTGTTTATATGCAAAGTTGTGTTTGGAGAACAGAATTTACAATGAGGACTAATTTCCCTTTTTTTTCTAGTTGGAAGTACAGGCATAAAATAAATACAAGAGTAGTTAACTACATACATGTAAAAAAATGTTTAAGTTACTTTTCATAACAAAGCAAAACAATCTGTCCCATATGACTTCATTGATGTATGATGGTATTCTTTCATTTCTCTTCCCTTTTACCCCACCCACCACCATCCCACATCATTGATCTTTTGTTCTTACTCACTTGCACAGCAGCAAGAGTTGGCTCTGCGTTAGTTACACCTCCAGGACCAGAAATTGACAATGAAAAATTTGGCTGCCAGTGGTAAGTATAAATGATGAAGGAAAATGTAGTATAATAATTATGTATTTCAACTATATTGATTGTGGGAGATAATGGGGTAGTGTTAATGTCATTCGACTAGTGATCCAGGTGCCCAGGCTAATTTTTTGGCACACGGGTTTAAATCCCACCATGGCAACCATTTTAAATTCAATTAATTGATCAATTCGGAAACATTAGGCATGAAACTACATTGGTAGTTGTAAAAACTCATAAGAACATAAGAAATAGGAGCAGGAGTAGGCCATCTGGCCCTTCGAGCCTGCCCTGCCATTCAATAAGATCATGGCTGATCTGTCGTGGCTCAGTTCCACATTTCCGCCCTCTCCCCATAACCCTTAATCCCCTCTCTTATCAGAAACCCATCAACCCGCATCTTAAAAATATTTAGCGAGGTAGCCTCCACCACTTCAACGGGCAGAGAATTCCAGAGATTCACCACCCTTTGAGTGAAGAAGTTCTTCCTCAACTCCGTTCTAAACCGCCCCCCCTTTATCTTGAGGCTGTGTCCCCTAGTCCCACTGTCCTTTCTGAGCGGGAAGAGTCTCTCCACCTCTATCCTATCCATCCCATTCATCATCTTATACGTCTCTATGAGATCTCCCCTCATTCTTCTAAACTCTAACGAGTACAAGCCTAGTTTATTCAGCCTCTCCTCATAGCTCAACCCCCTCAACTCCGGCATCAGCCTAGTAAACCTCCTCTGCACTTCCTCCAAAGCCAAAATATCCTTGCATAAGTACGGCGCCCAAAACTGCACACAGTACTCCAGCTGTGGCCTCACCAATGCCCTATATAGCCGCAGCAAGACCTCCCTACTTTTATATTCAATCCCCCTCGCTATAAGGAAATCTGACCTACACGTGAATGCAGACCAACACAATGTGGTTATTCTTAACTATCCTCTGAATTGACCTGAAAAACTAATCAGTTCAAGGGCAATTAGAGGTGGGCAGCAAATAGTGGCCTTGCTAGTGATGCCCATAATCCCATGAAAGAATAATAAAAAAAGAAACTTGTCTGAAACAGTGTTTTGATACTTTTTTGTGAATTTAAGTTTCAACATTGTACATACTATCCACTTTAGGATACAGGAAGTGCAGAATAGTAGCTAAAAACATTATTTTGTTCTGGTTTTTATTACACACTTCTTTAGCTGGTCCATATAAAATTAGTGGGAATATTTGGCTGTTGTGAATTATTTAATAGTTAGAGGCATGGAAGACTTAAAACTTGATTTTGGATACAATCAGTCTCTTAAAGGTCATGCCATAAAATATACTTGTATGTTTATTTTTTGTAGTGTTTCACAAGTTAAATAATTATGAAAAGTTAGTATCACTGCATGGAGATCTAAAAAAACGTTCTTTAAAATTATGACAAAATAAATACAATCTCTGTTGGTTGGATTAAATATTTAAAGGACTTATAGACTATATTTGGATTTGATAGCTGTCAGGTCCCACTTTGAACTGTTTAGAAAATCAGTTTTTATCAAGGTGATTTTGAGATTATTAACAGCATGTAATCTGTCCTGCTGATATTTAATATAGTTGATCATTTTTTTGGTGGATTGAAAAATAAATTTAGCCAAAGAATATGACAAATACAATGAAACGTTAAGTCGAATATTTAATAGTTAAAAACAAATGTGAGACTGGATTAGCGCATTTTTGTTCATCTCTGGGATCTGAATTAAATCCACTAAAGATGGTGTTTTATTTTACAGACTAATATTCCTGTATGTGAAATACATTCAGATCCTAGTCCAAAAATGCCCATGGTGTGGCATTGTTTTACTATTGAAATGGTCATGCCATGTTAACAATGGAGAAAGTGCAAAAATGATTTGTAAGGATGATATCAAACTTGAGTTTACAACTACCAGGAAAGGCTGAACAGTTAGGGGCTCTAGTGAAAACACAGATGTGGCCTGAAATTCTGAATGGGTTTGTTACATTGGCGTAGAGAAGATGTTTCCACTTCTGGGAGCATCTAAAATTAGAGGCTATAAATGTAAGATAGCCATTAATAAATCCAATAAGGAATTTGAGTGGCTTGTTCATTCAGAATGCTGGGTGTGCAATTTGCTACCAGATGGAGTGACTGAGTTAAATAGTATAAATGCATTTAAGGTCAAGCTGGATAAGCCCATGAGGGAGAAGAATATGCTAATAGGGTGAGAGGACGCTAATAAGAAACAAAAACACTGGTCTGTTTGTGTGCTGCAAATTGCTAATCTTGTTAAAAGCTCCTGGCCAACTGTTCTGTGAATAAAATGGAATGCTTTATTTGATATTGGATGCTAAATATGAGAAGGGGTTAATTCCCTTGAGCTAAGATCCTGAATCTTGATGAAAGACTAAAGATTTGCCAAAATGCAATGCCAACACATCGATGCAAGTCAAATTGTATTTTTAGCATACCAGTCTAAAATATACATTCAGTATTGAGAAGAATAAGCTTTTTGCACATCATGGACATGCTCTTTTTCTCTAAGGCATCAGCAACATTTTATTTTTTACATTGGAAATTCCATCGTCTCTTGATGGGTAGACACGTCAGTGATTGAAATGGTCAGGGTGTAATGGCTAATTTAGTTTTTTGGCTTTTAATGAGTTGAAAATCTGGTCTTCTAGGCCATTCTTTAACACATCCAACCCAAGTTATTTTTAATGGTTGCTTCCATCTCCAAAAAAAGGAACTAAAAGGATTTTTTTTGTCCCAAGTAAATGTGATTTAGAGAACTTGAACTGTCAGATTAAGTAGAACAATTAAAGTTAGAATAGCACAGTAAGAATGAGAGAGGAGGTAAATTAGTTATGGTATGAAAAGTATTTGTTTTTTTGTGGTTACTTTGATATTCCAAATGTATTATAGTATTTAAGCAAATCCTGATATTTGAGTGACTTTATTACTAATACTGTTATTTAAACATTGCCATAACTTTGAGCTAAAGAATTCCAAACCATTGAGCCTAGAAATGAATATTTATTCTTCTCAATTTATTACCGGTTTAAAATGACTGATGTTTTCTCCCAAGCTGTTGCCTGTTGTAGAACTTGAAACAAGCCCTTTTTGTTTCGCTTTGTAATGTATTTCATGCTGGAACCATCATATTCTATAATGTCATATCTCAAAACATTAACTCTGATTTCTCTCTCCACCAGTGCTGCTACACCTGCTGAGTGTTTTCCACACTGAGTTTTTATTTCAGATTTCCAGTATCTGTAGTATTTTGCTTTTATTATCCTCATTATATAATTAACTTTGGATGCAGTGGCTATGCTACTGGACTTGTATTCTAGAGTCTGGACTAAGAATGGAAGTTTGTAGTAGTTTGAGAATTTGAATTCCATTTTTAAAATTTGGGAGTAAAAAGCTGGCATCAGTAAAAGTGAGCATGATGCTTATTCGGCCAATGACCACAGTAATTTGCTTATGATATGTAGACAGCTAGCAGTACGACCAAAGTGCAAGATTCTGGGAAGTTGTCAAATCAAATGACCAATTCCAGATACTTGACAAACTAGACAGTTATTCTATAAAGCAGTCTGCAAAGTTCAATGGGAAGTGTGATTAAGATCCAGGACAAAGTGAGCCTTCACAGTACTGTGCAAACTTGCCATGTAAGGCACTGCAATATATTCTCCCATGCAGTGAGCTGAATGTTAGTTACTTAATGCTGCACTCATTTTACTTTTGCTCGAAAGGATACAAACGTCCCATGTGATGACGGTCTCCAGCAAGAAGGAGTCTGACCATTTCTTTGGCATTTGACTGAGCCTGTCATTATTAACTCAAAAAAATTAATTTCCACATTATTTGAATTAACATTTGATATTGTCTTCATCTTTTGTCAGTAGATTAAGATGTGTTTTGGAATGTAAGTGCTCACTCATTTGTACTGCTACCTTAACTGTCCAAAGATCATCAGCACCTAGTAGTTCAAAAATAGCCTTCCTAGAAATGGATAAAATATGAAATATTGATGTTTAACAGTAAATTGTTTAAACTGCTTGAATACTGAAAGTGCCCTTTTCTGTCAGGAAATTTAATTGAATGGGTAAAGCTTTTATAGTATCCTTGCCAAAGCTATAGAGCCTAAATGGAATAGCTAATTTTACCACTTAATTCTGGGAACACTAATGAAACTGCAGCAAGCTTTAAAAAAAAACTACCATTGGAATGGCTTTTTCTCTGAGAACTGTTCACTCTCTGTTAAATTATGTAAGGCACCATATTCTAAGTCTGAAATTCTTTCTGAAATTTGGTCTCTTGCTTATTCAGGTTAAGTGCACATTTTGAGACCTCCCCAGAAGGCTCTGTCTCGCGAGTGGATCTGTACTCTGAATATCTTTCTGTGTGCAGTAAATTAGCTCGGGGTGGAATTCTGACTTCAACAGGATTTAACAGATGTCTCAGGTAAGTCAAACTAATTGATGGTGAAAACGATTTCCACTCCCTCCACCATTGACAAAGTTAGTATTTTTTGGGAGGGTATGGAACAAAACCTTACACTACCTTCTTGGGGGAAACTTGAGTGGGCAACAAAATGCTGGCAAAAAATGTTGGCATTGTCAGTGACACAATCCAAGGATAATAAAAAGATTGTAAGACTTGCTCCTGTAATTTCGCAGTTCATTCTCCATGTGCTGGCACATATCTTGTGGGAATAATGTGGGAAATTACTCACCAGTTAGTTTAACATCTGTTGTTGGGAAAGTGTTAGAATCAATTATCAAGGAAGCAATATCAGGACATTTGGAAAGTCAAAACATTATCCATCAGAGTCAGCATGGTTTTATGAAGCGCAAATCATATTTGACTAATTTGCTAGAGCTTTTTGAAGATGTAACAAGCAAAATGGATGATGGGGATCCTGTATTTGTAGTATATCTGGACTTCCTGAAGGCATTTGATAAGGTGCCACACAAAAGGTTGATTCACAAGGTTAGATCAGGTGGGATTAGGAGTAATTTATTAGCTTGGATAGGTGACTGGCTGGGCAGAAGACAGAGTCAGGATAAATATTTTTTTCTGGATGGCAGGATGTAACTTGTGAGGTACCACAGGGTTCGGTCCTTGGGCCCCAGCTATGACAATCTATATTAATGACTTGGATACAGGGATAGAAGGTTCTATAACCAAATTTGCAGATGACACAAAAATAGGTGGGATAGTAAGTTGCAATGAGGAAGTTAGAACCTTACAAATGAATATAGATGATTAAGACAGTGGGCCAAAATGTAGCAGGTGGCATTTAACGTGAATAAGTATAAGATCATGCATTTTGGTTGGAAAAATGGGAAGGCAACTTATTACCTAAATGGGGAGAGACTTCGGAATGCTCTGATGCAGAGGGATCTGGGTGTCCTTGTTCAGGCGTCACAGAAAACTAGCATGCAGGTACAGCAGATAATAGAGAAAGCGAATGGAATGTTGGCATTTATAGCTAAAGGAATAGAAGATAAAGGTAAGGAAGTATTATTGCAACTATACAAGGCATTGGTGAGACCACACCTAAAGTATTGTGCACAGTTTTGGTCCCCCTGTTTGAGTAAGGATGTAGAGGCATTGGAGACAGTTCAGAGGACGTTCACTACATTGATTCCAGAGATGAGAGGTTTGTCATATGAAAAGAGCTTGAACAGTTTAGGCCTATACTGTTTGGAATTTAGAAAAGTAAGGGGAGATCAAATTGAGGTATACAAGATGGTAAAACGTATGGATAAAGTAGATGTGGAGCAGATGCTTTCTGTTATGGTGCATTCTAGGACAAGAGGTCATAGTCATAGGGTAAGGGGTAGCAAATTTAAAACGGTTGAGGAGAAACTACTTCTCTCCAAAGGGGTTGTGAAACTGGAATTCACTACCCCAAAGTGTGATAGATGCGGGGACAGTGAGTAAATTTAAGGAAGAGTTAGACAGATTTTTAATTGGTAATGAGTTGAAGGGTTATGGGGAGAAGGCAGTAAAATGGGGATGAGGAGCATATTGGCCATGATCGAATGGCAGAGCAGACTCAATAGGCCGAATGGCCTAATTCTGCCCCTTTTATCTTATGAACCATCTTGGTGCATGGCTTCTGTCAGTGCCAGTTCTGAAAAGATCTTGAACAAGTGAACAGTAGCTTTAGAAAGGCAACCACAATTCTGTTTTTCCCACAGGAAAATATGACCTCTCCTGCTCAAAATCCCTGAATGTTTGTCTGTCTGAGTTTTGTTTTAATATTTTGCTGTGCAAGAAAAATAGATTTGGAGAGTGATATGTTACAGCATTCTAAAATACTGAATTGCCAATCTATGTAACAGTAATTACATTGTCTACTCGGAATAGTTTTGTTCAGAACACTGAATTGGTTGCTTACAGAACTTGACATGTTTTCTTTTGTCTTGTATGCAAGGTCTCTATTTCCAACCCATACGGTAAAACGAATAGAAGATCCCAATAATACTGGGCAAGCACAAATACACATAGTAGGGATCCAAAGAAGGGCTACACCACTTCCCATGCAGGTGCACTACCAGCAATCACTAACGGCTCCCTCTATTACACCAGAGCTAACACAGAATCCACCGCCCTCAGGTAAGTTGCTTACTCATGAAAATATATGTGAATACTTAACATGTCAGATCAATCAGGAAAAAAAAACTACATTCAGACATTCCTCCAGGAATTTTAAAATAAATAAAACAGAGAAATGAATGGAGTAAAAGTTAGCAAATCTTGCTGACCAACAAATAATCAGGGCTGCCACCCTCATAGCAAGCTACATTTTCTGGATGTTTTAAAGTTTAAAATTTATTCATTGTGTCAAAAGTAGGCTCATGTTAACTCTACCGTGAAGTTACTAGTTCACAGCAGATGCCCTTTGATGTAAAATAACTTTAGCAACCAGGTAGACCATCAAACTGAAGTCTACAAGCTCTTTGTAGATTAGTTTAAATCAGGGTTTCCCAAACTTTTCCAGCCATGGAACTCTTTTGACCTCCTAAGAGCACTGACTGAACCCCTGAGAAACATCCTTAACTACGTTGAAGAGTTAAACCACAAAAAAGAGTTTTTGCTCAATAGGCACATAAAAGCAAAGTTATAAAAGTATTTTCTATTTCTTATATGTATACATTTATTGTCATTTTATTCAACAAATATTTAACCTTTTGTCATTTTTAATTGGGGTGGTGATGCTGCTCTTGTGCTCACAAATTGGTTTAGCATTAGGAATGCTGCTGGGGAGCTGGATTTTCAAAGCAGACGTTTGCACTCACCTAGTTCTGTTTGTATGTGTCTCTCTCTCTCTCGCTCTCCCTTTCTCACTCTTTTACCCCTTTTTCTCACTCCCCTCGCTTTACACTCTCTCATACATTCCCATCTCTTTCTCTCTCTCTCTCTCTCACACACTCATCTCTTTCGTGCACACTCATTCCTTCTTCACGCACACTCACCTCTCGCACACATACATACTCTCACACCTGCCTTTCATACATACTCTCACCCCTCCTTCCCTCCTTCTGATGCAGCATGCACACGTATGTACTCACTTTAGCCTCTCTCACGCACTTATACACTCATCTTGCTCATGCACTCATACTCTTATGCACATGCACTCACTCTCTCTTACACTGATGCTGTCTCTCACACACGTGCACTCCTCTCTCTCACGCACACTCCCTCCTCTCTCTCTCTCGCATGCGCACATCCCCCATCCCCCCTCCCACGCTTACACACGTTGCTGCTATTTCTAGCTTATCCAATCGGAGGCCAGCTTCTAGTGACTGGTGCGCCTATCTGTAGTCAACAGTGTGAAAATCATCTTCGAATGGACAAGCTGAAAGGACAGCTTTTTCAAATTTAAATAAACAGATGTACTGCAGAACCCCTGGGTGTCTCCTTCCGTGGAACCCAGTTTGAGAAATATTTGAATCAAGAAAATGCTCTGTGTAAACCTGTACAGGATTCATTGCAGTAGATCTTTTAAGATCCTTTTGGCAGAAAAAAGTGTTGTTCCAAAGATGTAGGTACTCTCATTCAGAGCCTAGTCAATGTATTGAATCCTTAGGGATGTGGAGTGTTGGGGCAAGGATGGAATGTAACATAGATTTATGGCTAAGTCAGGCTGCTTGAATGTCTACATCAGAAAACCCAACATTGAAATATCATGTTCGGGAAAAAATAGTTAATATCTTTGAAGCTGTCATAGGATGTTAATTGCTAAAACCATTTTTGTATAATATAATTTGCTGATCGCATCATTAATGCATCTCATTGAAAATGATGGTAAATAAATCTGTGGTCACTTTTGGAATGGCATTTATCTTTAACAAAATTTCACACTCCCTTTATGCTGTTTAGAATTTGATAATGTGAGGTGTTGTCTGAAGCAAGATCTTGTTCTCAGTGAATCTCTGCTCTTTGGTGTTGCATGCTTGGTCTGTACTGAAAATAATGAAACTGTTATTCTTGAACAAATTAAACTGAATTATGAAAGAATTGTAATCTGTAAAGGCTCTACTGAAAGGACCACAGTTGTATGCATTATGATGATATTGTTTTTCTGATTTCAGCACAGGCAGTGATAAACCACTTTCATAGGATTCCTGGAGGTAACCTTTCTACTGGTCAACCAGGATCTCAAATGATCTACACTTTCCAACAAAGCGTTCCAGCTCTGAATGTTACCAAGATGCCACAAGACCAAATTGGCCTGGCACAACCGCACCAAAATGCTGCAGTGACTCTTGTACAAAGCAGAACTCCAATCACTAGTGATGCAGTGAGGTGTACAGTTGTCCATTCTCCAACTTTTAGCAGTCATCCTGTGGTTTCTGTTCCATATTCATTAACTGGAACCAGCATACCACAGGGAACGGTGATCCAAAACCATGCCACGACAACACCATCATCAGCCACAATGGTAACCTCTCAGCAAGTGCTTCAACATCCACAGTTCTTTCAACAGCAGCTTCCTGGTCACCAGCTTTCCATACCAACAGTATCTTCTAATCAGGTGAATACCTCTGCAACAACAACTGTTACTGTGATACAGCAGGCTGTCTCTCACAGCCATGCAGCAATTGGCAGAGTTCAAAGCATACCAGCCACCACAGTTTCCCAAGGACAGCTATTGTCAGGTGCAGTATCCCAGGCACCACGTCACCAGCCAAAAATAAATAACCAGCAGGACCCTGTTCTATTGGCACCTCAGCACTATTCTTCCGCCCCAAGTCCCACCATTGTATCTGGTGCCACAGTGCAAAACTTTCAAGTCTCGACAGGTCAAGTGGTTGCAATTGCTGGGGTTCAAAGCCCTCCAGCCCCCAGGATGTGTTTCCAGAATATAGCACCAAAACCAGCAGGAATGCCACCTCAGCAAATCCAGTCTACCATAATGCAACAGCAACCCCAGCAAAGTGTGCGTGTGATTGTTAGTCAGCCAACTCAACAGGGACAGAGTTTTGCCCCTGCCATTCATCAGATATTGTTGACAAATCCAGCTGCTATTCAAGCTGGCCAAACTATTCATTTGGCTGGGAAGGCAAATGTAACCCCTTCGTCCTCACCATCTCCTTTACCTGTCAACAACACACCAGTGCAAGTGGGGTTGGTTACCCAACCTTCCACTCCTCAAATACAAGGGCCTCAAACAGTGAGCAAGATGCTTTCTGTGAAACGGCAGCAACAGCAGCAACAACACCCCCAAAAGCAGTTCCAGATGCAACTTCAGTCTCAACAGACCGGTACTGGAGCTAGTCAACCTCCCTCTGGGGAGTCTAGCTTAATAAAACAATTACTTCTTCCAAAAAGAGGGCCCCCTACTCCAGGTGGTAAACTTATATTACCTGCTCCTCAAATGCCTCCCCCTTCCAGTACTAGAGCTCCGAGTCCTCAGGTGGTCTATCAAGTGACTCACAATCAGGCAAGTAATTTTGGAGTTCAAGCCCAAGGTCAGCAGTTAGTAGTTGGACAACAAAATGTGCAGCTTGTTCAAGGTCCCATCCATTCACCGGGGTCAGTGCAGACGGTGCCCATTCCTCACATGCAGATTTTACCGGGTCAGTTAATCTCTGCTAGTAACACTGCTGCTCTTCTCCAGGGAACAACTGGCAACCAGGTTACCATTACTGTTGTGCCAAATACCACCTTTACTGCTGCAGCTGGGAGTCATGGCAGTGGAACGCAGATCATAGCCCCTGCAGGAATTCCTGTCAGTGGGTCACAAGCCGGAGTTGGCCTCCAAGTACAAGCATCTCCACCTATCTTGACATCACAGAGTGGACAGGTAAAAAGCGCAGAGTCTGGAATTGCATTCACAGGTGACAAAATAATTTGCCAGAAGGAGGAGGAAGCAAAAGATACAACAGATTTACATCTACATGAACGTAAAATTGAAATTCGCGAGAATCCTTCCTGTTCAGAGGGAGTTACACCAAACGGTGGCTTGAAGGAAAGCGGAATGCAGGCGACAAAACTTGTAAATGGAAAAAAACACGATAATTCACATCTACCTCCATCTAACTCAGGGATAGCTCAGTCTGAGCCCATCCAATGCACAGTGGCCTCAAACGGACCTTTGACAGGAGTCAATCAAAGTGTAACCAATGGGAAGCTGAATGTAGAGCATACAGGAATGCAGGAAATTAAAAAAGATCTTTTGAAAATGCCCATGGTTAATGGAATCTGTGATTTTGAAAAAGGAGATGGTTCACACCTAAGCAAAAACATTCCAAATCATAAAGCTTCCAATCATGTGGAAAATGGTGATATAGTTGCACAGGAGCAATGGGGCAATATGGACTGTAATCAGCAAAACACTGCCAAAAGTGGTCAGTTGACCAAAGTGCATAATGGACCTGTTTCAATAGGAAATTCTAGTGCTAGTTGTACAGTCATTTCAAGCTCTGTTGACCAGCAAATCAGTGGTACAAACTCAGGATTATCCAACGGACCTATAACAGTTGGCATAGGTTCAGCGGTGCCTCAGCTTCAGCAGTGTCCAAGTTCAGTTGTTTCTGTGCAGTCTTCGCTTTCTAACACTCCCCAGGTGCATTACTCTCCAGTTCCAAACCAACCTGGACCTGTAGCTATACATTCAGTCCAACTTTACCAGACTCCAACAACCAATGGTTCAACTGACCTTTTAAAAAGATCAGCTGAGTGCAAAGATAACATATCATTAATACCAAATAAAGTGGGAGTAAGGATTGTTACCATCAGTGACCCTAACAATGCTGGTTGCAGTTCAACAATGGTGGCTGTGCCAGTAGGATCTGATTCCAGTACTATAGCCAAAGTAGCTATGGACAATGTAACACAGCAAAATCAGCACCTGCCTGTTCTTTCTCAGAGCATAGTTAATCAGGTAAGCCAGTAATTAAATAAGCTAATTTCTATTTAACTTACTAAATTGATTGAAGTTCTTGTAAAATTTCTGTTTTAATGCTGATATTTAATGCTTCAGAATCCAGCTTGTTTGTGCACGTTGCAGTTTAATGACTTTTTTCACACTGACATTATTTTGTTACATTTACAGTGTACTAAAGGAAGTATAAAATTGCTGTATACCATAAAGTTTAAAAAGATGACTTGGGATAACTTGTGAATGTAAAGATTCCAGATACTTGTACCATTTTATATTGAATAACTTGCAAGTGAAGAAATGATTATGATGTTCAGAAAAATGTCACAGCTGGTTTTCCAACTCCATATTCTTGATTTCACACTGTGGCTGCAGATTTCTGATATAAGGACTTATTCTAAACTCCTGATCTTTGAGTGAGAAGAAATTTAGCGCTGAAATCTGCCAAATAGGTGCTTGTTTAAGGGTTAATGAGCGAATATCTTTTGACAGTTTTACAGAGAAACTGTTAGAATTATCCAAGGTCTGAAGTCTTCAGTTTTTTTTTGATCGCAATTCCAAGGTTATTTTGTTTATGCAAATTATTTAAAGTACTTACTGCTGCTGCTTGCTAGATCACATCCCAGCAAGTCATTTAGAATATTGACATTATGCAGTGCCTGTGTTTGTGGTCTTAATGCCATTTTTCTCAAAACAAATTTACAAGTTGATTAAAGTAGCAATTGCATATTCATTATATTTTCCTCCAACTACTATGCAGCAAAAACAATATCCCAGATTTTACAATAGTAATCACAATAGGAACTGTTAGCCCTGACTGTCCTCAACACCTCCAAAACTGATAGCAACCTCTGGAGTCCACACATGCAGAAATCCGAAAGTTGCCATCAGTGAATATCAGCTTTCCCCATTGAATGCATTATTGAAGTTCCCTAGACCGCAATCAAGCAAGCAGAAATCAATCAACTTGGGTGGCATGTTGGCACAATAGTTAGCACTGCTGTCTCAGCACCAGGGACCCAGGTTGGATTCCTGGCTTGGGTCACTATCTGTGTGGAGTTTGCACATTCTCCCTGTGCCTGCGTGGGTTTCCTCAGGGTGCTCCGATTTCCTCCCATAGTCCAAAGATGAGCAGATTAGGTGAATTGGCCATGTTAAATTGACCCTCAAAGAAGTGGCAACTTGGGACTTTTCACAGTAACTTCATTGCAGTGATAATGTAAGTCTAATTGTGACTAATAAATTAACTTAAATTTTACTTTAACTGCTGATAAATTGCTCTTTGTATTCTTAGTCTTGCTGTAAAAACACTCGCAACACTCCTTAATTCTGCTAAATTGCCTCACTGTCCTGAGAAACTAATTTTCTATTTGTGAGTGTCAAATTTGTCTCATGATGAAAGAAAATCACATTTTAATTTCTTTTTACAGTTTGTTTTATATTTCAACATGTATGTACCAAACATTTATTTTTGCTCTGTGAAATTTTAATTAAACTTGGGGGAAAAAAGGTCATGTTCCTTCCTGGATTGCTGTCCATTAAGATGCTGCTTACCCTGCTTGATGATATCATTTGCTAAATGCCTGCTGACGCCAGTTTGAAACTAAGGTCGGGAAGGGGGAAATTCCCACCACAGAGATCATTGGAGCCATTATTTCACATAAAATCCAAGCACATACGTGCACATCATATTCTGTTGTCTGTTTGTTTCAGTTCCACATTTAACTGCATTTTATTTTGTTCGATGCAATGTTCATTTTGATTCTTCTAAAGATTTACAGATTTTGCTAACAAACCTAGCTTGACTTGAATTTCAACTTCAATTTTCAAAATGACTTTGCTACACTTTTGAAAGCTCCAGAGATCTTGTGGTGTGAGTTGTTGAGGAATTTGATGCTTTGTCATTAATTCATGAAAGCACTCTGTCAGTTTTGAGGAAGTTATTACTCAAATCTGTCACCAGGGTTAGTGTTACTGAGTACTTGAACAAATTTTGAGTTGATCAAAGATCTGCATGGATTTCTGAAAGGTAGAGTATGTTTGACTAATTTAATTGAATATTTAAGTCAGCCCTATGCTGGGTAGAGGAATGCATATATCTATTTGAACTTCCAAAAGGTATTTGGTAAAATAAGATTACCTGCATGAGGGATTATTAGCAACAGTTAGAACTGAATTGAAGGTAACTATGACATAGGTTGATAATTAATTAGAAGGTTGGAGTCAGAGTAGGGGTCTGAAAACTTTATCTGATTGGTGTTCCCCAGGGCTCTGTATTAGGGTCTCCCTTTGTCCTCGTGAATGAGGGATGTTAGGTTTGTAGGTGACACTAAGTAAGGAGGCACAGTTACTTGTCCCACGTCGCAAGTAACAACTAGATGTAGACTGAATAAGTGAGTAGGCAAAACTCGGACAGATGGAATCACCTATGGAGAAGGTGTGAGTTCACCCAATTTGGATGTACGAAAGTTAAATCAGAACAATTTCTTAATAGTAAATGATTATGAATGGTGCAGGAGCAGAGTTTGATGTACAGGCTTTCAAATCGCTAAAACAGAGGGCATAGGTACAAAATAATCAAACGGGTAATGGGAATTTTTTTATCAAGGGGCCTAGAATACAAAACTGATAAAGCTTTATTTTAGCGGTACAGAGCCGTGTCAGATTCTGTCTGGAGTGTTGTGTTAACCTTTGGACACAACCTCGGGCAAAACCCCTCAATCTTAGGGGAGGTTTGATGCAAATTCACTGAAAAGATGTCAAGTTTTAGAGTCAAGTTATGAGAACAGGTTGCATAAATGTGCCTTGTTTAGAAAGTTATGATTTAGATGAGCTATTTAAAATGAAGAGAAGATTTGATGCAGTAGATGTGGCAAAAATATTTCCTCAGCTAAGCTCATCTAGTGTGATTTTACACCTGACAATCCTGCAGTCTTCTCTTTAATGGTATAAACAACATGACCAGTAGAAACTCGGAGAGCAATTTTCAACCTCTTCAGCTAATCAAGTTCTGTTGCCGAATTACCAACTGGATGTGCTGAACAGTGCTGAGGAATAGAACATCTGGTCAATTTTTCCTCGTTTTACTATCTGTACTATGATCACTGCTGAGACCAGCTAACTCTGCAAATACTATTTTCTTTTAGCCTGCATTGTCTAGCTATTGAATGAATACCTTTGCTCCATTAATGCAGGTGTACTTTGTATTTTTGTTTTTAAATTTGTTCATGGTTAAGGTTAACTGTATTTTTGTCTCATTTGAACGGAAAAAATTAAATTGATAAATTGTAATTTGCTGCAATATTGTAGTTATGTTTCATGGCTACATTTTTACCTTTCATGTATACGGAACCTTTTGGCGAACAACGTTTTTACATTTAGGAGTGGCCTGTAATATTAAGGTTAAACTTAATGAAAGCAGCATTTAATGTTTATTCAGTTGAACTAGCCTTGTTGAACTCAATTTCTTAATAGACATAGTGTTGCACTGAAATCTACTCGTGACCTTATCTTGATGTATAGTAGTAACCAGCCAGAGTTCAATGGTGTTTCTTCTAACACTTAAAATACTAAATTACTTTGCAGATAGTGCATATGATTGGAAAAGATATGGTGAATAAAATGAATGCACTATAGCCTACCACACCTTTACTTGATTTTAATAATGATCTTCAAGTTTCTACCAAGTAGCTTTAAATGATGGGCAAGATTTTGCTGAAAAGTAACTTAAAATTTTTATCCCAATTCAATCAAATCAAGTCCAATTCAGAGTCTCAACAAGTTGAGACATTCCTGATCCAAGCTGACAAGACAGGGCTCTCACCACTGTCTTGTGATTGGAGTATGTATGGCTCCTCCTCCAAGGCTTGATCTCATTTGCATCTTAGCCAAAAGGCTGAGATGCCGCTTTTAAAAATTGCTTCAAATGAAGCTAAAATGTAACCTAATGATTTCAACCAAGCACAGCATGTCAGTACTACACTTGATCTTAGCCAAAAGGCTGAAATGTAATTTGTTACTGAGCGCTTGCAGTGACTTTATGGGCAACATATTAACCTTAAGTCACCATGAGATGCCTAACTCAAGTTAAAACTGACCTCATGCCTTCAAATTCAATGACGATGTTTCAATTCTGTATCACTAAATTGCAAAAAAATTTCGGTTGTGTCAGCTAAGAATGTTTTATTCTACCTTTAATTGAAGCTAGTTATAGCTGCAAATCTCTGTAACATTAATGTGCAAGGATATGGATATTTTTCAAAGTTATTTTTACTGAAAGAGTGCCTGTGTTGATTTACATATAACAAATATTTCTGCAGTCTGCTCCTTTAGCAGTTTCATCAGCACCACCCGTAGCAGCTCAGGTCAATTCTCAGCCTCTTCAACATCAAGCTCTATCATCGCAGCCAAATGCCGAGTTAACAAGAAAACCAGGACAGAATTTCATGTGTCTGTGGCAAGCATGCAGAAGGTGAATCACTACTTATGATTCTGAAAAGGTTACATATGTATTGGAACTCAGATTTCCTCCCTTTTTGATTTCCTACTTTACCATGTTTTTGAGTCACTCCCTGATGCAGTATCAGATTGGGATGGCTAATCAGTTGCTCATGAGGTTCTACAGTTCTGTGGTCTGACATGACTTGCTATCTGATTTTGCCTCCTTCTTGGGCAATTTATGAAGAAATCTCTATCCTTGTACCTCGGCTTCTCGGTGGCAACTATTTTAGTTTCCTAGTGTAGTTCAGAGGCTTGTCTTAATTTTATGTTCTTCACACTTGGAGGTGTCACTCCAGTAAAAGCAGTCTAATCGTCTTAAGCTAAAATGTCTGTCTGAACAGTCCAATATATAATCAAAGGTTGGCACATGTCTGAATTGGGCATTGTGCCTTTTGCACATGTTGTCATTTGTGCTGCTCTTTTCAGAAGATGAAATAAAAGCACTTTGGCTAGGTATAAATTGTGAAGCTGCTTTATCTTTGTGCCAACAAATAAAATTATTCTTTTATGACAGTATATAAGCATAGTTTGTTGCAAAGAAAAATTAAAATCAGTGAAATAGTCGGTCATGTACACTGCAATAATGACGACAAGATTTCAAAATATTCCATTGGCTGCAACGTGCTTGGAGAGGTTCTGAGAGTGTGAAAGGTGCAAGTCTCTGTTTTTCTTTGATATTGGAATCATTATTTTAAAATTTCAAATGTGCCCATGTAAAGTCGAATGACTTAAGTTGAATTTTTCTCTCATGCTTTTACAGGATATTATGTAAATTGTCAGGTTTTCTTAATAAGCTTAGACCAAATTTATTTTTTAAACCCTAATTCTAGATATAATTCCACTAATATTTATTGCAGGTGTAATATGGTATAAAATCTAGCACGTTGAAAGCTAAAAGTGCCTTTCAGAAAGCAATGTTATTTTTAAATTTAGTACCATTGCAACAGATACTTGTTGTTTGGGACATTTGCATTTATATAGTGTCCTTAAATGTGCTGCCTAGGGGTATTTATCAAAATGGTCCAGTGCACAACACAGGAATGGTTAACAAATAAAAGTTGACTCTAGAAAGGTAGACTTTATGGGCATCTTAAAGGAGGAAGAGAACTTGAGAGACTGGAAGAAAATCCATGTTCTACGGTGCAGTCAGTTGAAGGCTATCAAAGGTAAATAAATTAAAATCGTGGATGTACAAAAGACTAGAGGTTTATGGGGTGTGAAGGACAAGGCCATGGACAGATTGGAAAACAAGGATGAATATTTTATGACCGATGTTGCCAGACTAGGAGCCTATGTAAGTCAGTGAACAGTGAAACTTGGGCACTGTTGGATAGGGGTAGCAGATTTTGAATGTGTTTATGTATTGAGAGTGGAAAATGGGAGGCTGATCTGGAGAGCATTGATCAGGATAGCCAACACTAGGATTTAAAAAAATACATTGGTGAGAGTTTCAGCAGCAGATGAGATTGGTGTTGTTGCAAAGGTGGAAGTAGGTGACCTGGGAACAGAGTGAATGTGTGGTCAGGAAATTCCTATTGGGATCAACTTGAATGTCAAGGTTATACAAAGTCCAGTTTGGCCTCAGCAAATGACCAGAGGGATGAAGTCAGGAGCTATGGAATGGTGTTTGGGTCGAGGACCAAAGACAGTGGCTTCGATCATTCTAATATTTGGTTGGAAAAATTTCTACACGGATATCAATCAGCATGGCATATTAGAGACAGTGAGATGAGTGAGGGGTTGATGATATCAGCATACAAATAGAACTTGACCGTGTGTTTTTGGACAGTGTTGATGAGTAGCATGAAGATGAGAAATAAGAAGGGTGGGGGATGGTCAAGGATAGATCTTTGGAACTCCAGAGGGAGCAGTTCAGGAACAGGAAGAAAAACATTCAACGATTATTCTGTATGACTGACAACCGTAAGTTTATCCTATCCATTCAGAGTTAATCTATAGATACATAACTTCCTTCAAGTTTGGGAATACATTCAATTCTTTGTACTTATTAATAATAATTATTAATTTTAGTCTTTTAATTTTTTTTATCCAATTGTCACTTATACCTTCAACAGTAAATTACTTTTTTTGGGTTAGCAAACAAAGATGAGAAATTAGGTGAAAAGAGAATAAACAAAATCTAGAGGGAGGTAGAAAACTAGAAAATGCGTACACACTGACAGCGATGGTGCTTTAGGAAGACGTTGGATGAGCCATTTGTTGGGGCAGGGGTGGTGGTCCTTGTCTGCTGGAGGACCCGACTGGCCTAATTGAAGAGCTAGCTGTTCAGTACAAATAAATTGAATTTAGGGAAACTAAAATATCTTTATTTCAAATTTCAGATGGTTTGATTCTCCATCTCAGGTGTACTACCATGCAGCAACTGAGCATGGAGGGAAAGATGTGTATCCCGGGGCATGTATGTGGGAGGCCTGTGAACACTTTCCACGGCAGAGATTCTCCTTCATTACTCACTTACAGGTATGTAACTATGATGTGGAAATGCTGGCGTTGGACTGGGTTGGGTACAGTAAAAAGCCTCATAACACCAGGTTGAAGTCCAACAGGTTTATTTGGTATCACGAGCTTTCGGAGCGCTGCTCCTTCATCGGGTGATCACTTGATGAAGGAGCAGTGCTCCGAAAACTTGTGGTATCAAATAAACCTGTTGGACTTCAACCTGGTGTTATGAGACTTTTACAGATATGTAAGTGCAAAGGATTGTGAAGTGGCAGCTTGTTTCTTTGCTTTGGCTACAAAGGTGTAGTAATACTCTGATGCTTTGATTTGATTTTATAAATAGGATAAACACTGCACAAAAGAAGCACTCCTTACAGGATTGAAGAGGCTTGAAGAACGGGCACAAAGTGGAAACCAACAAACTTTGAATAAGTAAGAGGAAGAAGCACCAATATTTTAATATGAATAATTTTATAGAATTTCGTGTAAGCTGTATGCTCTCCCCTCTTTAAAGCTTGTCTCTTTGTTCAAGCTTTGGTCACCTCTTCTAAAATCTCTTCCTTTGTCACAGTGCATATTTTTGTCTGATCACACCACTGTGATGCACTTTGGGGTGGTAGTTTCTTAAAGGCTATACAAATGCAAGTTGTTTTAAACTGATTTTTTTAAATAAATTTGTTCACTCTCCATGAGCACACAGTTCTCTGTTTGTGGGTGGAGGGGGACACAGATATTTGATGTGATTTGCACTGGCCTAGTTAATCTTTCATTATTTGTGCAGGCAGACATCTGCTGGATCTACTTCCATTCCTAAAGCACAGAAGACAATTGTGAATCACCCTAGTGCTGCTCTAGTTGCATTGCGAAGAGGATCAAGGAATCTTGCATTTAGAGACTATATGGTGAGTTAAGTAAATTGGGTTCAGTTTGACTTGAGCAATTAAAGCAGCTTGTTTTCTACTGTCTGGTGTATTTTCTTTGCCAAAACTAACCTAATTCTTTTATTTCCCTTTCCCAGGATGAAAAGGAAGGTCCAATAACAAAACACATCCGGTTAACAGCTGCCTTAATTTTAAAAAATGTTGCTAAGTATTCAGATTGTGGTCGCAGGTAACAAGAATTTTTGTTCTTTCACATTTCAGTGGAGGTCTGTTATAGGCAATAAATCAAGATCGATTGTGTTCTCATAGAATCCCTACAATGCAGAAGAAGCCATTCAGCCCATTGAGCCTGCACTGACTTCCTGACTTTTACCCAGGCCACTTCCCCTACTGTATCCCTGTAATGCCACACATTTGCCATGGCTAACCTACATACCCTGGGACACTAAGGGGCAATTTAGCATGGCCAATTCACCTAACCTGCACATCTTTGTTCTGTAGAGCAGTAGAGAAGTGCAGCCATTTGGTCTCATGAATTTGGGATATTGCGGTTACAATAACTTGCATTTCTATGGTGCTATTCATATGGCAGAGAATATACTGAGTTGTAGTTGGAGCATTAGGAGATGAACATTTTGAGGTGGATAGAGAAGTGCATTTCTGTAACAAAGTGAGAGACACTTGTGGAAGCCAGAGCTAGAGGAGTATTGATGGGATGGGATTACAGTGAGGCTTTCGAGATTAAGTAGAGGACTTGTAAATGACAAAGCATATGGCACTGAGAGACAAAGCCAGTGGAAATGGATGCTGACTAGGATGCTACCAGGACTTGATGGTTTAAGTTAAAAGGAGAGGCTGAATAGACTGGGACTTCTTCCTCTGAAGCATAGGAGGCTTAGGGGTGATCTTCTAGAAGTCTATAAAATAATGAGGGGCATGGATCAGCTAGATAGTCAACATCTTTTCCCGAAGATAAAAGAGTCTAAAACTAGAGGGTTAGGTTTAAGGTGAGGGGGAGAGATACAAAAGGGTCCAGAGGGGCGGTTTTTTCACACAAAGGATGGTGAGTGTCAGGAACAAGGTGCTGAGGCAGTAGTAGAGGAGGGTAGACAGTTACATGGGTAAGATGGGTATAAGGGATATGGGCCAAACATGGGCAATTGGGATAAGCTTTGTGATTTCAAAAGAAGGGTGGCATGGACAAGTTGGACCGAAGGGCCTGCTTCCATGCTGTAAACCTCAGTGACTCTGAGTGGGTCACAGTTTAATTCTTGGCAGTTTAGAGTATGTATAGGGAGGAGCTCAGTAGTCTGGGAAGAAGAACGCTTAACATGTTGTAGTTTTGTATCTGGGCCACTCTGGCCTGCATGATGTTATGATTCATTGCTCTCTGATTTGAGGGAAGACCATTACCTGGATGAGGGATCACTTGAATACGTTGTCATTTCCATTGGCATATCAGAAGTCTGGAAGCATGAAAAATATATCAAGCCTTATAAAGCTGGAGAATTTTGTGAATAGAGTCTCTACTTAGTGCAAGCAAGGACTGAAGATGGGGGACTTTGATCAATGTTTTGCACTCAATTAGAATGAGGGACTAGTTTGTGGATATTATTTTTTCTGGTTCTGAAATACAATCTCATAAAGGACAACTACTCAGCATGGAGCTGGAGTTCTTTTGGGAACAGTAAAAAATTAATATAGACTGGATGTTTAATTTGAAGGGTTTCAGGTGACCACATTCGTGTATTTTCTTACGAGTATGACAATATTGCATTCTATTGATCATAGAACCATAGAATCCCTGCAGTGCAGAAAGAGGTCATTCAGCCCATCAAGTCTGCACTGACTCTCCTAAAAAAAATCCCACCCAGGCCCTCCCCTCCCTATTATAACCCTGCGGATTTTCCAGGCTAGTCCACCAAACCTGCACACCTATGGACAGTGGGAGGAAGCTGGAGCACCCAGAGGAAACCCACACAGACACAGGGAGAACATGCAAACTCCACACAGTCACCCAAGGCTGGAATCGAATCTGGGTCTCTGGCGCTGTGAGGCAGCAGTGCTAACCACTGTGCCACTCTAATTGAAGAATTGAATATGCTTGGCCAGAAAGTTGAGAAGTGTTTTAAACCCGGTTGGATTTGTGCTTTCTTTCCTCCTGCAGATTACTAAAGCGACACGAGAGCCAATTGTCTGTACTAGCCCTGAGTAACATGGAAGCTTCCAGCACACTTGCCAAATGCCTTTTTGAGCTTGTGCGTTTAGAGCAATTGCAACAACCAGAAAATAAACTCTGAAATGGTGCATCGGGATGATGTATGTGGCCAGTGTGTACAGTATTCTAAAATACCCCGTCACTGATTTCGGAAGAAAGAACAAGTCTTAATACGAAAAGGCCGTTCTGGACATAGTTTCGTTTTGATCTTTTTTCCAAGAGGCACAGAAGCTTTTCATCCTGATTGCAAACTGAGTCTGTTGTTGACCAGCTTTTAATAGGAGGAATACCAACTGTTCGAAATCCAGTACCTTTTTTTTAAAGTTTAGAAATAGTAAATGCTAAAACTGAGAGGCTACACATTAACTATTTTTACCCTCTACCCCATATGAGCACATTTTTATATTTCATAATTAGTGACTAAGCTGGGTTTAACAGAACAGAAATTGACACACTGGATGTAACCTCTGCCATCAGAGGTCGCAGCTTATTTCTAGTGATGTACTTTCCTGTTTAGAAATCAGTAGCTTGTTTTTTTCATATTTGAGCCAATATATTTTCACTTATTTATTATCACATGATCAATTGTAAATATTTGTGAATAAAATGAACCAACTTTCATGCCACTGCAATCACTGGAAACACAGCTTGTGGTATCATATTAGCATTATTGTTAGGATATAGGACTTTGTTCCTAGTGTTTCCTGTCAAATGTAAGTAATTGTGATATATTCTCTGCAGTGGATGAATGTCTGTAAATAATTCTACAATGGTACTGATGCTGTAAAGTCAAAAGCAGTTTTGTGGAACTGATTTTTTTTGTATTATACACCTTGTAGAACTCATTTGCTGGTTGAAAGAGTATGGAATAATATATCTCATGTCATTTTGTAGAAGAAAACTATCGAAGGTATTTTGGTTTACCCTAACTTGGACCCACTGAAAGGTATCACTTGGTACAAGCGAGGTGCTTGTACAGGATTTTTTGTATTTGTAAATTAGTTTAAATACAAGGAATTTTATACAGGTTTTTCTCCCTGTGTTATATTTACATTAGGTGCAGGTATGGTATTTTCTTTGCTATTCATAAAGTTTATTTCCAATCTAATTATAGTGCAGTATTTTAGTGTTTATTCTTCCATCTTAAATATTGTACCATACCACATTCCTGTTCAGAATTTTTTCATGACTCTTCATTGTCCTGGATGGCGCGTTATGCGATCTTTCATAACTGCCAGTTGCTTGATGTGTTAGCATCCAAAGGAAGGAACACTCCCCTTTCCCATTTCCTGCTTTGTCTGTAGAATGTGCAGTAAAAACATACAACAGTTTTACATTAGATGACTTTAATTACTTTGGTGACTGTTTATAGTTTTAAAATAAAAGAGACTGGACATTTTTGTTTTTGTTTGCGTTCGTTTATTTCAGGTATTATATGGCACTGAATTTGTTTAACAACTTGGTGTTCATAACTGATACTGATGATACAGCTGTGACTGTACCATTGTCATTGCTTTCATGCTGGTGGGCATTCAGTGAATTAAATGAGACTCAACATTATCCTAGCATGAAATGTTTATCTCTGACGTACAGTGATATTTTTGATTGAAAATACTCCGGTGGACTTTTTGTACCAATTCAGAATTGTTTTTAGACATTCATTGACAGGAAGATGGCAGTCTAACTTAGAGTCAGGTTGGTGAACTTGAACTGAGACATAACCTCCAAAAGTGTCACATCACACTACAGCACAGAAACATGAGCGGCACAGTGGTAAGCACTGCAGCCTCACAGTGTCAGGGACCTGGGTTTGATTCCTGGCTTGGGTGACTGTGTGGAGTTTGCATGTTCTCTCCGTGTCTCTGTGGGTTTTCTCCAGGTGCTCCAATTTCCTTCCACAGGCTGAAAGACGTGCTGGTTGGGTGCACTGATCTGAATAAGTGCTGATGTGTGGCGATTAAGGGAATTTCACAGTAACTTCATTGCAGTGTTAATGTAAGCCTTGTGACAAATAAATAAAATTAAATAAACAGAAACAGGTTAGTTTTTTCCACTGGTCTATGTTTATGATTTACATGAACCTCTTCTTACCTGCCTTCTCCGAATCCCATCAGCATATCCTAATCTTTTCTCCCTTGTGCTTATCTTGTCCTTATGGTAGTGTTTTCCATATTCTTGCCACTTTGGGTAAACAAGTTTTTTCTGGATTCCGAATTAGATTTATTACTGACTGTTTTATTATTTGTGACCTTTTAGTTTTGACGCCCCTACACTACTTGGGTTTTGTACAAGATGGATTTTAATTCCAATTTATTGTGAAGCCATAACTTACAAAGCACTCATTCATCCAGAGTTTTCTAATGTTTTGAGTGTTCTGAATACTAGGAGATTGTTAATCACATTTTTATTAGGAGAAACAATACAGTGATTGAATTGGTGTATATTATATTGCTGAAATATAATTTTCTGTGGTTTGAGCATCCATTAGAAATGGCAACTTGTATTGTCCATTTGACAGGTTGTTTTGTGCAATCGCGTACGTGTGGCGATCTGAACATGATGGCATTCAAATCAACAGCCTGGAGAAATTGAACTAGCCTAGCCATAAATGTTGTGGCTCCAAGAACTGGTCAGAAGCTAGGACTTGTGCAGCTAGTAACACACCTCCCTGCTCCCAATTTGAAAATGTATTTAAAATGAATCTGAGACTTTTTCTCTTGAGGGTTGTCAATCTAGACAGCAGTCTATTCTTCTTATCCACCAAACCACTGCATGGACACACACCAATATCTACTGCTTCAGTAGCATCTCACTGGCTTTTGTTATCCTCCAGGGATTATCATTGAATTCTGGATTTAGATATGCCTTCCAACTGTCGCACGTCCATCATTTTCATTCTCTTGATGCCCATGTCCGTCACTGCAGACCATGCTATTAAATCTGTCTAATCCTGCTCTAGCCTGTGCTAGCAAGGAAACATACTTGTGAAATCCCCCTGTAGGATAGTTGAGCAGTTTTAGTCTCCCTATTTTTTGGCATACATTAATTGTGTAGGTTAAGCTTGAAACTTGATGTGGGATGAAGTTCTAAAGCATGATGGAGATTTGGTGTATGTATAACTTAATCTACTTTGTCCTTACGAAAGCAAGTGTCCTGTCTAAAGTTGGGATCCAGTGTTAGTTGTTGTGTGCAAGTTACAACACATGGTTTTGGATTCTTTCCTCTTGTACTGCATGGAGCACATATTTGCATAAGCCTTATGGATGTTTTGTTGCAGAAGATGTTTTGTATAATCCCTAGGGATGTTCTGTTGAAGATGGCAAGTAACTAACTGTATACTTGATTTTTAGGGTTTAAAATTCCAAGGCATTTTGCACTCAACAAAGATGAACAGGGAGTATGACTAGCAGTTTACTTAGTGTTTTGGACAGGCTCATTCCTCAAGAAATATATTAACAGATTACCAATTGGGCTCTCAATTACATGTGATGCAAGTTACATGATATACAGAGCCCTGTTCTTCATAGGCAAAAAGAACATGTACACACAATGCCTGTTTCAACTGAACAAAATAGGTAATAGCCATTCTCTGGGTTTGTTCTCCAGATCAAGAGATGCCAGCATTGGACTGGAGTAAGCACGTTAAGAAGTCTTGGTGTTGTGAGACACCAGATGGGTATTAACATGAAACAGTTCTTCCATGGCTGAACCAATTGTTATACCAGCCAATAGGTTGGGTGGTTCCTTATGGTGGTTTAATGAGACTGATGGCCATTCACAGGATCAAAGTATTCCATTGAATGTAAAGCAAAGATTCAGTACTGGTCTCCACTGTCTGAAGTAGAGGTTGAACCCTGCCCCTCCTCAGTCAGAGCCAGAAACATGACCACTAAGGTTCAAGATGCCATTAGTTACAATGCAGAAGTCCTCCCAAGTATCTGTACAGGAGAAAATGAAATACAATGGTGGAGAAAACTATAGTGCTGCAAGATGGACTGAAGGAATTTGAACAGAGCTTGGTCATGGAATTGAGAAGTGACACTGCAGCTACAGAGCTGAGACAGAAAAGGAATGTTACAAATAGAACATAGAACATAGAACATTACAGCGCAGAACAGGCCCTTCGGCCCACGAAGTTGCGCCGACCAGTTACAAAAACAATGACCCACTAGCCTATACCAATCCCTTTTCGTCCATAAACCTATCCAGAGATCTCTTAAACGCCCCCAAACTAGACGCATCTACAACTGCAGCAGGCAGGGCATTCCAATCCCTCACCACCCGCTGGGTAAAGAACCTACCCCTGACATCCGTCCTGTAGCTACCCCCCCTTAATTTAAAGTCATGCCCCCTCGTGCTAGCTTTCTCCATCCGAGGAAAAAGGCTATCACTATCCACCCTATCTAAACCCCTAATCATCTTATATGTTTCAATAAGATCCCCTCTTAGCCGCCTTCTTCCCAACGAAAACAACCCTAGATCCCTCAGTCTCTCCTCATAGGACCTCCCCACCATACCAGGCAACATCCTAGTAAACCTCCTCTGCACCCTCTCCAACGCCTCCACATCCTTCTTGTAATGCGGGGACCAGAACTGCACACAGTACTCCAAGTGCGGCCGCACTAGAGTAGTGTACAGTTGCAACATTACACTGCGACTCCTAAATTCAATCCCCCTACCAATAAACGCCAAGACACCGTACGCCTTCTTGACAACCTTATCTACTTGATTCCCAACTTTCAGGGATCTATGTACACACACACCTAGATCCCTCTGTTCATCCACACTATTCAAAGTCCTCCCGTTAGCCCTATACTCGACACATCTGTTGCTCCTACCAAAATGAATTACCTCACACTTCTCCGCATTAAATTCCATCCGCCACCTCTCGGCCCAGCTCTGCAACCTATCTAAGTCTCCCTGCAGACTATGACACCCTTCCTCACAATCTACCACACCTCCAACTTTGGTGTCATGGAGGATTAATACTACTGCAATAGGAATGTTCATTGTAAATTCACAGGTATGGCTAAGAACCAGGCTTTTAGCCATGTGTTAGAAAATATCTTGCAAACAATACAGGTAAATACTTCATGATGACTATTTAAGCATTGATCACCATTCATTACAAAACAGCAGTTTTCAGGATTTTGGTTAGCAGTTCTGGAACACAGATGAATGTTGCTGGCTGTTTGTCATGTTATGTTCTTGTATTTCCAGCCAATTAAATTTAAAAATATTCAAAGTGGACTTTACAAGACTGCAAAACCCACCAAAGACAATAACCACCCACAACTACATCAACCATAAACAACCTTCTTTCTTTCTGCACTATCACAGATGCATATAGAAGCACCTACAGTAACAAACCATTCAAAGGCTGAGGAAAATGCTTTGACAAAATGTCATCTGGATTTGAAATGCCAGCTCTTTTTTCTCCTTACAGATGCTGCCAGACCTGCTGAGATTTTCCAGCAATTTCTCTTTTGCCTTCAAAGGCTGATAAGGTTTGTCAGCAGGACCTCTTTTGAAAATAACTCCCAGACCAGATTTAATCATGATTGGAATATACAATTACTGTTTGAATCACTGGCTGTTGGCTAGAGAAATCACGTCATGCCAAACTCTTTGGTGTGTTTCTCAACAGAACTAGACCAGCAGTTGAATGAAATGGAAGCTTTTGCCTCACTCACCACATAACTTTCACAGTAGAGGCTCCAGAGAGGAAGAAATATTAACCAGAGCTTTTCAACCCACCTCAGTCCTGGAGGCATCCAGTGAAGCCAAAGCGACAAGCTATTCTTATGAACTCTTATTTCAACCAAGTCTGTTGTCCTCTTTGCATACATGTGTGTGCATAGGTGTTGGAGCATATTTTTACTCATTGGTTTAAATATAAATAAATCACCTTTCTTTGTTAAACTCAAAAGAACCTGTCCGATTGGACCTTTATAATCATAGCATGTAAGTACACACTCAATTGGCAAGGATAGCCTGATCAAAAATGAAAAATCCTGTGGCAGTCAAAAGAGGGGGGAAAAGACAGGAGTCCTTTGACATCTCTTCACCTACTTATAACAAATGACATGCTATTACAGATATCCATCACTGGTTGAATTCACTTTTCTCTTGCTGGATACAGCAGCTCACTATGCCAGCTCCTCACTTCATACCATGTTGTTAATGTTTACACGTCCAACTACCATTACAACAAAGTACATAAAAATTCAATATTTTGCACTGCTGCTTTTATCTCATCATTTTATCAACCAATGTGCCAAATGAGAACTACACATACATACACAAAGTGATTATTAAAGTCACATCTTCAGCAATGTGTCCATTGCTTATTTTAATATACCAATTGTGATATCTTGGCTCCATCAATTAGGTACAATGAACAATTTTTAAAAATACATGCTATTTACAGAGTAGTGCAGCTTTAACCTGCCAATCTGCCACCTGGATTGAACTAAGGCAAAAGCTCACGCTTTTGGGGTGATCCCTCAACCTGGTTTTTGTCTGGATTCCCAGATCATACGTTCTTATTGGAAGATTGCCCCTTAAACTTAGCATGGTGTCAGGTCACTTTAAAAATGCGATTGACTACTTAGAATTGGGCCATTCAGCCCCTCGAATCTGCTCTGCCATTCAATCATAGCTGATAAGTTTCTCAACCCCAATCTCCTGCATTTTCCCATAACCTTTGATGCCCTTTACCAATCAAGGACGTATGTCTTAAATACACTCAATGATCTGGCCTCCACAGCCTTCTGTGGCAATAAATTCCATAGATTCACCACTGTCTCTGGCTGAAGAAATTCCCCCTCATCTCAGTTCCCAAGGGTCATCCCTTTATTCTGAGGCTGTGCCCTTGGATTCTAGTCCTGCCTACTAATGGAAGCATCTTCCCCATGGCTACTCTATCCAGACCTTTCAGTATTCTGTAAGTTTCAGTGAGATTCCCCTCCTCATCCAAATGCCACCGAGTACATATCCAGAGTCTTCAAATGCGCCTCATATGTCAAGCTATTCATTTCTGGGACCTTAATCAGCTAAGTGTAACTATTGATAACTATACCAGTCAAGACTGCTTTAGATCACATCCTCATGACTCACAACTATTCCATGACATCTGCCATGGGAAGTGCACATTCCTTCTCCACAGAAAATAGCAACAGCAGGACATACTAAATTCCTCTTAAATAAATGATTCTAAGCAATTATGACATTTACGTTTCAAGTAACCATTTGAGCTTATATAGTTTCTGATTAGGTGTGAAATTGAATTGCCTGCAGTGTAAACTGGGCAGAGAGAGCAATCACTGTCAGAGTAGGTAGTCTACGAGTTGCACTCAGTATAGAGCAGCAGGCCTCAACTCAATGATACTGGTAAGCTGCAAATATTTGTTGTGCATCCCTAGACACCTCATCAACAAAGCCTATTTAGATTTCTGATTGTTATCACTGAACGCAGTCCTCAGGTTCAAAGTGTGACGAAGACACAGACGACCAGGGACTGGTAATATTCTTCAGCATCACAGTGCAGCCAACTGCACTTCTGGATCTCCGAGCTCCACATTTTAGCAAGTAATTTTCATACAAACCTTTTTAGGTGTCAGTCTCCAAAATATTTGAAGACCACTAGCTAAGCTGCCTGTAAACTTGGTTATTCTAAACTTAGGCAGTGGAGGAATTGTGGGAGGTGGTTCTGTGAAGTTATTCACTGCGTTAACAAAGGGCTTAACTCTTGTCTCAAGTGCAGGCCCTGGACACTGAAACTTCAGCCATTACCAAATCTAAGACTCTATAAAGATATCCACAGCCCATGCAAGCCAGTTAACAGCCTGTGATTGAATTTGGGCCCAGATCATGTTCATGTTGCAAGGTGCCATATTCCATCCAAGGCAAACTGCCTGCAGATCCAACATTTGTCTGGAGTGTAAGACACTCCAGATTCTCATCACTTACCTGGCTCCGTTTTAAATTGCCATATTCTGTCTCAAATCACAAGTGCTAAAGGATTCCACGTTCTAATAATCCATTATTCTTCTAGTTAAGGGTTGTTATTTATACATTATTTAACCCATTTTTCTTGATTTACTACTGAGTAGGTATAATCTTTCGCTGCTTACACCCAAAAGCTTTCTTAATTTAAAAAAAACTCGTATCCACCCACATCCCTTAATCTCAGGGGAAAATCTCTAATTTTGATATCTTTAAGTTAGACTTGCTCTTTCCTGCTGGGTCCCATAGAAAGCTCATTTTATCCTTTCTAAGCACAACATGATCCTCACATTATCACCCAAATGATTTTTGAACATATATATTCCAGGTGGGATTTCAATCTTATTTTATTAAACTTGTGCTTTATCCCTGCTCTCTGCCATGATCAGGGAAGCACAAGTTCAATCATGCAGCTATAGGTCCTTTTGACTGGAGATTTTAAATATATTCATTCATGGGATATGGACATTGCTGGCCAGCATTTACTGCTCATCCCTAGTTGTCCGAGGGCATTTGAGAATCTAACACATTGCTGTGGACCTGGAGTCACATATAGGCCAGACTAGGCAAGAGCGGCACATTTCCTTCCCTAAAGGACATTAATGAACCAGATGGGTTTTTCCAACAATTAACAATGGTTTCATGGTCACCAATAGATTCTTAATTCCAGCTGCCATGGTGGGATTTGAACCCAGTTTCTGGATTACTAATCTGGCAACACTACTACTAGGCCATCGCCTCCCTATTAAATGAGTCACCTGGGCTGCTATAGAGAAAAGGTCTGTATGTCTGTCTCCTCTGGAATTCAGTTTACAGTTAGCAATTCAGTCTGATCAAAATCAACAAAAATCCATCTAGGAGGAGGGTGAAAGCCTATTCTTTGGCCTTTAACATTACATAATTCATAAATCAACTTCCTACATGTTTCTCCACATATTAGAGATCTGGATCCTGGCTAATCAAGAGATCTGGTAATTGTGCAAGCAAAGTCTGTTTAATCTTAACAAAACTAAACTATCAACAGCATCAGTCGATATCCTTGTTCTTTTAAAAAAAACTTCAGTTAAAGAATCTGCTCATCATGTTACTTACTCCTGCTTAACTGAGCCCAACTGTCTTGTTTCTTTTATCAAACTTCCTTTTTAAAAAGATCACATATTTAAGCAGGAGGTAATTTGTGGATCATGAGCTTTCACACCAATACCTCCAGACAGCAGTGAAGATCAATTTTTGATCTTTAAGGGAGTTGAGGGTTATGGGCGGGGGTGTGCAGTAAAGTGGAGTTTGAGGTTACAACCAGATCAGCCATGATCTTATTGAGTGGAGGAGGCAGTTTGGGTGACTGAATGATCTAATCCTGCTCTTATACATGTTCTTTCCAATTCAGATGGGAACTCGGAAGTGTAGTTGTAACCACGTAATCTGACTCCTCAACAATAAAGTTAAGCTTTCACCTATGGGTATTTTGGGAGTTTTCTTTGTTAGACAGAAGCTATTTTCCAGGAAGTTCCTTGTGATCGCGAACTTTTATCTGAAGGGTGGATTCTCCTATCGGTGAGATTCACACCCAAACGTGTTAAACATCCACATATGAAACTCAGATCAGAATTTCAACCCTTTAGTATTTCCACTGATATAGAGTTCTTTTTCCATAATGTGATAATCTAAAATGCTAGTCTACTTAATGAATTGCAACAAAATGGAAGAAAGTTCCTGATCTGCAGCAGTATTTTGGTCAGTATGTGAGTTTTCCATAGTTTACCACTGTCTCAGCAATAAGTGAAGAATGGTATCCAATGACCAGTACTATAAAAAATTGCATTTAAAAAAATTTGTTTTGTTTGCAAAGTTCATGACATGGAAACACATGAGGCAGCTAGATATAGCACGTGGGTGAATGGGATCAAAAGTTATGGGGAAAAAGCAGGATTAGGCTATTGAGTTGGACTGTCAGCCATGGTCGTGATGAATGGCACAGCAGGCTCAAAGGGCCAAATGGCCTCCTCCTGCTCCTTTCTTCTGTGTTTCTACAACAATGCAGTTTTTAAAAGATCAGATCATAGAGCACATGAAATGTGTAACCAAGTGTAGTAGATTAACCTACCCCATAACAGGTCTTCACAGAGAGGGTATTAATTTTACTCTCTTCACCCCCCCACCCCCCACACAAAACGTCTGGAAAGATGAGCTGGAGGTTAGGAAATCACCTGAGTTTGGGTGAATGTCTTTGTCTTGAAGGGAGCAGAAAAATGTTGGTAAATAAAGTATTTACAAAGTAAACCAAAAGGGTTTTATTAATTTAAACTATGTACATCAAATAACAGGACTATATACAAAAATAGGTCAGATACATTAATTTAGCAACCCAGGAAATACATTGTACCAATCTACCATTCTAGTAGGAAATTGGAGAAGTGAAAAGAATACACACCTTTGCTTAAAATTAAAGATAAGCAGTTTCTTTCTTCATTCATTCTATGCAACATATTCTGCATAAAAACCATCAGTTTGGAGGATTCAGTTAAGATGTGCTAAGGACTAAAGTTCGATTTGTGCAGATCATCATCAGCTCTCTGCACTTACTGCTGAAAAGATCCGCTACTTGTTCTTTTGTAAAATTCCAAATAGATGATGGGCCTTCTGGAACACCCTGAATGCATCTTGTAAACATGTTTCCAACTTCAACCTGCTGATGACCACAATTGTGAGTAAAAGTATGACTAACGTATCCTGTTTGGCACTGACAAAAAGGGATAAAACAAGTGTGCCTCATTGGGATAATGTATGACAAACCCACTATTATTACTTCATCTATGCCCACTATTAAGTGGCTTCCACCAAAATCAAGGTCTACTTCTACCTTTTGTAGAGATGGGCATGTAGAAAGTATTGTGCCAAGTCAACTTGATTGAAAAGGTTTATGGCAAAGATAATCTTTTAAACGGTGTAAGAATATTCGATTCCAGCCTTGAGTCACTGTCTGTGTGGAGTTTGCACTTCTCCCCACGTCTATGTGGATTTCCTCTAGGTGCTCTGGTTTCCCGTCAGTCCAAAGATGTGCAGTTAGATGGGCTGGCCATGCTAACCTGCACCTTAGTGTCCAAAGATATGTAGGTTAGGGAGATTTGTGGGGTAATTACATAGGATAGCAGGGATGGGCCTGGGTGGAAAGCTGTGTCTGAGATACAGTATAGATGGGTCAAAATGCCCATTTTTTGTGTTGTATGCTACATAAAATAATCATACTCAATATCATCATTACCATTGTCGTGAGTACTTCTTTGAGGACTAATTAAAAATCTACTGCATTGACTTTTGAGATCTTGAATATATACATCTTAAAGATCTGTCCTGATGTATATCCCTGGTTCTAATAAATGATCCATCAAAAGCTCCATAGCTGCCTCACTGCATAAAGCCAATCATGAAGATATCCTCAAGGATCCTAAAATAGCTTGTCCTCTGGTAACAGGACTATCTACTTTGGGAGTTTAAATTGTGTAGCTGTCGCTTGCAGGTAATTTGTACTGAACAAAGAGAGCAAAGAACAAAGAACAAAATCAGCCCGGGAAACAGGCCCTTCGGCCCAACGAGCCCGCGCCGCCATCTCAACACCACCAGTCCACCTCTCTACCCATGACCCCTATCTAATGTTTTATGGCCATCCAGATTGAGGGAAACTGATTTAGGGACAATTTATTCCTGCCAATCAGCCTAACAGCCTACTGAATCTTGATGTAGTCTGAAGCTGGCCTATATGATAATGATTGAGAATCTGATACTGCCGAACACTTAGAATGGGCATTCTTCTCTAAAGTAGCTCAGTTGGTAAGAAATCGGTATAATTGAGCCGTCCAGATCAAATGGACCCAGGGGTTAATTTCAGGTCAGTGTTGAGTTAGTTGATCGCAACCAGCTTGGTAGCATGTTAACCATTGGTCTAAGCATCCCTTCGTTACAGAAGGAAAAAAAATGACTCCTATCTGGCAATCCACAAGAAATGTAGTTTGAGAACAAGATTAACATTGGTTGTATTAACTATTCCAAATAACATATCAAAATTCACTGCAAAAGGTAACTGAAAAATGAGACGCAAAGATACGTTTCCTATCCCCACAAAACAGCTGCAGTCCATAACTTTGGAAGGGGAGAAAAACATTCCAGCTGATGTTTGCTATCAGTCCTAGGACTCAGGATATAGATAATAGGGGAATGAACTGGATAATTTAATTCTTGAGCAATTTGTTTCAATGTAATGGGTTGTAGATTCATTTTGATCCTGAAGTAATAGGATGGAAAACTCAAGTGAATAACATGAAGTTAGCCATCTCTTCAATACAATTTCCCGCATTGATTCTCTACCTGAAAATGAAGGACATTCTTTCGCAATCTGAAGTTGGCAATTAAAGGGATCATAACCAGCAATTTCTTTAATCCAAGAAACATTATTTTATTCCCATTGGAAGAACAATTAAGGGCCCTTACTCACTAAAATATTTAAGTAAAAGGCATGCATGCCAATGCTACAAGAAATGGAAGTTCATCCAAAGTCCACTGAGAATGAGAACTGCTTTTAAGGGTTCTGACAAAAGCATCAGCTGGTCATGTGCAGAAATAATACAAACACCTCTTTTCATAAAAGTCTAAAACTTCTCCACAACTCCAAATTTCTACTGCAATGGACAGGCACTTTGAATATTAATGAATGAAAAATGTGAAATACTTATGAATTTAATCAGTGTTTGAAGCCAGTAATTAAAAATGTTAAGTAACGGTGGGTGTACACATCTAAATTTCAGACTACTCCATTATTTAAATATATTTCAGTATTGAATCATGGGATGGTTACAACACCAAAGAAGGTCATTCAGTCCACCTAACCTTTTGAAAGAGCAATTCACTTAGTGCCACTCCCCTGCCATTTCTTGAAAAATCTGTCCTTTTCAGAAGCCCCATTTGACCCTGCTTCAACCACATGCTCAGGCAGTGCATTCCAGAACCCAACCATTTAAGGAAAAACTTTTTCACATAGCATATCCTCATTACTTCTTCTGCCAATTACCTTAAATCTGTGCCCTCTGGATCTGAATGTCCTTTAAGGAAGGAAATCTGCCACTCCTACCTATCGGGCTGACATGTAACTCCACATCCACAGCAATGTGGTTGACTCTTAAATGCCCTAGCAAGTCATTCAGTTGAAGGGCAATTGGGGATTTGCAATAAATGCTGGCCCAGACAGCGACCCCCACATCTCAAGAATGAATTGAAATATTCATTTACGTAACTGAATGTCCTCATCCCTGCAACCATTCTTGCAAATGTATTTGGTACTCTCTCTAATACCTCCATGTCCTTTCTAAAATGTAGTGCCCAGAACCGGTTGCGGTATTCCAATTGAGGCTGAACCACTTTTAACCTAACTAGATTGACTGGGCTGTACTCACTGGAATTTAGAAGCGTGAGAGGGGATCTCATAGAAACATAAAATCCTGATGGGATTGGACTGTCTAGATGCAGGAAGAATGTTCCTGATGTTTGGAAAATCCAGAACTAGGGCTCACAGTCCAAGAATAAGGGATAAGCCATTCAGGACAGAGATGAGGAAGAACTTCACTTATAGTTACTTGTGGAATTATCTGCCAAAGCAAGTTGGTGGGGCCAGTTTGTTAGATATGTTCAAAAGGGTGTTGAACGTGGCCCTTGCGGCTAAAGGGATCATAAGGATATGGAGAGAAAATGGGAATGGGATACTGGAAGTGCATGATCAGCTATGATCATATTGAATGGTGTTGCAGGCTCGAAGTGCCAAATGGCCTACTCCTGCACCTATTTTCTATGTTTCTTTGACTGTTTTTTTAGGAGATTGAAAATTATTTCACCAACAATTTAATCTGGCATCTTGAAGGGCATAAACTGACAATCTTTCTCTTCCTAGAATCAATTTCCCATATTCGTAAATTCATAAAATGGAGAGAAGGTTTTTAGGAAAAAAAAGACATTTGCAACATAAAATATAACATCCTGTCCTCCTGATGAATTAGCTCTTTTCTCAAAAAATGCAGGCATATTCTATCGTCAAAATGTCAAGCCTCTTGTAGTAGTAACAAAAGCACTTAGAGGAAAATCCAGTTCAAAAGCAGATGATCAAAAAGAGAAGGGAAGCAATTAATAAGTTTGATTGCTTCTATTGCAAAATTCTACTAGATAACCAAAAACTAGAAGCAACTTTTTGATATTATTCTGCATAATGATTAGCTCCAACACACAAATATGATTAAGCAATATTGACAGATTTGGAATTTATAGAAATTCAGAATGCCAGCCTTTGAAAAGAATACATTTCACTTAATAACAGACCTCAAGCCAGCATATGTATATAGATACTTCCACTGTAAGGTCGAAACTAATCTCCTTGTAAATTGTATACTGTCATGATTTGTATTAGAGCTATCTGAATAAAGACAAAATAATTACCTTAGTGGAATGTACTATTATCAACAGAATATCAATCAAAAATAATTCAACTTTTATAAAGGATATTTCATTTGGAGTAAAAATACATACTTGGATTTATTTAAACCCATACTTGTGTCCATCAAGACCCAGAAACTAGTTTGACAAGCAGCAGAAAATTTATTTTGCTCTGTTGGGCAAGTATTACAGAATACTCCTCACATTTTTAACCATTCTTTTCTGCTTTTCTCAAAAATGAAACTATAGAATCAAATCTTTTATCAAACATTTCCCCACTGAGCCACAGTCCTAGCAGTGTTAAGCAATCATCTTTGTTTAGACCCTATACGCACTAAAACAGCTGATCAGCCTCAGACGCCAGTCTTTAGTGCAACTACATGATCCAGATCCTTCCAGTTAAACCTGGAAGCTTTTGTACAGCATACAAACGGTTTACAAAAACACTTAACTAGAGTTAACAAAAAAAAAATAGCAAGAGATAATTTGATACATTAGGAATTCATCTAACAAATATCACATTTTATACAACTGATCTAGTGACAACCCACATGAGGGGCCAGGACAGATCATATTATACTTAAGTATCCTTACAACTCCAAATAACTAACAACAGCATGCTTTCATTTCACGTTATTGTGTTGTCTCAAATGTTTTGATTTTTTAGAAAAACACCTAATCTGTGTAGGGAAAAAAATATATGAACCAATAGATAACAAAGTTCCTACTTATCATTCTATTTTGGGTTCATGTTAACACTGGCAACCAATCTGTTACAGCTTAAAAAGATTTGTTCCCAATGATACTGCATTCCTCAGGATTTTGCTTTGGGTTCCCTTTCCTTGCGTGTTTGTATTTCTCTACATACGCTTTTACCAAATTGGCTACTTTTCCTGGGATGACTTCACCACTCTTGCTGTGGCAAACCTAAGGAACAAAACATACAAAATACAATGAATTGATTCAACAAAATGTACATTTATGAAGTGCAAACATGATGGATAGCAATTGTTCATAGAATCCCTACAGTGCAGAAGGTGGCCATTTGGCCCATCGAGTCTGCACCAACAACAATCCCATCCAAGCCCCATCCCTGCAACCCCATGTAATCCCCCTTACACCTGTTCCCCATAACCCCAAGTATTTACCCCACTAATCCCCCTAACCTCCACATCTTGGACATTAAGGGGCAATTTCCCATGGCCAATCCACCTAACCCACACATCTTTGGACTGTGGAAGGAAACCAGAGCACCCAGAGGAAACCCACACAGCCAGAGACCCGAGGCCGGAATTGAACCTGGGTCCCTGGTGCTGTAAGGCAGCAGTGCTAACCACTGTGACATCCATTGTTTTAATTGTGAAAACAAAATTGTTCAGCCTGGGACAATGCAAAAGGACAAATAATTTCTTTGACTGGCAAGGCAGCCGAGAGTTGTGGGGGGACAGACAGAAAAGTGGAGTTAAGACAACAATAAAATCTTACGATCCTTTAAGACAGAGTAAAAGCTGTCAAATATTACTGCTCAAGTCGATCTACAATAGCTTACATGTAGATAATTAAACCTCTTTTTTTCAAGGCAAGCATAGTTAAATGGTGTGCGGAGAATGGGGAGGAGAAGAGGGTGAAGCATTTCCTTTCAAATAGACTCTTCACTAGTATCAAAAATCTTGTGTAAAAGTAAATCCATTTTCCAGTTTTTACCTTATCCACTGCCTTGCGGACAATCTCTTTATATTCATCCTTGGTAATGTCCTTCTTTTGGTAATAAGGCTTGATGGCTAGTTTCACTTCTTCTACAGCCCTTTCTTGAATAGTACATTTCTATACATTGGACAGGAAAAGTACTTTAGCTGGATATTCCACAATAAACCTTAACTTCAGCCAATATGGAACAGCAAGTTCAAGCATCAGTCACATCACCGACAGATGGCAGTAGTAAATTGATTGGAACAATGATTTAATACAGTGTATTATACAAGCTATGGGTATGCTTTCTAATTCACAGGTTCATAAGCTTTAAGAAGGCTGCAAGCTAAGATGCACACACAAAAATACATAAGTAGAAACAAATCCTAATCACTACAAAAAGGCGTACACCAAAAGAGAAAATGCTAGAAAATCTCAGCCGGTCTGGCAGCATCTGGAAGGAGAGAAAAGAGCTGACATCAAGTCCAAATGACCCTTTGTCAAAGTTAAAAGGCTTAGAAAGTGGGAGATATTTATCCTGCAGGGTGAGTGAATCAAAGATGAGTCACAGCCACAGAAACTAGAAAAAAAGGCTGCTGATGGCAGTCCATAGAGAGACTGAAGGGTGTGAATGGCCAAACAGCAGAGAAGCTAAAATCAGAGAATAAGCTGTTACAGATGAAGATGTGGAGGGGGGAGGAGAAACAGGAATGGGTGGGAGGGGTAAAATGTAGAAAAAGGAGGAAAGGGGAAGCAAAGGGGGGATAAAGTAGGAGGAAAAAGCTGGGGGGGGGGGGAAGATAAAAGAAGACAGTAAAGAAATAAAAAGTAGAGAACAGTAAAAGAAAATGAAAACAAAGGGTCAAGGTGGGGTACTGTTAATCATCTAAAGCTGTTGAATTCGACGTCAAGACCAGAAGGCTGTAAAGTGCCTAGCCGGAAGATGAGATGCTGTTCCTCCAGTTTGCGTTGAGCTTCACTGGAACATTGCAGCATGCCAAGGACAGATATGTGGGCATAGGAGCAGGATCGTGTTTTAGGCCAACACCACACAACTGAAAAAGTAAACTGATCTTAGTTGCTAGATTCCTGCTAAGCCTGTATTATACAACAATGTTACAAAAAGCTCACAATGTAGCTGTAACTTTCTTGTGCGGGAATCTGATTCATTGGAAATTAAAGCAACCACTGATACTGCTGGACTTGCCTTGTCCTTTTTGGGCTTTTCTGTTTCAAATTCTTCCTTCAAGCTCTCTCTCTCTTTTTCTACAGTAGGTTTTGAAGTTGAAAGAGATGCAAAGACCTGTTGCACAGACTGAAAGGTTGAAGAGGAAATGTCTATAGAGAGTGGAACTTGCAACGTCTTGCCTGACCCTCCTGCTGGAATGGGGACAGAGGCAGTGCTGCTCTGCAAATCCACCTCCGGAACAGTACATGGAGGAGGGATGATCTAAAAAGGAAGTGGAGTAAAACACTTTGTAATTATCCATGGAAGCAGCAAAAAGGAAATCCACAAACACACTGTTTTTACTGAGACGTTTATGTCAATCGGTTTCACAAAAACATGACGCGTGAACATCAATTTTGCGATGTGCCAACAGTGCTGGGAAAAACCCCCCACTATTTTGGGGCTATTGTGCACAAACTCAGAACCTCACGTGCAGCATCAGACTAAAGAAACAGGATTTCAACACAAGCAAACAAGAGCTTAGTGTATCCATCTTCCTCCATGTAGGTGATTATCAGATGCGATAATTCATTTAGGTGCTGGGTATCACATCACAATTTTGGCATAGGACAGAAAAAAACCTCACAGACCTTCCAGAGATGCAGCAGGCTAACACCATTATTTAAAAAAAATTCACCCAATCTGAATTTACACCAAGACAGTAATCTGCTTATTTCTTGTTAGAGCATCCATCCCGATATCCAATTCTCATAACAATCCTGGATTCAGGTTTACACAAGTTGCTTGACAAATTAGCAGGCCAGGACCAAGCCTTTAGCGCAATTAAATTGATTTGAAGAAAATCAGCATCAGAAATTCAGGCCAACAGGGTGGGTGAACATCTGCCTTCTCTTTTTAAAAGATGATCAAACAGAAATTCAATGGGTTTCGTGGTGAGCTATTCACCAAACTCCAGAAGGAGCCACACAAGATGTAAAGTTGTGTGACAACCAGGATATCTTTATTGCTCAGAAAAAGGAAAAATGCTATCAAGGCTTTTCATCTTGCACACATCGGGATATCGTAGGTTTCGAAGTTGAAAGAGATGCAAAGACCTGTTGCACAGACTGAACGGATAAAGAGGAAATGTCTACAGAAAGTGGAACCTGCACTGTTTTGCTTGACCCTCCAGCTGGAATGGGGACAGAAGCAGTACTGCTCTGCAAATTCACCTTCAGAATACGACATTGAGGTGGGAATGATCTAAAAAAGTGATACTCCTGACTTATGCCTTGTAAAAGATGGAGGGACTCTGGGGAGTAAGGTGGGCTACATGACTCAGATTTCCCAGATAACAAGTCTGGATTAAGCTCAAATTTATTTATTGTTATAAGTCGGCTTACATTAACACTGCAATGAAGTTACTGTGCAAATCGCCTAGTTGCCACACTCCAGCGCCTGGTTCTGGTACACCGAGGGAGAATTTAACACGGCCAATGAACCAACCAGCATTAAGGTCAATTTATCATGGCCAATCAATCTAACCTGCACATCTCTGGACTGTGGGAGGAAACCGGAGTACCCGGAGGAAGCCCACATAGACATGAGATGAACATGCAGACTCTACACAGACAGTGACCCAAGCTGGGAATTGAACCTGGCTTGCTAGTGCTGTGAGGAAGCAGTGCTAAACACTGTCAACTGTGCTGCCTATTAAGTGTATTAGAGGTGAAGTATATCCTTAAAAAAGTGCCTTATTCTGGAAGCACTCTTAACTTTCAACATATTAACATGTAAAGGAAAAGCACTGTAACCATGCAAACAAATGAACTGTACTCAGCTAGCACTTAACTGAGTCTGCATGCCCTTGAACTGACTGGAAAAGCAAACGTGGAAACATTGCCAGAACACTTCCTCCTGCTCTCATTTATCTGCCACCCTTGAACACAGTAGAACAGCATTCATATCCTTCTGAAGGACGTACCTGAGGTTGTGCCATGTCATGCTGCTGAATCGCGTAGTTCATCGATTGGGCTGGTGGAGGCGGAGGTGGTGGTGGAGGTGGGCTGTTAGGCAGGTTTCCGGCTACAGCTGGTTGCACTGCAGGAATTCCTGCATGGACATTGAGTGGTGGGGGAGGGTGGATGTAGGGATTATGGAAATGCATTAATGGGGGTGGTGGGTGGACGTTCATCGGGTATGGAAAGACATTCATTGGTTGGGGTGGTGCATTCATTGGCTGTGGTAAAACTGGTGGATGCATCATATTAACTGGCTGCTGAGAACCATTCATTTGCTGATTTGCTTGGTCACCGAAGGCTGGCACCCCATGTGATGAATCTGCCAAATAAGAAAGACATTAATTAATGGAGAAGTATTGTGAAAGAGGGGGGAGGGGGGGTGGAGTCTCAGCATCATTCTTCAGGTCTATGACATTTCAGCCTTAATATCTTAGCACATGAACTTTACCCGAGTGCCATGAACCTTTACAAAATAGATTTCATCTAGGTAGTTTGTTCTGATACATACTTGAAATAAGCTTATTAAATTAACCATTACTTAATACAACAGAATATTGCCTCACTACACAAAGGTCTGAGTAGACAACACCTGGAGTACTGAACATGTTCTGGCCATCATATGGTAAGTATGTACTGGCCTTGGGGGATAGCAGCATGGATTCCAGTATCTGGAATTTAGATGATTGAGGGGGAATTTGATTGAAGCTTTCAAGATATTAAAAGGATTGGATGGAACAAGAGTGCAGTAAACAATTTCCATGTTATAGATTTTAGGACTAGGGGGCATAGTTTAAAAATCAGGGCCAGATCTTTCAGGGGTGATATTGGAAAAGACTTCATGTAAAAAGAGGTAGAAATTTGGAACTCTCTTCTGCAAATGGCAACTGATGCTAAATCACTTATTCATTTAAACACTGATGTTGATAGATTTTTGTTGGCCAAGGTGTAAGGGATATATAGGGCCAGACAGATATATGGATCACAGATCAGTATTTTAGATTTCAGCTAATTTGATAAGATGCATGTCAAATAATAAATACACGGTCTCTTTGATAAAGTTAGTTCTTAGCATATTCGCCACAGAAATCACAAGAGAAACAACGTGACATTCCAAGTTAAAGGTGGCTGAAGTTACGTGGGTGTAGAGGGTTATAAGCCAAATGTGGGCAATTTGGACAAGCTTAGTAGTTTAAAAGAAAGGGCGGCATGGACATAGATGATTTGGAGTTGGGGACCAAGTGTAGCGTGTCAAAATTTGCGAATGACACTGCAGAGCAAAGTGTGCAGAGGAAAGTCCGCAAAGGGATATAGGTAATCTAAGTGAGTGGGCGAGGGTCTGGCAGATGGAGTACAATGGAGTAAATGTGAGGTCATCCATTTTGATAGGAATAACATCAAAGTGGACCCTTATTCAAATGGTAAAAAATTGCAGCACGCTGCTGTGCAGAGGGACCTGGGTGTCCTTGTGCAGGAATCTCAAGGAGTTGGTTTGCAGGTGCAGCAGGTAATTAAGTAAATGGAATTTTGTACTTCATTGCTAAAGGGATGGAGTTTAAAAAACTGAGGTTATGTTGCAGCTATACGATATATATATATATATACACACACCAGACCCTCGCCCACTCAGATTACCTATATCCCTTTGCGGACTTTCCTCTGCACACTTTGCTCTGCAGTGTCATTCGCAAATTTTGACACGCTACACTTGGTCCCCAACTCCAAATCATCTATGTCCATGCCGCCCTTTCTTTTAAACTACTAAGCTTGTATATATATATATATAGTATAGTTATATATATATATATATATATATATATAAAAAACTTATATATACTATACTTATATATATACTTATACTAAGCTTGTACGTATTACAGAAAAGGGCGTGCTGGAAGTCTTAAAGCACATCAAGGTAGATAAATCTGTGGAAGCTGATGAGTTATATCACAGGACATTGTGGGAGGCTAGGGAGGAAATTGCAGGTTCCCTAGCCAAGATATTTGAATCATTGATAGTCACAGATGAGGTGCCTGAAGATTGGAGAGTGGCAAATGTTGTGCCTTTGTTGAAAAAGGGCTGCAGAGAAAAGCCTGGGAACTACAGGCCAGTGACCCTCACATCTGTGGTGGGTAAATTGTTGGAAGGTATTTTGAGAGACAGGATCTACAGACATTTAGAGATGCAAGGACTGATTAGGGACAGTCAGCATGGCTTTATGAGTGGAAAATCATGTCTCACAAATTTAATTGAGTTTTTTGAAGGGGTAACCAAGAAGGTAGATGAGGGCAGTGCAGTTGATGTTGTCTACATGGACTTTAGCAAGGCCTTTGCCTGTCCTACTGAGATTGTCCTGCTGAGAGCAGAGACATTTGTAAGATTTTGCTGGAGTAGATGGTGAGAAACTCTTTCTACCAATAGGAGAGGAGGGTCAATATTCTGGGGACTCATATCTAAGGAAGGATGTGCTGGCCTTGTAAAGGGAGCAGAGGAGGTTCACAAGAATGATCCCTGGAATGAAGCATTTGTCATATGAGGAACAATTGAGAACTCTGGCTCAGTACTCATTGAAATTTAGAAGGATGAGGGGGAACTTATTGAAACTATAGGATACTGTGAGGCTGGGCTAGAGTGGAGAGGACATTTCCAATAGTAGGAAAAACTAGAATCAGAGGGCACAACCTCAGACTAAAGGGTTGATCCTTTAAAACAGAGATGAGGAATTTCTTCAGCCAGAGAGTGGTGAATCTGTGGAACTCTTTGCCAAGAAGGCTGTGGAGGGCCGGTCATTGAGTGTCTTTAAGACAGAGATAGATAGGTTCTTGATTCATAAGGTGATCAGGGGTTATGGGGAAAAGACAGGAGAATGGATATGAGAAAAATATCAGCCATGATTGAATGGTGGAGCAGACTTGATGGGCCAAATAGCCTACTTCTGCCCCCTATGTCTTATACAAGGTGCTGGTGAGGCCACACTTAGAGTACTGTGTACAGTTTTGGTCTCCTTACTCGAGAAAGAATATATTGGCATTGGAGGAGGTGCAGAGGAGATTCGCTTGGTTGATTCCAGAGTTGAGAGGGTTGGCTTAAGAGGAGAAACTGTGTAGACTGGAGCTCAGAAGAATGAGGGGAGATCTTATAGAAACAAAAGATTATGAAAGGAATAGATAAGATAAAAGCAGGGAAGTTGTTTCCACCGGTGGGTGAAACTAGAACTAGGGGGCATAGCCTCAAAATAAGGGGGAGCAGATTTTGGACTGAGTTGAGGAGGAACATCGTCACACAAAAGATTGTGAATCGGTGGAATTCCCTGCCCAGTGAAGCAGTTGAGGTTATCTCATTGAATATTTTTAAAGCAAGGATAGATAAATTTTTGAACAGTAAAGGAATTAAGTGTTATGGCAAGTGGGTAGGTAAGTGGAGCTGAGCCAATGAAAAGATCAGCCGTTATCTTATGGATGGCCTACTCCTGCTCCTAGTTCTTATGGACAAGTTGGGTCGAAGGGCCTGCCTCCATGCTGTAAACCTCTATGACTCTTAATTCAATGCTCTCAATCAATGATCAAACAAATTTGATGAACATTTAGCTTACTCCTGTTCCTTGAAATAGTTATGTTGAATATATGCATTGAATTCAAACTTTATTTTGCATAACCCAGCAGTTGAAAGAATTAAGTGCTCAAATCAGAACATCTTCTCTCCAAGTCCATTCACACAATGTTGTCAGTCAGAGAAGATCATTAGGTATGAGTTATGGAACCTGATGGAGCACCAGAGAGGTGTGACAAGCAGAAGGGAAAAATAGGGAAATTGTCCAGTGTCTCAGATAGTGGATGTAGATAAGACTGCAGCGTAGGCTGCCCAATGGACTGTGCGGGTACATTCAGTTGAACATCCTAATAAAGCCATGTCACAGACAGGAAGTGCCAATGAAGCACTCAGGAAAACATTGTCTGGTGTAATATTTATATAGAAAGAAGTCTCACAACAGCAGATTAAAGTCCAACCAGTTTATTCGATATTAAACCCACAAGCTTTTGGAAATTAATGTAATATTTATACAGCATGGAAGTGTCACTGAATCTACAGGTTAAGTATCCTTTATCTGAAACCCCCTGAGGCCGATTGTATTTTAGATTCCAGATAAATTCAGTTTTTGGATACCGCATATAAATTTACAATGAAGTCTAAATAAATAAAATGGCTTGAAACGTAAGATGCATGACGAAATAATAAATACTTTATTTTTGATGAAGTTAGTTTTTGGTATGTTCACCACAAAAATCACAAGAGAAACAACTTGACGTCCTAAGCTAAAGGTTGCTGAAGTTCACAAGAGTGTGGTTTATAGATCTGTTCAGTTTCTGGATTTACGGATAAAGGATACTCAACTTGCATAGCTATCAGATTTTTATTCAATCAATATGGGCTTACTTTGAATCAGGTCTTACAGGTCAGACATTTTAACCTTTTATCACTTTATTTTCCTATTAGGTCTCTTCATTCTCAGTGATAATGTGTGAAAGGCTTTTTAAAACATGTTTTCTCATTCAGAGACTATGTACTTAATTGCCAAGAGCAAAATAACGCCTGACCACTGAAGGAAAACCGCTTCAGGCATTCAATTTCCAGAACAATTTGATAGGAATTCAAAAAATAAGCTCTGGAAATAATCCAGCATTCATGCAGCTTCACACGTTGCTTTTAGATTGCATCTAAACCACTCTTGATCTTTTTTATTTGTGGAACTGAGCCACGACAGATCAGCCATGATCTTATTGAATGGCGGGGCAGGCTCGAAGGGCCAGATGGCCTACTCCTGCTCCTATTTCTTATGTTCTTATGTTTATGTTCAACATGAAAGAGGTTTGAATCGGTGGCATTTTGATAACCTAAAGGAATGGATCCAAAGAAGTTTGATCTAATCATCAGAATAACCATCTCAATAGCTTCATCTGAAAACCATAAAGCCACAGGTCTACTTTCAAACAAATTTTTAAAACTATTTCACAATTTACAAGTAGATTACTTGGAAAAATGCATATTTGTTTGCAGATAAATATCCAGATGTCGCTAAGGTGTCTGCCTCAACCACCTCATTTGGCAGTGCAGTCCAGACACCTACCACCGTCTGTGAAAAAACAACTTTCCCCACACATTGCTACTGAACCTTTCTCCCCTTACCTTGAACTTGTGTTCTCTTGTAATTGTCATTTCTCCCTGGAAGAAACTTCCAACTGTTCTTCTTATCTATGCCCCTCATAATTTTATAAACTTCCATCAGGTCACTCCTCAGCCTCTGTCTTTCCAGGGAGAAATGACAATCCCTGGAAACAATAGTTTATTCAATCTCTCCTCAAGGCTAATGCCAGGCAACGTCCTGGTAAACCTTTTCTGTACTCCCTCCAAAGCCTCCACGTCCTTCTGGTAGTGCGGCGATCAGAATTGGACACAGTATTCCAAAAGTGGCCTAACCAATGTTTTGTCTAACTGTAACATAATTTGTCAACTTTTATAAACCATGTCCTGGCCAATGAAGGCAAGCATGCCATTTGCTTCCTTTGCCACTTTTTCCACCTGTGCTGCCATTTTTAAGGATTTGTACTCCCAGATCTGTGTGTGTCTATGTTCCTGATGGTTCTGTCATTTATTTTAAAGCTCCCACCGGAACTGGATCTATCAAAATGCATCACCTCACATTTATCCTGATTAAATTCCATCTGCCATTTCTCTGCCCAATTTTCCAGCCTATCAATATCCTGCTGTATTCTGACAATCTTCATCACTATCCATCACTCCAGCAATCTTAGTATCCTCCGCAAACTTGCTAATCAGCTATGTTTGCTTCTAACTCATTTATATCTTATACAAACAGAGGTCACAGCACTGATCCCTGGAGACCTCCACTTAGAAAACCTTCCTTCCACCGCTACCTTCTGTCTTCTATGGCCAAGCCAGTTCTGAATCCATCTAGCTAGTTCATCCTTCATCCTTTTGCACCAGCCTGCCATGAGAGACCTTGTTAAATGCTTCACTGAAGTCCATGTAGCCAACATCCACTGCCCTTCCCTCGTCAATCATTTTTGTCATCTCCTCAAAAAACTCAATCAGATTGGTTAGACATGACCTCCCTCGTGCAAAACCGTGCTGTCTATCGCTACTAAGATCACTCAGTTCTAAATGTGTATAGATCCTATCCCTAAGAACTGTCTACAACAATTTCACTATCACTGACATCAAACTCACTGGCCTATAATTACCCAAGTTATCTTTGTTACCCTTCTTAAATAACATGACAACATTGGCTATCCTCCAGTCCTCACCTGTGGCTAACAAGGAAACAAAGAGTTCTGTTAGAGGCCCAGCAATTTCCTCTCATCTCTCTCAGTAATCTGGGATAGAAGCTATCTGGTCCTGGGTATTTGTTTACCTTAATGCTTTTTAATACCCCTAACAGCTTCTCCCTCGTAAAGGTGCCTTGTTCTAGAGGGTTTACATACGTCCCCCCCGAGACAACAATCAACATGCCCCTTTCCTTTGTGAATACTGATGCAAAGTACTCATTAGGATCTCACCCACTTTCTTTGGCTCTATGCATAATTTCCCTCCTTTGTCCTCGAGTGGATCAACTCTTTCTCTAGCTACCTTCTTGCTCCTAATACATGTATAAAATGCCTTGGGATTCTCCTTAATTCTGCCTGCCAAGGACATTTCATGGCCTCTTTTTGCCCTCCTAACTAACTGATGCACTATAAAATCAATAATAAATAAGCCTTTTGTCATGACTCTAAAAGTAGTATAAAATGCAAAGTTACCGAATCCCAATTCTAGTTGAAAAAAAATCACAAAAGACTAAAAGTGCAGTTGGTTTTTCAGAACTATATTCTGCACGAAAGAATCCTAATCAGCCATCATATCCATCTCAGCCATGAGAAAACTCATTATTACTGTATACTCAAACAGTGTTCTCTCTTGGCATATTCCATTTAAAATAATTCAGATTATGGACTATTCGGATGTACTATCCATCTACTGAATGTAACAATCCAGCGTGATTTTTAAAAATAAGTTGTTTCCTAAAGCAAACGTTTCAAAAGATATAATTCAGCAAAGACAATATTTTACAATCAGCTTTAAAAACAACAGCAATCACCTTGTCACCAAAAATTGTAGAAATCACATCCCTTTGCCTAAAACAAGTCATCAGATTTCAATTTTCATTTTCCTCTTGCTCATAAATTGTGAATAAGGTGTTTAAATTCCTTTTTTTAAAGCAATCAGCATGTTTTCTCTCAAAGCAGACTTATAACTAGCACCACACAATTTTCAAGAGCAAGCTTTCAAAGAAGGGCTGACAATAAAACAAAACACATACCTTGCTCTGATGAAGCTTGGTACTGCTCCTCATCAGGGCCTCGCCAGCTGGACTGCGCGCTTGAAGCCTGCCTTCCCCTGTTGGCATAGTAATTTTGGACATCAGCTGGCAGAGTTTTCCTCGCGTTCCAACTGGAGATGGATGACCATCCAGAACGGTCACGGACCTCGGAAGATACATTTGAATCACCTCGCCACCTATTCTGTTGGTGGTCATTGTACCTGCGGGGTCCAGTTCCTTGGTATTTCCCTGAATTATTTTGCTCGCCTGAGAAATTTGACCGCCGATTCTGCCATGGCATTTCACTTTGGTCACCATGAAAGGAGCCTCCCCGAAAACGTCCACGACCACGTTTCCAACCAAAGTTCCTATTCCCCCAAGAATCATCCCTTTCGTATCTATTTTCTTCCCATTTGGCATCATTCCTGTATTCGTTTTCTCTCATACTGGTGTCAGAAGGTGCCTGCAATTGTTCCATCACCCAGTCAGGATTCCTGTCTTCCATATACTCATTAGTACTCACAGTTGACTGTTCATCTGGGTATCTGTTACTTTGTGGAAATTCTCTACTCCTATTATCCTTCCTGAATCTATCAAATCCTCTTGGCCTTTCCCTATCATTCATTCTCGGTCTATCATTTCCTCGAACATTTCTCCAGTTGTCATCCATGTACCGGTCTCTTCTTCCGGGAGAAAAATTAACTTTCTCCTCTTTGTCTCCAGAATTAAATCTTTTCCTGGATCTGGATCTGGACCTCGAGCGCAGCCTGCTTTTCCTTCCTCTTTCTGGTTCAGCTTCCTTCTTCTCAGCCTCACTTGGCAACTCTTCCTTGTCTCTCTCTTTACTGGGAGACCTGGATTTTTTTCTACAGACTGGAGAAGCTTGGTTGCTTCGATCACTGTCACCTCCCTTTGAGCGATTTCTTTCAAGCACATGCCTATCTGAGTGACCATGATGGTCTTTACCCCATGATCGGGACCTGGATCTTCCCCTTAACTTGGAGCCAGACCTTCCTCGTGATCTTGACCGTCCTCGTGATCTGGACTTGGACCTTCCTCGTGATCTTGATCGCCCTCGCGATCTGGATCTGGATCTTCCTCGCGATCTGGACCTTCCCCTCGATCTTGACTTGGACCGTCCTCGTGATCTGGACCTTCCGCGCGATCTGGACCGTCCCCTCGATCTTGACCGTCCTCGCGATCTGGACCCTGACCCTCCCCGTGACTTAGACCCGGACCGACCTCTCGACCTGGACCCGGATCTGCCCCGTGACAGGGACCGAGATTTTCCTCGAGACCTGGATCCAGATCCGGACTGCCCTGGTGACTTGGACGTGGATCTCTTCTGTTCACGTTTTCTCTCCCTTTCTGGGGACCAAGTTGTGGTTGCTGCATGGAATCTAGACTTGCGACGTGGTACATCTTTCCCTTTCTGTTCTAACTTCTTTTGAAGTTCAACCTCAGGTGGTCCTTGCACTGTGTTTTCCTTGTTGTTATTTTCAATAGTGCTATCTGGCATCAAGATCGGGTGGTCAGAAATAAAGGGTAAAGCTGAACCAACCTCGCTTTCTTTTGAATTTTTTTGAGATTCAAGTTCAGCTTCAGACATTTGGTGGTCATTGATGGGTGAATCACATTCCATTGCCACTACTTCATTGTTGTCCACATTGAAGTCATCAATGCTGCCACTTCCAGCCCCATCAATAAATAATTCAGGTTTGGTCCTTTTATCATCAGAGGCTTCATATGTCTCTGTGATCTGTTTATCTGAGATTACTCTATTTAAGTTGTCATCCTCTATAGTTTTTCTAGGACTATCAGGTAACTGCTGATCAATATCACTTTTACTATCAGATGCAGGAGGCGGTTCACTTAAATCGTGCTCCAGGTCCATCTCAAACTGCTCAGCTTTGACATGCCCAGTACCTAACTCACTTTTCAAGCTGTCATTCTCCATGAACTTACCAGGGTCTTCAGCTGATGGCTTAGAATCTGGTACCTGCCCAGGTACACCTAAATCCTCTGTAGAGTCCATCTCAAGCTGCTCTGTTTTTACAGAGGCTATTTTGCTCTTTGGGTTATTGTCCTCCATAAATATTTCAGGAGTTTTTGCATACTGTTGGCCAATAACACTTTTAGAATCAGATGTATTCGCCACACTTAAAATTTCCAGAGGTCCCGTTTGTTTAAATATCTCAGAGTTGACATTCTCTATAGACGTTTTACTCATCCTGTCACTATTCTCCACTGATTTCTCGTGAGTGTCAACAAATGATTCTTCAGCAATGTCACTTTTACAATTGGATGTATGATTTTCTTCACCCAAATCATCTTTTGCAGATTCCATATCCTTCAATTGCTCAGAATCGATACTCTCTGAAGACATTTTACTTTTGGGGTGGGTCTCTGCAACACTTTTTCCTGGACTTCCAACAGGTGACTGCTTTCCGGTATCAACCTCACAAGCAGGCACTTGTTGAAAATTCTCCTTTGTTTCTGCAAATTCTACTGCTTCATATTGTTCAGTATTTTGCTCTTCTACAAGTGCCTTATTTTCCATCGCAGTACTTTCTTCATTTGATGAACTTCCAGGATATTGTATCTGACCAATGCCTTGATCGCTATTGGTCACATCACCTTCATTGAGAAAATAAATTCCATTTTTTGAACTACTCTGTTCATTTTCAAAAGTTTCTTTGTCGCTGTGTTCTGTGGAGTTTCCTGAGTTATGTTCCACACAACTTCCATGATTCTTATCAGTAGTTGGTGAAAGAATTGAGTTTCCTGAGTCTTCAACATTAATCTGGTCACTGATTGGTGCACAGTTTTCTTCACTGACAGAAAAATTTTTGTTATCCACACAATCAAGCTCTTCATTATTTTCTTCCTCATTATCCTTCTCCACTGAGGTGACGCATTCATCACCATCATTAGGTGACGTTTGGCTTGCATCACTATTATCCAGGTTTGTCAACAGCTCTTTATTGGAAAGAGGTGGTTGAGGCTGATATTCAGTTTCACTGACTAAAGGACTATCATTTGGGTCGGAACTACTGGAACTAGATTTCTTATAGGAGCTACGAGTAACTCTGGTTTTCTTTTTATCAGGGGGGACTTTACTTTGTTCAGTCTCCAATTTCCTTTTTGCCTTTTGCTTTCCACCCCTTTTGGGTGGAGTTCTCGCACATTCTGGGGATGTTTTAGGAACTGAGGCACCTGAGCTTGACTGAGGCCTTTGCGCCGAGCTAGCAGATTTGTCCAACTTTTCTGCTTTGCTGATACGCATCGATCTTCTTCTGCCTTGAGAAGCTTCATTATTCCCTGCATTAGTACTACCTGACGCTCCAGATATATTCTTTTTCTCTCCACCTCCTCTGGTGCCTGCAAGTGCACACTTCTTGCCAGGAAAATGAACTGGGTAAAAAAATACATTACATTCAATCAGTTATCGCCTCCTAATACAAACATTGTAATATTGCTACTTTACTGAAAGCTATTTTCAAACAGAGAAAATGTCCACTTGCTGATTATCTTCAATACACTACAAAAGCAAACTTGTCAGTTTTATAAATAATCCCTCAAAGTTCTATTTGTCATTTCCTACTCATGGCTACAAGGAACTTCAGATAGCAAGGGAGGTGGGGGTAGGTATTTGGATCAAAAGAGATATCAATAGTGGGAAATGAAACATTTTCCTACCTCAATCTCTCCAGGTTAGATATAGTCTATGGCAGATCCATATCAAATGTTTGAACTCAATCTCAGTAGAGTGTTCCCACTTCCTGCTCACACTACCCACCTTTGTGTTGAGTGATATTGCTAATTTAAGGGCAGTTTTGCAATGATAGAAAATGCCCTCTAGGAACTGGGTTGAAATTTCATAATATTAATTCACCCAGGACAAATGTATCTGGTAAGGAGAGGAAACCTCATCACTAGTGGCTGGAACAGGAGTACCTATGTTGTAAAGATGAAATGCATTTGTTAATGCATTATGACACCATACAGCCTTCAAAAATAAATACAGTAATGTTTATTTACCTAATTTTATGAACTTGCCTTCTGAACACAATTGTGTTCTTGGGAGAGTTGTTAATTCTCTTGTTTCTGAGTTAGAAGGCTGCAGATTCTAATAGTAAACTAATACTTTAGGGCATCACTTAGGGTGACAGTCCAGTAAAGTATCAAGAGTGTATGCCACCACTGGTTATGCTAAATTGAGGTCCTACCAGCCTTTTTAGATCAGTATTTGCACTATTTGAAAAGGGGCAGGAAAATGGTCTGTGCCCCGGTCTACATTGTTTTCCTTTGGGCATTCAAGTCCTTAGTGTGCGAGAATTCCTGTTCTGCATGTCTACGCAAGAGCCACATCTACTCAAAATAATGCAATCTATGCAAAGCACAAACATTTAAGAGACATGCCTAGGTGCTATCTAAATGCAAACTGAATAAATTTACTCAAGGACTGGAAAGTAACTTTAATTTTTAAAGATTCTTTCACAGGATGTGGACGTTGCTGGCAAGGCCAATATTTTTTGCCCACCCATAACCCGAATGGCCTGTGGGACAGAGGACAGTTTAGGAATGAATCACATTGCTGTGGATCTGGTGTCATATGTAGGCCATACCAGGCAAAGATGGCAGGTTTCTTTCCCTGGAGGACATTAGTGAACCAGAGGGGATTATACATCAATCAATGGTAGTTTTAACGGTCACCATTACTGAGACCAGCTTTCAATTCTAGACTGTTATTAATTGAATTTGAATTCCGCCAGCTGCATAGTGGGGTTTGAACCCATACTCCAAAAGCACTAATCTGGACCTCTAGATTACCAGCTCAGTGTCATTACGACCACATCACCCTCTTCCCACAATAAAGATATTAAAAAATTAACAAACATTATCAGATGACAAAGGAAACTCTACAAAACAATTAATAAAACATACTCAGTGCACACATGTCTCTTCGCACTTGCACTGAAAATAGCCTTTGTGGCTGGTCTACCATCTTTTAAGTGTTGTCATGGTTTCTGTTGCTTTACACCCAGTCAACAAACCTGCACGAAGCATGCAACTTATTGAATCTCATCCTTCATTTGAGCAGGTATGAGAATGCTGTGCTTGTCGTTCTGCTTCAATTATTCCAGTTAAGGGGGAGAATTATATTTAGTGTTCTCAGGACCAGTTTTAGAGAAATGAAGCCATTTTAGTTTACAATTAAATCTGCAATTTCAAAGATTTTAGGCATTTCAGTTTGGAAAAGCAGAGGCTTTTTCACTGTCTTTTATTTCAGTTGGACTGAACAGATTTTCCAAAATTGACAGCAGGTATGGAGCAAATGACTCTACGTGACTATTTAGTCCCTAACCTCATTTAACAGTTTTAAAAAAAAACTGAGAAGTTGAGAACAGAAAATTCAAAGCAATTAAGCAAATTGAAGCTGTAAAAGAACAGAAATTGGAAAAATAATTTTAAACATTCCCAATTTTGGACGTTTAAGTTTGAAGCATAAATGTTGAACAGTGCAAACCATAGAGGTTTTAAAATCAGGAAGTACCTAGATAGGGGTTGTCTTTGAGTTGGAAATAAGAATCTCACCAGAACGTCCCAGGGCAAGTGGGTTTGATGGAAATATGGTTTCTGACATCAGATCTCGCAGGGGGCGTGCGGTTGCTGCTTCATCATATCCAACAGAATTGAAGTCTATTCCGTATCTGTAAAATAGTAAAAAAAAAGTCTTCTTTTTCTGTACAGAGCACAGGGACTTGTTTGCTGTAGATCCAATCAAGTCTCAAATGGTCAAACAGTTACTCTGGATTTACATAAGGTAATCCACATGATCTTGTTTCCACTAGTATAACAAAGATCAACAAAGCAACACAAAGCAGACCTATAAAAAGACCTAAACTTCTTAACAGAATCCTGTAATTTTCCAATATAGTATCTAACAAAGCAAGGAATCTATATAAATGTGGCTTTATGAATAAAGTAATGAACACATTAACACGTATGAACATGAGTAAGCCACGCCATAGAAAACTATTCGAAATGTTGGATATTAGGCACATTGGCTTTCAGAAAGTATTTAATGCTGTCTTTAATCGAAGGCCTTTAGCTGAATTGCAAGGTCACAAAATCCAGGGTGAAGGTACGAATTACTTAGCTAATTGTGACCGGTAATAGCTCTGAGTGGGCAGCAATGGCGTCCTCCTCCTGCGAACATTTATTAATGATCTCACACATATCAACAATCTTTAAGGCATTGAGAGTAAAATAGTACAGTTTTGTGGAAGGCAAAAATTGTACACAGCAACAGGAAATTAAAAATATTTCCAACTTCATAACTTGAAGGGACTGCCAGCCACTTAATTACTGTATGGATTGACAAATAGCACAGCTTGGAAACATAAACCTTGGTACATTCACTGATTAAACACTGTGAACATCACATTATGCACACAAGAATTTTATAGCATTTTACACAACCTCAGGACATTCCAAACAATTCAGAATCTTGGCAACTGATGGGAGAGACAGCAGTCAATCTGCACATGACAAGATCCCACAAACAGCAATTAGATAATTGGCCAGATAATCTGATACAGATATGCTAGTTGAGGGAATGAATGTTGGCCAGGACAACCAGAAGATTCTCCTGCTCTTCTCTGAATCGTGCTGTGGGATCTTTCATACTCACATGGGATGGCAAATGGGAGCTTGATTTAAACATAAGAACTAGGAACAGGAGCTAGCCATCTAGCCCCTCGGGCCTGTTCCGCCATTCAATAAAATCATGGCTAATCTTTTTTGTGGACTTAGCTCCACTTAGCTTCCTGCTCACCAGAAGCCTTGATTCCTTTACTGTTCAAAAATTTATCTATCCTTGCCTTAAAAACATTCCATGAGATCGCCTCAACTGCTTCACTGGGCAGGGAATTCCACAGATTCACAACCCTTTGGGTGATGAAGTTTCTCCTCAACTCAGTCCTAAATCTGCTTCTCCCTTATTTTGAGGCTATGCCCCCAGTTCTAGTTTCATGTGCCAGTGGAAACAACCTCCCTGCTTCTATGTTTCATTCCTTTCATTCTTCTGAATTCCAATGAGTATAGCCCCAGTCTATTCGGTCTCTCCTCATAAGCCAATCCTCTCAACTCTGGAACCAACCTAGTGAATCTCCTCTGCACCTCCTCTGGTGCCAGTATATTCTTCCTCAAGTAAGGAGACTAAAACTGTACATAGTACTCCAGGCGTGGCCTCACCAGCAGCTTATACAGCTGCAACATAACCTCGCTGTTTTTAAACTACATCTCTCTAGCAATGATGGACAAAATTCCATTTGCCTTCTTAACTACCTGCTGCATCTGCAAACCAACATTTTCTGATTCCTGCACAAGGGCACCCAGGTCCCTCAGCACAGCAGCATGCTGCAATTTCTTACCATTTAAATAAAGTCAATTTTGCTGTTATTCCTACCAAAATGAATGACCTCACATTTACCAAGATTGTACTCCATCTGCCAGACCCTTGCCCACTCCTAGACTATCTATATCCCTCTGCAGACTTTTAGCGTCCTCCGCGCACTTTGCTCTGCCACTCATCTTAGTGTCACCTGGGAATTTTAACACACTACACTTGATCCCCAACTCCAAATCATCTATGTAAATCGTAAACAAGTGTGGTCCCAACACTGATCCCTGAGACACACCACCAGTCACTGATTGCCAACCAAAAAAAACACCCATTTATCCCTACGTAGGGGGATTGAATTTAGGAGTCGCAGCGTCATGTTGCAACTGTACACTACTCTAGTGCGGCCGCACTTGGAGTACTGTGTGCAGTTCTGGTCCCCGCATTACAAGAAGGATGTGGAGGCGTTGGAGAGGGTGCAGAGGAGGTTTACTAGGATGTTGCCTGGTATGGTGGGGAGGTCCTATGAGGAGAGACTGAGGGATTTAGGGTTGTTTTCGTTGGAAAGAAGGCGGCTAAGAGGGGATCTTATTGAAACATATAAGATGATTAGAGGTTTAGATAGGGTGGATAGTGATAGCCTTTTTCCTCGGATGGAGAAAGCTAGCACGAGGGGGCATGGCTTTAAATTAAGGGGGGGTAGCTACAGGACGGATGTCAGGGGTAGGTTCTTTACCCAGCGGGTGGTGAGGGATTGGAATGCCCTGCCTGCTGCAGTTGTAAATGCGTCTAGTTTGGGGGCGTTTAAGAGATCCGTGGATAGGTTTATGGACGAAAAGGGATTGGTATAGGCTAGTGGGTCATTGTTTTTGTAACTGGTCGGCGCAACATCGTGGGCCGAAGGGCCTGTTCTGCGCTGTAATGTTCTATGTACTCTTTGCTTTCTGTTAACCAATCCTCTATCCATGCTAATACATTACCTGAAACACCATGTATGCTTTGGTGCGGCACCTTGTCAAATGCCTTCTGGAAATCCAGATACACCACATCCAGAGGTTGCCCATTGTCCACTGCGCATGTAATGTTCTCAAAGAATTAACGCCTCATCCGAGTGACAACACCTTTGACAAACTCTCAAAAAGCATCATCCTATTTTCTACACAAATCTTTCACGTGAGATTCGAGCCAAAAACCTTCCGTCTCAGAAGTGTGCTACCATTGAGATACAGCTGACATTTTAGCCCAGGCTGCTTTTAGCACTTACCTCACATTAGATTACATAGGAAATAAGGCCAAGAGGCAGACCACTTGGCACAGTCTATGCCAGTTTACAGTCCAGTAGAACCTCCTTGCATCTTTTCTCACCTAGACCTACCACCATAACCATCCATTCTCTTCTTCAAATACTTGTATTGTTTCCTCTTAAATGCATCTACACTATTTGCTTCAACCATTTGCTGTGCTGCCGAGTTCCACATTTTTATCACTCTTCAGACAAAGAGGTTTCTCTGAACTCCTTTTTGGGTTTCTTGGTGACTGTCTTATATCCATGGCCTCTAGTTATTGCTCTTCCTCACAACACTGAACATTCTTTTTGTATCCACTCTCTCAATGCCTTTCATCATTTTAAAGGCATAGTTCAAGAGAGGAGATCAAGTTGGTTAATCCTTTCTTGATATTATTCCCTCACATTTCTGGATTCAGGGGAGACAGTGGCATTGCCAATGGACTACTTGTCCAGAGACTCAGGGTAATGCTCTGGAACCTTGGTTTGAGCCTCACCATGGTAGATGGTGAAATGTAAATTCAATAAAAATCGCGAATTAGAAGTTTAATGATGACAAAGAAACTATTGTCGATTGTCACAAAAACCTATCTGGTTCACTAATGTCCTTAAGGAAATCTGCCATCTTTACCTGCTCTGGCCTACATGTGACTCCAGATCCACAGCAATGTGATTGACTCTTAAGCGCCCTCCCAAGTAGCCTAGCAAGCCACTCAGTAAGTGCAATTAGGGATGGGCATTAAATGCTGGGCCTAACTAGCAATGCCAACATCCTATGAATGATTTTAATAAAAAATTCTTTCTATCTTAATGTAATTATATATCCTTTTAAATTTTCATGAGCCTCTATATTGGAGGAAGAGTTTTAAGTTACTTCTTGGGTCAGTACTTCTGGCTGAATCAGAGGGATCAACTCAGGTGAAGAAGATACCTTTCATTATAGAATATAAAACCTGTCAACCACCACTAACAGATCTAGATGTTTCTTAAATTAGTACCTGGACCTCATTTACCCTTGTTAGCAGCTTTCTCGCAGTAAAGGGGCTCCAGGAATGTGACAGCGCAGGAGACTCAATTTGTTTCTTCTTCACAGCCCAGGCCCATTACAGCAAGCCTCATTATTCCATTTGTTGAGAGAAGATACCTCAACCTGGGACCTGCGCAGTTTACACGATCCATCTAATAAATCTGCTGAACCACTGGGGTATATGTCCGAGGGGAAATTGTATGCTGGATTATTGGTTGTTAAATGAGCACCAAATGGTCTGGTCATCAACAGATGTGAATAAAGATGAAAAGGTCGTTGACAGCCCCAACAGATGCTAGTCTCCTATTTCTGCAGGAACTCTTACTGATAATCAAGAATGTAGATAATGAAAGAAGGGACAATTGAGTTTGGTTTGCAGTAAGACTTTTAAAAATAAAAGTAGACAAGGGACATGCAATTGCTGTACTCACAACTAAACAAGAAATTAGAAATCTTGCACTAGGCAAGATTTGGTCGAGACCAAATTGAATCCCTGCTGAGTGAAACATTAGGATAATGTGATTTGTAAAAATTATGAGTGTTTATTAAAATTTAATAATTTGTCCAATTATCACATCTAAAATAACAAGGTCAGACAGCATATCTTAAACTATATCCATTATCAGCAAGGTTTAACCAATAACTGATGCAGCTGGAGCTAGTCAATAGATATTGGTTTATAACTAATGTCACTATCATTTTGTACAAAAACAAAACTGTTATTTTAAAAAGGTGCTCAACTCATTTGCAAAAGGTACTTCACACAAGTTCACCCTGAATCTATACCTCAATACTCCTGTTGTAAGAGCAGTGGAAGCAGCTCGCCATTGGAACCTAAGTATTTCGGGTCCTCTTCTCTTCTGTCTGATCAGTGGTGCAATTTCATACAGGTCAACAAACTCAGTACTATAAGAGACAGATAAAAAGGTTCAAATGATTAGGAGTAAAATGTAGAAATCAATTCACCCTAGTATAGTCCATATTTCCCATCTAGTTACAGAAACACTAGCTAGTTAAACATCTGCCCCTCTCCCATCTCTACACTTCCACCAGTATCCAAAATAACCATCTGCCACGTTTACTTTCTCGGTGAAAGTACCCATTTTACTCCACGTGAAATCCAGCATTTTCATCCTTGTGCTCAAAGCCCTCACCCCTCCCAGCCTTTGCAAACTCCCCAGCTCGACAACCGAGCTTCTTCAAGCCTGACCTTGTGTATCCCTGATTCTTTTTGTTTCATCATTTGTGGCTACACCATCAGTGGCCTAGATGCGAGCTCTCAAATTCCCTACCTAAACCTCATCACCTTTCTATAATCTCACTTCTTCTTTAAGTCACTCCCTAAAACCTACCAATTTGACCATGGTTTTGGATCCCCAACTCTTTTGGCTTGGTGTCAAATTTTATCAGAACCGCTCCTCTGAAGTACATCAACACATTTACTACATCAAAGGTGCTATATAAATGCAAGCTATTGTTGATTAACTCTGCCTTAACTTATTTATGCCTGGATTGCACAAATTCACTTTGGTCGTATTAATTTTAAATATAGTATTTGCATTCAATTTAAGACAATCTCAGAAACTCACAAATGGCATAAGGACTATCCTCTAAATTATACAAAAATGAAGTGGGTCACTCAATTGTTCAAATAATATGCTAAGTCCTAGCACAAGGCTTATTTTTCAGTTTCGTTTTTGAAAGGACAATAAAAATTGCACTGATTTCTTTTCCCAACATTTAATTACTTTTCCTTCAAGATTTTAAAGGTTAAAGTCATCAAACACCTTCTGCACCTCAAATCTTTCTTGCTCATTTCCCCCTTTATATAAAAAAGGTGACTTTTCCATTGTCCCGTTGAAGCAAAAAGAAAATAACAAACAAGAAAGCTAATTTACTGGAGCGTATAAAGTGAGATATGCAAAACAAAGTGCACAGTAGTCACCACAGTTGCTTCATCATTTTACAATGTGCAAAGGAAGCAAATTTAAAACAGCAGATTGCATTGGAAAACCAGTTTTACACGACTAACACACCATTTAAATGCATTAGCAGGCAAGACTATTTGCTTTAACTCTATAATTCTGCAACTTTTAATGAGCTGTGTAACCCCAATTTAGCACTGAGTATTACCCATCTTCAGCCTGAGAATGGGACATCTCTGACTTCTCGTACTGCAGACAGAAACTGTTGAGATCACTCCTCTCACACAGCTGGTAACATGTTTTTCTGTTGACCTATTGAGGCAAAAGGATAACTTGTGAAAAAAAAAGCTAATATATTGTAACTTGCAAAGTGAGATGTGTAAATATACCAAGCAAACTAGTTTGGTTTCATTCATTTGAAAAAAGGAAAAGAACGGTGAGACCAGACTTCACTGTCAACCGTTCCCTTTGAATCAACTTTCTGTCCATGGTGCTCAAGCAGCAGTTATTACCACACTGTTTCTGGCTGTTAGATGCATTTGCCCCTTAAAGCTTAGTGACCTGCCTCCACTGCACACACTGAGAAACTTCATGCACGTATACAAAAAGTGAGCTGTCCTCCCAGTGAACAGTATAAATAATTAACAGATATGTGATATGCAGAGAGTACTGAACTTTCTATTTGAAAATGACAGCTGGCTGAAACAGTAGAAAACAAGTAGTCTCTAGCAGTATGACAAATTTCTTTCTAAAATTGTGGCAATCTGCCAAATCTGACCATGAATATTCTGATGTATTTCTTTCACGTGTCTATGATTAATGTGCTGGATTATATTTGGAACAGTAACACTTGAAAATAAAGAATGCTCAATAATTTGAATTTTTCAAAAAGCATCTAATAAGGCGCCACACAAGAAGCTATTACATAATATCTGGACTCAGGAGATTGGAGTATTAGCATGGGTTGAAGATTGGTAAATAGATAGGAAACAAAGATTAGGAACAAAATGGATATTTTGAGGTTGAGAGGCTGTAGCTACCAGGGTACCACAACGATCTATTAATAACTGAGGTCTAATTACTATCTATAAAAATGGCTTAGGTGAAGGGACTGAAGTTGCTGATGATATAAAACTGGGTGAGAAAGTAAGCGAAGGTGCAAAGAGGTTGCCGAGAGATGTAGATGGGCGAGGTGAATGGACAACTGCACTGCAGATGGAATAGAATCTGGCAAAGTGCAAAGTTATGCACTTTGTTAGGATAAATAAAAAAACTATTTTGGATGGTGAGAGACTGGGAAATATCTGCATTCCGAATTACTTTTATAGGAATTGCAGGAAGTTAATATGCAGGTGCAACAAGCAGTTGGTCATAGGGTCTTACAGCACAGAAAAGGCCCTTTGGCCCATGGAATCTGCACTGACAATACCACTAAAGTCACACTAATCCCATTTTCCAGCATTTGTCCCATATTCTTGAATGTTATGATGTTTCAAATGCTCGTCCAAATACTTTTCAAACGTTGTAAGGTTTCCAGCCTCCACTATATTCCCAGGCAGTGAATTCCAGATTCCCACCATCCTGAGTGAAAAAGAATGTACTCAAATTAGGAAGACAAATGTTGTAACAGAACTTTCTTTCAAGGGATTGGACTATTATTTTTACAATTATCCAGACCATTGGTGAGGCCACACCTGGAATATTGCATGTAGTCTTGGCTCCCTTACCTAAGAAAGAGCATAGGGTGAGTGCAATGAAGTTTCAGTGGATTGCCCTATGAGAAGAGACTGAGTAGACTCAAACAGGAGTTGGCTACCTAAAACTGAAATGGGGAGAACTTCTCATTCAAAAGCTTGAGTGTCTTCGGAAATTTTCTGAACTAGAGAACTATGAATAATGTTCAGCCTTCTGAATACATTCAAGATAGCAGATGATAAGATTTTGGGGTATTCAGGGATGAGTGGCAAGGTGGAGTTGAAGTAGATCATCAGCCATGATCTTGCTGAATGGCACAGCAGCCTTGAGGATTCTAAATGGGCTACTCCAGGTCCTATTCCCTATTTTTATGTTATATTCTCAAATACATCTCAGGACTGAAATAAATGCAATAATAAAGGAGATACAAGCAATGATTTTTTTTTTAGGACATAACAGATACTGCTTAAAAACGAGACAGAGAAACAGAGGGTGAAAATATTTCAATACAAACTTAAACAGTAATTCCTTTTTCAATAATTTGTACTTCAAGTTAAATTATATTTATACTAAGCCAATAAGTTCTTGGTCACTCAGCCGTAAGACTGTTGTAAAAACCTAACTGGTCCACTAATATCTTTGAGAGAAAACCAGTTGTTCTTATTGGGTCTGATCTATGTATCAATCCAGTCACACATCAACATGGATGACTCTTATGTGCCCTCTGAAGTAACCTCTTGTGTTACAGCAACTTGCTGGTGCAGTGGTTTAAGAAGATAGCCAACAGCCAATTTCTCAGGGCAACTAGAACATGGGCAATTTAATGGCAACATTGCTAGTGATGTCCACATCCTGAGAGTGAAAGTAAAAATAAAAGTTTCAAAAATGCACCAAAAGAGCATTCTAAAATATGACATTGAGCACTGTTATTTAAAATAAAGGAAACTTCAGCTTTTGAACCAGCAAGTGTGACTATTTGAGCGTATATACTATTTAAGAGCATGAATTATGCTTATCCCACAACACGTCTTGACAAACTACTCCTGAAACCATTATTTTGGGATATTGTTACAGGAATTTTAGAACATAAGAAATAGGAGCAGGAGTAGGCCATCCAGCCCTTCGAGCCTGCCCCGCCATTCAATAAGATCATGGCTGATCTGTCGCTGCTCAGTTCCACTTTCCCGCCCTCTCCCCATAACCCTTAATCCCCTCTCTTATCAAAAACCCATCAACCCGCGTCTTAAAAATATTTAGCGAGGCAGCCTCCGCCACTTCAACGTCAGAGAATTCCAGTGATTCACTACCCTTTGAGTGAAGAAGTTCCTCCTCAACTCCGTTCTAAACCGCCCCCCTTTTATCTTGAGGCTGTGCCCCCTAGTCCTACTGTCTTTTTTGAGCGGGAAGAGTCTCTCCACCTCTATCCTATCCATCCCATTCATCATCTTATACGTCTCAATGAGATCTCCCCTCATTCTTCTAAACTCTAACGAGTACAAGCCTAGTTTATTCAGCCTCTCCTCACAGCTCAACCCCCTCAACTCCGGTATCAGCCTAGTAAACCTCCTCTGCACTCCCTCCAAGGCCAAAATATCTTTGCGCAGGTGCAGCGCCCAAAACTGCACACAGTACTCTAGCTGCGGCCTCACCAATGCCCTATACAGCTGCAGCAAGACCTCCCTACTTTTATATTCAATCCCCCTCGCTATGAAGGCCAGCATCCCATTCGCCTTCCTGACCACCTGCTGCACCTGCAAGCTGGGTTTTTGCAACTCATGCACAAGGACCCCGAGGTCCCTCTGCACCGCCGCCTGCTGCAGTTTTTCGCCCCGTAAGTAATAGTCCTTCCTACCATTCTTCCTACCAAAGTGGACCACCACACACTTGCCAACATTAAATTCCATTTGCCATTTCCTGGCCCATTCGCCCAGCCTATTTAGATCCTTCTGTAGACTCTCCACATCCTCCGCACAATTTGCCGTTCCCCCAATCTTGGTGTCATCAGCAAATTTCGACACCCTACACTCGGTTCCCTCCTCCAGATCATCTATATAAATGGTAAAAAGCTGAGGCCCCAGCACCGACCCCTGGGGCACTCCACTAGTCACCATCCACCAATCCGAATAGCACCCGTTGACCCCCACTCTCTGCCTCCTATTTGACAACCAATCCTCTATCCACGCTAACACCCTACCCCCAACTCCACGTCCCTCGACCTTCTGCAATAACCTCTTGTGAGGTACTTTGTCAAACGCCTTCTGAAAATCTAGAAGGACCACATCCACCGGCTCTCCTCTATCCACCGCCCTAGACACATCCTCATAGAACTCCACTAAATTTGTCAGACACGACTTCCCTTTAATGAAACCGTGCTGTGTCTGCTCTATCAAGCAATTCCCTTCAAGATGCCTCGCAATTTCCTCCTTAATGACAGATTCTAACATTTTACCTACCACAGACGTTAAACTAACCGGCCTATAATTCCCCGCCTTTTGCCTGGCACCCTTCTTAAACAACGGCGTAACATTAGCCGTTTTCCAATCATCCGGCACTTCCCCGGAATCCAGCGACGTCTGGAAAATAACCACCAAGGCATCCACTATCACCTCCGCCATTTCTTTCAGAACCCTCGGATGCATTCCATCCGGTCCTGGGGACTTGTCCACAATCAGCCCCTCCAGTCTGTCGAGCACCGCCTCTCTAGTAACAGTAATGTCATTAAGACCCTCCAGTCCTACCACCTTTCCATTGCTAACACCCGGCAAATTATTCACGTCCTCCTCCGTGAAGACAGAAACAAAAAAGTTATTCAAGACCTTAGCCATATCCCCATCCCCTACCACTAGGTCCCCTTTCTCATCCTCTAAAGGACCAACGTTCACCCTAGCCAGCCTCTTCCTTTTTATATATTTATAAAAACTCTTGCTATCCTTTTCTATATTAAGCGCTAGCCCAGCTTCATAGTTTACCAGTGGTCTATCCCTTCTAACATGCATTTTCGTACACATGTTTCTATGTTCAATCCCAGTTTAACACTGCATTGTCTACTACTCCGTAGACGCGACAAACCTTCCACTAACCTTATTTTTATTCTTCTTAGAAGTCCTGTCCTTTTTGTTGCAGGTCATGATCAATATGCTTTGTATTTCACAAAATTCTGTTTCTTGCAAAGCAGCGCAGTTTCCTGAAAAAACAAAAACTTCAATAGCCTTCTTCACTAAGTATTATTGTGACTGACCAAGCAGTCAGCTAAGGGAGAAAACCTTTCTTCAAAGACTATTATAGGTCTCTTGACTTATGCATATTTGACCATTTACAAGGTCAGGATTATCTCCAACAAATACTGCACTCAGGATCAAGCAGATATAATGGGTTGAAAACTTTCTTCCCTTTGGATTTTATGCTCTTGACCTATGTCCAGACAAAAATACAAATACAAAGAGTACAAAAAAAGTGCCTTTTCCAAGCATGTTTGTTTCCTTCAAACTTATGCTATGAACACAATGCTCATCTGTTACTTACTTTCACAATTCTCCTTTAAGCAAGTGCATAACCTGTCGCTCGAGGCAACTTCTTCCCTGTAATTTGAGAAAGAAAAATAGATGAGGTTTTTTGAAAGACCTGCATGATCTTGAGCTCCATTTTGTTGTCAAAATGATGGCAAGGCCAACATACGCAAGGTCTCAATCTAATATGAGCTTCTGGAAATGGCACGTGCACCATTAAATGCAAAATTGGGATGTTACTATCCAAGTTACATGCTTCTGCAGAAGTGTATTTTTCCACTAATATGCTAAGAAACTTGGCATTGAGACACATAAAACAGTGTGAAGTTACTGCACGTACGTGATATATATCCATAAAACAGATTAGAGAAACTTCACTTGAGTTAAAGGAAACTTTTTAATGGTGCAACAATAATTTATGGCCGAATAATTCCTCTGAAACTGAAACCTAACTTTAGCAAAAAACAAAAAAAGACTTTCATCACCCTTTATATTATCCATCCTTCCCTCTGTTTTCTTCTCTCTGTTCCCCCTGATTTGACACTGATTTAAATATTCTAACTTCCTTATTCACACTCTATGCAGGCCCTGCTGATTCTTGACTCTGACAGTTGAGATGCAAAGTTACTTGCCTTGTTCAAACAAGCCCTAAATTCCCTGTAGACAGCCCTGCACCAGTGCCTCTATAATTGCAGTAAATTCCAGTGCAAAATCTGACAAAAAGTCTGTGGGCAAGCGGAAGTGTAAAGAATGGCTGACACATTTAGACTACCAGAGAATATAATCCAGCCCATTTATTTTTATAAACTAATACGAATCAGTTGCAGGAATTCCCATTAACTATGTCAGGTTCTCTTGTATTAGTGAACCCAAGTCACTACTTTTAGATACAACACTGCAGAAAAATTACTTGGCAGTGTATCCATTATGGTTGTGCAGCCAGCTTGAAAATGCTCTTTGTCTATGCAGAATAAGCAATGAAATGCAACAGATCTGAAAACAAACTCAGAGCTACTCAAGGCCCACAATATTTTAAGACACCATTTGTCTAGAACTATCATAGCTCCTCTAATGCATGAGGGAACCAGAATTATTTCTTAAACAAACTATGCCTAGATTAATTCACACTGGTCCAACCACACAAAATCACCATCACATGTGGGCAGCACTGTGGCAAAGTCGTTAGCACTGCTATCTCTCAGCGCCAGGGATCCAGGTTCAGTTCTGGCCTGAGGATACTGTCTGTATGGAGTTTGCACATTCTCCCCATTTCTGCATGGGTTTCCTCCAGGTGCTCCGGTTTCCCCCCTCAGTTCAAAGATGTGCAGGTTAGGTTGATAGCCCATGTTAAATTGACCCAAGTGTCAGGGAGATTAGCAATATAAATGTATGGCATCACAAGAATGGGGCTTTGGTGGAATTGCGTTTGGTGCAGACTAGATGGACCGAATGGCCTCCTTTTGTGCTGTAGGGATTCTATGATTCTAAAACATCCTAATCGGATTAGTTTCCAGAGTACATTATGAACTCATAATAGCATTACATCACTGGAAACATCGTTACCAAAATTCCCAGTGCAAATTCTAATTTTAATGAACTGGTAACTGAATTTTATTTTATAAGATTAACAAGTTCAGCTCCTACACGATTATGCACACAAACACATACTTCTGTGAAACTGCCAGTGTTCCCACAACCTGGCATGAAATGGTTTTTCCTGTACTGCTTTGTGATCCATAAATCAAAATTTACTCTAGTATTGAAACATTCCAGCCATGCCTGCACCTGGGTCCCTAACTGCACACCTTCACCCTTCCCCATTATTAATATGACACACTTCAAAAAAGATGCACCCTGATAGATTAACGGTTGCTCAGTCTTGTCTGTAAGATATCAGCAATGTGGGTCAAGCAAACTTGGCTACTTGGAATGTGATCATTTTATGAGCAGTGGCAAGAATGGAAACATTATCACAGTTGTTGAACCCTTGTTATGCCCACATTATCCCCACATGTAATATGCACACAATATAGAAGTACCATTAGTAAAGGGCACACAATTCAAATAAAGTATCTGAAGCAACCATTAAGCTTTGCAAATACGCATCATTAAATGTGCAAAGCACGTACATATCTACTGACCAAACAAAAATGCTCACTGATTGTTTAAAAACCACAAACAATTTTGAACATTTTTTAAAAACAAAATTGCTGTGCCACCCAATTTTGGTTCCACTCTAACCCATGCCCAGATTTTTTTTTATTATGGGTTAAGAATAGATTTGGTCTAAAGTTTGATATTTTGGCAGTACATACCTTGTGACACCATGACAGTGCTCTTCATTGCTGCCTTCCTTCTGTTCTCTTGAATTTTTACTAACGCTCTGCTTCAAAGGTACCTGAAACGTAATTAAAACAGCAGAGAAAATGACATGCCATTTTATAATAAATTGATTTATTTTGCTGTTCTGAAGGCAGAAAGTGTAAGATTTCACACTAAACTGGGAGGTAAATTTTACTGCACTGTAGTGCCCACCTGCTGGTGGGAAAGGTGCTGGTGGTAATGCAAGAGCACATCAACAATCCTGATGGCTGCTCTGCAGCAAATAATGTTAATTGCTTTAAGGCTAGATTTCCTGTCTCAGGAAGAAGTAGTCCTATCTGGTGACCACTTCTGTGGTTACAAAAAGTCGTTGGTGTTGTGGGGGAGAGGGCACTGAAGTTTTGTTTGCAAAAATATACTTTATTGGTAAAATATCTGAAAGAACACTACAAATATCTCAAAATGGCCATCATATCAAGTGCAGTGGTATTCAGGTTTTCTACGTACATTATGTTGCACTCGGAGCTGCTTCAACAAAGTCCAAGAATATTACAGACATTTCAAAATGGTCACTACACATGGTGCAGAGGTATTTAAGTTTTCTACATAAATCAAGTTGTATCTCTGAGGAGCTTCCGTACATGAAAACATAGAAGATAGGAGCAGGAGGCGGCCATTTAGCCCCTCGAGCCTGTTCTGCCATTCATTATGATCATGGCTGATCACCCAACTCAATAGCCTAATCCTGCTTTCTCCCCAAAACCTTTGATCCTATTTGCCCCAAGTGCTATATCTAGCCTCCTTTTGAATACATTCAATGATTTGGCATCAACTACTTCCTGTGGTAATGAATTCCACAGATTCACCATTCTTTGGGTGAAGAAATGTTTCATCCCTGTCCTAAATGGTCTACCCTGTATTCTCAGACTGTGGCCATTGGTTCTGGACACCCCTACCATTGGGAACATCCTTCCTGCATCTACGCTGTCTAGTCCTGCTAGAATTTAAGTCTCTATGAGACTCCCCCCTCATTCATCTGAACTCCAACGAAAATAATCCCTCCTTACATCAGCCCTGGAATCAGCCTGGTAAACCTTCACTGCACTCTCTTGAGAGCAAGAACATTCCTCCTCAGAAAAGGAGACCAAAACTGCACACAATACTCTAGGTGTGGCCTCACTAAGGCCCTGTGCAATTGCAACAACACATTCCTGCTCCTGCACTCAAAACCTCTCGCAATGAAGGTCAACATGCTATTTGTCATCTTTACCACCTGCTGCACCTGCATGTTTATTATCTTCAGCAACTGGTGCACAAGGACACCCAGAACTTTGCTGCACACTCCCCTCTCCCAATTTACAGCCATTCAGGTAGTAATCTGCCTTCTTGTTCTTGCTTCCAAAGCGAATAACCTCGCATTTATCCAAATTATACTGCATCTACCATTGATTTGCTCACTCACCCAACCTATCTAGGTCACGTTGAAGGATCTCTGCATCTTAGTCACAGTTTACCCTCCTACCCAACTGGGAATCCTCTGTAAACTCTGAGATGTTACATTTTGTTCCCTCATCCAAATCATGACTATATATTGTGACTAGCTGGGGTCCCAGCACAAATCCCTGTGGCACCCCGCTAGTTACTGACTGCCAATTTGAAAAGGACCCTTTAATTCCTGCTCTGTTCTTTCTCTGCCAACCACTTTTCAATCCATCTCAATACACTTCCCCCAATCCCACACACTTTAATCTTGTGTGATAGTCTCTTTTGCGGGACTTTGTCAAATAGTTTCTGAAAGACAATTGTGATGCACGTAATAATCACTGTATACATTCAACGTGAGCCATACTGTTTGAGGGGGTCTGTACAATTATACTCTGCTCACTTCACAATGGCTGAAAAGTCCTGGCGATCTTCCTCCATTGCATCTCTTAGCCAGCTGCCCCAAGCTTTAGCATGTCACTCAGCATGAGTGCTGGACTTTGGAACATGCAACTCTGCAACACTCGAGGACAACTCTGTACTGGAAGACCAACAAGTTTTGGGCAGACCAGACAGCATCTTTCATTGATCTTCCTGCAGCAACTGATGTTTGTCTCAGACAGCATCCTTGGGAACGTATTACCACTCTTGGCCCAACATCAGCTGGCACAGCTAAAGGTGCTAGCTTACTGCATAGTGTAGGCCCACGGTTAGTAAGTTTGCAGATGACACCAAGATTGTTGGCACAATGGGACAGTGAAGAAGATCATGTAGGATAGCAATGGGATCTCAATCAATTGGCTCAATGGGCTGCTGAATGGCAGATGGGGTTCAATTTAGATAAATGCGAGGTGATGTATTTTGGTTGATCGAACCAGGGCAGGACTTACTCAGTTAATGGTAGGGCGTTGGGGAGGGTTATAGAACAAAGATGTAGGGGTACAGATTCATTGCTCCTTGAAAGTGGAGTCATGGGTGGACTGAGTGGTGAAGAAACATTTGGCATGCTTGGTTTCATTGGTCAGAATTGTGAATACAGGAGTTGGTACCTCACAAGAGGTTATTGCAGAAGGTCAGGGGACATGGAGTTGGGGGTAGGGTGTTAGCGTGGATAGAGGATTGGTTGTCAAATAGGAGGCAGAGAGTGGGGGTCAATGGGTGCTATTCGGATTGGCGGTTGGTGACTAGTGGAGTGCCCCAGGGGTCGGTGCTGGGGCCTCAGCTATTTACCATTTATATAGATGATCTGGAGGAGGGAACCGAGTGTATGGTGTCGAAATTTGCTGATGACACCAAGATTGGTGGAACGACAAATTGCGCGGAGGGTGTGGAGAGTCTACAGAAGGATCTAGATAGGCTGGGCGAATGGGCCAGGAACTGGCAAATGGAATTCAATGTTGGCAAGTGCGAGGTGATCCACTTTGGTAGGAATAATGGTAGGAAGGATTATTACTTACGTGGCGAAAAACTGCAGCAGGCGACGGTGCAGAGGGACCTCAGGGTCCTTGTGCATGAGTCGCAAAAACCCAACTTGCAGGTGCAGCAGGTGGTCAGGAAGGCGAATGGGATGCTGGCCTTCATAGCGAGGGGGATTGAATATAAAAGTAGGGAGGTCTTGCTGCGGCTATATAGGACATTGGTGAGGCCGCAGCTGGAGTACTGTGTGCAGTTTTGGGCGCCGTACTTACGCAAGGATATTTTGGCCTTGGAGGGAGTGCAGAGGAGGTTTACTAGGCAGATGCCGGAGTTGAGGGGATTGAGCTATGAGGAGAGGCTGAATAAACTAGGCTTGTACTCGTTAGAGTTTAGAAGAATAAGGGGAGATCTCATTGAGACGTATAAGATGATGAATGGGATGGATAGGATAGAGGTGGAGAGACTCTTCCCGCTCAGAAAGGACAGTAGGACTAGGGGGCATAGCCTCAAGATAAAGGGGGGGCGGTTTAGAACGGAGTTGAGGAGGAACTTCTTCACTCAAAGGGTGGTGAATCTCTGGAATTCTCTGCCCGTTGAAGTGGTGGAGGCTGCCTCGCTAAATATTTTTAAGACGCGGGTTGATGGGTTTTTGATAAGAGTTAAGGGTTAAGGGGAGAGGGCGGGAATGTGGAACTGAGCCACGACAGATCAGTCATGATCTTATTGAATGGCGGGGCAGGCTCGAAGGGCTAGATGGCCTACTCCTGCTCCTATTTCTTATGTTCTTATGGAACGTCTTGCTGAAGTTGCACAAGACACTGGTACAGCCACACTTGGAATACTGTGTGCAGATCTGGTCACCCTATTATAGAAAGGGTATTAAACTAAAAAGAGTGCAGAAGAGATTTACTAAGTGCAACTGGGACTTGATGGTTTGAGTTATGAGAGGCCGGATAGACAGGGTCTTTTCTCTCTGGAGTGTAGGAGGCTTAGAGGTGATCTTATAGAGGTCTATAAGATAATAAGGGGCATAGATCAGCTAGATAGTCAATATCTTTTCCCAAAGGTAGGGGAGTTTAAAATTTGAGGACATAGGTTTTTGATCAGAGGGGAGAAATACAGAAGGGTTCAGAGGGGCAATCGTTTCACACAGAGGGTGGTGAGTGTCTTGAACAAACTGCCAGAAGTAGTAGTAGAGGTGGGTACAATTTTGTCTTTTAAAAAGCATTTAGACAGTTACATGGGTAAGATGAGTATAAAGGGATATGGGCCAAATGTGGGTAATTGGGACTAGCCTAGGGATTAAAACACAGGGCTGCATGGACAAATTGGGCCGAAGGGCCTGTTTCCATGCTGTAAACCTCTATGTTTGCCATCGGTAAAATATTGGTGATGTCAGGATAAGGCCTTTAAATGGCCATTAATTGGCACTTAAAGGCCTCAATAGAGTCAAGGGTGGATCAGCTGCCTGACAAGGCTCCCTGCCTTATAATATTTCAGACAAGTCGGGGCAGGGGATGGCCGGTGGACAGGTTACCCGTTGGATTTTACATGCCCTTCCAGCCTTCTAAGCCACTGGCGTGAGAGCATAATGTAGTCCCAAGAATGGTCATTCTTGTGCCTTATTTCAATGACTATTCATCTGAATTATTTTGCACCTAGGTTCATTGTATATTGGATATTCAACCTGTATGCATATATTGAACTAAAAAAAAGGATCTGTACATTACCTTTGCGTTACTCTTTATGTTATCTTGTTTGTAAATCACACTGAATGACTTACGGTCTATTGGACAACAATTGCGTTTCTGCAAGACAGAGACAATTCCATTTGTAAACGTGATTCTTTTTGGGGTTACTCTTTTGTCTTTTACAGTATGTTCAATTATTATATTCAAGCAATATTAGCATGAAAACCATCCATTGGACGATAGGTTTTCACTGGAATCACCCAAATTGTACACTGGAATGAGATGAATACTCAATTTTCTAATCTCAGTTGTGCTATTGTGACTTAGATCTTTCCCACAGAATGCTAGATGGGCCATGTGGTCCTCTCCTGCTCCCATTTCTCATGAAAGGATGGGGAAGGCAAAAAGCGATGCAAAAAGAAAAGCAATATGAATTTCTCACATAGTACAGGAGGGGACCATTTGGCCCATCAAGTTTATGTTGGATCGCTGTAAAACTATCCAGTCAGTCCTATTCCCTTGCTTTTTTGCCAATTTCCTTTCAAATCATGATTGTTTCCACTTCCACCACCCACGTAGACAGCCAGCTCCAGATGATTACCACATGCTGCATAAAAACTCTCACATTTTCCCTGCCCAAAACCTAAAGTAGTCATGATGTGGATGTGCCGGCGTTGGACTGGGGTAAACACAGTAAAAAGTCTGACAACACCGGGTTTTAGTCCAACCGATTTATTTGATAGTAAACTCACAAGCTTCTGACGAAAGCTTGTGAGTTTACTATCAAATAAATCGGTTGGACTAAAACCCGGTGTTGTCAGACTTTTTACTGTCAAAACCTAAAGCACATAGGTGCCAAATCCTCCTCAAAACCATTTCATAGAAAATGAATTGCTCTAGGTGAAAGCGGTCATTATGTTACACGCCTGTTCCTATAGCCAAAGATAAATATTAATCCTTTTTGGTGGTCAGGGACATCTGAAAATAGGAGAAAAGATTAACATGTCTGGAATATGACTCTTTGCTAGCAACACCATCCTTTCAACGTGAATGGACAGGTTTGATCCATTCTACTTGAAGCTCCTCCAAACTCTGATGTTTTCTCAGAATGGAAAGTCCACTTTCACAGCCTGCTTTAATAATAATGCAGATGTTTTGAGTAGACTCACCTGCTGGAATTTATGATTTAGAGTCAGAACTTGTTCCTACATTTATCAGCAGCTCCTGTGTTCAATCCAAAACTATACTTACAAAGAATACCTGATCCATTATGAATTTCACAAACATACATGAAGTATTATTCAACGATTCTTGCATTCATATCACTCAATTGTGAATTTTGCAGACTAACTAAAGACTAACATTAAATCTAAGAAATGGAACACAGTAAGTAGAATGACTATCATCAGCTCTGGTTTGCACCTTTGAAAGAGTGGAATGTAGGAAAAATATATGTCTTCCAGGTCATAAGGAATAGTGTCTGCTAACAAGATCAGTTAAATTAATGAGAGGAGACTGCCTATAATTATAACACTACTCATTCGGGTTGCAAATTGCATCAATATTCAGAGATTGGCAACATGCAGGTCAAGTATATTAGAATTCAGCTCCCCACCCCACTGACTTCACTGAGAATTGGGATTCCATATGAGTTATCAGCTAAAATACAACAGTACTATAAATCTATTCACAGGGGTAAAAGGTTCTTGAGGTTTGCAACAGAAAACGCAACTTTAAAAACAAGCTGCATTCAAATGTTCTTTCTTCATTAGCTCTTCTAAATCATACTAAAAACACAGGCCAAATTTTCAGGTCTGAATAACGAACACAACAAAGTCTATTGCACTTTCAGGCCTGAAGAATTGGAACATATACTCCACTGTAATTCCACATATCATTGGCTGACTGGCAGCCACGAGTGCAACCAACAGAAGCGCGTTTTATTTTCCAGTTGTTTTAATGAGTTCTTCCAGTCTTCAGGCATAATTTTAAGGATTCTACAATAACTTGCATCAATAAAAGAAAACTGCTTAACTCCAAACATTCGTAATAGTGTATTAGAAATGCAAAGAAGTTCTCGCTGCTTCTTAATTTAAAATGCCTTTATTGCTCCACAGCTGGTCTGTAAGTGGGATGCCAAAGTAAAGGCTGAAAGAAGCTTACCTGCTAAATTCCTCTCCAGCATTATTCACCAAGATATTCCAGTTTTCACGCTGGAACTTAACTGACCTCCATTCTTCACCCCAGTGTCCCTGCCAACCTCAGCCAGAACCCCTGGGGCAAAGAGTAGACATCAGTGGTACAAATACTGTAATCCAGGAAATATTAACACATAGCATAATCTGTGGGACCCAACTTTGTCAGCCAGCACTTTGACACAAACAGAATTTACTTTAACATTTTGTTGGGCACAATGGCAAGAGCAAAATTGTCACTGTTGTTTAGCGTTGCTCACCTCACATAGCAGACTAGGAAGCACACTAGGAATCTGGTAAACTTATAATTCAGACATGAAGTTAGGCGAGGGGATTGTCGGGAAGGGGGAGCGGGAGGTATAAAAACGGAGGTAGCGGCATACAGCGGGCAGCGTCGGGAGCAGGAGCTGAGTGAGAAGGGCTTTGGCTCGCTGGGCTTAGGCGAGTGTAGGCTTAGAGAAGGTGAGTTGCAGATTTCTACCTTTTGCCACATACAGGAGGTTGGGACATGGCAGGGGCTATGGGGAGGAACATAAGCTGTGTTAGGTGCCGCATGTGGGAGTTCTTGGTGGCGTGACGCCTCCCCAAGGTCCACATCTGTGCTAAATGTTTAGAGTTGCAGCGCTTGAGGGCCCGGGTCAGGCAACTCGAGGGGCGTTTGGAGGATGCGTTTCTGGTCAGGGAAAACAAAGAGATAATGTCTAAGAACCATGAGCAGGAAGAGGTCCCAAGGGCTGAAGAGCAGGATGGGTGGATGACTGTTAGGCGGAAAAAGAGGAAGAAGAAGAGTAGTCATGGTCCCCCGGCCTCCCCAGTGGCCCCCCAAGATTCATCGACAGGGACACAAAAGGATAGGCAGGAGGGTCAGAATGACTTAGAGGGACAAAAGGGGGCTGGCAAGGTGATAGTGGTAGGGGATGGGAGGGTCCAAGGCATTGACAGGAGGTTCTGTGGGCAGAGGCGTGACTCCAGGATGGTGGTCTGCCTCCCTAGAGCAGGGGTACAGGATGTAACAGAAAGGGTAGAGGGAATTTTGAAAGGGGAGGGGACCCAGGCAGAGGTAATAATACACATAGGGGGACATAGGAAGGAGGAGTAGGGTAGATGTCCGTAGGCAATTTAGGGAGTTGGGGTCGAAACTGAAGAGCAGGACCTCCAGGGTGGCATTCTCTGGGTTGCTGCCTAGTACCAGCAGGGCTAGGGATGACGAGATCATTCAGCTGAATGCATGGTTGAGGGATTGGTGTAGGGTACAGGGCTTTACTTTTGTAGACCACTGGGAGGTATTTATGAGAGAAGGGCAACTGTACAGGAGGGGTGGAGAGAATTTGAATGGGAGGGGAACTAGTGTCTTAGCAGGGAGGTTAGCTGGTGTGTTTAGGAATGGTTTAAACTAATAGGGAGGGGGGGTGGGGATGTGGCTGGGAGGGAGTTGGGTGAAAGGAAAATTATCAGGGAGAAGGAGGTTCCGAGGGACACTGGTGGGTTGAACTGTGTCTGTTTCAATGCAAGGAGTGTGACAGGAAAAACGGATGAGCTTAGGGCCTTGATGTTTGTGAGGAAGTTAGATGTGGTGGCTGTAACGGAGACGTGGTTACGTAAAGGGCAGGACTGGCAGCTGTATGTTCCTGGGTATAAGTGTTTTAGGTGTGACAGAGGAGGGTTGGAGAGAGGTGGAGGGGTGGCACTGTTAGTAAAGGAAAACATCACAGTAGTGCAGAGGGAGGACAATATGGAAGAGTTAGGGATTGAGTCACTGTGGGTGGAGTTGAGGAATAAAAAGGGAGAGATTACGATGCTAGGGGTATACTATAGGCCACCCAACAGCCTGAGGTCGGTGGAGGAAGGCATTTGCAGGGGCATTTTGGATAGGTGCAGGAAGAATAGGGTGGTTGTAGTGGGTGACTTTAATCTTCCTGGAGTAGATTGGAGGGGGCCTAGAGCTGGGGGTATGGAGGGAGATGAGTTTGTAAAATGTGTTTTGGAGGGGTCCCGAGAGCAGTATGTAACTAGCCTGACTAGGGAAGGGGCTATACTGGATTTAGTGTTGGGTAATGAGCCAGGGCAGGTGGTTGAGGTTGAGGTAGGCAAACATGTGGCTAACAGTGACCACAAGTCCGTCTAATTTAGGATAAAAATGGAAAGAACATAAGAAATAGGAGCAGGAGTAGGCCATCTAGCCCTTCGAGCCTGCCCCGCCATTCAATAAGATCATGGCTGATCTGTCGTGGCTCAGTTCCACATTCCCGCCCTCTCCCCATAACCCTTAATCCCCTCTCTTATCAAAAACTCATCAACCCGCGTCTTAAAAATATTTAGCGAGGCAGCCTTCACCACTTCAATGGGCAGAGAATTCCAGAGATTCACCACCCTTTGAGTGAAGTTCCTCCTCAACTCCGTTCTAAACCGCCCCCCCTTTATCTTGAGGCTGTGCCCCCTAGTCCTACTATCCTTTCTGAGCGGGAAGAGTCTCTCCACCTCTATTCTATCCACCCCATTCATCATCTTATACGTCTCAATGAGATCTCCCCTCATTCTTCTAAACTCTAATGAGTACAAGCCTAATTTATTCAGCCTCTCCTCATAGCTCAACCCCCTCAACTCCGGCATCTGCCTAGTAAACCTCCTCTGCACTCCCTCCAAGGCCAAAATATCCTTGTGTAAGTACGGCGCCCAAAACTGCACACAGTACTCTAGCTGCGGCCTCACCAATGTCCTATACAGCCGCAGCAAGACCTCCCTACTTTTATATTCAATCCCCCTCGCGATGAAGGCCAGCATCCCATTTGCCTTCCTGACCACCTGTTGCACCTGCAAGCTGGGTTTTTGCGACTCATGCACAAGGACCCCGAGGTCCCTCTGCACCGTCGCCTGCTGCAGTTTTTCTCCACGTAAGTAATAGTCCTTCCTACCATTATTCCTACCAAAGTGGACCACCTCGCACTTGCCAACATTAAACTCCATTTGCCATTTCCTGGCCCATTCGCCCAGCCTATCTAGATCCTTCTGCAGACTCTCCCCACCCTCCACACAATTTGCCTTTCCACCAATTTTGGTGTCATCAGCAAATTTCGACACCCTACACTCGGTTCCCTCCTCCAGATCATCTATATAAATGGTAAATAGCTGAGGCCCCAGCACCGACCCCTGGGGCACTCCACTAGTCACAATCTGCCAATCCGAATAGCACCCATTGACCCCCACTCTCTGCCTCCTATTTGACAACCAGTCCTCTATCCACGCTAACACCCTACCCCCAACTCCATGCCCCCTGACCTTCTGCAATAACCTCTTGTGAGGTACCTTGTCAAACGCCTTCTGAAAATCCAGGAAGACCACATCCACCGGCTCTCCTCTATCCACCGCCCGAGACACATCCTCATAGAACTCCAGTAAATTTGTCAGACACGACTTCCCTTTAACGAAACCGTGCTGCGTCTGCTCTATCAAGCAGTTCCCCTCAAGAGGGATGAGTGCTGGCCAAACGGGAGGGTGCTGAACTGGGGGAAGGCGCGCTATAGCCGGATTAGGAGGGAGCTGAAGGACACTGATTGGGAGGGACTGTTAGCTGGCAAGTCCACGGTTGGCAAGTGGGAGGCTTTTAAGGGCAAACTGAAAATGTTGCAGGAAAGGCATGTTCCGGTTAAGCGAAAGGATGGGAAAGGTAGGATTAGAGAGCCATGGATTACAGGGGGTATCGAAGACTTAGTAAGGAAGAAGAGGGAGGCGTATGTTAGGTCAAAACAACTGGGTACGGAGAGTGCGCTGGAGGAATATAGAGAGAGTAGGAGGGAGCTAAAAAGGGGAGTTAGAAGGGCGAAGAGAGGGCATGAAATGGCTTTGGCTGATAGGATTAAGGAAAATCCAAAGGCATTTTATTCCTATATTAGGAGCAAGAGAGTAATTAGAGGGAAAATTGGTCCTCTTAGGGACAAAAGTGGGGAGTTATGTATTGAGAGGAATGGGGGAGATCCTGAATGAATACTCTGCGTCGGTATTCACGAAGGAGAGGGGTTGGGTGTCGTGCAGTGTCTTGGAGGGAGCTGTGGATCAGTGGCAGGAAATATCTATTACGAGGGAGGAAGTGCTAGGGCTTTTAGGTAGCGTAAGGACGGATAAAGCTCCAGGGCCTGATGGTATTTATCCCAGGCTGCTTAGGGAGGTGAAAGATGAAATTGCTGGGCCTCTGGCGCAAATCTTTGTCTCTTCTTCGGACACAGGTGAGGTCCCAGAAGACTGGAGGGTAGCAAACGTGGTACCGCTGTTTAAAAAAGGTAGTAGGGATAACCCTGGAAATTATAGACCGGTGAGTTTGACATCGGTGGTAGGGAAATTAATAGAAAAAATACTTAGGGGTAGGATGTATGAGCATTTGGAGCGTTGCGATCTGATTAGGGATACGCAACATGGCTTTGTTAGAGGGAGGTCTTGCCTTATGAATCTGGTAGAATTCTTTGAGGAGGTGACAAAAACGGTTGACGATGGGAGAGCCGTTGATGTCATCTATATGGATGTCAGTAAGGCGTTTGACAAAGTCCCTCATGGTAGAAAAGGTTAAGGTGCATGGGATACAAGGACAGGTAGCTAGGTGGATTGAGAACTGGCTGGGCAATAGGAGACAGAGGGTAGTTGTTGAGGGGGCCTTTTCGGGCTGGAGGCCAGTGACCAGTGGTGTGCCGCAGGGCTCAGTACTGGGACCTCTCCTCTTTGTAGTATACATAAACGACTTGGAAGAGAGCTTACGTGGTGTGATCAGCAAGTTTGCGGATGACACCAAGACGGCAGGGTTGGCGGATACTGAGGTGGAATGTCAGGTGATACAGCAGGATATAGATAGGTTGGTACATTTGGCAGATAGAATTTAATCCTGACAAATGCGAGGTGATGCATTTTAGAAGGAATAATGCAGAGAGGAGCTACGTGATAAAAGGTAGACCGATTAGGAGTATAGAAATACAGAGGGACCTGGGAGTGCAGGTTCACAAGTCTATGAAGGTTGCGACACAAGTGGAGAAGGTTGTGAGGAAAGCTTATGGAATGTTAGCCTTTATAGGAAGGGGTTTAGAGTATAGGAGCTGCCGTCTAATGCTTCAGTTGTACAGAACGTTGGTTAGACCTCATTTGGAGTACTGCGTCCAGTTCTGGTCACCTTACTACCGGAAGGACGTGGAGACTCTGGAGAGGGTGCAGAGGAGGTTTACCAGGATGTTGCCTGGCATGGAAGAACTGAGTTATGAGGAAAGGTTGGAGAAACTGGGGCTTTTCTCCTTGGAAAGACAGAGATTGAGGGGAGACATGATAGAGGTGTATAAGATACTGAAGGGAATAGATAGAGTCAATAGTGAGAGGCTGCTCCCTAGACTGGGTGCAATTATGAGAGGTCATGATCTAAGGGCGAGGGGGGGAGAAGTATAATTTGGATGTGAGAGGAAGGTTCTTCACGCAGAGGGTCGTGGGGGTATGGAACACGCTACCGAGTAGGGCGGTGAAGGCAGGAACAGTGGACTTGTTTAAGGTTTACTTAGACACATGAGCGAAACAAGGATGGAGGGTTATAGTAGGGGGAATTAAATAGGGTCAGAGCCTCGGGAGACACTGGAAATGCAGACTTATATGTTAACGTTTTTGTCTTTTTATTCCGCAGGTGGAGGTCCACCTTGTTGTCAAACAAGGGGCATGCACACGGTGGGTCGTGCGTGGGCTGCTCTTGGAGGTTCCGGGAGTGGCCTAGTACTTCGTGTCGGTGTGTGTGCTTGATCCTGGACCGGTAGACGGGCGCCGCAACAGCTCAGTGACTAGCGCTGCTAGCTGTGCAGATACATGGATTTGGGCCTGTGTCTGTGGGAGTTTGCGCATTCTCCCTGTGGTTGCGTGGGTTTCCTCCGGGCGCTCCGGTTTCCTCCCACACCCCAAAGATGTGCTCTTAGGCTGACTGGTATACCAAATGACACTATTCTCCCCTGAATCTGGCTAAGTTAGGGGTTCCACTCGCAGACACGCAGGGCAGGGTAGGTGTAGGAGGATGCGGCGGCGCAGGCTCGTTGGGCCGAAGGGCCTGTTTCCCGTGCTGGGTTGTTCTTTGTTGTTCTATGAATAACTTACAACAAAAATTAGTAATTTAAAGTTTCAAGTACTGGCTGTCCTGTTAAAATATCCCACCAGGCAATAGCAAATATTTCCTGATTTACAGCCCATAGACTGCATATTTTTGAACCATACCAAAATGGGGCACATTTGATAGGACTACTGCAAGAATGCAATTTAACATCCAAGCCTCTCCAGCTCTAGGCAACAGTGCACCTGGAAAAGTTATTCATTAATAGTGCAACTATAGCATATTCTAATTAAATATCTTTAATAAAAACAAGCTCATCATGCTTAAAGTAAAAACACTTCTTGGATCCTTATTTCAATGCCGAGCCCATGGTGACTTTCCTTTTTAATTCTAAATGGAATAAACAGCAACATGTGACATTTAGGCCACCTCAAAAGAACTACTCCAAAATACCAATACGAATTGCAGTTTAGCCAACTTCCTTAAATGTGGCATTACCATGAAGGAATCCATACAACATCAAAAAAACAAGAGGAGGAAATGACCAATTCCATCCCCTGTTCCCCTCTCCCACAATCACCCAATCTTTCGAATCAGGCAATTGTTTTGTTGATGCATTCATTTTGCAGCTGCATTCTGAACCCTGGCCACTCAACTACGCCATTTTTGAGGATGGAATTCCTTCAATAATGCGCTAATTGTGCAAAACGATCCTGGAACTTTAAGCACAAATTGCATTCAGTGCAACTCCAGTCCTTTGTGCTAAATCTAAAAACGTTACACGAGAAGCAGGCCCTGCCCAGACCAGCCATGCCCCAGCATGAATTCATCATTGTTGGGAGTTCCCGCTAATTGCGTTTGTTCTTAGGTTTTTGAGGAGGCTCCAAAAGAAAACTGGAATTTATGGGTACAAGGACAATAATAGATACATTTTGAAAATTAGTTTTGTTTTTAGTTTACTAGGGAACTCACTACGGTAACACGATTTAATTGGAAAGCGGTTTTAAACATTTGTAAAAAGCAACTCAGTTAAAATCAAGGTTATTCATAGGTGATGGAGTTACGTCGTTTTTGTGATGAATCAATTTTCAGCTGCAGTATTCAAATTATATCAAATTACCACTCTTAAATAATCAAGGAAAGCAATGTTTTTTTCTAAAACCACATTGTAAAATGCTGTCCTTGACAGATCTTACATTTGGTGATATGCCAATGAACTTGAGCGAATAACCAAGATTGGGGAGGGAGACATCCATGCTTTGAAAATAGGAATGACTTGCACGGAATCACTGACTGTGGCCATGGGGGAAACTCTACCATCTGATATTCTTGCACTTAAAATCATGCTTTGCAGATTATTCTAGAATAAATATTGCCACCAACGAAAGAAAATTCTTTACTATTTGGTTCTAAGTATATTATTCACTAACTTATCTCTTTCAATCCAAGTCTCTTGGTTTGCTTGAAATAAGCATTTTGTATTTGTGTTGTCCATGTCATTTAATATTTCTGTACGTACTTCTGTGAAGTATTCCTCCTTATTAATGCACCTGTCCGCTCCTGCAAAGTTATGAAGTTCAGTCAGTCTTCGCAGTTATTTCCTTATAACTCAAGAGGAAGATGGTGGGGAGTGGTAACGTTACTTAACTCTTGCAATCCAGAGACCCTAGGTCTGAAGGCACTGGTCCAAATCCCATAATGGCACTGGTTTGAATCCCAACACAGCTGCTTGAATTTAAAGGGTGGCACAGTGTAATTAGCCCTGCTGCCAGGGGCCAGGTTCAATTCCAACCTCGGGTCACTGTCTGTGTAGAGTTTGAACTTCTCCCTGCGTTTGCATGGGTTTCCTCTAGGTGCTCCGGCTTCCTTCCACACTCCAAAGATGTACGGGTTAGGTTGATTAGCTATGCTAAATTGACCCTATGTTAGGGGGAGTAGCAGGGCAAATGTGTGGGATTACAGGAATAGGGCCTGGATGGGAGTGTGGTTGATAGACTTGATGGACTGACTGGTCTCCTTCTATACAGTAGGGATTCTATGATTCTCTCACTAACTCATTGCCATTTACAGATAGACCAGACTTATGTTTTCCTACATTCTTTCCATCACAACCTGTATTTTTTGGTGACAAAACTGGATAATTTTACTTTGAATGTGGTCTGATACAGCAGTGTTAAATCTTAGCTTCACCACTACAAATTTGTACTATATGGCCCTGACTATTTAATCCCAAAATTCTATCAGTCTTTTTGAAACGTAGTTTGCCACAGTGTCTATACAATGAAAATGATAGGTCGACCATCACTTTAAGGTACATTTCCAAGTGACTCTTCAACAACTGAAATGAGATTTTTAACCAATGTTCAACACTACACATTTACTGAAGTATTTACAGACCATGTGTTTCACTTGCTGTCTCTTTGCTCTCCCTATATTAGTGCTGCCAGAGCCTCCTGGAAAACATATTTGGTCTTGTTACTGGGGTCAAAAGACTGAAAACAAGAGGGCTCCTTCTAAGCATGACTCATCAGGAATTATCCCCATCATGGCACATCACTTCCCAAGAAGCATCTTAAAAACTATTGCTAAAAGTTTTCTAAAAGTCCAAATATTATGGGGAGATTCACCATCTAATTTACTTGTAAAGTATTCAAAGAAGTTTAAGATGTTTGACCAGAAGAATCTCTCCCTTGCAAACATTTTCCAGTTGTTAAATGATCTTTACACAGGTTATCTTCATCCAGATAACCTCTTGGAATAATTTGTATTATTTTATCCATTGTCGATATGAAAACATTTCTCCAATTAGTAAATTGCAACTGGACTCTACTTTGTTTGATTTTTAGTGCTTATGTTTGTTTAATTTTTCATTAATTCTGTATATATAATTTCAAAATATTATTGGGCCAGCTCTAAATGGAGCACACATCTCTTAGTGCACACTATGACATTTTTCTGTATTAAGTTCACAAGTATGAGCTGATAACAGGGGAAGAACATGTTGTGTGTCACCTTAACCAACAGGGTTTGAAGCTTGAAAATGAGAAACAACAGAGAAGAATAAAATAGTCACCGGAATTTTACCGCTCTGTCCCCCACGGGGATTGGAGCAGATGAGGGGCAGACAACGGAAAGGTCCGTTGACCTTGGGCGGGATTTTACAGTTTCGGAATGAACAAGGCCGTAAAATCAGTGTGTGAATCGAAATCAAATCAGATACACAAGGTGAAACAAAAAGGGTAAGAAAGTAAGGAGAGACAAATTAAATATACGAAATAAAATGATTTACAAATCGTTAAAAATTGACCACATGCACGAACTCGACTGAATACTTCAACCATTTCCTATTTTGGGTTAGGAAGATTGACATTGCATACGATCACCATAATTAAATTGGTACTTATACTCTTAATCATCAGTCACAGGTTTGTGTGGTGCAGTTAACGGTCCATAGGAACAAGAGGAGCCCTTTAATCCCTTGAGCCATTCATAGATCTTGGCTGATCTGACGCAACACCATGTTCCTGCCTTTGCCCCTTTTCCTCAACACCTTTGGTTAACAAACAGCTTTCAACCTCAGTTTTAAAATTCATAGTTTATCTACTATTAAACAACATTGCGGAAGGAAGGTCCCAACTTCTACCAACTTTTTGAATGTAGAAGCGTTTCTCAATTGCGCCCCCGAAAGGACTGGTTTTAAATTTTAGACATCGCCCCTGGGTCACGAATCCCAAACCAGTGGAAATAATTTCTGTCCGCCTGATCAGTTCCTCTTAATAGCATGCAATTTCAATTGTATCATCCATAACCTTCTAGATTCCAAGAAATACAACCCTAGTTTGTGAAACTAATGGGAAAGGGTTTAAGGACACTTACATGAAGAAATTAGCAAAGTGGTCCACCAGCAAGGTCTGGAAATTCGTAACTCATGCTGCATCTCTTAACTTGCGCATTAATCTGGATGTGTGTTGCTAACATGCTGTAATTTTCCCAGCGTGACCTGGTTGATTATATCTATAAACTGTCACAAGGAGATACATAATGTTGTATGATCGACCTTCTCCTGTACAGGATACATATATTCAATTAAATGTCACAGTTCATCCTAAGCTTAGGGAATGCAACTATCACTCTTACTCCTGCTACACCATCTCCCATCTCAAACCATTATCCTGCCAAAGTCTGCACCAAAATACAACTTTTCAGCACCACTGCTCATCTGGCTCAATTGTTCCATTTATAGATCATATACATTAATTTCATAACAGATTGCTCACCCCACGCAACCAAATCAGGTTCACAATTCTCGATTCCGACATTTTCATTTCACTTCCATATATGAAGTTTTTAAAACATATTTATAATGCTGTTTCATTAGGAGTTAACATTTTTCTTACTTCAGCCCATGCAAGAATGCACCTCAGGCAAAAAATGTGAGAACAGCTCTCAGGAACAGCCACTTCTTGTTCCACAAATTGGTTCAGGCAGATAGGACACCAATCAATTTGACCGGTTGTTGCAGCAAAAACACCATTATCAGCGCGTTCTTGATCATTTTCTCCACCTGTTAAGAGAATCAGAAAAAATGGTCTCAAACAGCTCCAACTCAAAATAAACAATAATCAGACTATACAAAGTCTGAACATTAATTCATATTAATAATTCAACTCAACTGGTCACCTTAAACCCTGATAACTAATACCAATTATTCACAAATAACTTGTACGAATGTGTGAATTGCATCAACGCCTTCCATGTTCAATCACAAGAAATATAGTAAGCACTTCTTCCTTAACAGTTTTACTTTCTATATTTCATTTTTCTTTTCTTTACATTCAAACATATTTTCCATCAAATTGCATTTTCACCATACTTCCTGCGTTTCTCCAACATCGATTTCCCGAAATGCCAAGATATTTCAGAGAGAAGCAACAACTAAATTATTTGTATTTTTCCATTGCTGTGATGGACGTTCTGCAAATGCATATTCACGTTTACAAAATCTCAAGCTTAACAGCATGAGGAGAGAATGTAAGGACTCTCACCAACTTTTATAGATGCACCGTAGAAAGTATCCTTTCTGGTTGTACCACAGCTTGGTATGGCTCCTGCTCTGCCCAAGACCACAAGGAACTACAAAAGATTGTGAATGTAGCCTAATCCATTATGCACACCAGCCTCCCATTCATTGGCTCTGTCTACACTTCCCGCTGCCTTGACAATGCAGCCAGCAAAATTAAGGGCGTCACACACCCTGAACATTCTCTATTCCACCTTCTTCCTTCGAGAAGGAGATACAGAAGTCTGAGGTCACAAAGCAACCTACTCAAGAACAGCTTCTTCCTTACCGCTATCAGACTTTTGAATGGACTTACCTCATATTTCCCAAAATCCTAGCTATGACTGTAATACTACATTCTGCACTCTCTTGTTTTCTTCTGTGTGAATGGTATGCTTTGTCTGTGTAGTGCGCAAGAAACAGTACTTTTCAATGTAAATACATGACAATAATAAATCAAATGGGTGACCTCACATTTATTGTTTTCATACTCTTCTGCTGTAAAGAATGGAAAGGTTTTTGGAGTTGAGATTCATTGCAGGTTAGGGTTTCCAATGATAAATACCCAGACAGCTTACTTAATTTATTCCATGAATCACTGTCAATAAGTAACATACATAAGAATGTTAGAACACCATCTCAGTATGCTAGCAAATGGATTATTTCACAGAATGTTTTATCCTACTCTGTATTTGAGGTTAAACTACTATAGAAAACGCCAAATGATGTGTGTGCTCCAGTCACAACAGTGAACAACTAAACCACAGGGATCAGAAAGTAATAAACTCAATCCCTGGGTAAGATACTCTTTCAGAGAGTCAGTGCAGAGTTGATGGGCCAGATGGCCTCCTTCTGCACTGTAGGAATTCTATGGTTCCAAGGCAGAGGATGGAACACAGTAATCAATCTCAATGCCAAACAGTTTTGGTGCAGGTGCAAATGCAGACGTAAACAATTAGTTAGGCACTTAAAACGTGGCTTCAAAAGTTGAAACAAATTCTTGCATAGTTCAGGCATTAGTGCGCAATTGTTTACATATTTCCAAGTAAGGGAAGGAATGTCCCACCTCTCTATTTCTGGGTGTGTTAAATTGTCAGTTTTTAATGAAGCCGTTGGATAATTTTGGTAGATTCTAGGAAATTAACGTGTGTTGAAAACATGACAGAAATTCAACTCAGGAAAAAAATCCATCCCGTCATCCAAACACCACGATAATGCTTCCTATTGCATGGTCTAATATATCTCACCTAATCATATGACTATCAACCCTGGATACATTTTTTAATGCTTCTGGACCTTCACTACTCAGTTGAATTGTGACAATTATTTTTCAACTTTTTCCTCCTGACTAATCTGGATTTTAAAATATAGTTTTATGCTCCTCCAAGACTGCATGGTTTTTGAATGGATCGGGGGATGCACAAGGCAGCTCATAATATATGAGACCATCTAGATGGACCAGTGAACTTTTCCTGTCTGTACAAATACCCATAATGCAAACTTTAAAAGTTACAAACTTCAGCACATAGCTGTAAAGCACATGCAACAATTCCCAGAAGACACAGTCCTAAATCCCAAACTTAAGATGATGATATACCAGACAGCAGTTGTGTTTGGAGGTCAAACACCTCAGCTTCAGGACATCACCAGAGGCATTGCTCAAGATGGCATGTGCTAGCCCCCATCTATTATCAGTAGCTTCAATGACCTTCCCTCTCTAAGTCAGAAAGTGAGTGGTTCCATTTGCAATTTCACAGCTGGATGCACCAAAATCCAAGACTTAAGATGGTAACCGCTGAGTAACATTTGCACCACATAAGTGCTGGAAATTGCTACATAGGAGAGGACCTAATTACCCCATCCTTAACAATCAATGACAGCACCAACAAATGTCCCTTTCGGGCCACAAATGAACAAAAATGTTGCCATAAGATAGAGCATCTCAAAACCCATTGTTGAAAGTCGAATGATAATATATTTGAAATGTATATCATTTAGTCCATTGAGTCTGCACCGAACACAATCCCATTCAGGCTCCATCCCCATAACCCAACATTTTACCCTGATAATCCCCTTGACACTAAAGGGCAATTTAACATAGCCAATCAACCTAACTCACACATCTTTAAAGTAGGGAGGAAACCGGAGCACCCGGAGGAAACCCACACAGACATAGGGAGAATGTGCAAACTCCACACAGACAGTAACCTGAGGCTGGAATTGAACCCAGGTGCTGAGAGGCAGCAGTGCTAACCACTGTGTCATCCTCATATGATAAACCATCTGCAACAATAGGAACACTTAAGGAATCCTCAAAGGCTGTACCAGAAAAGGAGTTTTAAACCACACAACAGGTGAAACGTGTTCTCTCAGAACATACTATAATGGGGAGTATGATATAAGAGTCAAGAATTCTTCCTCAATGACTGCAAAAGGAAGTCCGGCTACTGGAAGTTCTAGATGTTTTGTCGCAAAGGGGGATGCATTCCCTCACTCTTTCAACAAAACAAGTAAACATTTTGAGAGATATTGGGGAAGATCAGTCACCAATGGTCGCAATTTGTGCTCCAAATAGTTTGATGAAGGAAAAAGTATTAATGGGGGTATGAATGGGATTGATGAACTCATTCCTCTGAATTCCCTTCCCTCTATGTTTGTATAGTCCAGTTCAGATTCATTCTTGGAGAAGTTCAATGACATTACCGCCCATTAATTCTCGAAATGCTTGCTTATATTTTTCCCATTCAACTTCCCGACAGGATTCCACTTCCTGTAATTGAATAAATCGATGCCTGCACTAAACCGACAACGCTGCCTTACCCCTCCTGAATGGCAACCACAGTTACCCGAAAATCTTTCAGACAGAATTTGAAGGACATTGAAAGATTTATATCCCTGTGTGCTGGGAGAGAAAACAAAAAGTCTGAACTTTGAAAACTTTCTGTTAAGGAAATTTTGGCTATGGTTAAATCTCAGTTGCTTTTACGCTTTCTATTTCTGTTTTCTCTATCTAGGCAAAATGAGCTCTACGTATTTTAAGACAGATGGCAGGCATTTGGACGTCACATGTGGAGACCTAACAGCCAAATGTGTAATCCTGAGGAATCCCAGTAGAAATCCAAGAATTACCTTAAATCACATAACAATTAAATAACTTCCAAAACGAGCCTACGGATGATATCAGCTGTACCTCCCTTCAACAAAACAAGAAATTTGCTTAAGCAAGGAAATTGCAGGCCAATTTCAAAAGGAAGCTGGATGGGGCGGGGCGGTGAAATGATAAGGAATACACATATTGCCACATCATTCTGCTGTATTGTGGATAAAGGAGGAAGTATAAATGCAAGACACCTCTGTCAGTGTAGCGAGTAGCTGTCCTTTATGCCAAAGCAATATTTAACAGAATACAGTACCATAGCAAGTCTGAAGCCAATGGGAGTAATAAAGGAAAATCCTCCACAGGCTGGCTTCATACCTGACACAAAAAACATAAATGTCCAACTATTAGAAAAGCAGGGCATGACTGCAAGAATTTCTCAGCAAACTGATCTTCATAGGACGATCTTCAGCTGCTCATACAATGACTTCTCCTTCAGGCTTTTTTTGAAACTCAAGTCAGATGGTGAAGGATATCTAGTACTGGAGTTAATCTTCAAACACTTATGTTTTTATTTGCAGAGAGAAACATTGCATTAAGTGTGCCTCCAACAAAAACAAAACTTATTTCACCCAGTTCCTATATATTGAGCTCAAGTTCCCAATTGACACCTATGACCTGAATAGAAATTAGTGCCCAACTGTAATTGGGACTGTGCACTGTTAATTCTGTACTATTCAGGTTCATTCACCACTCCTTGGCCATTCACAACTCATTGAATAATGAAGTATTCCTTGCTGATTTACAGTAAGAACAAGGAGGTTTGGATTGACAGGTGCCTAGTAATGACCACCTGGAACAAGAGGCATCACCATAGTTGACTGCCCTGTCACCACATCCTCTGGCTCATCATTAGCCAGAAGTTGGACTGGAATAGTCATATTTGTACTGTGGTCACAAGAACAGGCAGAAACTGTGACGAGTGGGTCACTTCCTGACCCCCCCCCACAAAATTTCTCTTTCAACCACATGGCCCAAGTCATGGCATGGAAAACTCACTGCCTAAATGGACATATTGCAACATTCAGTAAGTTCAACACTACTTAAAACTAAGTAGTTAATTTGGTTAATTCCTCTGCCAGTGGACTCACTTGACAACAGTTGTAACATTATAACTTTGTGTAATCCGCATGATTCAGTATCACTAGCCAAAACCCTGAAATTCTGTAGTGAATGTAAGCGTGAGGGGACCATCACAAGTTCATAAAGATATAGGAGCAGAATTAGGTCATTCGATCATGGCAGCAGCAGTTCAAAAGAAGCATCAATCACGAACTTCCTCGGGTCTTGCCAGCACTGAGCACATTCCAGGAGCAAATGGAAAAAGGTAGCAAAATGGTCTCATCTTCAAGGTAAAATAAAAACCTCACAAATCAATTACCAACTTGTAGCAATTTTAATATTTCAGATCGACGATGAAAAAATTTGCATTAACGTTATAGAACATAGAACACTACAGCACAAACAGGCCCTTCGGCCCACGAGTTGCGCCGATCACATCAACACCTATCTATAACCCCCAATCCCATAAAACCCCATATACTCATCCAGAAGTCTTTTAAAAGACCCCAACGAGTTCGCCTCCACCACCACTGACGGCAGCCGATTCCACTCACTCACCACCCTCTGAGTGAAAAACTTACCCCTAACATCACTTCTGTACTTTCCTCCCCGCACCTTAAATCTGTGTCCTCTCGTAGCGACCATTTCAACCCAGGGAAATAGCCTCTGAGAATCCACCCTATCCATTCCTCTCAACATTTTATAAACCTCTATCAGGTCGCCTCTCAACCTTCGTCTCTCCAGGGAAAAGAGTCCCAGCTCCCTCAACCTAACTTCATAAGGCATGCCTCCCAGTCCAGGCAACATCCTTGTAAATCTCCTCTGTACCCTTTCAATAGCTTCTATGTCTTTCCTATAGTGAGGCGACCAGAACTGCGCACAGTACTCCAAATGAGGCCTGACAAGGGTCTTATAAAGTTGCAGCATTACCTCCCGACTCCTAAACTCAATCCCTCGATTAATGAAGGCCAGTACACCATACGCCTTCTTGACCACCTCTTCCACCTGCAAGGCCGATTTAAGAGTCCTGTGGACCCGGACCCCAAGATCCTTCTGCTCTCCAACACTACTAAGACTCCTGCCCTTGATAGTGTACTCATTCATCCCGTTGGTTCTGCCAAAATGGACGACTACGCATTTATCCACGTTGAAGTCCATCTGCCACTTCTCCGCCCAGTCCTGCATCCTATTTATGTCCTGCTGCAACTTTTGACATCCTTCCAGACCATCCACAACACCACCGACCTTCGTGTCATCAGCGAACTTACTTACCCATCCCTCCACTTCCTCATCCAGGTCATTTATGAAAATGACAAACAGCAAGGGTCCTAGAACAGATCCCTGGGGCACTCCACTGGTGACTGACCTCCATTCAGAAAAAGACCCATCCACAACCACACTCTGCCTTCTGCAGGCAAGCCAGTTCTGGATCCACAAGGCCAAAGGCCCTTGGATCCCATGCCCTCTCACCTTCTCAAGAAGTCTGTTCCAAAACGATTTTCATTTAACTCTCTAAATAGAGATTGTAGCGAACAACAAAAAAATTCATATCTTCATTACAAACAGTTGCAAATTTAATAGAAAAATTAAATATAATTTGCTTACTACAAAACTGACATTAATCTGCTTTTGATGTGAACACTGCCTCTATACTGCAAAGAGCTATCTGAACCCCATACTGCAATAATCAAAATCCAAATGGAGAAAAGCTTTGATGTGTGTCAATTCAATCACATGATCTAAGCTAAAGGTGCTACTTTTGTGTGAGTGACACTAATAACAACAGCAAATGATATTTCAGAACCAGGTGCTGTGGAAACACCTATTAGCTCAATGGTTTCTATAGCATCAAGTGCAACGCAAAATAATCCCCCGTGCTACCCCATTTTCAAATCGAGCAGAATGCTTTTCTTATTCGTTCAGGGGATGTGATGCCCTCGAGAAGGCAGTGATAAGCTTCCTTCATGAACGACACCAGTCCATGGATTACCGGAATGCCCACCATGCCGTGAGGGAGTTCCAGGATTTTGACCTAACAACAGTAAACAACAATATGATTCCAAGTCAGATGGTGCAACTTGAAGGGGGACTTGCAGGTGGTGCCCTTGTCTTTCTAGATGGTAGAGTTCCCAGGTTTGGAAGGTGCTGTCAAAGGAGCCTTGATGATTTGCAGCAGTGCACCTTTTAGATGGTAAATACTGCTGATACTATGCATCGGTGGCAGAGAATGTGAATGTGAAAGGGGTGCCTGTCAAGCAGGCTACTTTGTCCTGGATGTTTTGAGCTTCTTGAACCACGCAAATGGAGAGCATTCCATCACATTCCTGACTTGTGCCTTGTATGTATTAGACAGGGGTTTTGGGAATCAGGAGACGAGTTATTTGCTGCAAGATCCCTAGCCTTCGACCTGCTCATGTAAACACAGTATTTATGTATTTATACTGTTGGTTCAGTTCAGTTTCTGGTCGATGGTAAATCCCAGGATGTTAATACAGGGGGATTCAGAAATGATAATGCTCCTGAATTTCAAGGACGATTGTTAGATTCTTTCTTGCTGGGGATGGTCATTGTCAGGCACTTAACTTGGCAAGTAACATTTGTGACACATCAGGCCAAGACTGAATAATGTCCAGGTCTTTCTGCTGATGGATATGAACTGCTTCAGTATCTGAGTCACAGTGATGTTGAACACTGCGCAATCATCTGTGAACATCCCATTTCTAACTGCAGGATGGAGACAATGTAAATGAAACAGCTGAATATATTTGGGCCTAGACACTACCCTAAAGAACTCCAGCAGTAATAAATTGGAATGGAGATGATTCACCTCCAACAATCAGAACCATCTTCCTTTGTGCTAGGTATGACTCTTAGAGCTTCTCCCGATTCCCAATGACTGCAGTTTTGCTAGGGCTCCTTGATGCCACACTCAGTCGAATACTACCTTTATGTCAAGGGCAGTCATTCTGACTGCATCTTTTTAAACCAAGAACAATAATTTTTCCCAACGTCTGGCAACATTCCAATAGGCTAGCCGTACAGGGAGGAGACAGTTTCAAATCCTAGTTGCTTTGACCAGAGTAACATGCAAGCATTCATAACAACACAAATCCACACAGTCCCAGGAGACAGCTCATTTTATTTTGCCAACTTCAAGGTCACAGCCAGCAACTACAATATGTGACTGCAACATTTGACAATTATAGGTGGAGCTTAAGTGAGCATTTCATTCAAGCTAAACACAGTGCAGACAATTCAATATTACATCTGAGATTTATGGGAAGTTATCAATTGAAGGTTCTTTAGTCATCTACCTGCCACAGCAAGAGGAATTCAGTTTATAATACAGTATTTGAAATCAACATCAGCTTGAGAGCTGACAGAAGGACTGAGTAGGAGTGCATGTTTGATTTTGCTCTGGGTTTCTTAAAATGGTTAATTGCCATTCTAAATTTTAAGAGGGCTTCAATCTCAAACATGTTTATAAATGTAACTTTCCAAAGTGCCACATTGCTTTTCCGCAGCTTTGCACGTTCCTCTCATCTGCTACAACAGCACGTTTCTGCAATAGCTGACCTTAATCCTAAGCACTATCAGAGTAGTGTTCTAGACCGAACTATCAGCAGCCTCATCAATGACCTCTCCATCATCATAAGGTCAAAAGTGGGCATGTTCTCTGGCGATTGCACCACCTTCAGCATCATTCGTGACTCCTCAGTACTGAAGCTGCCTGTGCCCATACTCAGGAAGACCCGGACTATATTCAGGCTTGGGCTGATGTGTGGTGTGAATATAACTTGTCACTAGTACGAGGCTACAACCATCTCTCCATGACATTCAACACCTCTGCCATTGCTGAATCCCCCACTATCAACATCCTGGGAGTTAATGTCGAACAGAAACCGAAGTGGACCAGCCATATAAATATTGTGTATACAAGAGCAGGTTAGAGGCTGGGAATTTTGTTGGGAGTTACTCGCCTCCTAACTTCCCAAAGTCTGCCCACCACCACAAAACACAAGTCAGGAGCGTGATGGAATACCCACCACTTGCCTGGATGAGCGTAGCTCCGACTACACTAAAGAAGCTTGACACTATCCAGGTCAAAGCAGAATGCTTGACTGACACCCCACCGACCACCTTCAACATTCACTCCTGTTACTGTGATCCACAGCACCAGTGTACAACCTACAAGATGCACCTCAGCAATTCAGTAAAGCCCCTTCGACAGTACTTACCAAACCTGCAACCTCTTTCACCTAGAAGGCCAAGGGTAGCAGATGCATTTGAACACACCAAGCCCTGCACAACACCCTGACTTGTAACTCTGTCGCTGCCTCTTCATAGTTGTGGGTCCAAATTCTGGAACTCCCTTCCTAACAGCATCATGGTGTATCTACAACACATAGAATGCAGCAGTTCAAGGCAGCAGCTCACCACCATTTCATATGGGTAATTAGAGATGGGCAATAAATGATGGGCTAGTCAAGGGCATTCACATCCCACGAAGGAATTAAAAAGAGTTGAGATCTCAACTTTTTTCTTCTGGACAGGATTTGAGACAAAATGATACACCAGCATCAATATTTTACAAGTGCAACAAATACACGATTATTTTGATAACTTTAGCAATAAATAGTGAATTATATAGAAAATAACGCATATTTAAACATGATGGCAGTAGCAATACCACAGAAATGGCAGCTGAGATATAAATGTTATATATTAATCTTACAACTAGTGTGGATGTCACATGTCAAATGTCTAAAAGTGTGCCAAGTGCGAGAAAGAAGGACAATCAGTATGTGCTAGTTTCATCTAACTAGAACTACCAAATTATCCACCTGCAATCCGGTTATTTGACTTTTGGAGATAACTATTTAGAACTGAAATATGCTTCACTCGCTATGGGTTACAGGGTAAAGACGCTGCCTTGTTCAACATTAATCTATGCAGGTCAACTTTGCACATTAATTGATTTTGGAATGCATAAGTTAAAAGGCCAACTTATTCTTGAGTGCCCTGGTTCAGTACCTGGTTACCATTGCCTTTGAAACCTTGTACTAAGAAAAAAGGTCTGTTCTATAGAACCTTTCAAATGGTTACTCATGGAGTCATTTAGGGGTCATCTTAAATACTTACAAATCTGATCTCGGAACCATTTTTATACTAGTGCCAAAATCTTTGAGGAAAAGTGAAACTTGCATTAACATAAATAAGGAGATCAAAATAAAGCATTAAAAAGGAGGGATACAACTATATTGAAAGTTATTGAGAAGATTCGCTAGGGTGCTCTTCGATATGAGGGATTTTTTCCTATGAAAAGTTGAACAGGTTGGGACAATACTCACTGGATTTAAAAAAGAGAGGTAATTATACAGAAGCAGAAGATTCTAAGCAGGCTTGATAGGATAGATGCTGGGAGAATGTTTCCCCTCATAACAGTCTAGAACTAGGGGACACGGCTTCAGAATATGCGGTCATTCACATAAGATGGAGCAAAGGAGAAATTTAATCTTTGAGAAGGTTGTGAACCGTTGGGATTCTCTAACTCAGAGACCTGGGAGTCTGAACCATTGGATATATTCAAAGTGGAAATAAACAGATTCTTCAACTGGATGGGAGTCAAACGTTAAAGGGAAAATACAAAAGGTGATAATTAACGATGTAAACAGATTGCAATCATGCTACCTAATGGTTCGTAGTTCAAACAGATAGTTGCTTCATGATCCAACAAGTCAGGGAAGTTGTCAGAGACCGTGCTTATCTTGACTTGGTAATAAGTAACCCAAGTAATATACAGGGAGTGGAAGCTGTGATACTCTTCAAAGACAGCGATGGCAAAATACTTAATATGACATGACTAGTGGTTCAAAAATAAGATCGTAATACAGGTGGTCCTCAATCTACGTATTAAACAGTTGATGTTTTGTACACTTCCCACATTTCCCTTCTGTAAAATTTTTTTCATCCCACTTTATCGATAACTCCCTTGTTCCTCATCAAACCACATCTCCTCTGATTGGCTAAATGTAATGCCTCGGAAGATTTGCTAGTATTACTCATCACAAGGCTGTCTCTTAATTTTTGAAGATATGATTTTTCAACATTCAATTGACTGAAAATTTTGCAACTTGAACTGAGACAGGGCAAAATATTTGAAAAAAAAAATGCACAGCCACATTCCAAGACAACTGTGAGAAGCAGACAAATTACCCTTGGAGTGTGAAAAGGGAGACATATTTCCTATAATGCAGACATCCATCGAATGTCTTAATACTTGAAGGAAGGGATACTAAAAAGGCAAAATACTGGATACTAGAACATTGGCTGCCACAAACACCCAAAACCCTAGGGAAGTGCACAATGGGTGACGTATTTCAAGGTAAGGCTTCTCAGCAACTAGAGAGAAAATTCAAGACACACAAGTTACGTCAAGAAATCGTCAGCAGAGGAATTAGACTGAAGGCTGCTCTCTCCCCCTCTCTTTTGGAGTAAAAATGGCAGCTGGTTTGAGAAGTCAACTCTACCAGAAACCTACCAGTAAACTGAGATCTCCAAGTAATTACAATATTTTCTACACCTGACTGGATGCAAGAAAGCAGCTAACCTAAATTTGGCTGCAGTGTTTAAAAGATATGCCTCACTGACAAAGGACACTTAAGAGTTCAACAAAAGAAAATAAAAAGAATATATAGTTTAACTCCCCTTATTTCTGATATATGTGTACATGTGGATGCATTTCTTTGTGGGCCCTAATAATTGCATGAGGGTCAAATTTGAGAGGTCACGTTTTTATTATTTTTCTTGAGTTTAGTGGCTAACAAGTTTATTCTTTGACTCAAGAAAACTTGATTTGACTGGCTCCTTATTACTCACACCTTAAATAGTTAAACATTCTAATTTCAAAAAAGCACGTCCTTGTGAAAAGAAGCCTAAAACCTTCATTATGATGAACTAAGGAGGTTGAATAGAGGGGAGTTACCTGGTCGCGATATACTTTTAAAAGGTTAACTTCATTTCAGCAGTGAACAAGTGGAACAGTTTCAAAGGCAGAATGCTAAGCATACAGGATTAAAAAAGGTACAGCCATAATTAATAAAGTGCAAAGCAACGTTGGCCCCAAATTGATAAGTGATTTAATTGGAGAAAAAGGCAAAAATCTTCATGACATCAAACCAGAAGGGCAGAGAGGCAGAGATAGATTTGGAAAATAGCAGAATGCAGATACAAAACATAAAAGAAATTCTTTAAGTTTTAGAGAATAAGGGAAGAAATGAGAACCCCCAAAAGACGGCAATCTGAACTAAATGGAGGATAAGCACAAGTATATTCTCGTTCGTATTGAATGAATGTTTCCTTCAAGTATTCATCAGGGAAGACATGAACACGGCTTCCGAAAACAGTAATATTTGAAGTTGGAACTAATGAGACGTAAATGAGGTGGAAATTCTAAACAAGCTAAAAAGGTTTTCAACAAATAAATCCCCTGGGATGGACTAGCAAGAGACAAGAGATGACACTTATGAGCTATTGAAGGAGTCACTTGGCTTTGGGAGTTCCACAGAAGTCAGAAACAGGCAGGCATTTTGAAAAGGTTAATTTTCAAGAAAGGAAACAAAACAAATGCAAGCACCAGTAGGCTAATCAGTCCTGCCTCAATGCTCTGCTAAATAATGTACTGATCATGCGGAATCCTGAGAATTACTTGTATCACAATAGCCCAGGAGGCAGCACCAGGTATAGATTTAGAAAGGTAATATTGCTTGACCAACTTCCTTAAGTTTTTGATGATGTGGTACCTCAGATGTGGTGTACCTTGACTTCAAAATGCACTTGATAAATCTCCTCATGAAAGGTTATAACATTTGAAGTACTAAGGATTCTCATTCTCACAATGAAAAGGAAAGTTTGAATGGTAGGAATCAGTAGCACCTTTTGAATGAGAATTCCTCGATTGGGGCAGAGTGGAGGTATGTGGAGAAGCATGGGAGTAGAGGCAGTTGGCAACTGGAATCATCATTAGAATCACTCTAAATAAACTACTACTTGCAGATACTTAATCCAAATTGATCAAATTTACTGACACATCAAACCAGGAGGGGAAATTGCACTTGGAAGAGTTGGATCAGAAACTACAAAGTATACAAAACAAGTAAACAGGTCAGATTTAATACAGACAAGTTCAAAGCATAGCACATCAGGTGGCGTTGGGGACAAAATCCCAAACAGTTTCAAGAAACTCAACAATCAACTTCATCTAACTACAGCGAGCTTTAATCCACTAAGCAAACAGAAGACTGAACTACACATCCAAAACAGCACAGTCGGACTGAAGATGGAGGACATCATGCTGAAATCGTACAGTGCTCGTTTCAGACCACAGCTTGATCACAGCGATTTGTTCTGATTCCTGAAAGAAAAGAAAGTCATTCAAGCCATGGGGGACAGTTGGATGAATAGCCACAAGACTGAACATACACACAATAAATTAGGAGGAGTAAGCCATTTGGCCCCTTGAGCCTGCTCTGGCATTCAATAAGATCATGACTGATGACTCAACTCTACTTTCCTTCCTTCCCCACTACTCCTTGACTCCTTTGTCAATCAAGAATCTGTTTTAAAAATATTTGATGATCCTACTTCCATTGCTGTATGGTCACGAGTGTTCCAAGGATTTACGACCCTTGGGGAAAAAAATCTCCATGCTGTCTTAAACGGGAGATACTCTTAAATGGTGTCCCCTAGTTCTAGTATCTCAGCACAGGAAATATCCTCTCAGCATCCAATCTGTCAAGAGTCCTCAGGGTCAATGGATACAGACCCATCCTTTCTTCATTAAGTAGCCTCCTCATTCCTGGAAACAAGTGAGGGAACCTTCTCTGAACTACTTCTAATGCAATTAAGTTACTTCTTAAATAAGGAGGCCAAAACTGTACACAACACTCTTAACTACCCGATTCAATGGTAGCAAAATATTCCTCCTCTTGTATTCCACTTCCCTTGCAAAAAAAACCCATTCCATTTATTTTCCTAATCATTTGCTGTCAACTGTTTGAAATTCATGTACCAGGACAACAAAAATCCCTACGTACCGCTGCAATCTCTCCCCATTTAAATAATGCACTACTTTTTTATTCTTGCCAAACTGGTCAAATTCATATTTCCACATTATACTCCATCTGCCAAATTTGTGCCCACCTACTTAAGGGGTTTGCAAAGGGATGTAGAAAGTTAAGTTCTTTTTACCATTTCTTTTCCAAGTTATCTTTGCACCATTCGCAAATTTAGCAACCACACATTTGGTCCAATTATCCAACCATTAACATAGATTATAAACAGTTAAGGCCCTAGCTCTGATCCCTCGTTAAATCCTGCCTATTTGAATACGACACATTTTTGCCTCTGTTTCTTGTCAGTCAACGAATCCTCTGTCCATGTTAATATGTTACCCACACATATTAGGCTCTTATATGGCACCTTGTCAAATGTCTTCTGGAAAACCAAGTACATCACATTCAAAGGCTAATTTATGAGGAAAGATGAGCGAAACTTAGCTTAGAAAGTAAGCAATCTGAAAGGAGCACAAACTAGTAAAGGAAAATCCAGAACACTATAATGAGTAGGATAGGAGATTCAGGAAAATTTAGAACGGAATAGAGCAGAGTCCGATCGAATTGTGTTGGTGTCATTTTGTGGGGATTGGGGAGGGGAAGAAGTGATATCGTTCTTAAAAAGACAAGATGAACTGAATGACCTCTCTCATCTGCCTCTAGCGCACGGTGTCATTGAAATCACTTTTTATAGATGACAAATGAAATTCCCACTCCCAGAAGTGCTTTGGCAATGTCAGGTTTTGAAAGAACATCACAAAACCCACATCATTAAAGTACAAATTTTTTTCTGGCATTTTAAAAATATTTTTGCTTTAAAGCAAGTGTAGCTGAAATCAGACAAAGAGGCGTCAAGGAATGAATAAGGCTTTGAGGAAGTTTCTTAAGTATAGTCAGAAAACAAGGGAAAATTCAACATCAAATCTGCAGTAATTCAGCACCCTTACATAGTCAGATCTGGTATCTTAATAAGGGTACAGCATAGTTGTGGTGCAGGACTAGCCAAACAGTTCAACTGTGGCCAGTTTATGTTTCAGAAATCTGGTCATTTAAAGACTGGCAGCAGGAAGAATGATCAGGGCTGCTGAAATTCACCAAAGCTTCTAACCGGCACATTCATGTCTTTCAGAGAAGGAAAACCTTTTCAAATGTATTCAAATCATTGGCTGTGGAGATTGCTGGCTAGGATAGCACTTATTGTCCATTACTAAATGCCCTCGAGGTGATGAATTGTCTTGTTGAATCGCTGCAGTCCATGTGTTTTAGGTACACTCAGAGGGCTATTAGGCAGCGAGTCCCAGAATTTTGACCCAGCAACAGCGAAGGAATTGCAATAAACTTCCAAGTTAGGATGGTGAGTGACCTGAGGGGGATTTGCAGATGGCAGTTTTCCTATGCCCTCATTCTTCAAGGTGCTAGAAGTCATGATGTTTGGAATGTGCCTTGGTGAGTACTTGCAGTGCATCTTGTAGATGGTACACACAGCTGCCAAGTGCATTGGTGGTGTAGGGGGTGCCAATCAAGCAGGTGGTTTTGTCGTGCATGGTGTTGAACTTCTTGAGCATTGTTGGAGTGACATTCATCCAGGCATGTGGAGACATTCCTCACTCATGCCTTGTGGATGGTGAACAAGCTCTGGGAAGTTGGGAGGTGAGTTACTCTTAGAACATAAGAAATAGTAGCAGGAGTAGGCCAACTAGCCCTTCGAGCCTGCCCCGCCATTCAATAAGATCATGGCTGATCTGTCGTGGCTCAGTTCCACATTCCCGCCCTCTCCCCATAACCCTTAATCCCCTCTCTCATCAAAAACCCATCAACCCGCGTCTTAAAATTATTTAGCGAGGCAGCCTCCATCACTTCAATGGGCAGAGAATTCCAGAGATTCACCACCCTTTGAGTGAAGAAGTTCCTCCTCAACTCTGTTCTAAACCACCCCCCCTTTATCTTGAGGCTATGCCCCCTAGTCCTACTATCCTTTCTGAGCGGGAAGAGTCTCTCCACCTCTATCCTATCCATCCCATTCATCATCTTATACGTCTCAATGAGATCTCCCCTCATTCTTCTAAACTCTAACGAGTACAAGCCTAATCTATTCAGCCTCTCCTCATAGCTCAACCCCCTCAACTCCGGAATCAGCCTAGTAAACCTACTCTGCACTCCCTCCAAGGCTAAAATATCCTTGCGCAAGTATGGCGCCCAAAACTGCACACAGTACTCTAGCTGCGGCCTCACCAACGCCCTATACAGCCGCAGCAAGACCTCCCTACTTTTATATTCAATCCCCCTCGCGATGAAAGCCAGCATCCCATTCGCCTTCCTGACCACCTGCTGCACCTGCAAGCTGGGATTTTGCGACTCATGCACAAGGACCCCGAGGTCCCTCTGCACCGTCGCCTGCTGCAGTTTTTCTCCACGTAAGTAATAATCCTTCCTACCATTATTCCTACCAAAGTGGACCACCTCGCACTTGCCAACATTAAACTCCATCTGCCATTTCCTGGCCCATTCGCCCAGCCTATCTAGATCCTTCTGTAGACTCTCCCCACCCTCCGCACAATTTGCCTTTCCACCAATTTTGGTGTCATCAGCAAATTTCGACACCCTACACTCAGTTCCCTCCTCCAGATCATCTATATAAATGGTAAATAGCTGAGGCCCCAGCACCAACCCCTGGGGCACTCCACTAGTCACCATCCGCCAATCCGAATAACACCCATTGACCCCCACTCTCTGCCTCCTATTTGACAACCAATCCTCTATCCACGCTAACACTCTACCCCCAACTCCATGCCCCCTTACCTTCTGCAATAACCTCTTGTGAGGTACCTTGTCAAACGCCTTCTGAAAATCCAGGAAGACCACATCCACCGGCTCTCCTCTATCCACCGCCCTAGACACATCCTCATAGAACTCCAGTAAATTTGTCAGACACGACTTCCCTTTTAGGAAACCGTGCTGCGTCTGCTCTATCAAGCAGTTCCCCTCAAGATGCCTCGCTATTTCCTCCTTGATGACGGATTCTAACATTTTACCTACAACAGACGTTAAACTAACAGGCCTATAATTCCCCGCCTTTTGCCTGGCACCCTTCTTAAACAACGGCGTAACATTAGCCGTTTTCCAATCTTCCGGCACTTCCCCGGAATCCAGCGACGTCTGGAAAATAACCACCAAGGCATCCACTATCACCTCCGCCATTTCTTTCAGGACCCTCGGATGCATTCCATCCGGTCCTGGGGACTTGTCCACAATCAGCCCCTCCAGTCTGTCGAGCACCACCTCTCTAGTAACAGTAATGTCATCGAGACCCTCCAGTCCTACCACCTTTCCATCTCTAACATCCGGCAAATTATTCACGTCCTCCTCCGTGAAGACAGAAACAAAAAAGTTATTCAAGACCTCCGCCATATCCCCATCCCCTACCAGTAAGTCCCCCTTCTCATCCTCTAAGGGACCAACGTTCACCCTAGCCAGCCTCTTCCTTTTTATATATTTATAAAAACTCTTGCTATCCTTTTTTATATTAAGCGCTAGCCCAGCTTCATAGTTTCTCCTACCTTTCTTTATCAACTTCTTTGTCAATCTTTGTTGACATTTAAACCTCTCCCAATCCTCTTCTCGCCCACTACTCTTAGCTACTCTAAACGCCTCCGCTTTTAATTTAACACTTTCCTTCACCGCCTTCGTTATCCACGGCTGATTACCTCTCCTCCTACGGTCCTTTTTGACCGTCGGAATAAATTTCCGCTGAGCACCAAGAAAGATCTCCTTAAAGATCCTCCACTGCTCCTCAGCAGACCTACCTTCCAACGCGCTCCCCCAGTCCATATTCGCCAATTCTTCTCTCATCCTACCGTACTCCCCTCTGTTCAAACAAAGGACGCGCGTCCGGGAACCCACTTTCTCCTCCTCCATCTGCACCAGAAACTCCGCTATACAATGATCACTCTCCCCAAGAGGATCCTTCACTGCAAGTTCCCTAATTCTACCCGCCTCATTACATAGCACCAGACCCAAGATAGCTCGCTCCCTCGTCGGCTCCAACACACACTGTTCCAGGAAACTATCCCGGCAGCATTCCAAGAACTCCTCCTCGAGCCCACCGCTTCCAACATGGGTCGACCAATCAGTATGCAGATTGAAATCCCCCATAACTACGGCTGTCCCATTCCTGCACGCCGCACTTATTTGCGCGTTAACAGCCCGCCCCACCTCCAGATCATTATTGGGGGGCTGACCTGTTCTTGAAGCCACAGTATTTATACGACTGGTTCTGTTCAGTTGCTGGTCAATAGCAATCCCAGGATGTTGATTTTGGGGGGGGGGGGGGGGGAATTTGATGATGATAATGCTAGTGAAGGTCAAAGGAAATTGGTTAGATTCTCTCTTGCTGAAAATGGTCGTTCCTGGCATTTGTGTGGCATGAATCCTACTTGCCACTTATCAGTCTAAGCCTTAATATGGTCCAAGTCGTCCTGCACGTGGTCAACTCTGAATGTACTTTGAAATGGCCTAACAAGCTACTTATTTGTAAAATCAGCTTAGATCATATCCAACAGCAATATGTCCCACTCGATATTGAAAACAAAGAACAACCCAGCACGGGAAACAGGCCCTTCGGCCCAACGAGCCCGCGCCGCCGCATCACCCTACACCTATTCTACCCTGTGTGTCTACGAATGGAACCCCTAACTTAGCCAGATTCAGGGGAGAATAGTGTCAATTTGGTAAACCAATCAGCCTAAGAGCACATCTTTGGGGTGTGGGAGGAAACCGGAGCGCCCAGAGGAAACCCACACAACCACAGGGAGAATGCACAAACTCCCACAGACACAGGCCCAAATCCATGTATCTGCACAGCCAGCAGTGCTAGTCACTGAGCTGTTGCGGTGCCCGTCTACCGGTCCACGATCAAGCACACACACCGACACGAAGTACTAGGCCACTCCCGGAACCTCCAAGAGCAGCCCACGCACGACCCACCGTGTGCATGCCCCTCATTCTAGTTATTTGTACACTGCTGCATTACACTGAGAGCTATCCCAGCACAGTCAAGCAACAGCCCAACAAAGCCAATCTCAAAGAATAACCAGACAATACCAGACTCCTCTAAACATCCCTAGTTACATTAACAACTTGAATTTATATAACACCCTTAACATAGCAAAACAGTCAAAGGCACAAATTTTGACCTGTACCATTAGCAAAATAGATCCACCAAAGATGGGGTCAGAATGATACAAAGTCAGGTAGGAACACCCTTGCTGTTGAACTCCTCAACATTGGCTCCTGCTCACTTGATGAAGCATCATGGCTTCATATTAAATAAAACAAAATAAATCCTCTGCTGATCACCATTTAACCTCAAACCCACTAACTGACAAATCCCTACCCCTGCAGCCTGAACACCGCTCAGGAGGAGACACAGAGGGGAATATACTCTAGAAGAAGAGGAGGGAGGGGGAAAGGGCAGGAGTTATTACCAATGCCAAGTCCAAGGAGTTTGCATTGAGACTGGATCACCATCAGGTGGCAAAGGAACCTCTGAGTGTAATCCACTTGATATCCTCACTTACCAAACGTTGTCTATCAAACATAGCACCAGAAAAGTAATCACACTCAGTTTTCATGAAACAAGGTTATGCAGCCATAGCAAGTGGGACAAATGTAGAAACCCTAAACTGGACGGTCTTGAGACTTTGTAGACTCTTATCAACATCAAGATTGTGTAATACAGCCAGAAATCTCATGCTGCTCACAACTCTTACACTTCTGCCTCCAAAAAACTCGAGACTGTCACCAATAAACTGGCAGACAAACCATGGTTCAATGAGAAATATGAAAAAAGTATGCCATGAGTAGAAGGCTCAGCTCAGAATGGAGGCACCAAGTTACTGAAACTACAACACAGGAATATCTGTGCACTAAGTACCAAAAGCAATATTTGCAGTCAGAGTTAAGTATTCAACATCCACTGCTGGAGCAAAACCTAATAACCTTCCTGGGTGCAGTCATGGCGTGGACAACTAGATAACATAAGGAGCAGATTCCATAAACACTTTCACATGACCACTGCTAGCAAGAAATCCACCTTGGACATTCACTTGCATCATGAATATCAAGTCCCCACTGATAATATTGTGCTGGGTAATGGGGGTCCACACTGACCTCAGGTTGGGGTTCCGAGACAAGCGGTTTATTTCCTTAACCCTCAGGGTCATCCCCAACTTCTATAAGGCTAAAAGCACAAATGTGATTAAATAGTCTTCTTGCCTGATGGGGACAGCTGCAACATCACCTCTGGAGCTTATCATCAGAACAAGGGAAATTGACACCATGACAAATGGATTCAGTGTACACGTTTTCAGTGCCAATGCACTGTATGTACCATCCATAGGATATACTGATGTTGATCAGCAAGCTCAATCTGACAGCAACCTGATATCTCCACCACCAAGGATGGTAAAAGTAGCAAGATCATGGGAATACATACTCCCCCAAGTTCTGCTCTAACTTACATTCCAAGCTGATTTATTTACCACCAAGTCTTCACTGTCAACAGGAATTCCCCACCCAATCTCAGGAACAGAAAGGCTGACCAGTATGTTTTCAAGATAGCACTGAAATACCATCATGCAAATACCAAAATTAAATAGGGATCATTCTGAAAAGTCACTCGGAACATACAGAACTAACCTTAAAAAGTTCTAAAGTGCTCATGACAACAAGATCCATTTAAGTAATAATTTTCAACAAAGGTACCAACCTTGAAAAACCAGAAGTCCTTGATGGAAATAGGCTGAATACTGAAAAATCTGCCAGTAAATCATACTGACATCAACACAAAGAGTTTGGAAAACATTTAAAAACTCCTTAATGGCCACTTCAGCAGTTAGGCCAATATGTCTGCAAGTATGTGTTTTCAACAAACTTAACACTGACCAGGAACAATTATATTATTCACATATTAACTCTGTCTCAATCTTGTGACATCTGTTAAAAGAACAAAACAAATCGACTACCCAGAGTAGAATGGAATCTGCTTATTCAATATAATGGAGGGGATATCCCAAAGTGTTGTACACTGGTATCTCCCTTACAAACTGCACTCAGACCCGCCAGCAAGATTGGCCTGCAACGACTCATCAGTCGATTTTCCATTTCACAGCCTCACATGTTCATGTGCAGCTACAGAAACCCAAGACAACTGGCCAAAAGTACCACACAAATCCTAGCTTTAAAACCAGTGTTACACAGTAGCTGTTACTCTCTCCAATCATCTGTCAGCAGCCCACTTTCTGAAATGAAAAAGATGGTAGACCAGATTATCACCAGACTTCCATTAACTGCAAAAATTCTCTGATAATGCAGAACAGAGTTTACTGGGAGCATGGCTAATCAAGATCACGTCAATGTGTTAAAATGCATTTTTCACTGCTACATTAAAAACAACTGTTCCCTCGGTGTCAAACAAGGGTTCATTCCCAGGACTGCAACTGGTTACAAACATAATTAAAAATGTAAAACATTTCTAATTCACAATAAAGTTTTCAAAGTTGACAAACATCACAATGCAAATAAACTTACCTTCAAAATCTTCATCCTGTTCTGGAGCTGCTGCAGGTTTGTTTAATTTGCTATCTCCCATCTTTTACACTTAGTCGAAAATGCAACACTGCAAATTAAACAAAAATTAAAGGCAATTAAAGTTCATATTTTCTTGCACAGAATAGTTAAGCTCTCTCAGCATAATGCAACAGGTTTCTGATCCAGAGCCATACACAAAACTGTGTTGTCTTAATAGCTCCAATGATACCTGCTTCAATTGTCCACCTGAGACTGAGAGGTCTTAATAAAAAAGACATATCATCAGGTAGCTTATCTGCCAGAGTAATTTTGGCATAGTTATCGGGTTGCTACACTACCTCCCAACAAAAGATGGAAACAGGGTGTAAAGAAAGACAAAATTATAATGGTAGCATTTGATGCAATAAAGTTGTCTGGTGTTATACCCATTTATTATAAGGTCCTTGATGCCAAGCCTCTATATATACAATTAACAAGGTATAAACCAGTCCTCCTCAGGAAGGATAAGATTAATTGTTTTTAATTGACATTCTGTTCTGATTTCTCACAACTGCCAATTAAATACTACAGCTCTCCAAAATAAGGGCACTAAACAGCTGATATCCTAATTAAATTTAAATAAATACATAAAGCAGCAAGGTTTCCTTTCAAGCAGCCTTGTAAAGCTATCAGCTCTTCCAATAATCAAATCATTTGTTATAAACGGTCGCTGATCTACTCTAATGACGCTGGATGTGAAAGATTACCTTCTTCCACTTCAACCATACATTTTTCTCCAATCAGTCTTAGAATGTGCTAGCACCTATAACCAGAAGGGACTAACAAGTACCCCTCCCTTTGCTTAAAGAAAGGGCCAAGAGCCCCAGGGGAAAGATCAGTCCAATCAAATACCACAACACAAAACCCTACCATGATCCATTAAGGCAAGTGGCAAAACTCAGCTGGATATATCAATTAATTTCTATGATGAGACAAAGGCAAAATTGCACATCTTAATGTTAGAAAGAATATCAAATTCACTAATATCGTGCAGAAAGGAAGTCCATCACCCCAGGGAGCTTGAGCATATCTACAGATGTGTATTTCGTGCCTCCTATGAGGAGGAGGCCATCTCAGAACATAAGATTATCAGGTTGTAAGCCTCTGAAGTCTTTTTTCTAAATCCCTCATTTTGACCACCTATCCAGCCCCACTTTAATCAAACATAGATTGTCATGAGGTCTTAAGCAGAAGAATCTGTTTTTTACACAGATACCAGCTGACCAGATACGTATTTGTTAAATAAATGTGTCAATTCGCTCTACACTTTCAGGCAGCACATTGGTTAGCACTGATACTTCACAGTGCCAGGGACCCAGGTTCGATTCTTGTTTGTGTGTAGTCTGCACATTCTCCCCATGTTTGTGTGGGTTTCCTTCAGGTGCTCCAGTTTCCCCCCACTGTCCAAAAGATGTGCCAGTTAGGTGAATTGGCAATGCTAAATTTTCCCTCAGCGTACCCAAACAGGCTCTGGAGTGTGGCAACTAGGAGATTTTCACAGTAACTTCATTGTAGTGTTAATGTAGCCATGACGTGGAGATGCCGGCATCGAAACGGGGTGGGCACAGTAAGAAGTCTTACATACCAGGTTGAAATCCAACAGGTTTATTTAGTAGCACAAGCTTTCAGAGCACTGTCACTTCGTCAGATCTCACCTAATGAAGGGCAGCACTCTGAAAGCTCATGCTACCAAATAAACCTGTTGGACTTCAAGCTGGTGTTGTGAGACTTCTTTCAGTGTTAATGTAAGCCTACTTGTGAGACTAAGAAAAAAACTTTAAACTAACACATGAAATAGGAGCAAAAGTAGGCCATTTAGCCTGAGCCTGCCCCACCGTTCAATAAGATCATAGTTGACTTGTACATATTGAATTCCAGATTTCCCATCTACCTCCGGTAATCTTTGATTCCCTTACCTAACAAGGATCTATTTACCTCTGCCTTAAAAATATTCAGTGACCCTGATTCCACCACCTTGTGAGGCATTGAGTTCCAAAGTTACATAATGTTTGAGAGGGTTGCAACATAAAAATAACAGAATATCCCCTTCACCAGCCTGACAAAAAAAACTGTGCAGGGCTGTAATTCCTTCATTGAAAAATGCGTTTAAACATCTAGGTTGTGTGATCAAAAGGAACCACTCCTGAATAAATCTGTTCCCCTTCAACATCTCAACAGTATATATCTAAACATTACAGCTTGAAGGGTGACACGGATGTTTTCCTTTTCCCAAACTTGCACACTTAGTAACAAATTTAAAGTTTATTTATTAGACTTACATTAACGCTGCAATGAAGTTACTGTGAAAATCTACACTCCAGCGCCTGTTCGGCTACAATGAGGGAGAATTTAGCATGGCCAATGCACCTAAACAACATGTCTTTCGGACTGCAGGAGGAAATCAAAGCACCCAGAGGAAACCCACGCTGACACGGAGAGAATGTGCAGGCTCCGCACAGATAGTGACCCAAGCTGGGCTTTGAACCCAGGTCCCTGGTGCAGTGAGGCAGTAGTGCTAACCACTGTGCCAGCGTGAACCAAAACAAGTCATTGTTCCTTTAACCCACTGTCAAATCAGTCAGTATGTAAATCATTCCAACTGTACTCTTCATATGAAGTGGTGAGAGTTCAGAAATATTTAATGCAAAGGGTAGGAGATCTGAGAGATGTGATTTTCATGTAAAGAGTCAAAACCAAGACCTGTTTCTTGCATTAAAAAACATATTACCTTGATATTAACCCAAATAACACTATCCTGCACTCTCTCCTTTCCTTCTCTATGAATGGCATGCTTTGTCTGTATAGCGCGCAAGAAACAATACTTTTCACTGTATACCAATATGTGACAATAATAAATCAAATGAAATAAGATACCAAAATCGTCTACAGATAAACAGGAAGTGGTAGTACAAACAACTGGCAATCACTAAACAAATTTTTGTTAATATCTACTAAGTTGTACATGGAATTTATAGTACTTTCAGCTTTATACATCTTTGGCTAGGCTTTTCCATCTTCAATTGTATTCAAAATAGAAAATAAGTGAAATTTACCAGTAGTTTGATTCTGGTAAAGTGGAAACTGAAGGAGAATGGTGAATTGGAAAATGCCCTTTAGACTCCAGTTTGTTTTGTAACTAAAGTGTATCGTAAACAACTGTTTCAAAGCTGTAAACATTTTAGAAAAGGAATGGGTTGGATTTTTTTTAAAAAAGGAGCTAGTATTAGATAACTGTTTAGCTTAACATGTGTAATAAACACTGGCTGCGTTGATATATGTTAATTCCAATGGATCTAACTAACACATCATATTTCAGAATTTAATGTAGCCTAAGAGTGAGAATTTCACATTGCAGAAGGCCAACACTCTGCCCATTGTTCTGCTGCAGGTCCTGTAGGAGCTAGAAACTTAGTCCATTCCTCAACTCACTCTCCAATTGTCATTTTATTTGTCAAACAGTTTACCCTTTTAAAAGGTAGTATGACATAATGAGCAACTACAGGAAATGGTAGATACAGAAAACTGAAAGTATTGAAGTATGTGAGACAAGAAAAAAGTAACAATTGAAAGTTTTAATGCAAGTTGCAATTCCTCACAACACAAAGGAGTAAAGATTATTGTCGAACTGCTCCATTCCATTCCCTCCTCCTAATGATCACCAACAGGATGGAATTGGAAATTCCCCCTCCCCCCAACAGTGTAAAGATTATTTCCAATCCTTCCTGGGTGAAGATTATTCCAATCCCCCACCTCCCCAGATGAAGTCAATCCCAATCTCTCCAGAGGAAATTATTCCCAAACCTATCCCGGGTCAAATGAAGATTGTTACCAATCCCCCCAACAATGAGACTTATTCCCAACCCCACCCTTGGAATGAAGAATATTCCCAAACTACCCCCCCCACCCCGGATGGGGATTACTCCCAATTCCTCCAGAATGGGGATTATTTCCATTCCCTTCTGGAATGGGTATTATTCCCAAAGTCCCCCTTCCCGGGTGAAAACTATTCCTAATCCACCCAGGATGAAGATTATTGCTAATGCCACCCCCCTCCCGGGATGATGATTATTCCTGGTGTTTTGGGTACGATTCCAAGCTTTTTGGGGGGGGGTTCTTCCCGGTGTTTTGAGGGGGGGGAGTTCTTCCCGGTGTTTTGAGAGGGGTTCTTCCCGGTGTTTTGAGGGGGGGGGAGTTCTTCCCGGTGTTTTGAGAGGGGTTCTTCCCAGTGTTTTGGGGGGGGGGGTTCTTCCCAGTGTTTTGGGGGGGGGGGGGGGGTTCTTCCCAGTGTTTTGGGGGGGGGGGTTCTTCCCAGTGTTTTGGGGGGGGGGGGGTTCTTCCCAGTGTTTTGGGGGGGGGGGGGGGGTTCTTCCCAGTGTTTTGGGGGGGGGGTTCTTCCCAGTGTTTTTTGGGGGGGTTCTTCCCAGTGTTTTTGGGGGGGGGGGGTTCTTCCCAGTGTTTTTTTTGGGGGGGGGTTCTTCCCAGTGTTTTTTTGGGGGGGGGGGGGGTTCTTCCCAGTGTTTTTTGGGGGGGGTTCTTCCCAGTGTTTTTTGGGGGGGGGTTCTTCCCAGTGTTTTTGGGGGGGGGGGTTCTTACCGGTGTTTTGAGGGGGGGGGTTCTTCCTGGTGTTTTGAGGCGGGGGTTCTTCCCGGTGTTTTGGGGGAGAGGGGTTCTTCCCGGTGTTTTGAGGCGGGGGTTCTTCCCGGTGTTTTGAGGGAGAGGGGTTCTTCCCGGTGTTTTGAGGCGGGGGTTCTTCCCGGTGTTTTGGGGGAGAGGGGTTCTTCCCGGTGTTTTGAGGCGGGGGTTCTTCCCGGTGTTTTGGGGGGGAGGGGTTCTTCCCGGTGTTTTGAGGGGGGGGTTCTTCCCGGTGTTTTGACGGGGGGTTCTTCCCGGTGGTTATTGTCTCTCTCTCTCCCCAGGGCCGGACCTCCCGGCGCTGCCGTTCTCTCTCTCCGCCCGTCCGGCCTCTCCCCGCCCGGGCAGCCCGGGCCCAGGCCCCGCTCCCCACCTCCACTGCTCGAACAAAGCGCCCTCCGCTCTAGGCCGCCAGCCCGGAGCTGAGCCGCGGCCTCCTGGCCGGAGCTCCCTCCTTCCTCCCCCGGCCCCAGGCCGCACACGCACTTGGTAAAGTCCCCGGGGCCCCGAGCCTCGGGCGGTCCTCCAGCTTCCTACCTGAGACCCGAGGCCCTGCTCGCTCGCTCTCCGCTCTAGCTCCGTCCCCCGGGCCTCATGTGATCATCCTCGCCCCGAAGCCGCCACTAATTCCGGCCTAAACGCGACCGCTACCGGCCCCCGAGCGCCTGGGGAAGCGACTCACTCACTGCGGAAACGCGGGGCCCTGAGCCTCACGGCCACATGTCGCTCTGAGTGGGGGAGGGGAGCGGCAGTGCCGGTGCGGGCCACCGGCGGCGCTGTGTGCCTGCAGTGCCGGTGTGGGCCACCGGCGGCGCTGTGTTCCTGCAGTGCCGGTCCCGGCCACCGGCGGCGCTGTGTTCCTGCAGTGCCGGTCCCAGCCACCGGCGGCGCTGTGTTCCTGCAGTGCCGGTCCCGGCCACCGGCGGCACTGTGTGCCTGCATTCCCTGTCCCGGCCACCGGCGGCGCTGTGTGCCTGCAGTGCCGGTCCCGGCTACCGGCGGCGCTGTGTGCTTGCATTCCCTGTCCCGGTCACCGGCGGCGCTGTGTGCCTGCAATGCCGGTCACGGCCACCGGCGGCGCTGTGTGCCTGCATTCAGACTTTTCCCTGTCCTGGCCACTGGCAGCGCTGTGAGCCTGCAGCCCCAGTTTCGGCCACTGGCGCCCCTGTATGACTGCAGTACCAGTCCCGGCCACTGGAGGCGCTGTGTACCTTGCAGTCCCAGTCCTGGCCACCGGCGGCGCTGTGTGCCTGCAGTCCCACTCCTAGCCACCGGCGGCGCTGTGAAGCCTGCATTCCCTTTATTTGTATTTATATAAATATAAATCGGTTGGACTAAAACCTGGTGTTGTCAGACTTTTTACTGTGTTATATCCACATCAAGCCTGCAGTGCCACTGCTGGCCACTGGCGGCACTGTGAAGCCTGCAGTCCCGGTGCTGAACATTAGTGGCGCTGTGTGCCTGTAGTCCCAGTCCTGGTCACCGACGGCGCTGTGTGCTTGCAGTCCCCGGTGCTGACTTTTAGTGGCGCTGTGTGCCTGCAGTCCCAGTCCTGGCCACCGACAGCGCTGTGTGCCTGCAGTCCCAGTCCTGGCCACCGACGGCGCTGTGTACCTGCAGTCCCAGTCGTGGCCACTGGCGGCGCTGTGTGTCTGCAGTCCCGGTGCTGGCCATTGGCGGCGCTGTGTGTCTGCAGTCCCGGTGCTGGCCACCGGTAGCGCTGTGTGCATGCAGTCCCGGTGTTGACCAGTGGCGGCGCTGTGTGCCCGCAGTCCCGGGGTTGGCCACTGTTAGCGCTGTGAGACACATGGGAATAAACTGCCATTCCAGATTGGCCGCAGGGCGATGCTGGTGATGGCAGCAGTTAAATTTGATGCTGGTTGCAGAGGATTTCATTGCCATTAAACACGCCCTGCTGCAACACCGCATCACAGCAATCTGTAGCATGACTGCAATAAGCACGGGGGGGGGGGATGCGACAGGCACTCAGCTCCTGATTCAGTGCAGACTCGATGGGCTGAAGGGCCTCTTTCTGCACTGTAGGGTTCTATGATTCAATAAAAAAGATAGATTGCATTCTGTGCAGGGCACTAGGACCCGCCAGGAGAGGACAGTTTAAGTTTATTAGTGTCACAAGTAGGCTTACATTACAATGCAATGAAAATCCCCTACTGGCCATATTCCAGAGCCTGTTCGGGTACACTGAGGGAGAATTTAGCATAGCCAATGCACCTAACCAGCATGTCTTTCAGACTGTGGGAGGAAATCGGAACATGGGGAGGAAACCCATGCAGACACAGGTAGAACATGCAGACTGTGCACAGAGTGCTGTGAGGCAGCAGTGATAACAACCCAGGGGGAAATCAGTCCCAGCCCCTGGAATGAAGTTGAAAAGATGGAGGCGGAGCCAGGGCCTGAGGAAGGGGTGTGGCCTGTGAGGAAGGGACGGGCCTGAAGAAGAGTTGACCCTGAGACAGTGGATGGAATTTTATGACCTCACTGCACCAGGAAAATGTTGCAAAATCGGGTGTGATGTGACTAGTGGGAATGGCGACTGTTTTCACACCCATTCCCACTTTACAAAAGAAATCAGCATAACCACAGTGGTTAGCACTGTTACCTCACAGTGCCACGGTCCCAGGTTCAATTCTGGACTTGGCTCACAGTCTCCTCGTGTCTGCGTGAGTTTCCTCCGGGGTTTCCTCCCACAGTCGAAAGATGTGCGGGTTAGATGGATTGGCCGTGCTAAATTGACCCTAGTGTCAGGAGGATTAGCAGGGTGAATGCATGGGATTGTGGGGATAGGGCCTGGATGGGATTGTGGTCAGTACAGACCTGATGGACCAAATGGCCTCCTCCTGCGCTGCAGGGATTCTATAATTCTATGATTGGGAGCCCGCCCAAAACGGGCGAAATGTCAAACTGCATTTTTTTTTGCATTCATCGTGATCTAATTAGTGTGTTTCACTCCCAATCATCTCAGCTCAGTGGCCTTAACCACCTTGTTCACTGCAACCGGATCAGTCAGGGAAACGCCTCATGTATAAATGTCGGATTCAGGCGCTTGATCAGTGAGGGTGAGCGAGGAGGTAAGTCTCAGCTTTCAAAGTACTCCATGCTGCTCAAAAGGGGTTGTTTTGTGGTGGCCATGTTGTATTTTGGATCGGGGGCTGTGGCCTGTGAGTGTGTGGGTTGTTGCTCATGGGGTCCAACCTCAGACTCTCAGAACAGACCTTAGGTCTTTGTGCTGACTCTGGGTCCTAATGCTGGCAGCAACGAGCACAGTTTCAGGTGGGGGATGGGCTGGAAACTCTCTGAAGTAGCAGTGCTGTGCCTCGATACTTGTTAAGCAGCACTGTCTGTGGCCATTACAGACAGTGATTGGTGGAGGGATCGGGGCATGGCTGTGTTGCCATCCTGGGATCTGTGGGGTGGGGTATGGGGAGTGTGTGTTGCTGGGGGTGAGTGTGGAGTGGCGTATGGGGAACGTGTGTTGCTGGGAGTCTGTGAAGGGTACGGGGAGTGTGTGTTGCTGGGAGTCTGTGAGGGGTACGGGGAGTGTGTGTTGCTGGGAGTCTGTGAGGGGTATGGGGAGTGTGTGTTGCTGGGAGTCTGTGAGGGGTATGGGGAGTGTGTGTTGCTGGGAGTCTGTGGGGGCGGATATGGGGAGTGTGTGTTGCTGGGCTGAGGGCAAGTGGAGTTCTTTAACCTTTCCATCGTTCCCTCCCCTTCCTCAAATTTGTTTCCCCTGCCCCATTCAGAGCAATGAGGTGGCTTTTGCGATGTAACCCATTGGTCTTGCTGTCCTTTTGGTTGCTGCTGGAGTTGAGGAGGAGGAGCTGGAGGATGAATTGTGGAGACAGGAGGCCCGGGACTCTCAGGAGTAGAGGGAGATGGTTGCTGGAGGCAGGATGCGGCTACCATTTGCTTAGAGGAGGGGAGAGTGGGGTGGTAGGGAGGAGGAGATGGAAGGAGCGGAGACACCAGCAGTTCCACACGTCTTTTGAGCAACTGTCGGACATTGCATGCCACCGACGGCCCTGGCTCCAAAAGGAGACTGTGTGGCACCTGTGCCATTTGTTGCAGGGCCTGGCACTTCAAGGCACAGAGGGGCACCCAGTCTCGGTGGTTGTGAAAGTGGTGACTGCGTTAACTGTTTACACCACCGGGTTCTTTCAGACCATCAGTGGAGACGTTTGCGACATTTCCCAACCTTCCATCCACAAGTGTGTCAAGGAGCTCATGGAGGCCCTGTGTGCCCAGGCTGGCCAGTGTGTTAAATTTGACCTGAACCAGGTCCAGGAGGAAGCCTGGGCTGCAGGATTTGCAGCCATTGCAGGGATGCCAAATGTGTAGGGTGCTGTAGATTACATCGCCCTTGACGCCTTGGTGAAGTCTCGATATCTCCCCAGGATGGACATTAGAGGTGGAGGTGGCCAGCTGCCTACTGCACTCCATGGCATGTGATGCTCTTGGAGGGCCTGGACCTTGAGGGCCTTGGCTGGATTCCAGGCGTAAGGGATATATCCATGATATCTTCTAAATCCCATTGCCCCTGAGATGCCCCAGTATCAGGAAGGGGAGAGTCAGAAGGCGTAGCCACAGTGTCATGGGTGGAAGGCCCCAGGATGGGATCGAGCCCTCTCCTGCCTTGGGGTCCCTGTGGGCCCCGGGTCACTCCATAGGACATGGTGCTTCTGCAGTGAACTCCAGAAGCCCTGGCGTCACCTGGTCTTGCCCGTCCTGGAGGACCATTTGCGTTCTTGCCACGGTGGTTGAGCCCTCTGTGATGGCCCTCTGAATCGGGGTCCATCAGTTAGCAGCAAGTGCCCTCTGAGACTGGGCCTCGCTCTGTAGCTCCTCAGCCATGACCCTGTGACTGGGCCACATTCTCAATGACTGCTGCTATTGTCCGCTGTGTCTCGGTACCATCCCTCAGGGTGTCCTGCAAGCTCTCAGCTATGGGCTGCAGAATTCCGAGAAGCCTGCTGAGGCCCTCAGCTGTGGCCCACTGTGACTTGGCTGTGGCCCTCTGAGACTCTGCCATGGCTTGCTGTGACTCAGCCATTGCTCAGCCACTCCTCATGGCGAGGATTTCCTGCCCCAAGCTTTCCATCCTTGCAGTGTTGGGAACCACGCAATGGCCACTTCTGTTTCCAGTGCTGGTTATTTTCACCAACACAGGCAAGAGGGAATGCCATGAACCTGCTACGCTCCTATTCAGGAATGTGCATGTTAGCACTACATTGAGGTGGCTGCAATTTGTAAGTCCTGCTCATACACTCCTGCAGAGTGGACCTGTGAAGTGCAGTTTATAGTGCTGGGTTCATTTAATGAGTTGTCCTGGAGAATGTGAGTTTAGTTGTTTTGACAGTTTTATGAGCTTCTGCAGAGTCTGATTGTTTCCTATGCGGCTATTCAAATGATGATTGTTTACTTGGATAGATTTATGAGCTTTCCAATGACCTCCAAATGCTGGTGAGGGGAAGATGAGGGAGGTATGAGGGTGCTGAAGGACATAAAGGGGGTTAAGGTAAGGGGAGCTTTTCACTGATCTGTAGGTTTATCTTCAAGCCACTGAAGGACCAGACCAATGTTTCTAGGAGCAGAGGTGGGCAGTTTAACCTGACTACTTTGGGAGAAGCCCGCTTCTGTCTGCATTACAAGTGACAGGCTGACTTCTGCCAATCACACATGGTCTGTAGATCTCACTTGCTGGTGCTGCCTAGATGGAGATAGGATTCAGACATCAGAATTAATCCAGTTTCCTAAAGGAAAATGTAGCCTCCTGTGTCCAGGAATATTTTGTATCCAGTACTGCCGATTTTTGCAGAACCTCATATTCACTCTCGCTTTCTGTACCTGCAGTTCATCAACCTTGCATGGCACGGTGGCACAGTGGTTAGAACCGCTGCCTCACAGCGCCAGGTACCTGGGTTCGATTCCAGCCTCGGGTCACTGTCTGAGTTTGCACATTCTCCCCGTGTCTGCATGGGTTTCCTCCGGGTGCTTCGGTTTCCTCCCACAGTCCAAAGATGTGCGGATTAGATGGATTGGCCATGCTAAATTGCTCCCTAGTGTCCTGGGATGCATAGGTTAGTGGGATGGGGGGGGGAGCAATCTCTGCCTCCCACTTAGTATGAACTCTCAACCCACATACATTTGGATAAAATTTAGTGACATGCAGAAAGGACAAAGGATGATGGACGGGATTTTACAGCCTCAATCGACCCAAGACTGGAAAATCCCACCCGAGGTCAATGGACCCTCCCATTGTCCGCTCCTCATCCGCTCCGATTCCTGTGTGGCAGGCAGCAGAATTCCGATGGATCTTTCTCCTGAAATTGGATTTGAACAACCCAGCATGAAATGATGTAATTAAACAAAGGCACCACCAGGTGGTGCCAAGCTCCAACAATCATGCAAGGAAATTCTGAAGACCAAGGCTGGTAAAATGATTAAAATGAATCAACGATGGCCCCAAAAATCTCCAGCCTCACTCCACTCGCACAGTTATGGCAAAATAAAAATTGTGCTCTCTTACTGACTGCTATCCTGACCCAACCAGAGTCTCCCTTATCAGAGGGTCCTTTATAGAGAGCCAGTATACATACATGTCCGTATCATAGAATCATTGAATCCCTACAGCACAGAAGGAGACCATTCGGCACATCGAGCCTGCACCGACCACAATCCCACCCAGGCCCTATCTCCGTAACCCCTTGCTTTTACCCTGCTAATCTCCCTGACACTAAGGGGCAATTTAGCATGGCCAATCCAAATAACCTGCACATCTTTGGACTGTGGGAGGAAACCGGAGGACCCGGAGGATACCCACGCAGACACAAGGAGGATGTGCAAAATTCACACGGCCAGTGACCCGAGGCCAGGCCCCTGATGCTGTGAGGCAGCGGTGCTAACCACAGTACAACCGTGCTGCTCACAAACATATTCCAATTCTCTTCCACTCCTAGTGGTGCACTAAAGCAAATTTTCATCTGTTTCCATAGTTAGTCATTCCTGGAACAGGTCGCTAGTCTGTCGCCAGAGGCTTATAGCTTGAGGGGCACTACTCCACAACAAGCGTGGGTTGACCAGGAGTCTCTCCCACTCTTACTGCCGGCCATTGGTATGTTTGGAAGGATTTTGCAGGTTGCCACTCAACCTGTTTGATCACTTTATGAGTGTACTTTCCCTAGCCATCAAGTCCTGGACTGGGACTGGAAGCCGGAGCTTCTGGCTCAGAGGCAGGGACACTAACCCACTGTGCCACAAGATCTAGAAACTCAATCTAAAAGAAACGTGCAGGACAATAGGCAAAGTGCAAGGGAATGGGATGAATTGCAGTGAGCTAAGAAATTTGCTTTTTTCCGGGCTGCGTGCTGCAATGTTAATAACTTATGGCTCTTTCAGGCTATAGTCACGGATTGGATACCTCACTGCGCCCAATTCTGCATTGCAAGGACCTGAATGCTGCTATCTTCCTGGTGTCAAGGATGTTGGCGCAGTAGAATTCCAGTCCCATTGGTAATTTGTAAGATGCACGTTCCCTGTGTCTGTGTGGATTTCCTCCGGGTGCTCCTGTTTCCTCCCACAGTCCAAAGATGTGCAGGTTAGGCGCAGAGGCCCTGCCAAATTGCCCCTTAGTATCCAAAGATATACATGGTGGGGTAAATAGCGGGGTAATGTTATAGGGATAGGGCCTGAGTAAAAGTTGGTACAGACTCAATAGACTGAATGTAGGGATTCTATGATTCTGTGGGTGAATTCTTATTGAATCAGTGAAAGCTACAAGTTGAGTGGTTGCAAGACTGAGGCGCTTTTGATTTGATTTGATTTAATTTATTATTGTCACATGTTTTGGTATACAGTGAAAATTATTGTTTCTTGAGCACTGTACAGACAAAGCATACCATACAAAGAGAAAGAAAGGAGAGTGTGCAGGATGTAGTATTACAGTCATAGATACGGTATAAAGAAAGATCAACTTAATATGAGATAGGTCCATTCAAAAGCCTGATGGTTGTGAGTATTGTTGGCACCATCTGGTGGTCACTTTATTTAGTTGCATCAATTTACAGTTCCCCACGTTCAAATCCAATCTCAGAGAACAGTCATCTTCCTCTTTCCCAGGTTGGTTGAGTCCTCAGCAGTTCAGGCAGTCCCAGCCTAGCCAAATATTACTGACATCCCTGACCCTCTGAACGTTAGCTCAGCAGGGCAGCAGCACACAGAGACACCAGCCATTGGATGATGGAAATTTCTTTCAAATGCGTGTAAAGTAAAACAACAGTGAAATATTTAGTGTGGGAGAGAAAATTAGGGGGTCAAGTTAGCAGTGGTGTAGAGTTCCTCTGATGACTCCTTAACTGGATTTTTGGAGGCGACCTCTTCTAATGCATCCTCTTGGGCCAGAATATTACTCTCACCCCTACCCTGTGAGGCAGCAGGGAGGAGGAGGGTAAGATTGAATGGATAGGATTCCCAGCAGGAACCGACCTGCCCAAATTCAGAAGCGATTTCACGCTTGGTTGGGTTTCAAAGGGGAAACCTGCTCATCCACCCATTAAGGCTCTTAAACAGCCGCTTAAAGGCCTTATCCTGCCCAGCCTCAATTTTTCAGGATGGAAAATTACAGTTAAGCTTTTCTTCAGGAAGAGGAGGAGGGGTGGGCTCACTCACTCGGAAGACCTCCCTCAGATTTGGTGCCTCCTCCATCCAGCATGTAGGAGCTCCAGGACTCTTCCCCCTTCCCATGGTTAACCCCCCCAATGCTGCAATTGCCTCCTTCCTGACCACCCCCCCCCACCAGGGTGTCCCTGGCCCTCCTGCCCTCAGGGCCCCAGAGATTTACATTTTCAAAGCGCCTGGGGCTCAGTTCCAGGCGGAATACTGCAGTACCGCTTCTGGCCACTGCAGCGCCGTGCCTGGATGGGTTGAAGAGCTGCCAGCGAATTTGATTGGCCTACAGTTCTCATGGGAGGGGCTTCTTTCCAAGGGTGTGCAGGTTTCTCATCCACTGCCAATCAATGGCAGCGGGAGTTTACATGTCGGCTGCTAAGTGTTACATACTGACTCTCGGGTTGCCGAGTGCCGATTTTACTCATTGTGACGATACTGTGCCTTTAAGAAATGTATTTTAATCACCTTTGCAGGAATGTGCCAGCATCGTTTCTGTGACCGGTGTCCTCTAATTGTTACTAAAACAGAATAATGGACATCATGTTGTTTTTCATAGAACCCTACAGTGCAGAAAGAGGCCCTTCAGCCCATACCAAACGCAATCCCACCCAGGCCCCAACCCCATATATTATACCCACTAATCCCTCCACCTATGCATCCCTGGACACTAAGGAGCAATTTCTTAGCATGGCCAATCAACCTAATCTGCACATCTTTGGACTGTGGGAGGAAACTGGAGTACCTGGAGGAAACCCACACAGACACGAGGAGAATATGCAAACTCCACACAGACAGTAACCTGAGCTGGGAATCGAACCCAGGACCCTGGAGCTGTGAAGCAGCAGTGCTCACCACTGTGCTAATGTGCCGCCCTTTTTAATCTGGACTAATGCCATGCTCTGTGGCTTAATGGTCCAGTGGAAATTGCTAAGTGGAGTTTGATTTGTGGATGATTGACAGGTGAGATGCCTAGAGACAGTTTTTTTCTTATAGAGCATTCCAAGTTTTTAGTTTTGTTTTGCTTGCTGTTAGAAGCCGGTGGAAAAGGTAGTATCTCTGTATCTCTTTTTCTCTCCCCAGAAGCTTTTTGTAAAGTTCCAGGACTGGGAAGCCTCGGAACATTGATCCAACATTCAAAGGATCAGTTTGCAGCAGGTGTTAAAAAGCAGCAAATCCAGCATCACGTGAGCATACTTGTTTCTGTGCCAAGTCTGAAGAAGGATTTGTGTCTATGGGCTGGTATTTAACTTGGAACAACAGAGATAGCTAGCTGTTAGGAGTTATACTGTGTCATGTTTCAGTCTTGTGATTGGTAAAAGTTATGCTAATGTTTTTGTTATATTTGAACTGTATTCTTAAATAAGCTTTGTTTGATGAATTCTCTGTAATGGGTCACTTGAATTGTACCTGGAGTGAAACATCTCATGCTCGCCCATGGTCACTTAGGGTCTAGGCTAACTTCTCACAACACCTTGAAGTTTTTGGCCAGAGTCTTCACATGGTGCAGATAGAATGCAGAATAAAATCTGGTGGAATAGACGTTCCCAAACTTTGGTACAGAAAACCACTCTCATTCCCTCTTCCTCATGTTCCAGTTCTGCCTCTTTAATGAGAGTACAGATTACAATGATCGCAATGAGTCCCCTGATAAGGGCTCTAATCAGAAGGGGAAGAAATTAAGGAATCTTAAAAATTCCCTGCCTGAAATTGCTGAAAACCATCTGTGGAATTTTTATCTTAAAACATCGAGAGAGGAAAACAAAACAGCCAAGTCTGTGCAGTCAGAGCTGTTACTTGAGAACATATTGGTCGACAGTCGAAGCCTGTGAACGTGGCCACTTCCCCATTCGATAAACTGTGCGAGTAACATACTTCTGTATCCATCAGGTTTCATTCGTTCCGCCAAATCTGGTTAAGCATTCCAATTCCTGCAGCCTCATTCCTCCATCGTTTTCCACCCAGCACCATTTTGGAGGTGGCCGCGTTTCCTACCGGAAGCCGCCTTCACCGGAATTTTGTGTACTTTAGAAAAGGGGCAGATCTAGCAAACCCAATTTATATAATCAATCAAGTCAGATCGAACACATTTTTGCTCCTCCACTCCCAGAACCCCCTCCTCCTTCGTCCACTATTCTCAGGTGAGTGTTAAAGATCCCATAGCATTCACTCACCAGAGAGTCATTCCTGGTACCCCGGCCAATTCCTCAAGTAAACAAAACAAAAACAGATTACCTCATCATTATCACATTTCCCTCTGTGGAAGCTTCCTGTGCAGAAATTGGTGGCCACACTTCCTACAAGATGGCAGTGATAACTCTTTGAAAGTGCTACATTAGTTATAAAGCACTTGAGGTGTCCACTGGATATGAAGAACGTTATCTAAATCCTCCCACAGTATGAAGATGTGCAGATTAGGTGCACTGGCCTTGTTGAATTACGCCTCAGTGTTCAAAGGTATGTAGGTTAGGTGTACTGGCTATGTTAAATTAACCCTTACTGTCCAAAGGTACGTAGGTTAGATGGATTAGCCATGGTAAATGTGTGGGGATAGGGCGGAGGAGAGGCCTGGATCAGACACTCTGTCAGAGTCGGTGTAAATCAATGGACCAAATGGCCTCTTCTGTTCTATAGAGATTCTATGATAAATGCATTTTTTTTTTCCCCATTTGCTGGACTCCTCTTGATGGAATAGAATCTCATCTCAGCTGCATTCCATTGTGTTTCACTCCCTCATCCTCTCTGAGATGTCACACAGCAAAAGGACAACAGTTCAGGTTCTGTTTGCTGGCTAGATTTGGGAGTATTTTCCTGAATCAGAGGACATGACCAAATGTGTCGAAAGGAACTGGTATTTGAGTTATGCCAATCAGAATTATTTACTGGATAAAAATTTGCATTTGAAGATATGAATAAAATGGAAGAGAGGAGATGAAAATGCATGCATTTTTAATATTGTTTGATTGTTAGGAGTTGTAATTTTCCTTAGTTTAAAAATGCATTCTTAATAACCTGGCACTGCCCATTGTAAAATTCTAACCTTCGGCTGACTAATACTAGATGATATATTGTAAATTTCAACATCCAGTACAAACATAATACATAAAAGATAAGGATTAAAAAAATCCAGATCAAAGCCAATGAACAAATAAATGATCTACCAATTTCTTGGCATGTTGTAATATTCTTTAATAAGCTTTAATTACCTGAGCAACAATTTGTCATACAAAATCTATGTATTTAAGTCTGTGATTATTCTCCATTATTGCTTTGAAAGGTTTGCACAGCTGACATTTTAATCTCATACAGACTTTAATACTTAAATCTGCAGTGAAAAGTGCTGTTTGATAAGGCATGCTTCACATGCAGGTATGAAATTTCATTGTCTACGATCGCAGTGCTACTCTCATGAGGTCCAATTTTACTGTAATGCCATACTAAATGTGTATACATACTGGCAAAAAAGAGCTTAGCATTTGAAGCTTAAGACTTATGCGCTCAAATATCCAGATTCAATTTATTTTCATCTTGCCCTATCAACATTTCCAGCTCGAATGTGTAACATGGGAAAGGGCTTAACTTATTCCCGTTCTTCACATGAATGGTCTGTCTATCTTCCAATGAATTACTGCTCTTCCCTTGGTTAGAAAGAACTGGGCATTAAAGTAGTTTGAATAAGGGAACACATGCTCAGAGCAGAAGGTAATGATGCTTCAAACAATTAATTACCTGAACAGGTAATATTATTTACTGTACAGCTATACTCATGTGCGATGGTCTTGTGGCACAGTGGATAGCAACCCTACTCTGAGTTACAAGCTCTGGGTTCGAGTCCCAGTCCAGGACTTGATGGCCAAGGAAGGTGCATTTATAATGTGGACAAAACAGCTCAACTCTCATCCCGAAGGCTAGAAGGTGCTGGGAAAAGCTCAGCAAGTCTTCCGCTCTCTGAAAAAGAGTCCTATTAGACTCGAAACATTAACTCTGTTTCTCTCTCCACAGATGCTGCCAGACTGGTTCAGCATTTTCTGTTTTTGTTTCAGTCTCCAGCATCTGCTGCATTCATAGAATCCCTACAGTGCAGAAGGAGGCTATTCAGCCCATCGAACCTGCACCGACCACAATCCCACCCAGACCCTACCCCCATAACCCCGTGCATTTACCTTATCTAGTAACCCCTGACACTAAGGGGCAATATAGCACAGCCAATCCATCTAACCTGCACATCTTTGGACAGTGGGAGGAGCACTCGGAGGAAACCCACGTAGACACAAAGAGAATGTGCAAACCCTACACAGACAGTGACCCAAGCCAGGAATCGAACCTGGGTCCCTGGCACTGTGAGGCGGCACTGTGCCACCATGCTTCCCATTTGCTTTTATTTTATCCAGAACTACGGGTCACAGTTTGAGAATAAGGGGTAGACCTTTTAGAACTGAGATGAGGAGAAATTTCTTCACCCAGAAAGTGGTGAATGTGTGAAATTTACTACCACAGAAAGTGGTGAGACCAAAACACTGTGTGATTTCAAGAAGAAATCAAATATAGCTCTTGGGGCTAAAGGGATCAAGTGATAAGGGGAGAAAGGAGGGGTCAGGATCTTAAACTCGATGATCAGCCATGATCAAAATAAAGGCTGGAGCAGGCTTGAAGGGCCGAATGGACTACTCCTGCTTCTAGTTTCTATGTTTCTGTTTCTCTTCCTTGATTATCTACCTGAAGGCACGGTGGCACAGTGGTTAGCACTGCTGCCTCACAGTGCCAAGGATCCTGGTTCGATTCCCACCTGGGTGCCTGTGCAGAGTTTGCACGTTCTCCCTGTGTCTGCGTTGATTTCCTCCGGGTGCTCCGGTTTCCTCCAAAAGCCGTGCTCTTTAGGTGCATTGGCCGTGCTAAATTCTCCCTCAGTGTACCCAAACAGGCACCGGAGTGTGGCAACTAGGGGATTTTCACAGTAACTTCATTGCGGTGTTAATGTAAGCCCACTACTACTGTTTGTGGGTGATGGAGGGAGTGAATGTTTGGGGACGGGGTAGTAATCAAGCGGGCTGCTTTTCCTGGATGGTATTGAGTTGCATGAGTGTTGTTGGAGCTGCGCCACCCAAATGGACATAGGTACGTGCATTGTCCACCTCATGCGCCACTAAGGAATGGGAAAGCCTCTAAGCTAAGCACACATATTGCAGGCAATGTGAGGGCATTGTTGGCTGATGCAATGTTCCCCAGTGTTTAATCATTTTGAAAGCACGTGGTTTGGCAGGGAGCTGATTTCAGTTTCACAGAAAAGAGAAATGAGACTCAAGGGGCAAAGTTTGCTTGTGGGTTCCCTTCCAGGAATTCTACACTGCATGCATGTCACAGTCTCCCCATGTCTGTTTATACCTCACTGAGCAAAACGGGTTCAGAATATGCCACTCATGTCAAGCTTGGCAAGCTCTGAGGGATCGCAAATTTCTTAAACAGTATGATATCATTTATGTGCCATGATCCTTAGTCATTTTCCCTATTACCCTGCTGATGGTGCAGAAAGACTCACCCCAGTGCACAAGTACTTTTGCTCACATTATTAGGACAGGTTCTTTCCAATTCCAGGGGATTATCATTTTCTAATCCATGAAATTGTTTGCTGCGTTTCCCTACTTTTGAACATGTTTCAAAAGCAATTCATTGCCTGTGAAGTGTAGTGTTTGGATTATAGATGACCCTTGTTACTGGATGATTGATGCCTGTGAATTCTTGCTGCTGTCAGGAATGCAACATATCTGAACTCAGATTTGAAGACAATTCTCAGGGTATTAATTATGTGGTATATTTTTGTAAAATGCACATTCTAAGTATTAGGTATGTGAAATTATGTGACATTATGTTAAAATAAACATATACCTTTTAGTATCACTGAGTTACAAGAATCTCCTGGGTTACTATATTTGCTGCTTTCCTTCCACACTGAAGAGCTTTTCTGAGCTCTGGCATGATGTTTAAACCAGATTAATGTCCCCTTTCAAAGGTAGCATTCCAATCTTATTCTTTTTCCCTATAATCCTTCTTGCATTGCCAGTCGCTTGTAATTTGAAAACATTTATTTTTAGGTTCCTTTCTGCTCAGACTGTGCAAAGCTGGTTGTAATACATTTTTGAGAGCCTAATTGTATATAAGCTGCAAAACTGGATGGGGCAGGAAAGAGGTCCAGGGCTTAGCGATGCAGGATTAGCATGTCTGTCACTTCCAATGTAGATCACATGCAAACTTTGACCTGTGTGCTAATTTGAATTATCGTAGAGTACAGCTGGCATTATGTGCACCATTGAGTGGCTGCACATGGGAGCAGAGGGGCAACAGTCTGAGAAACTGGCATGAATTAAAGCTCACCTGCATTGTTTAAAGTCAGCCTCCACCCTTTAAAATAAGGAGTGCGTTGCGACTGGAATGGGTTCCACTGAAAATGAAGAACACTCAACGATGGCACGACACAGCAGGTCCGCCAGACGTTTTGACGTTGCACTGGGGGGGGCCTTGATGTCGAAAGTGGAGACGAATGGCCCCACTTTTATGGTTCGATCTTGCACTAGAGTGCGTATAGGCACCATTGGGACCGCAAAAATTGAGTACCTGGTATCTGAATTTTGAGGTAATAACCTGCTTTCCTCAGTGGCAATGTGGTTAGCACCGCTAAATCACAGCGCCAGTGACATGGATTCAATTCCGGCCATGGGTGACTGTCTGTGTGCATTCACCCCCTGTCTGTATGGGTTTCCTGTGCTGACTAGGTGGATTGGTTATGCTAAATTGTCCCTTAATGAAGATGTGTAGGTTAGGGGGATTATGGGGTAAATATCTGGGGCTAGGGGGATAGGGCTTTGGTGGGATGCTCTATTGAAGAGTTGGGGCAGACTCTTTGGGCCAAATAGCCTCCTTCTGCACTGTCAGGATTCTATCACAATCTGACTGCTCTGCTGTGCATTTTAAATATTTTCTGTCTTGATTTTGTGGAAACGTATTGGCCCTTTGATGGATTTCATAAACTGATACATCTTTATGTCATTATATTTTTGCTGTAGGTGGGTCGTATGTTATTAGGTTAATTTGGATGCTCTCGTTGCCAGCATCATCTTACAAAATGGAAATCAATTTACAAACGACGAAAGATGACAAAGTCAAAATTTACTTTAGTCTTCACATTATCACAGCTATTATCTTGACTTACATTAGATTTTCTTTTTAAGTTCTACTTACATGGTCAGAATTGTGTTAACTGTGTAAACTTAAAAAAAAAGCAGAACCAAACGACATGGAGTTATGGTACTGATAAGGAAACGGATCAATGGTGCCACTTCGACAGGTGTACCATAGGAAGTATTCTTTCTGGTTGTATCACAGCTTGGTATGTCTCCTGCCCTGCCCAACTCAGCAAGAAACTACAAAGGGTTGCGAATGAAGCCCAGTCCGTTATGCAAACCAACCTCTCATCCATTGACTCCACCTAACTGCCCGCTGCCTCGAAAAAGCAGCCAGCATAGTTAAGGACCCTACGCACCCTGACAATTCTCTCTTCCACCTTTTTCTGTTGGGAAGAAGATGCAAAAGTCTGAGGTCACATTCCAATTCACTCAAGAACAGCGTCCCTGCTGCCATCAGACCTTTGAATGGACTTCCTTGCATTAAGTTGATCTTTTTCTACACCCTAGCTATGACTGCAACACTACATTCTGCACCCTCTCCTTCTTCTATGAATGATATGCTTTGTCTTTTTAGTGTGTGAGAAACAATATTTTTCACTGTATGTGACAATAATAAATCAAATCAAATCAAATCACTTTTAGGCAATGTGAGATCATTTTGGTGACATATCTGTCTGAGTACCCATATCATTCAGCAACAAGTTCAGGCTCAGCTAGGGGATCACGTCCCATTCTGGGTGTCAGATTTTAGGGAGAACCTTAGAGAAGGTGCAAAGGAGAGTTACCAAAATTAGAGGCTTCAGTTATTTGCAGGGAAACCGTGAAGCAGAGAGATTACTCAATGTGTTTTAAGTGAAGTTAGTGAAAAGACAGCTGAAGAGCTGTTACGCATATATGTACGTAAATTCCTTAGAAAAAGGGTTCAGTAGGAGACTGACGTACAGCTAACGTGTTTCCTGTTTTTAAAAAATGAAATAGAAAAAATTCAAGGGAACTTAATGTTGGTGGTAGGAAAGGTAATGGAATCTTTACTCGGTAATACAAAAACATAGTGGTATTGTTGCTGAGCTTTTAATCTAGAGATCCAGGGCATTGCTCTGGGGACCTGGGTCCAAATCCCACCATGGCAGACGGTGAACTTTGAATTCAATAAAAAATCTGGCATTAAAAATCTAATGATGACCTTCTTCCATCAGAAGAAGAGACAAAATCTCTGAGATCAAGAATAGCTTCTTCCCTGCTGTTGTCAGACTTTTGAATGAACCTACCATATAATAAGCTGATCTTTCCCTACACCTTAGCTATGATTGTAATGCTATATTCTGCACCTTCTCCCCTATGTTTTAAAGTTTATTTGTCGGAAGTAGGCTTACATTAACCAGCATGTTAATGAAGTTAATATGCAATGAAGTTACTATGAAAATCCCCTAGTCGCCACGCTTAGCGCCTATTTGGGTACACTGAAGGAGAATTTAGCATGGCCATTGCATCTAACCAGCACGTCGTTTGGACTGTGGGAGGAAACCAGAGCACCCGGAGGAAACCCACGCAGACACAGGGAGAATGTGCAGGCTCCACACAGACAGTGGCCCAATCCGGGAATTGAACCCGGGTCCCTGGCTCTGTGAGGCAGTGGTGCTAACCACTGTGCACCGTGCCGCCTCTCCATGAATGGTATGTTTTGTTGCATAGCGCACAAAAAGCAGCACCTTTTACTGTGTCCCAATACATGTGGCAATAATAAATCAAAAGTTCTGGATGCCATGCCTTAACACTTGAAGGGAGTCCAGCACAGATTCACTGGAATTATACTGCAGCTAAAGGGTTAAATTATGAGGCGAAGCCGCGTTGACTAAGCTTATACTTCTTTTGAGCGCAGAAGATAAATTGACGATGTGTGTAAAATGATTAAAGTGTTTGATAAGGGAGAGAGGGAGATACCACTTCTTCTGTTGGGGAAGCTGACATTAAGAGGGGAATTGTTTTAAAATTAGAACTCGCTCATTCACAGAAAAGTCAGAAAACACTTCTTCACACAAAGGACAGCGAAAATCTGAAATTCTGTTCCTCAAAAAAGCTGCGGTGCTGAGGTTAACCAAAAAATTCCAAACTAAGATTAATTGACTTTTTTTGGTTGGGTGGGGGAGGCGGAGAGGAGGCTGTAAAATGATTTGAAGATAAGGCAAACAATCAAATTCTTGAATGGTTATTGGCGGTGAGACAGGAATGTGCGATTGAAGTTATAGTCAGATCAGCCATGCTCTTATTGAACAGTAGAGCAGGCTTGAAGGGCTGAGTGGCCTACTCCTGCTCCTAATTTTGTATGTTTGTATGTAGATAAATAAATAGAATCGGGGTACAAATCAGCCATGATTAAATTCAACAGCAGAACATTCTGGAAGGGCTGAGTGCCCCATTCCTATTTCTATGTTCCTACCATTCACTGAATAAAATTAAGCTAAAATTATTTTCATCATTCTTTGCATTTTGATGTCAAAATGGCTGCTGGGCACTGCAAAAGTTAAATTGAAGGAATACGAAAGCAACCAGTCACCACTTCCTACAAAGTTGTGGCTTTTCTAAGAATACAAGAAGTAAAGCTTTGTCATGTGTGATTTGTTAAGCTTTCCTCTTGAGATCTATGAGGAAAAGCATGCACTTACATCCATACAGATTAAAACAAAGTTGCAGTTTATGAATTTTGGAATATTGATAACGAACAGAACCGTGCAAAATCTTTTCTTGCATTCACAGTGTTCAGAATGCATTCAAGAATTTACAAATGTAAAAGTGCCTTTTTGGTAGAAAATACCTCCCAAGTTGATGGCTCAAGAATATTTCCTTCATCTTGTGACGCTGTGAACTTCTTTTAATCAGGCATCCATTTTAATCACCCACATTTTACAGAGCAAAAGGTTTCCAGTGCAGTTAAAAGAACCTCAAGTAAGCAGCCATTTTGTGATACTGTCTGAATGCCTTGATTCTATCCTGGTGACTTCCTAATTCTGCAAAGTTTCTCTTGAAAAAGAAGTTGTGTTGATAGTTGTTGTATTGATTTATGGAGCCATTACCTTCCCATAGAAAGATCCCTCAAAGAGAAAACTGTCAAGTCGGAGCAAGGGCAAGATCAGCAGACTTTGTAAAAGGAAATTTGGATGAACAAGGTTCTTCGGAGCATTTTACCTCTCCCTTACATAAAACCAAACCTAACTCAATTTTCTGCAGAATTTACCTATTTCTTGAAAGAATCCAGTATCCTCATCTGAAGCATGTCTCCTTTTAGGTCTCCCAGATGTTGCTTAACATCTACATGAAAAAAACACTCTGGCTTTTGGGAAAATTGACTCCTGTTTCTTTTGTCTTAAAAATATGAGGACATATGAAGTAGGAGCAGAAGTAAACCATCTTTTGATTCCCTGAGTCATTCTCCCCTTGTCTGCGTGGGTTTCTTCCGGGTGTTCCTATTTCCTCCCACTGTCCGAAAGACATGCTGGTTAGGTGCATCGGCTATGCTAAATTCTCCCTCAGTGTACCCAAACAGGCACCAAGCGCGGTGACTAGGGGATTTCCATAGTAACTTCATTGTGGTGTTAATGTAAGCCTTTAAATATATTCAATGATGGAGCAAGCTTAATCCTCTAGGGTAGAAAATTCCAAAGGTTTATCCCCATCTCAGTCTTGAATGATTGCTTCCTTACCCTGAGCTTCTGTCCCGTAATCCAACCTCTCGGAGTGATCCCTCTCAAGCTCCTTCAGAATCTTGTATGTTTCAATGAGGTTACCGCTTATTCTTCTGAACTCCAGGGAGCATAGACGCAATTAACTCAGTCTCTCATCATCGGACAGTTTTCTCATCAGGAACCAATCTTATGAATCTCCTCTATAACCCCATCATTGCAAGTATATCCTTTCTTAAACACAGATGCCAAAACCTCACATAATTCTTCCAGTATGGTTTCCCCGAAGCTCCACGTAACTGTATGAGAACTTCTTTATATTTGCACTCCAATCCCCTTGCAACACAGGTCAAAATTCCACCTCCCTTCCCAATTGCTTGATGTACCTGCCTGCTAGCTTTCCACGTTCCTTATATTAGTGCACCCAACTCCCCCACCAGAGATCCATCTGCTCCCTCCCAGAAATCCATCTGCCCCCCCCCACACCAGAGATCCATCTGCCCTCCCAGAAATCCATCTGCCTCCCCCCCCCACCCCCACCAGAGTTCCATCTGACCCGCCTCCCTCCTCCTCTCCCACCAAGACAACGATCTGGCCTCACTCTTCCCCCCCCCCAAACCTCCGCTGAGACAATGAACTCGCCTCACTCTCCCCCCACCCAGAGAATGGTCTAGCCTCACACCCCCTCCCCTCCAGAAGAACATCTGACCCATCTCCTCCCCCTCCCCCCACCACCAGACAATGATCAGCCCCGCCCCCCCCAGCATGGTGAGGGAGGGAGAGAGATAGAGGAGCCAGGCCTCGAGGGCTATGTTTACCCACCCCCCTGTGGGAGTTTACCATTGAGTCCAAAACCTTTCCTCAATGGCTTAACTGGCAAACCGGTGATGATGATGTTAAAATGGGGAATGGAATACAAGGGCTACTTCTTATCAGTCGAGGGAACATGCAGCTGGTGAATGCAGGAGAATATATTGATGGCGCTTTAGGGGGTCACCTTGGCGAAGTTCTAGTAAGGTGTAATAATGCCCTGTACATCAGAGGAGATGAGGAAGAGGAAGAAGATGGGGAAATGAGAGAGTAACATTCCTTTTTATTTGAAGAATAACAAAGTGTAGAATTTTTGAGTACTTTTTATATTTCAGCCATTGGAATACGCTGTATTTGGATTTGCACTGACTAGGTCAGGGGTTTGTACTGTGCTGCAAAGTGTCGATGACAAATTATAATTTAATTATAGACAACTGTTCCAGTTTGAATACGTTCAAATGTGAATTCAGGTGTCAGTTGAACCAATAAAACTAGCTTTCAATCTGAAAAAAACCAGACAACGATCGGCCCTGCCCCCCCACCACCAGACAATGATCAGCCCTCCCCCCCCACCACCAGACAACGATCAGCCCTCCCCCCCCACCACCAGACAACGATCAGCCCTCCCCTCCTTCCGGCCAGAGATATATCTGATCTGACCCGCCTCCTCCTCCTCCTCCTCCTCCTCCTCCCCCCACCCCACAACCAGGCAACGATCTGACCTCACTCCCCTCCTCCTCCCTCCAACCACAGAATGATCTGAGCCGCCTCCACCCCCATCCCCACCACTGACTTGAGTCAGAGAACAATTGCAAACACTGAACGCCCTCTTCAGAGGCTGGAGTGCCCGACTCAGACTTTTATTCAGCGGGTCCCTAAAAGCGCGGTTCCGGACTGGCGAACGCGGTGGTAAAGGGGGAAATGCTGATAGAGTTGGGCGGGCAGTTCATTGATTCAATTTAAACGCATACAAATGCATTTAAATCGTCGTTGCGCCCAATTTGGGTGCGGAACGGATCCCCGCCCTTCGCAGATCTCGGTAAAGTGGCGATCTGTGCACTCTCGGGTGCAGATTGCGATAAAGACCTCACACCCAACTTTACCACAATTTTGCGCCCAAAAACGGGCGCAAATTGTTGGTAAAATCGGGCCCTATGATTCATTAGCCACATTATTGTGTTGTATCTGATGGTTTGAGTTTATTTTCCCTATTCTACTTAATGCTTCACATACCTCTATGGAGTTCCCCCGAGATGTCACAATCTTGTCCCTCAAGCATCTTTGTTGCCAAATGAGATTATCACATAAAGCTTAATCATAAAACCTGAACTTGTTTAAAACAATACAATAGTAAGGCAGTTTTTGGTAGTGAATTGATTAATCTCAGCAGACACTGAAAGGACTCAGTTCTAATGGGTGGGCTTCTGTTGTGAGTTCTATGACCCAACAGGCATCCTGCCAGGGGAGTCCCAGTAGCGATTCAGCACGGGAAGAAGTGGGGCATAAGAGAATGTAAAACCTCAGCAATCATTATTTTTACTGAAAGCTCCCTCACTGTGGCAGCTGTTAGAAAGGAACATTCAGCGGTGATTGTAGGAAAGGGAAATGGAGGTTGCGGTGAAGAAGGCAATGGTAGACCTCCCTGTCTGATCTTCTCCTACTGTTTGCCCCATTATGCTGGCCGATTTACGGCAAGAATGTGAGGGAGAATCCAGACAAGGATCTTCACAGTGAGGGAGGTGGAAGCAAGAATAGCAATGTATATTATGTAGCGCTGCATGAAATGAGATACATTAAGGAGCGTCACAGGAGTGTTATAAAGCAAAGTGTGACACCAAACCAAATTAAGGAGACATTAGGGTGAGGTGACCAAATGCTTGGTCAGAGAGAAACATTTGAAGGACTGCTTTAGAGGAGGAAAGAGAGGAAGAGAGGCCACAAGGCCTAGGGAAGGAATTCCAAAGCCTAAGGCCTTGGCAACTGAGGGCACAGCCACCAAAGTTGGAAATGGGAATAAATAAGAGCAGTGCGGATATCTTGGATGGCTGTGGTATTGGAGGCGATGACAGAGATTAGGAGGGGCAAGCCATAGAATCCTTACAGTGCAGAAGGAGGTTATTTGGACCATTGAGCTTGCACTGACCACAATCCCACCCAGCCCCTATCCCATAACCTCAGCTATTAACCCTGCTAACCTCCTGACACTAAGGGTAATTTAGCATGGCCAATCAACCTAACATCTTTAGAGTGTGATAGGAAACCAAAGTACCCAAAGGAAACCCACACAGACATGGTGAGAATGTGCAAACTCCACACAGACAGTCACCTAAGCTGGGAATCGAACCCAGGTCCCTGGCGCTGTGAGGCAGCAGTGCTAACCACTGGGCCACCGTGCCACCGCAAACAAGGACAGGAACTTTGAATGCAAGAAGTTGCTTGTTGGGGAGCCTATATAGGCCAACAAGCACAGGGGTGATAGGAGAATAGGATATTAAGGCAGGGGCAGCAGAGTTTTTAAAGCTTTAGCCCGGAAGCTGTGGCAGTTGATGGATTTGGGACAGAGTAGAAGTGTCTCATAAAATGCACCAAAGTTACAATTGGATCGATAAACAAAATCTTAAACTGACTGACGCCAGCATTTCTGCCACATTCATTTCCAACATTGGTAAGTGAGTACACTACAGCAGTATGTTTCCAGTTACCCAACATCTGACCCTGTTTCCTAGGCAACTTTCCTCTTGGGAATGATGCCATGTCTGTCACTGCACCCGACCAGAAGACAGAAGAGGAGAGATGAGCAGCTGGCTTGAGACTGTGCTGATGGAAGCATTAATCAATAATTTAAAAAGGAACATTGTCCTCAGGTTGGAGGAAGGTAAGATTGCTCTGGGTTGATAAATAATTAATTAGCACCGTACTGTTTCTTTAAAGGATGAGTGCTCTAAAAATCTGCTTTACATTCCCAGCTTTTACAGCCTTATGAGGCAGAACAGAAACAGTGGTTGTTCCCTTCTAAAGGTTAAAAGGTTTGTAAATTAGATTTATTATATCACAGGAAAATGATGAGCTTGTTGCCCCATTAATATCACACAGTTCCAGCCTGCTGCAGTTACACAAGTTCTCACATAAATTCTCATTATAAGCTCAATGCTTCTTGTGGACATTTCTTGTAAATCGAATGCAGTTTGTAGGCGGCAGCAACCTACCTTTAGCTTCCACCCCACCCCGTACAAAATCGCAGGTTCAGCAAATCTTTTTTCTCTCTCACTTTTGTCATTGCTTTCTATAATTCTCTCCCCTTCTGCAAGTGATGACCGCTTGTTAGGCGGTGATTTCTTGGCTGCAAGTCACCCTTTCGCTCCCCTGCCCCAAGTGGCTGTTTACTTGTGGGTAAGCCTCAATGGTGAGTGTATCCAAAGAGCGTGTGAGGGTCGGGGCGAGGGGGCTGTGGGGGGAGAGCATCATAGCCGAACCTGACCCTGTCCAGACCTGGTGTCCATTGGAGACTGTGGGCCCTATTTTACCATTTTGATTCTAAGTGCTGAATCTGGGAGTGATTCCGATCCGACTGTGAAAACCTGTTCTTAGGCGCCCCCCACATGCACTCAGCCTGAAAGAAAAGTCATGAGACTGAATCGTGCTGTGGGCGGGGCTTATCGTGCCCAAAACGCTGCTGCTCTGATTGGAGTCTTCAGCTGCGCATGGTAAAAGTGGGAACGGTAATCTTGGACGATCTTGTCCTCTCGAACCGTGACTAGTGAAGACAATTACAATTCCCACAATTCTGGCTCAGCGAGTATCAGTAGCTCACTAGCTGGTACACCCCTGTTTGGCTTCCACCAGAAATATTGCAGTCAAAATCCATGCAACTTCGTATCTGATCATTCAGGATGTCTTTTTAAGCCTGAACTGAGCTTTTCTTAAACATCACCAAAAATCTATTTTCACTTCTTTATATCACTTATCTTTGGTACTTTAAGTACATTTCTAACTTGACGTTTTCAATCCTCTTCTTGCTAGTTGCTTACTCTATGTAACTTCAGATTATTCAAAACTCTGCTGCCTTCATCCTATCCAACTATTGTCTTACATAGACATAGAAACATAGAAATTAGGAGAAGGAGGAGGCCATTTGGCCCTTCAAGCCTGCTCCACCATTCATTATGATCATGGCTGATCATCCAACTCAACAGCCTAATCCTGCTTTTTCCCCATTACCTTTGATCCCATTTGCCCCAGTCCTACATCCAGCCACCTCTTGAATACATTCAATGTTTTGGCATCAACTACTTCCAGTGGTAATGAATTCTACAGGCTCACCACTCTTTGGGTGAAGAAATGTCTCCTCATCTCCATCCTAAATGGTCTATCCTGAATCATCAGTCTGTGACCCCTGATTCTGGACAGCACCACCATCGGGAACCTCCTCCCTGCATCTACCCTGTCTTGTTCTGTTAGAATTTTATAAGTCTCTATGAGATTCCCCCTCATTCACCTGAAGTCCAGTGAAAACAATCCTAACCTCGTCAATCTTTCCTCATACATCAGTCCTACTGTCTTCTTTTCTATTAACCCTGCCCTCACCCACCTTCACTATGCTCCAGCTCCTAAATGTATTTGATTTCAAAAACCTCGGGGGCAATTCTCCCATCCTGCTGTGCTAATTTTGAATCATAGAACCCTACAGTACAGAAAGAGGCCCTTCGGCCCCTTGAGTCTGCACCAAACACAATCCCACCCAGGCCCCAACCCCATATCCCTACATATTATGCCCACTAATCCCTCTAACCTATGCATCCCTGGACACTAAGGGACAATTTCTTAGCATAGCCAATCAGCCTAACCCGCACACCTTTGGACTGTGGGAGGAAACCGGAGTACCTGGAGGAAACCCTCACAGACACGAGGAGAATGTGCAAACTCCACACAGACAGTGACCCGAGCCGGGAATCGAACCCAGGACCCTAGAGCTGTGAAGCAGCAGTGCTAACCACTGTGCTACTGTGCCGCCCCAACTTTCTTGCGCAGTGGGCTGGGAGAATCGCGTGGAGGGTGGGAGGAAATCCCAGGATTCCCGCGAGCGCTCGTGCCCCGCTAGCATCTTCCAGTGCCAAATTTCTGTCCTGGAGATCTCCGCCCTGGGCCCGCTAATAGGATTTAAATGATATTTAAATCAGCTGTTGACTATATTAGGGAGCCCCCTGCCAATTTTTGGCTAACGGCGCTGGAATTCCGGCGCTGGGAGGTGCCCGGAGGCCATGGCGCCCACTGGGCAAGCAGTGCAGTGGGATGGGAGAATCGCACCCCTCCCTCCCCCAGAGTTTACAAGTTGTGTTCTGGACAACCCTCCAATGAAAACTGCATCGGCCTTTTGGCTAAGCTCGAGTGTAGTATCGACATTATGAGGTTTCGCTGAGGCAACTTTTTAAAGCAGCATCCAGGCCTTTTGGCTAAGATGCAAAAGAGATCAAGCCTTGGAGGAGGTGCTATGCCTTCTCCGATCAGCTTGGATCATGTAGATCAAGTCCAAGACAGGAAGTGGGAAGCCTGTCTTGTCAGCTTGGATCTGGAATGTCTCACTTTGAGTTGGACTTTGGATTGGATTGAACTGGATATAAACAAAACAAAAAAAATTTGCTGAAGGCAGCTGCACTTTCACATGTGCAGTTGCCTCCGTGAATCATACATGTGCAAACTACAATCTCCCCTTGTTACCTGTGCCTCTCCCACTGCCGCTCCCCCCCCCCACCCATCAGTGAAAATGGTGGGTGCCAGGTTCAGGGTTGGGACTTCCAAATTTGTGACTCGGGTGTCATTTTTCCTCCAGCAGAAAGCCCATCTGCACCTGTGGAACTGATATTAAAATTCTAAATACTGCTACGCAGCTAAAAAAGAACTCAATTAGATGTGGGTCTTGTGGTCCCTTCAACGGTAAACACCCTTCAAAGTTGGGAAGGAAAAGGATGTTGAATGTACTTTTTAAATTTCTTGCGTTATTGTGGTCTATGTATGTAATACAATCGAAGATAATATATGCAAGCGAGCATTATAGTTATGTTACCGGATTTGAATTCAGTAACTTAGTTTAATTATCAAGAATCATAAATCAGATCTTACCACAGCAGGTAGGGAATTTTACAACCAATTATTTAAATAAACTGTGACTATAAAGCAAGATTGACTCTTATTTGCCTCTGATATGGCCTTACAAGGCACTCAGTTTGTATTGAACTATCGTGAAAAAATATACAATAACATGGGACCATTTGGTGTCATTGACAGCACCGGACATGACAAAGGTACACACAGTCTGCTCAACGCTTCCTCTGCGCTTACATCTGGGGACTTGTGCCAAAACCATGAGAGCTATCCGATAGTCTGGTCAAGCATCACCTAGACATAGCCATGTTCTCAGAATCGTACCTTTTAGCTAATGTACCAGACTCCTCCATCACCATCCCTGGGTCTGTCCTGTCCCATTAGTGGCAACAGAAGCCCATCAGAAGTGGCAGCACAATGATATAGTCAAGAGAGAAAGGCCCTGAGATTTCTCAGCGTTGAAGCTGGACCCCCCTGAATTTTCTCTGCATCAGACAAACATGGGCATCAAATCCCTCTGCTAGTTTACACGTACAGGTACATCCTCAACTGATAAATGATGGAAACATCAAACTTAGGAACAGGAGTAGGCCATTCAGCTCTTTGGCCCAGATCCACTATAACAGTGACTACAATCCAAGAGCTGAAAATGTACTTTGGAATACTCTGTGGGATGCTGGCCTTCATAGCGAGGGGGATTGAATATAAAAGTAGGGAGGTCTTGCTGCAGCTGTATAGGGCATTGGTGAGGCCGCAGCTGGAGTACTGTGTGCAGTTTTGGGCGCCGCACCTGCGCAAGGATATTTTGGCCCTGGAGGGAGTGCAGAGGAGGTTTACTAGGCTGATACCGGAGTTGAGGGGATTGAGCTATGAGGAGAGGCTGAATAAACTAGGCTTGTACTCGTTAGAGTTTAGAAGAATGAGGGGAGATCTCATTGAGACGTATAAGATGATGAATGGGATGGATAGGATAGAGGTGGAGAGACTCTTCCCGCTCAAAAAAGACAGTAGGACTAGGGGGCACAGCCTCAAGATAAAGGGGAGGCGGTTTAGAACGGAGTTGAGGAGGAACTTCTTCACTCAAAGGGTGGTGAATCTCTGGAATTCTCTGCCCGTTGAAGTGGTGGAGGCTGCCTCGCTAAATATTTTTAAGAAGCGGGTTGATGGGTTCTTGATAAGAGAGGGGATTAAGGGTTATGGGGAGAGGGCGGGAAAGTGGAACTGAGCCACAACAGATCAGCCATGATCTTATTGAATGGCGGGGCAGGCTCGAAGGGCTAGATGGCCTACTCCTGCTCCTATTTCTTATGTTCTTATGTTCTTATGTAATGGCACGATATAAATGCAAGTTCCGTCCTTCTTTCTAACAGATTTTGGAACTAGCCTGGTCTTTTCTAGGTCAGTAATTTCCATTGTTCCTATGTCAAGAGTGATTGAACAGTTTAGGCCTATACTCTCTGGAATTTAGAAGAATGGGGGTGGTGGTGATCTAATTGAGATGTATAAGATGATAAAAGGTATACATAAGGTGGCGTGGAGCGGATGCTTCCTCTTGTGGGGCATTGTAGGACGAGAGGGCATAGCACAAAGGGTAGCAAGTTTGAAACAGAGTTGAGGAGAAACTACTTCTCCCAAAGGATTGTGAATGTGTGGAATTTGCTACCCCAAAGTGTGGTGGATGCTGGGACAGTGAGTAAATCTAAGGAGTTAGACAGATTTTTAATTGATAATAGGTTGAAGGGTTATGGGGAGAAGGCAGGAAAATGGGGATGAAGAGCAGTCAAAATCAAATGGCGGAATGTACTCGATGGGCTGAATGGCCTAATTCTGCTTCTATATCTTATGAACGTATAGACTTAAGTGATGTAAAAGTAATGTTGCGAGTCTAACTGGCTTTTCACTCTTGTAGGGACTTCTTGTCAACCTGAGATGCAGAACGGAGACAAGAAAAATATGTTAAGCAGTTTTGTCAAAAATACAAAGATGATTGTAGTTGAACAAACCTGTAAAAGCATTGAAATGTACATAAGCATACAACACAGAACTGCCAAGGGATTTAAAATATCAAAAGAAAGGGACTTTAAACAAGTAAAATTAACAATATTTCTTTATTGCCTTATATCAAAAAAATACATTAAAAACCTTTGCGACATGTAATTGTGTGGCATGTTCCATTCCTTAACAGAAGTCTTAATGAAATAAGCTAGATTCTTCAAGATGAGTGTAGCTGCCTTGTCGCAGATGGTCATAAATAAATCAGAACAGCATTTCTTAAATGCAAATGCAGAGCCGAGTCAGCAGAAATTTATTCCGATGGTTAAAAAGGACCGTAGGAGGAGAGGTAATAAGCCGTGGATAACGAAGGAGGTGAAGGAAAGTGTTAAATTAAAAGTGGAGGCGTTTAGAGTAGCTAAGAGTAGTGGGCGAGAAGAGGATTGGGAGAGGTTTAAATGTCAACAAAGATTGACAAAGAAGTTGATAAAGAAGGGTAGGGTAAACTATGAAGCTCGGCTAGCGCTTAATATAAAAAAGGATAGCAAGAGTTTTTATAAATATATAAAAAGGAAGAGGCTGGCTAGGGTGAACGTTGGACCCTTAGAGGATGAGAGGGGGGACTTAGTGGTAGGGGATGGGGAAATGGCTGAGGCCTTGAATAACTTTTTTGTTTCGGTCTTCACGGAGGAGGACGTGAATAATTTGCCGGGTGTTAGCGATGGAAAGATGGTAGGACAGGAGAGTCTCAATTACATTATTGTTACTAGAGAGGCGGTGCTCGACAGACTGGAGGGACTGATTGTGGACAAGTCCCCAGGACCGGATGGAATGCATCCAAGAACATAAGAAATAGGAGCAGGAGTAGGCCATCTGGCCCTTCGAGCCTGCCCCGCCATTCAATAAGATCATGGCTGATCTGTCGTGGCTCAGTTCCACATTCCCGCCCTCTCCCCATAACCCTTAATCCCCTCTCTTATCAAAAACCCATCAACCCGCGTCTTAAAAATATTTAGCGAGGTAGCCTCCACCACTTCAACAGGCAGAGAATTCCAGAGATTCACCACCCTTTGAGTGAAGAAGTTCTTCCTCAACTCCGTTCTAAACCGCCCCCCCTTTATCTTGAGGCTGTGCCCCCGAGTCCTACTGTCCTTTCTGAGCGGGAAGAGTCTCTCCACCTCTATCCTATCCATCCCATTCATCATCTTATACGTCTCAATGAGATCTCCCCTCATTCTTCTAAACTCTAACGAGTACAAGCCTAGTTTATTCAGCCTCTCCTCATAGCTCAACCCCCTCAACTCCGGCATCAGCCTAGTAAACCTCCTCTGCACTCCCTCCAAGGCCAAAATATCCTTGCGTAAGTACGGCGCCCAAAACTGCACACAGGTTAATGAAATTCTGGTTTCTGTACAAAGTTGCTACCTACATGAATCATGCTTTATGAACATACAAAGTCAAGTCTCTTTAAACCAGAATTTCTGCACTCTGATAAAATCAGAATACATCTTGTAGAATCACAGAAGAGTGGCAGCTGCATTGCTGTGGCTCTGGAGTCAATATAGGCCAGACCAGCTAAGGATGGCAGATTTCCTTCCCTAAACGGTAGCAATTAGTGAACCAGATAGGTTTTCATAACAATGGTCATCATTATGATGTTTAAATCTTAATATCACTTGCCTTAACGGCCTCATCAGGGGAGGTCCTCAATAGCAAGGATCCTGTATGGTCGCCAGCAATGGGACTTGTCATGAAGCTCTCGCCGGTGGGACCGGAGGCCATTGAGGCTCCCTGGTGGTTGGGACGGGGGTGGGGGGGTCCTTCGGGAGTGGTCAGGACAGGGGAGGCATTGCCCCTTGGGCAGTGCTAACATGGCACACTGAGGCTCTTTGGGCTCCTGGCAATGCCAAGGGGCAGGGCCTAGGGAGAGATGGGGGGGGGATGCGGTTGTACACTCGGCAATCGGGGATTGCATGGGTGATGATCGACTGGGAGGGCGGGGAACGGGGGCATCAATCAGTGGGGGAGAGCAGTGATTTGGGAGTGGGGGGTGGTGATTGACTGGGGAATGTGGGTAATGGGGGTGGTGATCAGCCGGGGTGGGGGATGCAGACAAGGTGGGTGGTCAGGCAGTGGGTGGGGGGGGGGGCGCGGGTGCTGCAATCAGGTTGGGCAATTGGGCAGGTGTGACTTATCCCCCAGTGCATTAACCGTGTATTTTTGTAAACAGGTAGTGCACTGGGAGATTGGCACATGCGCAATGGCACCCTCTGCAATCAGCAGCCAGCACCCCAGCTTAAATAAACTCCATCCACTTCCTCTACCGATGAAAATCACGCCCTGTCTCTTTTTTTCTCTAAATGTCATTAGACTGTGTCTGAGTGCTTGCCCAAAAAATAGGCGTGATTCCCGTTTTCACACTTACTTAGCAATTTTTTTTGATAAGATTACCCCCATTGGCTTTGAAGTTGTCTGTTGCGTTCTATTTGATATAAAAATGAGGTTGGTGAAGCCAGCGTTGTTCTCCTTAAAGAGGAGGTTTTGAAGGGATTTGCCAGATGAAGAGTCATCTAGACAAGTGTAAATGAAGAGAAACTGCTTCCATCGGTGACAGGACTGAGAATCAGTGCACATCGATTTAAGGTGATTGGCAAAAGAGGAAAAGATGACATAAAGTGAAACCCTCTTACACAGTGAGAGCCTAGGATCTGCAAAGCATCATCCGAGTGTGTGATGGAGCGGATTCAACACTGACTCTCAAAAGGGAAATGGAGAAGCACCTGACAAGAAAAGAATGCAGGAGTATGGGGTGAGAGCAGGGGAGTGGGATCAGCTGAATTGCTCTTTCAGAGAGCTGGTATGGGTATTAAAAGGGTTAATAATCACACAAGTTTAAAAATCACACAAGCTGCAAGCTGTATCTCAGTCACACAGGGGAAGCTGCGTGAAAACGACAGGTCTTGATTAAAGCAGACTCAGGTAAGAGCCAAGGACCATTCAATTGAATAATGTGCAGCTGCAACTCACATTTGCCATTAGGACAAAGAACAATGGAAAGGGATGTAGAAATACATTGGTCAGAGATAGAACACTATGGACACTATACCCTTATGTATGCATGATATGACCTTAATCAATATCTGTGAGTGGATAGACATAGCTCCTCTGCCACAATTGGTATACGCTAATAACTTGTAATTGCATTTGAAACTATAACTACTTACATATTTCTGAATTCATAAGAACATAAGAAATAGGAGCAGGAGTAGGCCATCTAGCCCTTCCAGCCTGCCCCACCATTCAAAAGATCATGTCTGATCTGAAGTGGATCAGTTCCACTTTCCCACTTTCTCCCCATAACCCTAAATTCCCTTGTCTATCAGAATTCTATCTACCCGTGACTTAAATATATTCAATGAGGTAGCCTCCACCACTTCAATGGGCAGAGAATTCCAGAGATTCGCCACCCTTTGAGTGAAGAAGTTCCTCCTCAACTCCGTTCTAAACTGCAGCCCCCCCCCACCCCCCCCTATTTTGAGGCTGTGCCCTCTAGTTCTGTTTTCCTTTCTAAGCGGAAAGAATCTCTCTACCTCTACCCTATCTAGCCCCTTCATTATCTTGTAAGTCTCTATAAGATCCCCCCTCAGCCTTCTAAACTCTAATCAGTACAGGCCCAGTCTATTCAATCTCTCTTCAAAAGCTAACCCCCTCATCTCCGGTATCAGCCTGGTGAACCTACTCTGTACTCCCTCCAAGGCCAATATATCCTTTTGCAAATAAGGGGACCAAAACTGCACACAGTACTCCAGTTGCAGCCTCACCAGTGCCTTGTACAGTTGCAGCAAGACCTCCCTGCTTTTATATTCTATCCCCCTCGCTATAAAGGCCAACATTCCATTGGCCTTCTTGATCACCTGCTGCACCTGCAAACTGAGTTTTTGCGATTCGTGCACAAGGACCCCCAGGTTCCTCTGCACTGTAGCATGCTGCAGCTTTTCACCCTTTAAATAATAATCCCTCCTGCTATTATTCCTACCAAAGTGGATAACCTCACATTTGCTAATGTTATGCTCCATCTGCCAGGTCCTCGCCCACTCACTCAGCCTATCCGGATCTCACTGCAGACTTTCCGCGCCCTCCACGGAATTCGCTTTTCCACTCATCTTCGTGTCACCAGCAAATTTTGTCACCCTACACTCAGCCCCCTCCTCCAGGTCGTCTATGTAAATGGTAAACAGTTGAGGCCCCAGCACCGATCCCTGCGGCACTCCACTAGTCACCAACTGCCAACCAGAAAAGCACCCACTGATTCCAACTCTCTGCTTCCTGTTAGATAACCAATCCTCAATCCTACACTCCGATAGGTCTTGATGACTTAAGTCGGAGCCCATTAGCTATAATCTTTAATAAATCATCTTGAAACCACTCCACGACTTTGTCTGGCTACTTGAGGGAAATGATAGTTTTAAATACAACAAGTAAAACATTGTGACAGCCCTATAACAGGTATTAAGGGCTGAATGTCCTCCTCTGGGGTGAACATGCTATCAATCCAGATAACATTTTTCCTAACATGGGGTAACTAAATAACAGTCAAATAATAACCTAGAAAGTGCATTGTACTGATAATCACTTTTATCTATGGCATGCAGTTCTTTAACAGAAAGAAATATTGCTCCATTTGTCTCCATTGAAATTGAAAAGAGAGGGATTTAGGAAGAATGTGTTAAATCTTCATCTCTTTGTATCTAACGACATAATTTGAGTCAAATTTTACAATTGGGACCTTTTCCAATGGAGGTAACATTAATTTCCCCAATGGCCCGGCAGTGTGCCACAATGAAATAACTAATGGAGATGGCAGAGAGAAATTTGTATTGATTCACAGGAAATAAATCATCTTTTAAAATGTCTAATTAAAATGAAATAATCCTGCCAAGGGATTGGAAAAAATATGTTCATCTGGTAATTTAAGATTTAGAATTTCTGCAAATTCTGAATATTTCCGGCAAATTACATTTGCCAGTTTGGCAGGTAAAAATTATGTGGACAATTCAAAAACGTGGCAATGGAAATACATTCCAATGAGTTTCTTTTTCTAAGAAAAAAAGCAATGAAATTTTGGGACAATTTCAGAAACAAAATCCACTGATGATTGCCTATCAGCGAAGATTACAGCTTCAAAGTGGTGTCCGATCAAATTGTGATCAAAAAATGTTAAAGGGGTGCATATTCCTGCAATGACAATTCTTCCAAAAAGCCACCAAGTGCAGTAATTTCTGACGAACCAGACAGCACTTCAAACAAAGTGTGTTCAGAGGGTCCAGTAGAGAAAACTTGCCTTGTGCTTCATCCCGTTACTGATGTCAATCTTGCCCAGAGCAGCCGTCCATGGTAGTGCAATTGTCACTCCTCTGGCTCCATTCAATGAAGATCAATGGTACAGTAACAAACATGAAGATTATCCCGAAAGCCAGAAATGCCACAGCCTGGAAGAAGCAGGACACAAGAGGTAAATGACTTCTCGTTCAATAAAATTGATGTTGATCGGCATTTAAATCACCAGTGGCTTGCGCACCTGTGAGCTGTGGCCACGGTCATTCTGGCGGGGTCTGACATACACTTTAAGAAAGTGAGAACTGAGAGCAACAATTGCCAGCATCATCAGCAAGACGTCGCAGGACAGCACTCAGTCATTTCAAAATACTTACAATGGGATGTGCTTCGGTCAAAAGAGGAATGGTTATCTACTGCTGAAAGCATGTTAAAAAGGCAAGATGCATTCTAAGAACAAAGAAAAGTACAGCACAGGAACCAGGCCCTTCAGTCCTCCAAGCCCGTGCCAGTCATGATGCCGTAACTAAACTAAAAAAGAATTCTGCCCTTACTCAGCACATATTCCTCTACTTCCTCCCTATTCATGTGTCTCATCCAGATGCCTCTTGAATGTTGCTAATGTGCCTGCTTCCACCATCTCTGGCAGCACATTCCAGGCACTCACCACTGTCTGAGTGAAAAACTTCCCCCGCACATCTCCCTTAAACTTGCCCCCTCTCACGTTGAACCTGTGCCCTTTTGTATTTGACACTTACACCCTGGGAAAAAACCTCTGGCTCTCCAGCCTGTATATGACTCTCATAATTTTGTAGACCTCTATCTGATCTCTCCTCGGCTCAAAACAATTAAACTACAACACGTGTTGCACTCTCTGTAAAAATGACTACAAAAAAGCGCAGAAGTTGGTCATTTCTCTCTCCGAGTAGCAAACCAAGTTGAAAGCTCAAGAAGTGATGCAATATTGTCAGATGGACTGGAACATCTTTGCAGAGTTATATACAGTTCAAGGCGAATACTAGAGAAGCAGAAGGAGTCCCGTTGCTGGGGCAAAAAGTGGGGGAAGAAACTGCTCTAACAGTCAGCATGACCCGGAGCTGCCATGTCATTAAGGATAGTCATTTATCCCAAAAGCCAGTTAGTCAATCAGAGGACCAATAACTCAGCCAGTGTGGTGTCCAGGGCTGGATTTGGAGGAGGAGGTCACTATGATGGGCCAGCTGTGGGGAGGTGGGATGGAGGAAGGGCTGGAGGTTTGCTGATGGCACCCTTGCTGCAGCAGCAACTGCTGCTTTTGTGGGGGAGCAGCCTCTCCGTGGACCGAAGAGCAGCTAAAACATTACCCCCCCTTCCAATCCCTGGAGCCTGCTGGGAGGCAGCTAGAATTTGCCTGGCAGCCTCCCCAGATGGCAGACGGCCCCACAAGGGATGATAAAATGCCCAGAAGAGGTGGGACGAGGTCTTTAATTGGCTATTCCAGTGGCTCAATTGTTCTTTGAGCAGGAGACCCATCTGATGGGCATGCAACTCTCCACCTTCCCACACTATCTTGCCATCTCTCCGCCTCCCAGCCATTCCCCAATAGGGCTGGTAATACCCAGGCCTTTGTCTAGGGGCCCCTGCCATTCTAGCTTATTTGTCTATCCACTTCCTGCTGTCGTCTGCAGATGCAATTACCTCTGCAGCAGAATGAGATGGGTGCACACAAAAGACAGGTCCTCAAAAGTAAGAAGGCGCAAACAGAAGCAAACATTTGATATGAAGATGCATTATTTTCCAAAATGAATCTAGGTTGTAATTTTCATGCCCAGAAGCCATGTAATTGATGAGTGCAATATCAAATGTACTTACCCCAATCTTTTGCCAGCGACTTTGAGACTCAGCAAGTTTTAAATATAATGAAGCAGGAAGAATGAAGATCAGCATGTTAGCAGAAGTGGAGCCTGCACCATAGGAAAAAAATATACATTTGAGACTGATATCAAATGAAATGAAACCAATATCGTAATTCAGCTTGCACAGAAATTGCACCTACCAATGATGGCAAATACATCCCTTATCGTTGGAATGTATATGACCAAAAGGTCACAAGCAGCTAGAAGGAGGCCTGTAATTAGAAAATGATGACGCCAGCTGAACGTTCCCTGAAACAGCAACAGGACAATTGAAGAGCGGACCTGTGCAAAGAAAAATGACAAACATTTGTATTTAGCAACTGTTACAAACGCTGTCACAGTCAAATATTTCATATTAACTTCCTTCATGTTGCAAATCTCGACAATCTTTTTCTGTATGAATTGTTTAGCTGTATATATAAATATGATAAATTCATAATTACACACACATGTTGAATCACAGAATCCCTGCAGTGCAGAAGGGGACCATTCAGCCCATTGAGCCTCACTGACAACAATCCCACCCAGGTCCATGGCGGCATGGTAGCATAGTGGTTAGCACTGCTACTTCACAGCTCCGGGGTTCGATTCCCCATTTGGGTCACTGTCTGTGTGGAGTTTGCACATTCTTTCTGTGTCTGTGTGGGTTTCATCCGAGTTCTCCGGTTTTCTCCGACAGTCCAAAGATGTGTGGGTTAGGTTGATTAGCCAAGCTAAATTGCCCTTAGTGTCCCGGGATGCTTAGGTTAGAGGGATTAGTGAATAAATATGTAGAGATAAAGCCTGGATGGTCTATTGTTGGTGCAGACTCGATGGACCGAATGGCCTCTTGCTGCACTGTAGGGTTTGTATGGTTTCTTCTATGGTCCTATGCTCACAACCAGGTATATTTATCCTGCTAATCTCCCTGACACCAAGTGGCAATTTAGCATGGCCAATTAACCAAACCTGCAAATCTTTGGAATGTGGGAGGAAACTAGAGTACCTGGAGGAAACCCATGCAGACAGGGGGAGAATGTGCAAACTCCACACAGTTGTTCAAGGCCAGAATCGAATCCAGGTTTCTGATGCTGTGAAGCAGCGGTGCGTTTAGAAGGATGAGGGGGGATCTTATAGATATATAAGATAATGAAGGGGATGGATAGGGTAGAGGTAGAGAGATTCTTCCCGCTTAGAAAGGATAGCAGGGCTAGAGGACACAGCCTCAAGATAAGGCCGGGGGGGAAGGGTGCAGTTTAGATCAGAGTTGAGGAGGAACTTCTTCACTCAAAGGGTGGTGGATCTCTGGAATTCTCTGCCCGTTGAAGTGGTGGAGGCTACCTCGCTAAATATATTTAAGTCATGGGTAGATAGGTTTCTGATAGACAGGGGAATTAAGGGTTATGGGGAGAAAGCGGGAAAGTGGAACTGATCCACTTCAGATCAGCCATGATCTTATTGAATGGTGGGGCAGGCTCGAAGGGCTAGATGGCCTATTCCTGCTCCTATTTCTTATGTTCTTACCACTAAGCCACTGAGTCGTCCCACGTGAGCAAAAACCAAATGTGACGTTACAATGTGACATTTCACTGAACAGATGTTCTCAAGAATTGGATCTCTGCCAGAACATCACACACTGTAAAGCTATCCATTAATCAGATAAATTTTCCTCTAGCCAAAACGTTGAAATGGTCTGCGACTTGTTAACTTCTTCATAAAAATCATTAGTATCACTTTCTAATCTCTTACCAGTTATTATGCAATTAGGAAAAGTCACTTACTGAGCAATGAGTTCTGTGGAATGGAAACTTTTCAGTTCAGTGTGATGCACCATATTATTTACCCAATAATATAAATAAGATACATTCTCAAGATGCAGATAAAGAAAATGCAGCAAGATATCACAGCAGTAAGACACAACAAATAGGCCAGAATTTTCTGACCATTAACGCCAGCATGGTGTGAAGGGCAGGTAAGATCGTGCCCATAATCTCAAAAATTACATGTGCCGTTGTTTAATTAGCAAAAGGGCATTGCGATACCTAACTAAGCAGCATGAATAAGTAACAGAAGGGTTTTATTAATCATATTATGGAACCAATTCCCATCAGACTATATGCTTGTATTAGAAATATAATTTAATTCACTGCATCACCAATCAATAATGCTCCAGTAAATGAATAAGCTCAAAAATCTAAATGGAAGATGTCTAAAAAATCTAAATGGAGGTAAGTTCCCTTTATCCAATTATTGCTTTAAAACAAGTACCATTAAATGTATATGAACACTTCTCCATTACATTCCATGGAACTCAGAGTGATTTTCAGAGTGTTCCTTTAAAAATGGAGGATGGGATCTTGTTCTGGTACTCCCACCTCCAATTCCAACACTTCCAATTTTCACCAGCATAGGAAAAGGGTGCGGGCATTAAGCCCGCATTCTACACTCCCGACCTGGCTGGCTCCATTATGGGGGTAGGTATCTCTGAGCCTTCCACAGTTTTCATGGAGTGGGGCTAGCTTTTCAAGGACTCATGTTTCACAGCCCTTCAAAGATAACCATCGTCTGGATGAGTAAATCTTTTGAAAGGCAAATTCAAAAGATCTTACCCAGGCCCCCATGCAAACTTGTGCCCCATACCCATCCTCAATGACCTGTCACACTTTCCATCCCAGACGAGACATCCAGTCTGTCAAAGCAGCTGCACTTAAGGGAAGGTATTGTGCAATGGAGCTTTTTTTCTTCAATCTATTTTGTCAATTGCTCAACAGTTATTTACACAGGATAAACAGGTATCAAGTTACTGTGGTTTCTGCTATTGATAGTTTAACTAGTTGGTTGATTGACACTTTTATATTACGGTAACAACAGATCTTTTTAAGCAAGTTATGAATGAGTGGCTGTCTTTTAAGCTTCAACACACATGCCATTGTCACTACTGACTGATACATTGATTTTGTCAAGAGTGTCGTTCTGGTGAATGGGAATGGAAGTGCTTTGTGTTGGCATCGAAGGTATGAGGAGCCATTAGTGTGTGTGTGGGTTGGCATAAATAGGGCATGGGGAATTGGGAGGGTGGATAGGGTGAAGGCTAAAGGACCTAACTTTGAATAAAACAAGTGGGACAAGTCCACGGTGGACCTTTTAACCAAGCCGCCTTGGCATTCAGGAATCCTTGTGGCTACCTCCAAACTGTTTCCGGGGTGACAAGCCAGACTCCAGTATGCTGTGAGAATGTAAGGGGAAATCAATTTGTGGATCGTGTGCATCCTATTGACTTTTTGAAACAAAAATGTGCAGAACAAAATTGATCAATTTAACCAACTTAACCAGTAATACTCACAGTGAACAGAAGGACAGGCACAGTCAGGACTACTGCTATAATTACAGCCAAGCGAAGGATAATAATAATTAGGTCACTGCAGATAGCATAAGACAGGAGCAACTCTTCATTCACACAGTCTGTATGAAGAAAGAACAAGTAATCAGAAGTTCATTTTTTTAATGTCATTAGCTTGCTTTCCAAATTTACAAATAAACATAGAAGGTTTTGGAGCATAATTCTAGTTAATGCTCTTACCTAACTTAATTACAGATTTCTCATCATCCAGTTTCAATTAAATGTCACATATCCATTGTTATAGGGATACAGAAATGCATTGCTTATATGACAGGGTCAGTTCTTAAAGGAGTCACTGGGATGAGTGAAATATTGTGGACGGCATTTTCCCATCTCACCCGCCATGGGATGTAGCTACACAGACCATGCAAATGTCCATTGGCCTCAAATTGCATTTTCTGCAGCTGGAAAATCACACCCCATGGCTGGAATTTTACTGGCTCACCCACCCCAGAATCGTGGCTGGTAAAGCTTGCAGAATGGCATTCTCCATTGGCCTCGGGTGGGATCTTATGAGCCTTGGATGGACGAGGCGGTAAAATTCCGGCACGTTGGTCTAACTACTTTCTCTTGTGTTGAAGATAAGTGAATGCTTTCTGACTGGTTTCATCTCAACAACATTTTGCTGTTGAGGTGCTGGAATCCCATAACCCCACTCAGAAGCTATTGGCTAGAATGTAACCTCTTCACTTCCTTCCACTGACATTGCGTAAAAGAAAACGTAAAGAAAATTGCGTCTAAACTCTGACACCCAACCTAGGGCTGAATGTTTTTGTTTATTCCTGTCAACAGGATGATCTGGTCCCACCATTGGGTATCCCTCACCACGGGTTCCCCAGTCACGAAGGGTGTGATCAACAGTAAAACCCGTTGTTGCAGCGGGACTGGAAGATCCCATGGGGCACCTTTGCCGCTGCAAAACCCACAACGGGGGAAGGGGTGCGGAAAATCTCTTCTTAGGTTCCCTTTTGTGGTATCAGTGCCAGAAAAGAGAAATGCATGCTTTTAGTTAAAATTGAGAAATGTATTAGTTGGAAAATGGAACAAATCGACAAAGTAATTGAAACACATGTAGGAGGAGATAGAAGTTAGTCATATCAATGTTTGCTATGCCATTCCAATATCTGGCAGATCCCAGTGAGGGTCGGGTGAGGATGGGGTGGGTGGGTCAGGTTTTACAGGCCGGGGGAAGGGGGGTGGGGGGAGGGGGGTGAAGGGATAAAGGGATGGGTATGATCCATTTCTCTGTGCACAAAGAATTGCAGCGGAGGCAGACTGAGGTTCTTATGTGGCAATTAATTATCCACTAAATGGCCATAGTATGCCTTAAGGGTGGGCAGGCTGCCGGATACCTTTCCCACTCCTGGTATTATGGTGGATAGCTTGGGGATAGGTGGGAAGGTGGCGGACCAGCAGCCCACTTTATTTTACACGCTCCTCTCACCTTCAAACAGACGAGGATGGGGCAGGGGGCGGGGGTGTAATATTTCTGCCAAGAACTTTGAGTGCGGACAGAAAACGATTAAATGTTTATCATACTTACTATAGAAAGTCAGATATCCAAAGAGCGCTGTTAACAGGTACATCAAAAGCATTGAGGAGAAGGATATAGCTGAAACACATTCCATTTTTTTGTGTGTGTGACTGAAAAACAAAGTTTAAGTTTATTCATTATTATTATGAGTAGGCTTACATTAACACTGCAATGAAGTTACCGTGAAAATCCCCCACTCCAGCACCTTTTCAGATACTGAGGAAAAGTTTAGCGTGGCCAATGCACCTAACCAGCACGTCTTTTGAACTGGGAGAAGAAACCAGAACACGCGGAAGAAACCCACGCAGACACAGGGAGAACGTGCAGACTCCACAGAGACAGTGACCCAAGCCTGGAATCGAATCCAGGTCCCTGACACTGTGAAGCAGCGGTGCTAACCACTGTGCCACCATGCCTCCCTAATATAAGATTATTCCATTTATGGTCAACCTCACTGGAGTTGCAAATATATATTAAATATATAGCATACAGGGCTACGGACCAAGTGCCAGAAAATAAGATTAGAATAGATTGGTGCTTGGTGACCGAAAGACACAATGAGCCAAAGTGCCTCTTTCTGTGGTGCCAAGCTCTATGACTCTATCTATGGTTACATACTTAATTGAGTACACTTACTCCTTGAGCTCACGGTAGATGGGCAGGACTGATGGGTGGCACACAAAAGCAAAGGCTATGGTGGGCAAAGCAAAGACTGTCTGGAAAATAAAACAACAGTTCAAATTCAAGCATGACCAGAAACCAAAATCAACAACAAACATAAGCTTTAAGGTCACGGACACCACACAGGAAAATGTTACATTTTACATTTTTTCCAATGAATTTAAAATACTTTCAATGGCATTAATCTTGCTTGGGGGGGCTGATAAAGGTGTAAAACCTCACAGTCTTCAAAAAGTGTGTGGTATGAACATTTGAAACATTCAAGACTATGGGCTGGAAAGTGGGATTAGTGAAGATTCAGGTCATTCAGGACATCCTGGGCCACATTCTAGGCCCACCTGGCTACCAGTTAGCTTTGTTAGGGTTCCTTTCCCTTTATTAGATGGGAGCCCAGCCCCAAGAGCTGCAGGCCATTTGGAGCAACTGGGATAGTGGCCATTGCTGATACTGCGCCCAGCTGAGCAAACGTGGAAACTGCCCTCACAACTAGGTGAGTAAAGCCTGGAGTTCTCAGGACCAGCTGGGCAGGCCCTGTTGAGGGTACGGAATATGGATATATTTCTGAGGTCTGATGATGGTGTTGCCATGCGGGCAACCAATGGGGGTCCCTCCATGGGCTGCAGGGTCCCCAATTCGGCTGTCCCCTTCACAAGCCAGCAGATAGGTCACCAGGTTTCACCAGGCAGTTTCTCTATGTGGGGAAGTTTGGTACAGCTCTTTTGGGGAGGGAGGGGAGCGGTTTAAACTAATTTGTCAGGGGGATGGGAAAACGAGCTGTAGTCCAGAAACCAATGATGAGGGGAGTGAAGTACTGAGAAAGGTATCAAGGTCGCAGGAGTGTACAGGCAGACAGGATGGTGGGTTGAAGTGTATCTACTTCAATGCAAGGAGCAAACAGAATAAGGTAGGTGAACTTGGAGCATGGATTGGTACTTGGGATTACGATGTTGTGGTCATTATGAAGACATGGTTAGAACAGGGACAGGAATGGTTGTTGGTAGTTCCGGGGTATAGATGTTTCAGTAAGAGTAGGGAAGGCAGTAAAGAGGTAGAGGAGTAACATTGTTAATCATGGATAGTTTAAAGGCTGCTGAAAGGCATTGAGGGGGATCTGCCTATTGAGGTAATATGGGCTGAAGTTAGAAATAGGAAAGGAGCGGTCACGTTGTTAGGAGTTTTCTATAGGCCCCCAAATAGTAATAGAGATGTGGAGGAGGAAATGGCAAAGCAGGTTAAGGATAGGTGTGGAGGTCACAGGGTAGTTATCATGGGTGACTTTAACTGTCCAAAAGTGATTGGAACCTTTATAGGTCGAATAGCTCAGATGGGGCTCTTTTTGTACAGTGTGTGCAGGGGGATTTCCTGATGTGAATCAGCCAACAAGAGGTGGGGCCACATTGGACTTGGTACTGGGTAATGAACAGGGCCAAGTGTGAGATTTGTTTGTGGGAGAGCATTTTGGAGATAGTGACCACAATTTGGTGTCTTTCATTATTTCAATGGAGAGGGATAAGGTCACACGGCAGGGCAAGGTTTATAACTGGGGCAGGGGTAATTATGATGCAATTAGGCAAGAATTAGGGAGCATAAGATGGGAACAGAAATTGTCAGGTAAAGGCACAAATGAAAAGTGGAGCTTGTTCAAGGAACAAATACTGCGCGTCCTTGATAGCTACGTCCCTGTCAGGCAGGGAGAAAATGACTGAGTGAGGGAACCATAGTTCACAAAGAAGGCTGAATGTCTTGTCAAGAGTAAAAAGGAAGCTATGTAAGGATGAGAAAACAAGGTTCAGTTGGGTCGCTTGAGGATTACTGGGTAGCAAGGAATGAATTAAAAAAAGGGCTTAGGAGAGCTAGGAGGGGCCATGAGAAGTCCTTGGCGGGTCAGATAAAGGAAAACCCCAAGGCTTTTTACTCTTATGTGAGAAATAAAAGAATGACCAGGGTGAGGTTAGGGCTGGTCAAGGATAGCAGTGGGTAGTACATGGATTCAGAAGAGATAGGTGAGGCATTGAATGAATACTTTTCTTCTGTGTTCACTAAGGAGAGGGGCCATGTGATACAGGCTGATAGGATGGAGGAGGTAGATGTTCTGACGGAAGGTGTATTAGCAATTTTGAAAAACCTGAGAGTTGTTAAGTCCCCTGGGCCTGATGGAAGACATCCTAGGATACTTTGGGAGGCTAGGGATGAGATTGTAGAGCCTTTAGCTTTGATCTTTGGGTCCTCACTTCCACGGGGATTATGCCAGAGGACTGGAGAATGGCCAATGTTGTTCCTCTCTTCAAGAAAGGAAATAGGAATGACCCTGGTAATTATAGGGCAGTTAGTCGTACTTCAGTGGTCAATAAGTTAATGGAAAAGGTCCTGAGGGATAGGATTTACAACCATTTGGAAAAATGGAGCTTAATCTGGGACAGTCAGCACAGATTCGTGAAGGGTAAATTTTGCCTCGCAAATTTGATTGAATTCTTTGAGGAGGTAACTAAGTGTGTAGATGAAGATAGAGCAGTTGATGTCGTATACATGGATTTTTGTAAGGCGTTTGATAATGTTTCCCAAGGTAGGCTCATGAAGAAAGTAAGGACAGAAGGAAAGTTGGCCAATTGGATAAGTAACTGGCAGTCTCATAGAAGACAGAAGGTGGTGGTGGAAGGAAAATTTTCAGACTGGAGACCAGGTACCAGTGGTGTAACACGGGGATTAGTGCCGGGTCCTCTACTATTTGTGATTTTTATCAATGACTTGGAAGAGGGGGCTGAAGGGTGGGTTAGTAAATTTGCTAATGACACCAAAAGTGAAGGAGTAGTGGATGAGGTGGGGGACTCCTGTAGGCTGCAAAGAGACATTGATAGGAAGCAGAGCTGCGTCAAAAAGTGGCAGATGGAGTTTAACCCTGATAAGTGCAAGGTGATTCATTTTGGTAGGATAAACTTGAATATGCATTACAGGGTCAATGGCAGGGTTCTGAGGAACGTGGAGGAATAGAGAGGTCTTGGGGTTCATATCCACAGATCTCTGAAGGTTGCCATTCATGTGTATAGAGCGATGAAGAAGGCCCACAGTGTGTTAACGTTTATTAACAGGGAGTTTGAGTTTAAGAATTGTGGGGTTATGCTGCAACTATACAGGACCTTGGCAAGACCATTTGGAATACTGTGTGCAGTTCTAGTCACCTCACTATAAGAAGGATGTGGAAGCACTGGAGAGAGCATTGCAGAGGAGATTGATCAGGATGCTGCCTGGTTTGGAGGGTAGGTCTTATGAGGAAAGGTTGAGGGAGCTGGGGTTTTTCTCTCTAGAGTGGAGGAGGATGAGAGGCGACTTAATAGAGGTTTATAAGATGATGAGGGGGATAGATAGAGTGGACATTCAGAGACTATTTCCTCAGGTGGATGTAGCTGTTACTAGGGGACTTACTATAAGGTTCATAGTGGGAGATATAGGAAGGATGTCCGAGGTAGGTTCTTTATTCAGAGAGTGGTTGGAGTGTGGAGTGGACTGCCTGCTGTGATAGTGGAGTCGGACACTTTAGGAACTTTCAAGCAGTTTTTAGACAGGCACGTGGATCACACCAGAATGATAGGGAGTGGGATAGCTTGATCTTGGGTTCGGACATAGCTGGGCACAACATTGACGGCTGAAGGGCCTGTACTGTGCTGTATTGTTCTATGTTCTAAAGGGCCCACTCACTGCAAGTGGTAATGGGAAGAGGCACTTAATTTGCTACTTAAGTGGATCAATTGGTCAGTGGTTGGTGGGTCTATGATACAGAAACATAGATGTAAGATTCAGTATATGAGACTGAGCACAGCAGGAGAAACACAACAGGTTGTGAGGTTGTGCTACTTTATATATGTCCCCATTTGTTCCTCAGAAGTTCCTTATGCCACATATTATTTTTGCTCCCAGACCTTTTCCAGAACCAGTCTTGAGCTAACATTTGCAGGGCACAGGGCAGGTTAGATATCAATGTCCCCTACCAATTTTGTGCATCACATGTGTGTCCTGTACATTTGCTCTTGGAGTACCTTTAATAATTTTAAACAGCTGCACACACGTGTTACTTTAAAGCGGATGACTTGATAGAAACTTGCACAGTACCTCCCAAGGTTGCGGGACAGCCATGCAGAAGTATAGCTCACAAGAAACACTCACTCATTTTGTTGTCTTTCTAAGTATGCAGAACTAACTTTAATAATCACATGAATTAATTTAAGATCTCTTGACCCAAATAATTGCAACTGAAATATCTTAGTATTTCAATACTAAGATTTTTACTAAATACTATTTACTACTTATACTAGATAATGCTAAAAAATCTTATTATTGGGAATGCTCAATGAAACGCATTAGTACTTTAATAAAACCATCTGGGATATATTCATTCTGAAGGTTTGAATAATGAAATGGAAAATTTGGTACCTTATCATTCAAGACAAAAATCTTTGGTGTGGATATGACTGTACAAGAAATGTTTGAAACATTAGCCGGTACCAAAGGACAGAAATGGGCTGCCTGTTTGTAGATAACCTGAAATCAAGACAAACAATCACCACTTTTTATGTTTTTCTCGCCAATAATTTATAAACATACTTGACTTAACATATTTAATACCTGGTACAATCCTTTTTGTTTTAGTAGTGTCACAAGTAGGCTTACATTAACTCTGCAATGAAGTAACTGTGAAAATCCCCTACTCCGGTGCCTGATGGAGAATTTAGTACGGACAATGCACCTAACCAGCACTTTTTCAGACTGTGAGAGGAAATCGGGGCACCTGGAGGAAACCCACGCAGACATGGGAAGAACGTGCAGACTCTGCACAGACAGTGATGGGGAATCAAACTCCTGTCCTTGGCTCAGTGAGGCAGCAGTGCTAAACACAGTGCCACCATGCTGCCTAATCCTAATACCTATGCTCTGAATGCTGAAATACATTTCACACTTTGGCTGGAATTATCCAGCCATTCACGCCAGCAGGGTCCCCCAGTACCCTCGGCAGTGCACCCCCACCTGCCAGTTTCCTGTCGGTATGGGGTGATGCCAATGGGAATTCCCAGAGAATCCCGCCACTAGCAAATGCGCCACCACCCAGTGGCATGTAACAAGCGGCTGGGAGGCTGGAGAACCTTGCCACTGGTATTAGTCCTAATATATAGCCTATGCTTTCCAAAAGGCATATTCAACTTTTCCAGTAATGTATACTGTTATACAGTTTTATAACAATGTAATAGGAGCAAAATACTACAAAAGCTAGAAATCTGAAGTAAAAACAGGAAGTCCAGGTTCCAAAGAAGAACCATATTTGACTCGAAAAGGTGCCAGACTCACTGAGCATTTCCAGCACTTTGGTTTTGATTTATAACAATGTACTTAATTTCGCTGAATGGCATACGAAGTAATACTTACTACAATGAGGAAGAAAACCATGCAGGCAAGTGAAAATCCGCTGGTATATCCAAGGTACCCTATGAAGCAGAAGAATAATCTGTCACCTTGAATGTTGGTGCAATGTGTAACAGTGCAGAAGGCAGGGAGGGGTGGATTGATGGGAACAAGACATTTCTTTGGCCCTCACATTGTAAAGTTTTATATTCATTAACAGAATAATCACAGAAATCTTTACAATGCATTGGAAGTCTCCAAAATTTCAAAAGGTTTAGAAAATTACTCGATACTACTCTGTGTTCTGGCCTAGCAAAGCACATTGCCCGGATATTGCAATATATTAACCTGCGGAACCACTTCATCTTCTCCACCCTTGATGCCCTTTTCATTCAGTAAAATGTTTATTCTCTCTTATCATTGTCTGCTCCACTGGTATGGTCCCCATCTTCATTGCTCAGGTCTAAAAGTGTGCAAATGTGAGTAGATTTGGTGCACAACTGATTCAGCCATCCATCAGCAGGTGTGGGCAGACTATGTGAAGAAGCTTGCATCAGCCAAAGTAGAAAAGGAGTAGAATGACTTCAATGAGGCCAATGAGGTTGGTCTCTTAGAATATGGACTCCCTGTTTTAGCTTGACCTGGCAAGGCATGCCATCTACAGGTCCAGGCAGCGGGCAATCAAGGGGATCGTCCAACCCGACTGACTGCCTCTCTACCGTAGCTACATTAGCGGCTGGGTGTCCCTGGAAAGGGAGCATATGATGTCCAAGGGCATCGTTGAAGCCTTCCGTGCCCACTAGGCACCGCAGGCATGGGGATGTATTATTGACCCCTTTAATCACATTTTAATTTGATGTTTTAAATTTCCTTTCCGCTTTGCTTTTTGTTTCAGGCGGCTCCCCTCCTTTTAGGAAGCTGTTCTTTTTGAGTTGTCCCTAAGTTAATTTGATTTTGTTCATTTGGTTCGACACAAAAAGAGTTCCCTGATTGAGCTCCACATCAAAAGATGTCCCTGATTGAGCTCTGTCCAATCAGGGAGTCTTTGTTGGATATATAACTGGAGAGTGTCAGCTCTCCTGGCCTTCTGATTGCGGACTTAGAGATTGTAACACTCTATGAACTTAAATAGAGCTTGTAGATAAAGGGGAATCTAGTGAAAGGATACCAGCCTCTGCTGACTTATTTCAATGACGTGGCAAGGGGCAAGAGAAAGAAGAAGGGAAAGAAAAGGAACAGGATTGAATCTGGAGCAGCAACCAAAAGGCTCATGTCGATGGACAGAGAATTCATTTACAAAGGCCATCTCGCAATCTTTCATCCTCAACTTCCATGGGCTTAATGATTTTATTTCTTAGACAAATTACAGCAGCTGATTTTCATGCAATTACTAATGTTAGTTACTCTGGCTGGTATTTTCCCTCACCGCCGTGATGGGGCCTGGTGGTCCAGCCGAAACTCCATTGGCTTCCAGCAGGACCGGATGATCCCGGCAGTAACAGGACTGGAAAATCCCACCCTCTATTTTGTGATGCTGGTTAAGAGATGTGTATAAACTACAACAACAAAGAGCTCCCCTTCCTTCCTTGATCTGATAAGTCCACCCTGATGCAATATCTCATCTGAAAAACAGCCCCCACCAATGCAAAGCTCTCTCGGTACTTCACTCAAGTTTCAGCCTAACAGATGCTCAACCCCAGACTGGAACTTCACTGAAGCCACAACGTTCTGACTCATAGGCAAAAATGCTATCGAGAACAAAGCTGATAATTATTTTTTGCATACAGGAAGGGGATTTCCACACTTGGAGATAGATATCTTGCAATTAATTAAAAACAGGCCTGTACTGGAGCAAAACAGGGGAGAGTTTATATCAAAATATCCTAAGTGTAGTTTTGAAAATCCATTGATGGGGACCTGAACTTGGTTTATCAATCTATATTTTAGCGTCCAGAGATTGGAGTTTGAGCAAAAAAAAATTTTTATCAAAAGCAATAAAATACAAAAAAATCTTAGTTGAAATAAAAAAAAGTGAGCACTTTTTGGCCAGGGTTTGTGAGGTGATTTTCCACCGTCTGTTCAATGTTTAAAAGCTTCCTCAGTCTTGCACCATGCCCTACCTCCATATCAGTAGTGCAGTAACATAATGGAGCTCTTCCTGTCTCAATTCTTGACTCACTTTTGAATGGGGCAGCACAGTGGCACAATGGTTAGCACTGCTGCCTCACAGCGCCAGGGATCCGGGTTCAATTCCTGCCTCAGGTCACTGTCTGCGTGGAGTTTGCTCATTCTCCCTATGTATGTATGGGTTCCCTCTGAGTGCTCTGACTTCCTCCTACACTCCAAAGGTGTGTGGGTTAAGTTGATTGGCCATGTTAAATTGACCCTAGTGTCAGGGGATTGGCAGAGTAAATATGTGGGGTTTCAGGGATCGGGCCTGGATGGGATTGTGGTCATGTAGACTCGATGGGCTGAATGGCCTCTTTCTGCACAGTAGGGATTCTATGCTGGGCAGCGATGGGGATGGAGAAATTTAACTTGTACCAGATTTCAGTGTGAGTTGGGTGACATAATGCAGCCCAGGCCTGAGGGCCACAGCTCAAGACCTGTTGAAAATTTAATTGGAGGGGGAGGTGAACCAGAGGAAGCTCAGCCTGGGCTAGCAGCTCCCCACTGCACTTTTGTAGAAGCGCTGAGATGAAACTATCGGAAAGTTTTCCATAACTTCTCATGGGCGGCTTCCATACCTCACCTTAAAGACTCCTGATGGCCCATAACATCTGTGCAGGCCACAAGTGTGTCACACTGAGGGTTCTAAAGTTGGCTTTAAGACTCTAACGTGTAACTTCAAAGCATTGGTTTTAGGCATTGGATACAAGTGCACATTTCTGGAAGAAATAGGCCCAAAATTCACCACTCCAGCCTTAATTTCTCAACGTCTTACTCTCGCTATGGCAGGTGCTGGAATTTGAATTCAGTAAAAAAATGTCTGGAATTAAGAATCTACTGATGAAACAATTTGTCGATTGTCGGAAAAACCCATCTGGTTCACTAATGTCCTTTAGGGAAAGAAATCTGCCATCCTTACCCGGCCTGGCCTACATGTGACTCCTGAGCCACTGCAATGTAGTTGACTCTCAACTGCCCTCAGGCAACTAGGGATGGGCAACAAATGCTGCCAGTCAGCGACACCCATACCCCACAGATGAAAAAAGAAAAAGCACAGGAACCATCAGATTCCTAAGTATTTGGTCTCGGCCTCATTGTTCCTGTGGAGCAGAGTCGAGAGGCAGCGATTTTTTGGGCGTGTGAGGAGGCAAAAACAAGGTAAATTTTTCTGTTTATACCGTTTAACTTTTTATTTCTAGTACTAAGTCGCGAGTTTCGGCGGTTTTTTTTAAAATTAGTTAGAAACCGGAAGTCGTCACTAAGACGCTTACTGGTAGTTGTAGTTTTTTTTTCTCGTGCCCCTAACCCTACAAATTAGTGCAGAGAGGATACCCGATTCTCTACACTGGTAGAGAATCCCACCCTTCCACCTCCTCTAACCTAATTATAAGTGTGTAGGAAGTTTTTTTTTATATTTTTATTTTTCTGCTGGTAATTGATTCAGGGATGGCAGTTCAGGCAGTAAGCTGCATCTCCTGTGGGATGTATGTAGTGAGAGACTCCAGCAGTGTTTCAGGTGATTTTACTTGTAGGAAGTGTGATAGATTGCAGTTTCTGGAGGAGCGTGTTAAGGAGCTGGAGGTGGAATTAGAGGAGCTCCGCATAATTCGGGAAGTGGAGGAGGACATAGATAGGAGTTATAAGGAGTTAGTCACTCCTAGAAATAAGTCTTGGGTCACTGCCAGGAAGAGGGGAAAGAAGCAGTTGAGGGGACAATCCCCTGGGGCTGTTCCCCTCCAAAATAGGTTTTCGGTCCTGGAGGCTACAGTTGAGGAGAAATCAACTGGGGATAGCCAAAGGGAGCAGGTCTCTGGGGGTGAGCCTATTGGCAAGCCTCAGGTGGTTAGGGGTAAGAGATTGGGCCTCGTGATTGGGGACTCCACAGTTATGGGGACGGATAGGAGAGTTGGAGGTAAGGGTAGGGACTCAGGGCTGGTGTGTTGCCTACCAGGGGCTGGGGTCCGGGATGTATCGGACAGAGTATTCAGGACTCTTAGGGGAGAGGGAGATCAACCCCAAGTTATAGTTCATGTGGGGACACATGACATAGGGAGATTAAGGGAAGGGGATATTAAGCAAAGATTTATGGAGTTGGGGTGGAAACTAAAGGCAAAGTCTGAAAGAGTAGTTATATCTGGACTCTTGCCTGTGCCACGGGATAGTTTAGAGAGGAATAGAGAGAGGGAAAGTTTGAACTCGTGGCTGAGGGGATGGTGCAGGAGGGAGGGGTTCAGGTACTTGAGCAATTGGGGCTCATTCTGGGGAAGGTGGGACCTCTATAAGAGGGATGGTCTACACCTGAACCAGAGGGGAATCAATATCCTGGGGGGTAAATTTGCAAAGGCGATGCAGGGAGGTTTAAACTGATTCGGAGGAGGGGAGGGATAGTGAGGAAAGGGGGTGAAAGTGAGGGGGGCATAGTTGGGGAATGCAAGGCACGGCATAGTGGGGGTGGGGCGGAGCAGGGTTTGAAATGTGTGTACTTTAATGCGAGGAGTATTCGCAATAAAGTGGATGAACTTGCAGTGTGGATCAGTACCTGGGACTTTGATGTTGTGGCCATTTCAGAGACATGGATAGAGCAGGGTCAGGAATGGTTGTTGCAGGTTCCGGGGTACAAATGCTTTAGTCGGAGTAGAGATGAAGGTAGAAGGGGGGGTGGGGTAGCATTGCTAGTCAAGGACTGTATCACAGTGTCGGAGAGGAAGTTTGATGAGGACTTGTCAGTTGAGGTAGTATGGGCGGAGATTAGAAATAGGAGAGGAGAGGTCACCCTGTTGGGAGTCTTTTATAGACCTCCTAAAAGTTCTAGAGAGGTTGAGGAAAGGATTGCGGAGACAATCCTGGTTAGGAGTGAAAGTAATAGGGTAATTGTTATGGGGGACTTTAACTTTACGAATATTGATTGGAATTGCTATAGTTCTAGCTCGCTAGAGGGGTCAGTGTTTGTACAAAGCGTGCAGGAAGGTTTTTTGACTCAGTATGTAGATAGGCCAACTAGAGGTGAGGCTATATTGGATTTGGTGCTGGGAAATGAGCCAGACCAGGTGCTAGACTTGGAAGTTGGTGTGCATTTTGGTGATAGTGACCACAATTCGGTTACGTTCACCTTAGTGATGGGAAGGGATAGGCATGAACCTCGGGTCAGTAGTTTTAGCTGGGGTAAGGGCAATTATGAGGCTATTAGGAGTGAATTAGGAAGCATAGATTGGACTAGGAGATTACAGGGACTGGGAACGTCCGAAATGTGGAGTTTTTTCAAGGAGCAGCTACTGCGAGTCCTTGATAGGTATGTCCCTGTTAGGCATGGAGGATTTGGTAGATCTAGGGAACCGTGGTGCACTAAAAGAGTTGAGTCGATGGTTAAAAAGAAAAAGGAGGCTTATGTTCGGATGAGATTGGAGGGCTCAGATAGTGCACTAAAAAGCTTTAGATTGGCTAGGAGGGAGTTGAAGAGTGAGTTGAGAAGGGCTAAAAGAGGACATGAGAAGACTTTGGCTGATAGGATTAAGGAGAATCCTAAGGCGTTCTATAGGTATGTCAAGAACAGAAGGTTGGTCAGGGCAAGATTAGGGCCAGCTACAGACAGCAGGGGGAAGTTGTGTGTGGAACCGGAGGAGATTGGAGAAGTATTGAACCAATATTTCTCTTCGGTGTTCACGCAGGGGGACATGAATATAGCTGAGGAGGACATTGGGTTGCAGGGGTGTAAAATAGACAGTATTACGGTTGATAAGGGGGATGTGCTGGAAATTCTTGAGGGGCTGAAAATAGATAAGTCCCCTGGTCCGGATGGGATCTACCCTAGGATTCTCTGGGAGGCTAGAGAGGTGATTGCAGAGCCTCTGGCTCTGATCTTCAGGTCGTCATTGGTCTCTGGTGTAGTCCCGGAGGATTGGAGGATAGCGAACGTTGTCCCATTGTTTAAGAAGGGGAACAGAGACTTTGCCGGGAATTATAGACCGGTGAGTCTTACTTCTGTTGTGGGCAAGGTTTTAGAAAAAATTATTAGGGATAGGATTTATAGTTATTTGGAGTGTAATGAATTGATTAGAAATAGTCAGCATGGTTTTGTAGCGGGTAGGTCGTGCCTTACTAACCTTATTGAGTTTTTTGAGAAGGTGACCAAAGAGGTGGATGGGGGCAAGGCAGTTGACGTGGTATATATGGACTTTAGTAAGGCGTTCGATAAGGTTCACCATGGTAGGCTTCTGCAGAAAATGCAGATGTATGGGATTGTGGGTAATCTAGGAAGTTGGATCAGGAATTGGCTATCAGATAGGAGACAGAGGGTGGTGGTTGATGGTAAATATTCATCATGGGGTTCAGTTACGAGTGGTGTGCCTCAGGGATCTGTTTTGGGGCCAGTTGTTTGTAATTTTTATTAATGATCTGGATGAGGGTATAGTTGGGTGGATTAGTAAATTTGCTGATGACACCAAAGTTGGAGGTGTGGTAGATTGTGAGGAAGGGTGTCATAGTCTGCAGGGAGACTTAGATAGGTTGCAGAGCTGGGCCGAGAGGTGGCGGATGGAATTTAATGCGGAGAAGTGTGAGGTAATTCACTTTGGTAGGAGCAACAGATGTGTCGAGTATAGGGCTAACGGGAGGACTTTGAATAGTGTGGATGAACAGAGGGATCTAGGTGTATGTGTACGTAGATCCCTGAAAGTTGGGAATCAAGTAGATAAGGTTGTTAAGAAGGCGTACGGTGTCTTGGCGTTTATTGGTAGGGGGATTGAATTTAGGAGTCGCAGCGTCATGTTGCAACTGTACACTACTCTAGTGCGGCCGCACTTGGAGTACTGTGTGCAGTTCTGGTCCCCGCATTACAAGAAGGATGTGGAGGCGTTGGAGAGGGTGCAGAGGAGGTTTACTAGGATGTTGCCTGGTATGGTGGGGAGGACCTATGAGGAGAGACTGAGGGATTTAGGGTTGTTTTCGTTGGAAAGAAGGCGGCTAAGAGGGGATCTTATTGAAACATATAAGATGATTAGAGGTTTAGATAGGGTGGATAGTGATAGCCTTTTTCCTCGGATGGAGAAAGCTAGCACGAGGGGGCATGGCTTTAAATTAAGGGGGGGTAGCTACAGGACGGATGTCAGGGGTAGGTTCTTTACCCAGCGGGTGGTGAGGGATTGGAATGCCCTGCCTGCTGCAGTTGTAAATGCGTCTAGTTTGGGGGCGTTTAAGAGATCTCTGGATAGGTTTATGGACGAAAAGGGATTGGTATAGGCTAGTGGGTCATTGTTTTTGTAACTGGTCGGCGCAACATCGTGGGCCGAAGGGCCTGTTCTGCGCTGTAATGTTCTATGTTCTATTATTACAATCATCAGTTCCATTCTTCAGTAGGTCAACATTTAGCTTTTCATTCCCCTCCCCCTTAATTCTACCAATTTTCCACCTTGAAGATAGAACTACTATTGGTATCACTCACTCCTTCTTTCTTCATGGGGTGCAGTGCTTCATCCAACTAATTTTTTTAATTTTTTGATGAGATGTGGACACATGACAAGGCCAACATTTGTTGCCCAATCCAATTGCCCTTGAACTGAGTGGTCATTTCAGAGGGCATCTCATGCAGGCCAGACTGGACAAGGATGGCAAATTTCCTACCCTGAAGGGCATTCGTGAAACAGATGGGTTTTTAAATGATAATTGATGATAGCTTTTGGTTTATTAAAAATCCACCAACTGCTGCCATAGTGGAATTTGAACCCATGTCCCACAGCATTAGTCATAGTCATAGAGGTTTACACATGGAAACAGGCCCTTTGGTCCAACTTGTCCATGCAGCTAGTATTTACCACTAAGCTAATCCCAATTGCCTGCATTTGGCCCATATCCCTCTATACTCATCTTACCCATGTAACTGTCTAAATGCTTCTTAAATGACAAAGTTATACCCACCTCTATTACTGTCTTTGGCAGATCGTTCCAGACACTTTCAGTGAAAATATTGCCCCTCTAGGCCATTTTGTATTTCTCCACTCTCACCTTAAACCTATGCCCTCTAGTTGTAGACTCCCCTACCTTTGGGGAAGATATTGACTACCTACCTTTTCTAAGCCCTTCAATATTTGATAGACCTCTATAAGATCACCATGAAGCCTCCTACGTTCCAGGGAAAAAAAGCCCAGTCTATCCAGCCTCTCCATATAACTCAAACCATCAGGTCCTGGTAGTATCCTCATAAATCTATTATTCACTCTTTCTAGTTTAATCAAATCCTTTCCATAATTGGGGGACCAGAACTGTACACAGTATTCCAAGCGTGGCCTTACCAATGTCTTGTATAACTTCAACAAGACGTCCCAACTCCTGTATTCAATGTTCTGACCAATGAAACCAAGCATGTCGAATGCCTTCTTTACCACTCTGTCCACCTGTGACTCCACTTTCAAGGAGCTGTACTCCTAGATCTCCTCGTTCTATAACTCTCCCCAACATCCTACCATTAACTGAGTAGGTCCTGCCCCGATTCAATCTACAAAAATGGCTAGTCTGGATGTGTCTTCACCCCCTTTGGCACATTAGATACTTACCCAAGTTCTTGAATAGACACAAGGGTAAGATGACAACTAAAGTCACAAGCAAAACAAGGTAGTTGCCATACATAGACCACGATCTGAAAATAAATAAAAAGGGAGTATTACTTATCAGGAACAAGTGTCTAACTGAAAGGGCAACTTGCAACTTCGTTTCTTCAAGAGACTTACACAGACATGCAAATTCCAGAACTGTTCTCAGCTAGCCAGCGCATACAAGATATTCACAAGATATGTTCAAAATAATCAATGATTCTAACAGAGTAAATAAGGAGAAACTGTTTCTGGTGGCAAAAGGATTGATCGACAGGGAACACAGACTTAAAGGGAATTGGTGAAAGAGCTCGATATGGCACGAGGAAACTTTTTTTCCACAACAAGCTGTTGTAATTTGGAATGCTTTGCCTGAACAGGCGGTTGAAGCAGATTTGATGCCAATATTCAAAAGAGGTTTAGCTAAGTACTTGGAGGGTAAAAATGTTATGGGCTACAGAGGGATTAAAATCATTGAATCCCTGGGGAGCTGCTGTGAAGTGCGAAATTTCCATAACTGCAGATGAGCTGCACAAACAAGATGAACAAGAGTCAAGAGAATGGGAACATTGATAAATCACAAGGAAGTAAGCCAAGGCCTGCAGGTGTGGATCTTTCCATGGCGTAGCCATGCAAGCATGCTTCATTAGTTATTGAATAATATAATTGGGCAAACATGTAGAGGCTGTAATTTGTTAACTATATTCACTTGACACAAATGAAGTAATCAGAACTATTAGCTGTAATTGGACTTCAGAACAAATATATACTCATGATGGATTAATGCACATTACTTGTAGGATAACCATTACTGATACACTGTATCACTCAGGAAGTCTATATAACATCTTGTGGAGGCAGTCTTCCCTGCTGTGGCTTGAATAAAGGCCAATTTAAAACCCCAAAAGTTTTGTCTGGTCTCTTGAGGGGAGCCAAGTACATGGTAGCTGGATAGTTCTCTATTAGGCTATGGGATAGTAAGAGGAGAGCACTATGGCTTGCTTCAGTGTGGTACTGCTTCAGTTTTAGATGGTTAGAATCTGAAATTCTCCACCACGTACTGTTTTTGAAGTAGAATTCATGGTTTTTTCAAGGATGTTACAGAGCGTCATTTTGAATATAGAGTGTTATTCTCAAATGTTTCTCCTATTTAACTGATTTATTGAGGGCTCTGAGCATGTATGAGTCTTGGAGGGCTTTTCAGTCTGCCAGAGAGTGTTCTGCAAGCAAGACCTGTTTTACTAGTGCTTCTGTTTTCGCAGTTATGTCAGTACCATAGAGTTACTGTTAAGCTTTAATTATAATCAAGAAGATCATTCTTTGTACAACACATTCAACTATCTTTATTATGTTCACGTTTGCTTGAAAAAGAATATTAAGTAGTTTAGCGAATGAGCAGGAATACAGGATTAGAGCAGGTAGCTGGTGTGGAGGGGAATAATGGAGCTGTTATATTCTATGCATACAGTTGCAAGGTAGATACATTTAGCTTGAATTTTCCTTCACAGGATGAAACTTTGATGCCTGTTTTCATTGGTGCAAAACATTAAGGGGAACCAGGCCTGTAGTTATAAGATTCTCACTTAAGATGCTGAGTTTTTTTTTATATACACATGTATATACCCTAATTATCTGTCAATACCAAATGATGCAGCCAAACCTTCATAATGATTCCAACAATCTTGATACTAATTTTTTCACATTACTTGCATTTAATGAACCAACTTCTGTTAATGGATTTGTATATTTGAATTTGAATTTGAATAGATAAATGAATCATACTTACTGAGAATTGCTTTTCTCTGTAAAGAAGTAGATGACTTCTGGTAGCTCTTTCTTGACCACAAATAGGTAACTCAAAATGGCTAAAATAAAGGAAGGATTATTTTAATACAAAACCAGAGCAAATCATCATACTTTCCTCTACTTCGAGGAGGGCAGATGCATCACCATTCGCTAATTCCCCTGAGCGCCATCCTAACTTTGAACTCCATCGCCGTTCCTTCACTGGCACTCTGTCAAAATCCTCACAGCACCTTGGATGTACCTACACCAGATGGACTGCAGTCATTCAAGAAAGTGGCCCGCCATCACTTTCTTATGGGTAATTAGGGATGAGCAACACATGTTGGCCTTGTCAGCAACACCCACATTCCAGGAAGGAATTTACAAAAAACTTTTAACTTTCCTTCATAAACCAGACACATCCTATTACAGACCCTGTGGCATTCATCAGCAAAGTGCAACAGGAAAATGGGGGCCAAGTATAAAACTTTACAGGAAGGATATACTATGCCCAAGATGTTTCTATAGAATCCCTACAGTGCAGAACAAGGCCATTCAGCCCATTGAGTCTGCAGTGACCACAATCCCGAACCCTATCCCCATGACCCCATGCATTTACCCAGGCTAGTCCCCCTGACACTGAGGGGCAATTTAGTATGGCCAATTCACCTAACCCGCACATCTTTGGAGTGTGGGAGGAAACCAGAGCACCCAGAGGAAACCCACGCAGACACAAGGAGAACGTGCAAACTCCACAGAGTCAGTGATTCAGCATTGAACCTGGAAACCTGGAGCTGTGAGGCTACAGTGCTAACCACTGTGCCACTATGCTGCCCTTTGTTATATGTATTACCGTTCTGCCCTGTTGCTCTGCAATCAGTAACAGAAATTCTTAGCACCAATGCTGATATGAACTGGAATTTATATATCAAAGCAAATAAAATCAATATTCTATTTGATTTTTGTTATGTGTGTGCAGAAATACTTCTAACAGGCATGGAAGAATAGTCTCACAAGCTGCTGTAACTTAAATAAAGCAATCCTATTTATTGATTTTATGATTATTATTTCTCTTGTACCAAGTGCCAACAGCATCACCCCCCCACACTCCCTTTGCTGCACCATTCATGGCTGAGCATTCAGTAAGCTTGCCTGAAGCAACGAAAATCTCTCTAAATCTTCCTGCCTCCCTATCGCACTTCCTTTAGAAGTAAGGAAATTAGGAGCCACGACGGAAAAGGTTTCTGTTTCTCTGAACAGTTGACAACACAATGAAAGGTTTCAAGAGAAGATCTCCTGCTGTTCAAGTCATTGGGGTTCTCCAGTCCCACCAGCAGCGCACCCCTGACCGTGGATTTCACGCCAGCGTGGGGTGACATCTATGGGAAATCCCAATGATAACAGTGGGACCAGAGAATCCCACCACAAGTGGACAGCAAGCCTTCTCCCACCGGTGGGAGACACGTGGCTGGGAGGCGAGAGAATTTTGCCCAATATTAAATCCCATGAATGATAAAACGCTTCGTCCCGACAGTTTATCAATGTTATTTTAATATAAGTGTGAGTTGCCCTACTGTGCCTCAGGTTGGTGAGGAGATCCACACAAGTTCAGCCAATAAGCAACTCCTGGCAACTTAAAGGTTTGGCTGCACGGATTGACATGTGGGGTGAGGCTGGGATAGGAGGCGATGCATTGCGTAATTAAAGGGCCTTGTAGGAGCATGGGAAGGGGATATACAACCCCTGCTGAATTCCCAAAACTGCCAAATCAAGAAATTAATATTTCCAGGCAATGCTTATAAGCCACCACTTTAATTCACATTGGACATAGCCATCTCTGTGCCATTAATAAACAGTGAGAAAGAGAGCACCTGCTGGGGCTGAATAGAACAGCATTGTTGACCTAAAGATTCATTATTAATTTTGCATAGAATAACAATTTCTGGTGGAACCATTGGCTGCCTAAGTCCAAATCCAACTCAAACATTATTTCAGACTGGAAGTTTATTTTACTATTTATACCTCGCCCAGTTATTCTCTAAAAATCACAGGACTTAGGAGCTGGAGTAGCCTTCAGGCCTGTTCTGTCACGCAATAAGTTCATGATTGGTCTGTCTTTCACTTTCCAGCCCCATAACCCTCCACTCCCTTGTCTCTCCAAAAATCTAACTTAGCCTTGAATGAATTCAATGACCACATGTTTTCTGGGAAAGAGAATTCTACAGATTAACAGCCCTCTAAGAGTAAGCATCTCCATCTTAAAAGGGAAACCTTAATTTTAAATTGTATCTGCTAGTTTTAGTCTCTCCCGCTAGGGAGACATCTTCCTGGCGTCCAATCTACCTAGCCCCTCGAGATCACATGTGCTTCGTTACGATCGCCTCTCACAGTAAAACATTCTGAAGTGTTTTATAGGAGCATTATATTTGAAAATCAGACGGCAGCAAACCTCCAATGTATCCTGAGTTGAATGTAATCACACGTCATTCAGAAGACTGTATACAAAACTGGGGAACTAGTGATTTGAATGTTAACATAACACACTTGTGACTAAAATATCCACAGTTCTCTAAGCATTACCTCCAATGTTCTGTAGTGATGTTGATCCAAAGATTGCAAATTTGCCAGGTTTCCCAAATGCTAGTTGTCCCAGTGTTTCATAAACCACGGTATCTAAAGGCAGAAACATTTTTATTGATCAAAAGAAATTAAACTTTCAATGTAAAACTTCAAAGTGGTTAGATATGTTTTACAACAATTAGTTGCTTCATTAGTAGATAGAGATTGAAGTCACTGTGTTTTTTTTGTACATTTTCATTGACATGAGTGATATCTGATTTGAATTTTGCTGAAAAAAGACATTTTGTTGGAGCTTTGGATTGGACAACATTCGTCAAATAGTCCTCAGTGTGCTAAAATTATGCTGACAACTAACTTAGGATGGTCAGTCGGACTCCCTGCATGTACTGGAAGCTACATATATGAATACACAGGGTCCTGTTCTTTGTAGACAGAAAGAACTGGTGCATTCATTGCGCCTGTTTCAGCTAAAAAAAAATTAATAGCCATTCACTGATTCAATCCTCAGGGCAATGTTGTTACCAATCAGAATCCAGCTGCCTGGTTTGAATTTTCAAATGATTCTTGGTAGTTAACTGTTAGTCAACATTAACTGGTATATTCTCCTTGGCAACATCTCTATCAATCAGAGTCCACTTGCCAACAAATCAGCACTCTCTTCCCATACAAAGTTGTTGTTTCCCCTGGTATTGGTATTCTTGGAATTATCCTGATGAGTGCAAGACAGAAAGCTTAGACAAAATGTCTCCTCTCAGTAATGCTCAAATTCTGTGACACCAAACAACTATTTGTCTGATTTTGCCAATACAAGTTAAAGGCACGAAAGTTCTGCATTCTAAACAGTTCATTAGAAATGGTCTAAAACATGCTTCTCCCCCATTTTGGCTCCATCTCTCACTTGGGAGAATTAAATAAACTTTAGTGCCAGGTTTTCTGCTTACGTAAGTTTCTTTGTCTACATCACTTTTCTTTCCAGGGGTGTCAAATGTTAATGTCTTATTGATTACATTGTGAAGGTTTGCCAATGTCAGTTGTCAAAAGTTAAAAGGTGATGGGTGTAAATTGTCTTTGAGCATGTGTAAATAGGGGATCCTGTTCCTGGGCCTGACGAAGGTGGCCATTAGCAGATCCAAGCAGTGGCTGGTCAAGGGGGCTGTCCAACCCGATTGTCTGCCCCTCTACTGTGGCAATGTCCATAGTCTGGTGGTCCTGCAGAAGAAGCATGCAATGTCCACTGGTACGCTTCAGGCCTTCTGCTGCCAGAGGGTATCACGGGGGCTGGGGTGCATCATGACCCCCAGTAATGATGTTTAATTTTGATTAGCTAAGTTTCCTTTGAAGTTTTGATTTTTTGGTACAGTGCCTCACTAGAGGCTGTCACCTCCTCTTGTTAGTTTATTCTATAGACTTTTTTGGTTTATTTAAAAGATTATTTAGAGGGGATAGCTGGGACACTGGGCCGGAATTTTACTGGCAAGGCCACCTGAGGCTTCTAAGATTGCACCCTGAGGCCAACGGAGAATGCCATTCTGCGAGCTTTGCCCACCCCGAAATTGTGCCGGTAAGATCAGGGCCTAGGTGTGTGGGAGGAGAGTTGTGAGATTGACTAAGTTAACAAACTCCTTCAATGAGGAAAAGCACTGTGTCTTGGTTGTTGCTTCACTAACCGGCTTAAATCCTGTTAAAATGGAGTGCATCATGTCAAACCTCACACATTTATCCTGCTAATCCCCCTCACCTATACATCTTTGGACATTAAGGAGCAATTTAACATGGTCCATACATCTAACCTAGATATCTTTGGACTGTGGGAGAAAACCAGAGCATCCGGAGGAAACCCATGCAGACATGGGAAGAACATGCTAACTCCACACAGCCACCCAGAGCCCAAAGTGAACCCGAGTCCCTGGCATTATGAGGGCAGCAGCGCTAACCACTGTGTCACCGTGCTACCTTTAAATCATTTTATCTTGTAACATCTCTCACCAATATTCAAACATGAACTGATTGATAAGACTCTTTCTCGTCTGGATTATTGATCTAAATTTATGTATTCCAAGCAAGTAGGGACTAAAGTACTGAAGAGGCTACACTTGTGAGATAATGGATGGAATTCCCCAATCTCGTTCCCCTCCTGCTGCTGACGAGAACCGAGGATTTAGCGCTCAGCCAAAAACTCCACTCACTGCAACAGGAACGGAGAATCCCAACCTGCGGGGGAGGTTGGAGGTTTCTGGCAAATGTAATTAATAGGATTTTAGAATATATAAAACTGAAACTGCTTCTAACTTTTAATTTAAGGTAACTGTTAGGATTCAGTGCTTTAAAACATGATATGAATAAATCAATAAGTTCAAAAACATGGGAGGGAATTTTATCGTCCCACCCGCCACAGAATCGTAGTGGGCCCCGGGGGGGGTGGTGGTGGGAACTATACAAAGGTCTATTGTTCTCGGGTGGAATTTTCTGGTGTTGGGACGGGCACGCCAGGGAAATCCCACCCTTAGACCTGGTTGCTGGCTGTTTTTCCTCTTATTTATTTCCTTCAAAGGTTAATTTAATTAGTTAATTCTGTTTACAAGTTATTTAATTATCATTACAGATTCCTGATAAGAAACTCTTTTGTTCAAAAATAATATCTTGACAATCCGAAAGGGACTTTTGACTTTGTGGCACTTGAAAGCCTAGAAAATTCATGCTGTGACATATGTGCCCATTTTAGGTCATGAAGTGGGTGTAAACTTTGAAGTACAGCCAATGTGTTCTCCCATAGGGTTTTGTAATTTGCATATAACTTCCGCACATGGCCAAAAAAGTTAACCAGTGGGTTTCAAAGCCAGAACTGACATTTGTTTTATGAGTTGCTGACACATGCAATGAGTCCTGAAGATGGCAAGCAATTTAACAATGAGTTCTGGTGCTACAGTCTGAAAGAAAGTTCCATCATCTTACTTGTTAAGACTGAAATCTGGAGCAAAAGGTGAACAGAATAAAGCGACAACAGAGCCATACCAATTAAAAGGAACCTGCAGAAGAAAAAGGAAAAAAAGATATTTGTTCCCTTCTTAATTATGTTGCTTAGCACTTTCCAGATTTTTATTTTTATTTAAGCTTTGAAATAAAGAGATGTCTGACATAACCATTGACAAAGCAAAAGTGGGCATTTTGACTTTGGATAAGTAAAAAAAAAGAGTGATATTAACACCTCCCCTCATTATTCTTAAATGAAGATCAAAAGTGATACTTAACACAGATGAATCAACACCAACCATTTCACAGTACCAGCCAGAGTTAAAATCACCCTCAAATAATTGTTCTCATCCTTTTCCTTGATGATTTTGAAAGGACTTATGTTATGTATCCTCCTGAGCTTCATTTCACAACCTGCTTAAATACTATGGGTGGGATTTTCCGGCTGCACTCACCCCCAAGGCTGCAAATTCCCATCCAAGGTCAGTGGTCTTTTGCATGATCCGTCCTTCCACACTCCTATTCCCATGGCAGGCGGGACGGGAAAATTCCGCCCTATGGCCGGAACTATATAGCCCCTCCCACTGGTGGAATCTTCCGACCCAGCCCAAAGTCAAAGGACTTTTGAGCTGCTGTGATATTGTGGTTGCCTCTGTTGTTTAGAAACGCACTGCTGAACGCCTTATATTTATACTTACAAGAATTGTCAGACGCAAGCTAAAGGATCAAAAAACCCACAAGTAGCTAAAAGCAAAGAAATGATGCTGAAGGTGCCAACAGCCCTGGCTTACAGTAATGTATGCAGTCATGGTAAAAGACTAAATATGGTCAAATGCTATGTACAAATCTAGGTTAAGTGCCAGTAAAGCACCCGCAACAGACCACGTTTTACTAAAAAGGTATTCTTCCATTGAATGTGGGCGTATCTGGCAAGACCAACATCCACTGCTTTCCCAAATACCCTTTGAACTGAATGGTTTGCTCGGCCATTTCAGAGGGCAGGTAAGAGTCAACCACATTGTCCTGGATCTGCAGTCACATGCAGACCAGATCAGGTAAGGATGGCATTTTTTCATCCCTAAAGGACATTTGTGAACCTGATGGTTATTTACGACAACTGATGATGGCTTTGCGGTTACCGTTACTAAAACTAGCTTTCAATTCCAGATTTAATTAGAGAACAAAGAACAAAGAAAATTACAGCACAGGAACAGGCCCTTTAGCCCTCCAAGTCTGCACCGACCATGTTGCCCGACTGAACTAAAGCCCTCTACCCTTTCCAGAACTATATCCCTCTATTCCCATCCTATTTATGTCTTCGTCAAGATGCCCCTTAAAGGTCACTATCATATCTGTTTCCACCACCTCCCCTGGCAGCAAGTTCCAGGCACCCACCACTCTCTGTGTATAAAACTTGTCTTGTACATCTCCTTTCAAATTTACCCCTGGCATCTTAAACCTGTGCCCCTGAGTAACTAACTTTTCCACTCTGAGAAAGTGCTTGAACTTAAATTCTATCAGCTGCCATGATGGGATTTGAACATTCATCGTCAAAATATTGCCTGGCCATCTGGGTTACTCGCCCACTAGACAACTGTCTTCACCACCACCCCATTCTGCATCCCCCCACCCCGCCCGCCCATCTGCGAAGTTATTTGGGGTAACTTTCACAGGCAATTGTGGATGGGCAGCGTGCCATCCCACTGGAGTCAATGGGAAAGACTGGTGTTCATGTGTGTGTGCATGTGTCTTACAGTGAGTGGGTGACACATCGGTACATTTATTACTGTATATATTCAATTTTAGGAAGGTTGATTGTGAAGCTAGCAGGATTATAATACAGAGAACACACTGGAGAAATCACAAGATGGAAAATGTAAAATAAAATTAGAATACTTTTGAGATTGTTTTGGATAAGCTGCAAATGAAATGTATGCCATAACCAAGTAGCTGGTTAATACCAAAAACTGGAACTTGGTGATGACATAAAGGCCAAAACAGAGGGAAAAAATATTGGAAGCATTTTAAAAAACACAAAGAATGAAAGATCATGCAATGCATGAAAGAAAGCTAAAACTTCCAAATGCATTATCTATGGAGGATCAAATTAAAGAGTTCTAAGGAAAATGGGATTTTCCGTCCTTTCCTGATGGCGGGAGCTTCTAGTCTCACTGAAGACGACCCACCACCACTGGTTCCCCAGTGGCGGGGTGGGCAAGCCATGTGAAAGGCAAAACTGAAGGATCCCGCCCAAAAGACTTAACTATGTTCATGGAGAATTGAGCTTCAAAAAACAAGTGACTCTCTTAAAGACTAGTAAGGTGAGATAGTCGAAAAGGTAAAGATGCACACAGTTATGACATTTGTTTCTGCTGAAGAATTACAACATTCTTTTAACAGAAGATGTGTCTGCATTTCTTGAAAAATGGAGATTAGTAAATGAAATGCCATTTAAAAACTTGGGCACTTGAATATATATCAGGTGGAAAACTGAAATATGTTCAGGTACAAGATTAAGCAATGCAAGCTGCCGGAAAGAAAATTGTTGTAAATCCTTCATTGCATATCAATTATTATGAGTGATTATGAGATCCAGCACTCTCAGTCAAGAGAGATACTCATTCAAGGCACAACCACAATTAACCAAAGTATTTTCCCTGCAAGGGTTGTTCCCCAGTGGGAATGCTAAATTTTGCAATCAATCTACAGATGGGGCATTTTTTTTTTACAATTATTTTAAAATGCCAAAAAAAGGGTCCTTGCAATTAAGTCAATTAAATTAATATCCATAAAGGTGAAGGCATTGGAGCATTTCAGAAAGAAAACAATTCCACATCATTTAGCAAGCACGCAGGCAATAATTCGAAGATAACGCAGGTTAATGAAGGGAAACAATGAAAGTAGTGGTCATTAATTGCAACAATTCTCAACAGGCAGTTATAGTTGGAATATATCAGCACTCTGCCTGGAAACCTCTGCAGCTTACAACAGTTATAAATAATTGTGTTGACACTACTAAAAATGTCTTAAGTTTGAGAGCTACATACCTATTTATCAGTGAAAGCAAAGAATTCAGCAGAACATTAAGAAAAAAAACTCTATAGAGACTTAGTAACAGGATAGATGAATAAAAATGGGAATTAAAGTTGGGAAATATGAGCTAATACTAGTATTAATATTAGTATTCTGGGGAGGAAATGGTCACATGGTATTATCGCTAGAAACTCAGCTAATGTTCTGGGGACCCTGGTTCAAATCCTGCCATGGCAGATGGTGGAATTTGAACTCAATAAAAAAAAATCTGTAATTAAGAATCTATGTGAAACCATTGTTGATTGTCAGATAAACCCATCTGGTTCATTAATGTCCTTTAGGGAAGGAAATCTGCTGTCCTTACCTGGTCTGGTCTACCAGTGCCACAGCAATCATTTTAAAATGCCAAAATGATTGGATCCTCGCAATTAATAGTCAATTAAATTAACATTTAATGATATCTATTAACATCGGCTGGACAATCATTTTTAGCACTTCTGTTCTTCATCCTTACAACAATGACAAATATGTGTAGGTGGCTTTAAGGCACCAGTTCTATTGAGGATCTCGATGGAAATGAATCCTCATTTAATCTCCTATAATTCTTGAAGGAGACCAGTCAGTGTCCATGTGGATAGCCACGTGCATTCTAAGACAGTTGTGAGAACATATTAGCAAGCACTGAGCGCAGTCTCTTACTTTCTCTCTCTGGAAGTCGTAAGGTGTGTTATTCATTTTATGCACTTAGTGAAGATTAAAGTTTCAGTGGACTTTCTGGCCTGGATTTTCATGCTATCTAACAAGCTGTTCAACCAAGATTCAACTAATTTAGATGTATCTATTAATCTTCACTGGTTTCATTTACTGAGCAGTTTTCTAATGAAGCCAACTGCTCTGGATATGTTGAGCAAATTTCGCTGACTAAATGATTAGCAATTAAATCAATTCCCATTAAGTTGAAACTCGATCTCTTCCCATGTTTGTTATCAAATTATTTTCTTTTTCCTCGACAGGAAGTGAGCAAAATTGACCTGCATAAATATGCTGATTGTTCCTCACACAGTTCAAAGTGAGCTGGATACAATTTATCATGAGGCAAAAAAAAACAATCTGCTACACTTTGTCAGTGTACTTTATACAGCCAATCTCAGGCAGGATTTTCCGACTGTTCCCGTTAGTGGGTACTTCTGGTCCACTTGACGATGTACCCTGTCGCAGGTTTCCCAGCACTGCAGGGTGGATTCAATGGGAAATCCCATTGACAGTCCTGGGATCGGAAGATCCCACAGCAGGCCAATGGCAGGCTGCCACCGAGAAACACACTACGGGAGGCCAGAATGCATCCACATCCTAGACAGTTCCCTGTCATAAGTACAAACACAATTGCTCTCAAATCATCTTAGATTTTCTGATTAATGGAAGAGAATATGAGGGAGATCTTGACCCCATGCTTGCTGTCTGTGCAAATGCTGGAGGGTGCTTGCGATCCGGAAGTTTAGGAAGCAAGATTGGGGTTTCAGACCTTCCCCGCTTGCCGCCGGTGATCCAATCAGCATCATGCCGATAGCGGGCATGAATCTGCTTTACATGCATTTCAAACATTTTAGTACCATTAACTGGCCCCCTTGCCAGATATTTAACCCCGCCATGCATTGACACTTGTCCCGACATCAGGTTAACTTAGATATGAACCTGTCATAGGGATCTCCTCTGGGGCGCAAAGATAAGTATAACCCCTGTAGGAGAGGGACATAGGCAGATAATGGTCTGGCAATGCCCCCGGCACTGCCCCTTGGCACAGGTTGGCCCTGCCAGGTGGCACAGCGCCAACCTGTGCCAGGGAAAGTGCTGGAGATGGACCACAGTGGAGGTTCATGGAATGTCATTCGAATATGGAGGTGGGCTGGAGGGGACATGAGAGTTGGGGATACCGGCACTGGCCATTGGAGGTGAGGGAATGGAAGAGGAGGGGGTGCTGATGCTGACTGTTACGGAGAGTGGCGGGGGAGGGTCAACTGTTGGCTCCGACTGGGATGGAGTTGGAGGGGGGGATTGGAGGGAACCCTGAGACCACAATGGTGCGCTGAGGAGGAGGTTTATTGCTGTTCTGATCAGGGCACCCCGATCACTCCACAGCCATGTTTTGCCAGCATGTTAAGGCCTTCCCTCACCCATTTTCTTTGGCAAAGTGTCGTAAGATCTTGTGAGAAAGCTGACGTGTTTTGCTGTTTTTCTCACCAGAAACAACACTCTGCCATTTCTTTTGGAAGATTTTGCCCAGTGTTTGAAAGCAACTTTGAATGTGATGTGGATAATTCATATAGCATCTGAAAAGGCAAAATGCATTCTTAAAATTTTAGACAAATTTGATCAACAAAAATATTGTATTATAAATAAAATAGCATGCCACTGACCAATTGTTTTAAATCAAAAGAATCATGCAATGATCTCTTCAACAAACACAGCAATGCTGTGAGGTGTTAGTTTGAACAAAAGGAACTGTTCATTATAAGAAAAAGTATTAACTAATACATTAATGATAATTTTTCCATTTGATACTTACACAAACAGTACAATCCCTGTATTGGCCATTGCGTATGACAAGCCTAAGAGGCCAGTACCAACGATTGCATTGCTCAAGTTAAACACAGACATCGAAATGGAGGTTGTTCCCGCATACTAAAGAAAATAGAAAAATGTATTAATGTGACTTAATCAGACAAACAGACTATTTGTTTAACAAGCCTCCAACATATGAAAAGACACAATGCCATCCCAAACGATCATCAGAATTTTTAATATTTGCATTTTGTATAATGTAACTAAATTGGGGCGGCACAGTGACACAGTGCTTAGAACTGCTGCCTCACAGCTCCGGGGACCTGGGTTTGATTCCCAGCTTGGGTCACTATCTGTGTGGAGTTTGGACATTCTCCCTGTGTCTGTGTGGTTTTCGTCCGGGTGCTCCGGTTTCCTCCCACAGCCCAAAGATGTGCAGGTTACATTGATTGGCCAGAGCTATGAACCTGTACTCCTAGATCTTTTTGTTCTATAACTCTCCCCAACACCCTACCATTAACTGAGTAAGTCCTGCCCTGGTTCGATCTATCAAAATCACCTCGCATTTATCTAAATTAAACCCCATCTGCCATCCCTCGGCCCACTGGCCCAATTGATCAAGATCCCGTTGCAATCCCAGATCACTTTCTTCACTCTCCACTATGCCACCAATCTTGGTGTCATCTGCAAACTTACTAACTGTGCCTCCTATCTTCTCATCCAAATCATTAATATAAATGACAAATAACAGTGGACCCAGCGCTGATCCCTGAAGCACACTGCTGGTCACAGGTCTCGAGTTTGAAAAACAACTCTCTGCAACCACCCTCTGACTTCTGTCATCAAGCCAATTTTGTATCCAATTGACTAACTCACCCTGGATCTTGTGAAATTTAACTTTATGCAACAACCTACATTGGTACCTTGTCAAAGATCTTGCGGAAGTCCATGTGGACAACATCAACTGCACTGCCCTCATCTATCTTCTTGGTTACCCCTTCAAAAAACTGAGTCAAATTTATGAAAAATGATTTTCCACTCACAAAGTCATGTTGACTGTCCCTAATCAGTCCTTGCCTCTCTAAATGCATTCCAATAGTCAGCTTCACTAGACCACTGGCTACTTACATGCTCGTTTTCTTTCTGTCCATCATCAATACTTCTATGGCACACTGTACTTTCCAAATCACCTCCACCACATTTTCTGGAAAATAATTTAAAAAATCACGTAAATCTATGTTTATAGATGTGCTGTATTTAACCCTTGCTCTATTTCACATTCTCATTTTAATTATTGATTATACTATAATTAAAAATTTAATTAGGCATATTTTAAGTTCCCCAAAATAATTATAGTTAACATGGAACAGCATGGTGGCACAGTGTTTATCAATGCTGCCTCACAGCTCTGGGGACCTGGGTTTGATTCCAGGCTTGGGTCACTGTCTGTGTGGAGTTTGCAAATTCTCCCTGTGGCTGCGTGGATTTCCTCCAGGTGCTCCGGTTTCCTCCCACAGTCTAAAGATGTCCTGGTTAGGTTGATTGGCCATGCTAAATTGCCCCTTAGTGTCCAAGGATGTATAAGGTTAGATAAAAAATAGGGGTAAATGTGTGAGGTTGTGGGGATAGGGCCTGGGATGGGATTGTTGTCGGTGCAAACTCAATGGGCCAAATGGCCTCATTCTGCACTGTAGGGCCTCTATGATTCTACGATGATACAGCACTGAATTTGGGAAAATCCTTCATGTATTAGAAGTGAATTGACAGTTTTAATATAACTTATACTTAACTGTGCACCCTAATATTGAAAACCTTTATTTTGATGCTTAACAAGCAAGTACAACTGCAAAAAAGTTATGTATAGATTCCATGGTGTGGTATATCTTTCAATCCTCTATAGATCAATTAGCCTGACCTGGGTGTCTGATGAACAGAAATAATTCGAGAATTCTTATTCCATGATGTGAAAAAAGTGATTCTGATGAAACCACTGTCAATTGTCGGAAAAACCCAGCTGGTTCACTAAATATCCTTTAGGGAAGGAAATCTGCCGCTCTTAACTGATCTGGGCTGCATGTGACTCCATTGCCACAGCAATGTGGTTGACTCTCAATTACCCTCTGAAATGGCCTAGTAAGCCACTCAAGGGCAATTAGGGATGGGCAATAAATGCTAGCCAGCCACAAATGCCTATGCATCCATTTTGTAATACTAACTTTCCTAAGATACTGGAGCTGCACTCTTTTGGTGGCACAGTGGTTAGCACTGCTGCCTCACAGAGCCATTGACCCGGGTTCATTTCGGCTTTGGTTGACTGCGTGGAGTTTGCACATTCTCTCCGTGTCTGCATGGGTTTCCTCCAAATGCTCCGGTTTCCTCCACACTCCAAAGATGTGCAGTTTAGGTGGATTGGCCAAGCAAAATTGCTCCTTAGTGTCAGGGCAATTGGCAGGGTAAATGTGTGGGGTTAATGGGTTAGAGCCTGGGTGGGACTGTTGTCAGTGCAGGCTCGATGGGCTGAAGAACCTTTTTCTGCACGTTTTCTGCACTATGATGTCATGATTCTAACTGAAACTTTCCTTCCAAGGAAGTTAATTTGATACCTGTAATGAATACCCAAAATGTTACCATACAAATTATAAATAGAACAGACAAAAATGATCCTATTATTATGAATATTTTATAATAATGCTAAATATAAGTGAATTTTTACTGCATACCTTTCCATTGCAGCCCCTGCTTCTGCAACATCTTTTTTGGGTTTATCACCACCAGACTTGATACTACCCTTAGATTCCAAATCATCCATTCGAACTCCCAGTGCAGCTTTTGGAAACTTGCAGGTCGTGGAAGTCTTTACAAAAATTGTTCAATCTGATCTCAACGTGATTTTAACCTGTTTAGACCAACACATGATGTAATTTTAATCATTGGAAACAGGAATTAAAGGGAAGAACTATGCTGCTTGTTTATTTGGAGCGAGGTCAAACTTCTACAAAAATTATTTTGATTCATGCGATTGATGTGAATAACAAGGATTCTTCAATTAGTAAAAATGTGATGCATAAAACATTTAAGGAATCCCAAAATTAACATTGCTATGAAATAATTCTGGTCTTGTTGGAATGTGCAAAGCAGATTCTTTGTGGCAAACTCTTCTGGTGAAAGAGAGAGAGAGTTGGGGAAGAGATTACAACATGTTACGACTGTGTAAACTTTCAGGCTGTTAGCCCTAGGTTTTGTATTTTTGCTGAGTGACATTACTAGTCTTGGAAGAGCTGCAAAAGGATTCACCAAGAACACTGAGCATTGAGGAGAATGATGTGCAGAGAATACATCAAAATCAATCTGTTTATTGTTTATTTTTAATGAGGGCAGAAGCAACTTCACAGTGGCATAGTGATTAGCACTGCTGTTTTACAGTGCCAGAGGCTGAGGTTTGATTCCCAGCTTGGGGCATCCATGTCTACATGGGTTTCCTCCGGGTGTTGCGATTTCCTCCCACAGTTTGAAAGACGTGCTGGTTGGGAGCATTGGCCATGCTAAATTCTCTCTCAGTGTACCCGAGCAGGCGCTGGAACATGGCGATTAGGGATTTTCACAGTAACTTAATTGCAATGTTAATGTAAGGCTACTTGCGAGAATAATAAATAATTAAACTTTATTCTTTGGCAAAAATTAATAGTGAGGATTTAATCACTTGAAAGCAGTAACTGCACGGGATCAGCCACATAATTCTATGACTACATGAGCAGGAGATGAGTAATTCACCGAGAGGTTGGGTATTCTCTGGTGAATTACTCATCCCCTGTCTCCCAAAAGAATCGTCCACCCTCTACAAGATACAAGTCAAGTCTCTGATGGAAAATTCTCCTGGCTGGTTGAGTGCAGCTCCAACACTCAAGCAGCTTAACATCTCTCAAGATAAAGCAGCCCACTCTTCCCACCATCAGTGTACCAAGTCTACAGTATCTCCTATTTACATGATGCATTATTGCAACTTGGTAAAGCTTCTTGACAGCACCTCCCAAATGTGCAGCAGAAGCCTGGAGCACGTCACTTCCAACTTCCCCTCTGCCTCGCACACTATCCTGATTTGGAAATATATCTGCTTTCCTTCGCTGTCACTGGATAAAAATCTTGGAACACTCTGCCGCTGTTGAGTATCTTCACCATATGGAATGCAGCAATTCAAGAAGGTGGCTCCCACCACCTTCTCAAGAGAAATTAATCACAAAATTGTTACGGTGTAGAAGGAGGCTATTTGGCCCGTTGTGTCTACACCCAGCTCTCCAAACAAGCATTATGACTTAAAGTCATACTAAATACACAGTAATTGCTGGCCTTGCCTACAAACCCGCATCCTGTTGACGAATCAAAAATAAACAAGAGGTTACATGATGAACCCTGGGAAGCAGAAGGATCAGTGAGGGGGACATTTGTGTGTATATACGCTGGTCCTTTAAGGTAGCAGAGCAGCTAATAAGATTAAGAAGGCATATGGCATACTTGCTTTTCTTAGCTCAGGTGTAGAGTTTGAGAGCAGAGAGGTATGCTGAAACTGTATAAAACATTGGTTACATTATTGTGTGCAGTTCTGGAATCCACATTATAGGAGGGCTGTAGTAGCACTGGAAAGGGTGTGGAGGAGATTTACCAGAATGTTGCTTGGGCTGGAGAGTTGTAGTTATGAAGAGAGGCTTCCTTGGAGCTGAGGAGACTGAGGAGGGAGATGATTGAGATGTATAAAATTATGAGGGGCATAGAAAGATAGGAAGAAACTTTTCCCCATGGTGAAGGGATCAATGACCAATGGGCAGAGATTTAAGCTGAGGGGTTTAGAGGGGATGTGAGGAAAAACATTTGATGGGAATCTGGAATTCATTGCCTGAAAGGGTGGTGGAGGCACAGGCCCTCATAACATTTAAGAACTGTTTAGCTGTGCACTTGTGATGCCAAGGCATACAAGACTGTGGGCTAAGTGCTCGAAATTGAGATTAGAACAGTTGGATGGTTTATATTTGATTGGCATAGACACGAAGGGCTGAAGGACATTTTTCTAACCTGATTGTCTCTATGACTCTCTGGTATTCACGTATAAAACTTCAATAAGAAAAGTGATAATTCTAGACAACTGGTAAAAAGCATATGTAGTCCTTATCTTCAAAATGGGAGATAAAACCAAGAAAGATATAGACCAACTAGCTGAATGTCAACGTTATGAAAGGTACTAGAAAAAAATCAGTTAACAAGAGTGTGAAAGATAGCAGAAGCTTCTAAGAAGAAAGGTCATGTTTATCCACCCGTACTAAGTTGTTTGAAGAAACAGCAGAAAGTGCAGACAAGGCCAAGGCGTGGTACACAAGGCTTTTCAGAAAGCCTTTCATAAGGAACCTCAAAAGAAATTGAAGACAAAGACAAGTGACTGGATTGATAGCTGACTATAAAACAAATGGAACACATAAACAAGGAAGGGTAAAGTTACATGAATGTAGAACCATAGTTACCGAATCACTCTTGATCTACTTTATGCTGGTGAGGTGTAATGGTACATTTTAGATAAATATAAGTTTCCTTATACGTGATGGTTATCAATAAGCTTGAATTCAGATATAATCTATATTTACACCCAGCCACTTATGTTTTTTTTTAGTTCATTTGTGGGATATGGGTGTTGCTAGCTGGCCAGCATTTATTGTCCAACCTTAATGCCCTTGAACTGAGTGGCTTGAGAGGCCATTTCAGAGGGCAATTGAGAGTCAATCACATTGTTGTGCCTCTGAAGTCACAGGTAGGCCAAACCAGGTAAGGATGGCAGATTTCCTTCCCTTCCTTCCCTAGTCAACCAGATGGGCTTTTCTGACATTTGACTATGGTCATCAGTAGATTCTTAATTTCAGATATTTTTATTGAATTCAAATTCTACCATCTGCTATGATGGCGTTCGAACCTGAGTCCCCAGAGCAATCTCTCTTCATAACTAAAACTCTCCAGCCCAAGCAACATTCTGGTCAATCTCCTCTGCACCCTTCCCAGTGCTACCACATCCCTCCTAGTCAACGATAGTTTCACAGTTACTCTTTTTGTCTACATTTTGACAAGTTTTAAGTTTAGAGAAAGAAACATGGAACAGTTCTGTTTGGAATGCACTCCAGTTACTGCATAGAGGGAAGAGCTAAATGGCCTACTCCTGGTTCTATTTTCAATGTTTCTATGTTTCTGAAGCTCATGTTTCTCATCAGAACAAATGCAAGAAATTTGCATGTATCCTTTCTGGTCTTTCCAGCTCCTGTTACTACTTTTGGTGCTTTATGCATTGTTGTTTGGTCTCTTATCTTCCAAGGATTACATGGCCTCCTATATGCAGGGAGCCATTATCTGCAAAAATAAAGGAATATGGTCAAACCCTGCATCTTTCTTTGCATTACTTGGAAGCATGGGGAGTCTATAGTTTCCCATCACTTTCTCTATGGCAATGCCTCAACCAATCAACACTGTCTTTTCTCCAATGGTATAAATTGTTGTGGTTGTTTGAAATTTGGCATTCTTGCATTTGTCCTAATAGGTGCAAGACAAAAAGTTTCAGCAAGATGTCTCTCTTTTCAGTGATATTCACACTCCAATGTATTAAAATTTAAATGCAGATACAAATATAGTTCTCCTACATAGGTTGGATGCACACTAAGACAGTTCAAAATGTTTTTCTATCTGTGGCTTTAGTGAATCACAACCACAATATATTTTATTGATTGTATGCAGAAAATTCTGGCCCCTAAACCATTAAGCATCAATTAATTTTGAAGTTATGCATAATTTCTCAGCTATGTATAGCATATGGCATGTGGAAGATAACACATACATCACTGTAGACTACAAAACATTGGCATGGCAACCCATATATCTACAGCCAAAGCAAAGCCTTGCCATGATGCAAATATCACATTCTTACCCTTCATTTGAGTGTTAACTATTGTGTTTAGCCTACTATTTGGACTTATGTATGTCAATTGAAGCATTACTGTGCAACAGATATTCATCTCAGAGATTCATATGTATCTCTAATCATGACACTTTGTTTAAATGCAGATAGCATATTTCAATTTTGCTTATCAAAATGAGCAATGATTTAATGTTAAACTTCAATAAAAGATTCATAATTCTTATTGCCAATAAACACAAACATTGTAAGCTGTGGGGAGAGGAAATTTGGACCCTGAACTATGGCCATGATTTTCCAGCACCCCACCCCCCAGTTCCCTGGCATATTTTCCAGAAGCAGAGGTTTCTCCGGGATTCTCCGATCCTGCCGAAGTCTACGGCATTTTGCTTGGTTCGTCCAACCTGCCGCCGGGGAACTCACCATGAGGTGGTTGCCTTTGACGAGTCCAAAAGATCCAGGTGGCAGAAAGGGCTGGAAAATTTTGCCCTATATGTGCAACTTTAAGTAAGCAGAAGGGCGGATATAAACACAACTAAAATTACATTGCAAATGTGTTGTGAATTTGTAGAGGCGTCACCCAATGAACTAATGTGCTGGAAGTGTGTTCTGATTAATGATGCCCCTAGATAATAAATTTGTACTATTATTTCGAGACAATTGGATATAATTTAAAAATTTGTATTCAAACCGTATTCATAGTACTCTTAAAGATATATCACAACAGTAATATATCTACATGACAAAATAAATGGCCAGCTTATAAGCGATATATGTATTAGCCATGTTAATTGACACAAGAATTCAATTGACTATAGCTACCAAGCAACCTGATGACAATTACATGCATTAGACAGTTCGTGCCACAATTCTACCTGATCAAGTTATCAATTTGATTTAGCAATCCAGAATTCATCAAAATGAATACATTGATTTGTTCCGATTACTGCCAGCAGATGCTTCCCCTTGCAGTGATCCAAGGACTGGTTTGGGAGACGTCACACTTACGTTGGGTGGTGAGATTTTCAGCTGCTATGAGCAAATGTGGAAGAAAAGACAGATCATAGGAGCTTTCACACCCGCCCTGCTGACAACCAGCTGGCAATAAAGTTGGGAGTTATTGCTCTTTATACCAGGTTCAATGTATGAGAACATCGGAAAATTGCATGATAGAGTTATCAGGTTCACCCTACTCCTGTCGAAAAACAATTTGATTTGATTTGATTCATTATTGTCACATGTATTGGAATACAGTGAAAAGTTGTTTCTTGCGCGCTATACAGATAAAGCATATCATTCAAAGAGTACTTTGGGGAGAAGAAAAGGAGAGGGTGCAGAAAGTAGCACTACAGTCATGGCTGGGATGTAGCGAAAAGTCAAGTTAATATACAGTAGGTCCACTCAAAAGTCTAATGGCGGCAGGGAAGAAGCTTTTCTATATCTAGGCTGTACAGGCACAATCCACATCAATAACAAATGGGTAGAAAATTTACAAATACTAATTGAGTTGTGTGCAGCAGAAAAAGAATACAAAAATCAAAATGATTACATTCTTTTTATACAATTTAAAGCAGCTACGAATGAGCTAACGGAAATCTGATTGCTGCTGTTGGTCAGTATATTTCCTCATGGTGAAATAATGCAGTTTTGTAATTTGTGTGGTGTTTCTGACCACATCTTTGCTCATCGGTCTTGAATAGCTTGAGGTAGCACACATTGGAAAGACTTAAGCAGCCAGACCAGCTCACAAATGCTATTATTATAGTACTACTATACCATTAGTTAGATATTGACACCATGCACCCCTCCCACCAATGCTAGGCTTTTATAGGAGCATCCTTTCAGACTGGGCGGCACGGTCGCACAGCGGTTAGCATTGCTGTCTCACAGCACCAGAGGCCTGGGTTTGATTCTTGGCTTGGGTCACTGTCTATGTGGAGTCTGCACTTTCTCCTCATGTCTGCATGGGTTTCCTCCGGGTGCTCTGGTTTCTTCCCACAGTCTGAAAGACGTGCCAGTTAACGCATTGGTCATGCTAAATTCTCCCTCAGTGTACCAGAATAGGTGCTGGAGTGTAGTAACCAGGGGACTTTCACAGTAACTTCATTGTAATGTTAATGTAAGTCTACTTGTGACATTAATAAATAAACTTGGTGTTCACCATTTTAGCATAAGGGATAAAGAGAGGATTTCCCTAAATCTCCAAATACATTCAATGTTTCAATTGGTAATTGTAGAAGTGGGAGTGGGAGTGAGAGTTGGGGAGGGGGGTTACAAAGAGGTTTTTACTGCCAAGTTTACACTGAGCTCAGATTTTACATTTGGATTCAGTCAGCCATCACATCACCTACCCAAGACAGTATGCACAGGAGGTGCAGGAGTGTAAAATCCCTGGTGTAACAATACTGAAAATGCAAATCTTCCAAGGGAAGTAAGAATTGAAAACATATTCCAGTCAATGGAATGCGTTTCCCATCAAGCAGACTGTTTAGTGGCAGCCAAGTTGATGATGTCCACTTTATTCTATCACCCACAGTTAAAATGATACCCCTTTATACCAAATGGGCAGAAAGATTCCCCTCTCTGGGGGTGAGATGGGAACAACAAGTAAGAAGTGGAAGCGTTTTGGACAGAATCCCTTTCACCATCAGCCCTCTTATAGTCCATCCACACTTACCTGCCATTAATGCACTGGAGAAAACCTTGCTACAGATCGGTGGGTCAAAGAACAGAGAAGCCTGGGATTTCTGGCAATCCTGTTTAAAAGTAGTGTTCATACTTTGCAAACCGTTGATCAGAGCCTGCTTCACTCATTTCATCATTGCAGTTGATACTTCATGTAGCCATTCATTTCATTTGCAAACGTCTCTGACAACCTGCCACGCGGACATGATCCTTCATTCTCTCTGCAAGCACGTACAATGCAGTTGGAAAGCCTGCCAGGACATCAAACATTCTTTGCTGCTGCTCCAGAAGACATCTCCTCATCGACAGCTCCTTCCTTTAGGGAAGGGAGGGATTGGGCATCCTAAGAAGGGGTGTTGATGAGGGGTGGAGGAGTGGGTTTTGGAGGCCAGGCAGGGAGGCCCAAAGTGGGGTGGCAGCATATTGGGCATGCCGAGTGAGGGTTACCCTGATGCACATAGGGCACCTCCTGAAGGACGTATCCCCCCTCCCGCCTGCCTTTTAACCAGCTGAGTTGAAAAACAGCCTGCCCATTCCAATAATATTATGACTTGGGCAGCAGAATATTTGACTCCTGACGGCTGTTTTGAGGAAACCAGATTGGGCGGGGGGGTAGGTGTGGCTGCATGAGGGGGTTAGCCACCTGTGATATTTATGTGGTCTATTGACAAAAACATATCAGGTAGGAGGCTGTAAAAACCAGCCGAGGTAAAAATCCAATTATCTTCTTTACTGGTTCAACTGAAGTATGATTATTTGACCTGGTGCATAATCTGACTGTGTGCTCTGATGGTACACCCTCAGAGTGTGTGAGATCCTCTCAGGAATCTTCATCACCATCCTGGATTGTCTCCTGAAGGTTGTTTAATTGTGCCTTGGATGATTACGGATGAATTAGAACTGTCAAAATAGTAATGTTATCAGTGATCATTATGCACAAGATCATATTGACATCAAGTCAGCATGAGTGAGTACTGTCAAGTGGCTGCCTGATATTTATTTCTGTCTCTAGGTAGTTAGGAGGTGCCATCTCCAACACTCAGGCAAGCCAAAATTCTACTGCTTTACAGCATCTCCCCCTCTGCAGATGTTAGAAGTCAGATGACTGCAGCATGGCCTTTGTTTCTCTCCCTCTAGTTCTGTTCTGTTTTCAGACGAGAAGGTAAGGAAATGCACAGAGAGAGATGAATGTACAAAAATATACAAAGTAGGTGCAGGAATAGACCATACAGCCCGTTAAGCCTGCTCCACCATTCAATGTGATCACAGCTGATCTAGGGCTTCAACTCCACTTTTCCGTCCATTCCCTATATCCTTTGATTCCTTGAGAGACTATTGCATACCAGGTGGCATGGACAGGTTGGGTCGATTGGCCTGTTTCCATGCTATAAACCTCTATGACTCCTCTATGATTAAATATGTTCAAACATGGAGTATCCACAAATCTCTGGGCTGGAGAATTCCAAAGACTCCCAAAACTTTGACAGAATAGATTTCTCCCGATCTCAGTCCTAAGTGATCTTTGTCTGCAAGTTCAGGTGGTGAGTGGAGTGATGTAGTGATGTTGACTTGAGAGGATGGAGTGAGAGGGTTGATGTCACACACACATCAAAGTATGGTTGAATATACCACTGTACTCACTTTTCCTGCCCTGCGTAGGTCATCAAACCACTTTCAGCATCAAATCCACAGGCCTGACACCACACTCCTGCTGCTCACTTCTTGAGCAATGTTCCACTGCACCTTCTTGTTTAAAGATGCAAGCTTCTTCCTCCAGTCAGTGACACAGAGTATCTCCTGCAGGGCCTTACAGTCTGCAGTAATAAATTCAGGGAGGTTTCATTGAAGCACGACACAAGCTTAGCACAATGAGACTCGATTAGGGTATTTATTCCTTTTCTGTCTCCCATCGCCACAATCCCTGATTGACCCAAATTTGAGATTGACCCAAATGGCCTGTAATAATGCTTACTCATGCTGTTTGGTCAGGACCCTCAAGCGAGATGTATTTGCATTACTGTTTTGAAGAAAGTAGATCTGGGGGGTGGGGGGAAGGCGGGGTGTGGGAGGCATTTGGGTTAATAAGCTACTGATAGAGGCACTCTATATCTGGGCTCCCACGTGCAACTAAATACCACGTTTCCACTCACTGCCTCACCACACCCCACCCACTCATCATGCATGATTAAGTTAAAATCCCTCCCTCAGAGCACAAAGAAAATTTCTACAGGTTTGTAGTTGTTCCAGGGAAGGTCTAGGTTATCAAGATGTGAAAACCAAGCAGAAAATTGTTGGTTTGTTTTCCTATCTTAAACTGTGTATTATAACGGTCCCTGACAGACTGATGTATGCTGGTAACAAACTAGATGCAAGACTTTTAGAACACAGAACATAGAACACTGCAGCACAAACAGGCCGTTCGGCCCACTAGTTGTGCCGATCACTTCTATACCTACTAAGCCATAGACCTATCTATAACCCCCAATCCCAATAGATCCCATATACTCATCCAGAAGTCTTTTAAAAGACCTCCACCACCACCGACAGCAGCCGATTCCATTCACTCACCACCCTGAGTGAAAAACTTACCCCTAACATCTCCTCTGTACTTGCTTCCCTGCACCTTAAATCTGTGTCCTCTCGTAGCGACCATTTCAGCCCTGGGAAATAGCCTCTGAGAATCCACGCTATCTATTCCTCTCAACATCTTATAAACCTCTATCAGGTCGCCTCTCAACCTTCGTCTCTCCAGGGAGAAGAGTCCCAGCTCCCTCAACCTATCTTCATAAGGCATGCCTCCCAATCCAGGCAACATCCTTGTAAATCTCCTCTGCACCCTTTCAATAGCTTCCACGTCCTTCCTATAGTGAGGCAACCAGAACTGTGCACAGTACTCCAAGTGGGGTCTGACAAGGGTCTTATAAAGTTGCAGCATTACCTCCCGACTCCTAAACTCAATCCCTCGATTAATGAAAGCCAGTACACCATACGCCTTCTTGACCACATCCTCCACCTGCGAGGCCGATTTAAGAGACCTATGGACCCGGACCCCAAGATTCCTCTGCTCTTCAACACAGCTAAGACTCCTACCCTTGATATTGTCTTCCTTCATCCCATTGATCCTGCCAAAATGGACCACTACACATTTATCTGCGTTGAAGTCCATCTGCCACTTCTCCGCCCAGTCTTGCATCCTATCTATGTCCCGCTGCAACTTCTGACATCCCTCCAGACCATCCACAACACCACCAACCTTTGTATTGTCTGCGAACTTACTAACCCCTCCCTCCACTTCCTCATCCAGGTCATTTATGAAAATGACAAACAACAAGGGTCCTAGTACAGATCCCTGGGGCACTCCACTGGTGACTGACCTCCATGCAGAAAAAGACCCATCCACAACCACTCTCTGCCTTCTGCAGGCAAGTCAGTTCTGGATCCACAAGGCCAAAGCCCCCTGGATCCCATGCCCTCTCACCTTCTCAAGAAGTCTTGCATGGGGGACCTTATCAAACGCCTTGCTGAAGTCCATGTAAATCACGTCTACCGCTCTTCCTTCGTCAATGTGCTCAGTCACATTCTCAAAGAACTCAACTAGGCTCGTAAGGCACAATCTGCCCTTGACAAAACCATGTTGACTATTTCTGATCATTCTAAACTTCTCCAAATGCTCATAAATCTTGTCCCTCAGAAGCCTCTCCATCAACTTACCAACCACTGAGGTCAGACTCATCGGTCGGTAATTTCCCGGGCTATCCCTGTTCCCTTTCTTGAAAATAGGAACCACATCCGCAATCCTCCAATCCTCCGGAACCTCTCCCGTCTCCATCGATGATGCAAAGATCATCGCCAGGAGCTCTGCAGTCACTTCCCTCACCTCCCACAGTAACCTGGGGTACATCCCATCCGGTCTGTTTGCATTGATATGGCCAAATCTTACATTTGATTGTGGATACATTTATTTAATAAGTCAATTGTGGTGAATTCTTTTGTGCTAAGTAAGGAAGCTTTCAATAAATCTGTAATACTTATTGTCGGACTGACGTTTTCAGAGTGGGCAGTAAGGGGCGATGCTTTGAAGACAGAGCCCATGACAGGAAATTACATGGTGAATTGCTTCACTGTGATCTGTAGAAACTCAACTCACAGGATGGATGGAGGCTTTTCAATAGACCACATCTTTCATATAAACAGATAAATATATAAACAAATATTCTAAAGCTTGAATTTTATAACATAACAGATAATGAGGTTCGCAGCTGCTTCTGTATGAACTTTGAATGCTAGAAAAATCACTTATGTTGCAGCTGTCCTTTAATCAGAGATGAAGAATTATATTTATGTAGCTGTCTTGCTCTAAAACATAATGAAGTTGCTGAATCAGATCTTAAGCAAGGTTTAATTTCCTGACAATGAAAAGCAAAAAAAAATCTGGTGGTCGAAATGTATAGAGTGTTGAGATCATAGACTGATACAGGAGGATATTCAGTCCATTATGCCTGTACCAGCTCTTTCCTGTAGCCCTGCATGTTTTTGAAAATGTTCAAATATTTATTCAATTCACTTTTAAAAATAATTATTGACTCTGTGTCCACCAACCTTTCAAGTAATCCATTTCCAACGCCACTTCATTGAGTTACAAAGCTGCCTCCCAATGTTCCAGGTTGTTTTGCCATTCATCCTAAATCTTTGTCCTCTGGTGACCAACATTTCTGCCCCAATCTGAAACAGCTTCTTTTTTTTTGGTACCTTTTGATACTTTATTTCCAACCAAATAACTGAATTCAAAATGAATCCTATTCGTGATCTTCATGCAAGGGACAAATAATTTCCAAGCTAACAAGATAAGACATTGCACCCCATCTTGGGCTTGATTAAACAAGACCCAAGCTGACAGGATGAATAAGAAGTCTCACCAGGTTGGCAGGATGAGGCATTACACCCCATTCCCGGCTTGATCTAACATCTTTCAGACTGTGGGAGGAAACCGGATAAACCTTCTTCCTCCCAGAGAAACAGTCCCAGTTTCTCCAATTTATCCATATAACTTAAGTTCCTTTTCCCTTGAAACCTGTCTAAGGAATCTCTGTGAACCATTGTTTAAAGTTTATTTATTTGTGCCACAAGTAGACTTGCATTAACATTACAATGAAGCAACTGTGAAAATCCCCCAGTCCGGTAGCTGTTGCACCTAACCAGCATGTCTTTCGGATCTTGGGAGGGCACCGGAGGGCCCAGAGGAAACCCATACAGACACGGGGAGAACATGCAGACTCCGCACAGAAAGTGACCCAAGCTGGGAATCGAACCCAGGTCCCTGGCACTGTGAGACCGCCGTGCTAACCACTGTGCCTCCTTAAAGGGGAGAGAAGTTCATTATTTGATGCAGAGGAGGATGCAGGCCAGGGAAAGGGAGTAAAGAGGTAATAGAGGGATCCATCACAATAAGGAAAACTCCTCACCTACAGACTCTGCTGAATTCTTTCAGCCAGAAAGTTAATTCTTCATGCTCTGCTTATAAAATAATCCCCAAGAGAGCTTAAAGTTAGTCATGTAAAGGGAGAAATTGGAATTGCCGAATAAATAAAATACGTAATGGCAACATGTTACTCTTTCCATTGGTGATGATCACCTAGAGTTGAGGTTCCACCCATTTCGGAGTTCCCACTGAAAATCTTTCTGTGATATTCAACATTTAAGCTGCCGTACATACATATATATTCAAAAGTATTATTAAACTTGAATGGTAAAATGGAGAAAACGCGGTATCTCAACCGCAGATAAAGTCCCAAAAAACAGGAAATAGTTTCTCACTGCTTGAAAACATCCTGCCTTTGACACCAAATATGTTCTTATAATCTTAAAATGTAAGTTCTGATACCTTTACTGCCCTATTGTGTAAGGACATTAATACAAAAGACATCGAGGTAAATATAGGATTTTTTTAAAAAGTTTCACGTCTGCATATTTTTCCAGAATGCCCCAATTTTCTCCACAATTCAGTGAAAGCAATAATTAAACTTACACAATCTATCATTACAGAGACCCTCACTGAGATCCGATTCTATCAAGACAAGATTCCCTGTAAAGTAAGAAATAGAAGTAAGGCACGGATTCCGAAAGAGCGGTCAGAGCAAGTTTTAATTTTTTTACCTTTTACTTTCGAAGCTGGGCAAGTTCCCTGTTCTCTTGATGGGTTAGAAGAGTGGGTAAAATGTATTGTTGAGTGGATGTAGCTGGACCAGACCGCAACTGACTTTTATATCCGTGACTTTGAAAATTAGCGGGAAGATTTGCCTTCTGCAGGCGGTCCAGGATACTGATAAAGTGCTCTGCAGTTCAGTTACGGTCCCCCGCCTCGCCACCCTTATAATAGCATTCCACCACGTGATGTTAATCTTGCGGCAGTACATGTCAAGCAGGGTGAAAACATGTGTGAAAAATACACTCCCACATTTAATTGAGTGACATTCATAAACATGCAGCTCGAGGCTCCTAGACCATGTCCCAGCAGTTGTCCAGCACCCTAAATCGCTTCAAATCACTCAACATGTCAGTCAGCATCCCTGGGTACCCACCTGGACTTGTCTGCAGATGGTGACTCAGCTGCTGACTCCATCTTTGTTTTAACATAGAAAATAGAAGCAGGAGGAGGCCATTTGGCCCTTTCATCATAACCATTCGTTATGATCATGGCTTACCATCCAACTCAATAGCCCGATCCTGCCCATAACCTTTGATTCCCCTCACCTCAAGCGCTATATCCAACTGCATCTTAAAAAATATTTGATGTTTTGGCCTCAACTACTTGCTGTGGGAGTGAATTCCATAGTCTGACCACTCTCTGCGTAAAGAAATTTCTCCTCATCTTTGTCCTAAGCAGTTTATGTTTAGGTCTGACATCTGCAGTTTCATTTTGCCTTTATACAGAGTTAGGGAGAGGGGTCGGGGAGAAGTGGGAGATGGTTTTCCAAATGCTCTGGTTACATAAGAACATAACATAAGAACATAAGAAATAGGAGCAGGAGTAGGCCATCTAGCCCTTTGAGCCTGCCCCGCCATTCAATAAGATCATGGCTGATCTGTCGTGACTCAGTTCAGCCGTTTTCCCATTTTGTGCCACTTCTGTCAAACAATCAGCAATGAAGCAGAAGCATTCATTAGAATGAGGAAATCACGACCTCTGCTGTGTTTCCTGCCATTTATTTAGTTCAGACATTGAGTGCAGAAAGACTTAGGCTCTGGTGTCTAAGTCTGTAAAGTGGTAAATTTGGAAAAGGGCACCAGTAATCGCCCATAGTCAAATGGAAAGAAATTGCAAAGGTTAAGGAATAATGAAGTTTGTTTCAACAATCCCGATGGAAGGATTATGCCATTTGATTTGATTTGATTTATTATTGTCACATGTGTAGAGTGAAAAGTATTGTTTCTTGTGTGCTATACAGACAAAGCATACTCTTCATAGAGAAGAAAAGGAGAGGGTGCAGAATATACTGTTATAGGCATAGCCAGATCAACTTAATATAGGGTAGATCTATTCAAAAGTCTGAGGGCAACTGTTATTGAGTTGGTTGGTACGTGACCTCAGACTTTTGTATCTTTTTCCTGAGGGAAGAAGATGGAAGAGTGTATGTCCGGGGTGACATAATAAAAGCAACCAGAATAATCAAGGACCCCAAAGGGTCCTTGATTATGCTGGCTGCTTTTCCAATGCAGCGGGAAGTGTAGACAGTGTCAATGGATGGGAGGCTGGTTTGCGCGATGGACTGGGCATTGTTCAAGACCCTCTATAGTTTCTTGTGGTCTTGGTCAGTGTACCAAGCTGTGTTGCAACTAGAAAGGATGCTATCTATAGTGCATCTGTAAAAGTTGGCAAAAGCTGTAGCAGATATGTGTCCTTTGGTGGAATCTATGGGACTAAAATGGTAAATCTTCGCCTCTCCAAAAATAAACTGTGGGTGGGCATTGTTTGGTGAAAATGGCTTTGTGCTCTGTGGCTTGCCATATACATGTTACATTTGATGTCATGATATGTTAAGAGAAGCTTTCAGGTAGTAGCAATTTTACACAGCATGTGGAACATGGTGTCAGAAGTGAGCGACTGGGATTGAATGGATTTTAGTATTTGTCAGAGACAAAAGAAGAGAACAGGTTAAAATTGAGTCCTGTAATTTGGTGCGGGCATGTACGGCTGACTGAATCACCATGGTTTTGAAATTTCCAGTACCTGCTCCAATAAACATGAAGGTGGATTTGAGAGGGAGTTGGGAATTCTTCCAGTCTAAATGGCAGAATAATCAGATTGCCACAGAATTGAACATGAAACCTGAACAACTTTGAAAAGCAACCCTGTTGTTATTGATGGGAAGGAATGCCACAATCCAGCTGCATCTTCTGAGTTTGGACAACAGGACAGTGATCTCATCAGGGATAAGATTGCCGTTAGATCAAGAAATCCAGTCGGGACAGCATGTCTGCTGAGAGACGAGAAGCACATTCTCAAGGAAGTCACTGAATGTACGGAAGTTCTGAGGTGGCTAATCAAAGCAACCCTGTTGTTATTGATGGGAAAGAGTGCCACAAACTGCGCCAGACCTGTGAAATTATGGAGGCCTTGAAGATGAACTTTGAACTCTACGAATGTTATTTGTGAACATTACAAGTGGGACTTTCCACCTTCCCCCACCCCAGAGCTTCTTTGCAGTAGCAGAGATGGTCAGCCACTGACCAGCAGTGGGATCTACTGGTCTTGCCTTTGTTCGCACCCTGGGGAACCTGCTGTAGGGTGTTGCCGTCAGCACCAGAACATCCCATTGGCAGGAATGGCTTGAAAATTTTGGCCTATGTGTTTAACAATGAAGCTTATAAAAAGAGGGAGAATATTGATCAGGATGCGAGCGCTGTGAGAAATCTAGCAGCATTTTCTGGGCTTGGACAACAGAACAATCGTCTCATGAGGGATAGGATTGCCGTAGGAACAAGAAATCCAATCGGGATAGCACGTCTGCTGAGAGACGAGAAACATATTCTCAAGGAAGTCACGGAATGTACAGAAGTTCTGAGATGGCTAATCAACAGCTGTGATGGGAGAACCGATGAGGCTATACACTATGCTATACAGCAGTCCAAGCCATCCAAGGGCACATCAACAATAAAAAAGGAGAATTCTCAGAAGGTCCTGCAAAAAGACCAGAGCACCGGATGAAAATGCTGTGGAAAACACTACAAGAAGGAAATGGAAACATGCCCAATGTGAACAAAACAGTGTTTGGGCTGTGAGGCTGAATGACTTTGCCTGCAAATGTTTAGCTAGAAAGAAAAGCAAGTTTACAAAGATCATTGCTAGATAGATGTTGAATGACAATTCTGACAAATCTACTCTCTAGAACATGTCGGTGCCTTCAAGTCTCAAAGCAGAAAGTGGTTTTTGATAGTTGGAATGATGGCTGCAGAAGATGAAGATCAGTTTCCTGTGAAGTGTCAGGCAGGCACTGGTTCTATGTGCAGTATTATGAGCTTCGCAGAATAGTTAAAGTTGTTCAAGATGATCACATGAATGTGAAGCTGCCAACAGTCAAGTTGATGCTCTATGATGGACTGTTGCCTCTAGAGTATGCAGGTTCCCCCTCACCCACCTCTCCTTAGACCCCACCCCCATCATGACTCCACCCTTTCTCCTTAGACCTTGCCCTTCAGGGCATGCCCCCTTACCACTGCCTGGTGCCCTGTGGACAGTACCATGATGCCTGGTGGGCAGTGTCAGGGTCCCAGGCTGGCACTGCCCATGTAGTGCTGCCCTTCTGGCCTGACCTTCCAGAGAGCCTCAATAGCCTCTGATCCTACCAGTGAGGCCACCTCATCAAGTCACTGTTGACAGCGACCATATGTGATCCTCGCCAATGAAGACCTTCAACAGCAAGGCCGCTAAGGCAAGTGAATCCAGACAATTGCACCCCAGGCTCACTAATAATATTTAAATCATTATTTAAGTATTATATTTCTGGGTGTGAGGCTAATCTCAGTGGAAATCTGGGCCCAGTAAGATCGCAATACGAGAAAATCAGGCGCCAACTCAATTCTTTGCTTCTTGCACGATCTTGCCTGCCCATCCTGCTTGTCAATGGGTGGGACAAGCCAGTAAGATCTCTCCCATACAGTCATAGAGGCATGCAGCACGAAAAGGTCTTTCGGCCCTTTGGCTCTGCACTGACAATAACTACCATTAGATGTGCTGTAATCCTACTTTCCTGCACTTGTCCCATATCCCTGAAGGTTATGATATTTCAAGTGTTCTTTCAAATGCTTTTTAAAGATTGTAAGGTTTCCAGTCTTCGCTACCTTCCCAGGTGGTGCATTCCAGATTCCCACCACCCTCTGCAACAATTTGGCAAGCATTTTGTTCGGTAGCTTGGAGTCTATCTTTCCCAGTGTGGAATTAGTGACCAACTTTTTGAGCATGTTTGTTGACTCAACCATGGTATAGTGTCTGATGGCTGATACCTCAGCTTCCACTGCAGAAAAACAACATCCTAACAAGATACTGGCCCATAAAATCTATAAGCTGTGGACGCTGGAATGTGAAACAAAAACAGAAAATGCTGGAAAATCTCAGCAGGTCTGACAGCATATGTGGAGAGAGAACAGAGCCAACTTTTCCAGTCTGGATGATATTGGCCCACTTTTTGGGTGCTGCAATGTAAGCTCAGAGTGCAACCATTGTGCTTTGATGTACCAGTGTGCAAAGGAGCTCCCGGGATATCAAAACACTCCTGCAGTCTGTTCCTTATTGGGTTTGCTTAGTGAAGACTTCTAGCTGATGTGGTTTCTTGATGCAAGTCCTTCTCAACCTTTGCCTCACTGTATTCCTAGTAGCTGAACCTGCTGTACATGGTCTCTATTTATTGTCTGAGTTATGCTCAATGTCAAAAGGAAGCCCTACCCAGTCACCCATCTCTGGGGGCAACTGGCTTGAGGAGAAAGCTTGAGACCAGCAATGTATCCTTCACACACTTGGCATACCACTCCCTGTCGACATCTGTAAATTGAATCAACTATGGCAAGCAGCCAAAACAGGTAACACTGAGGCAGGTGTACCTATCCTAAACCAATGGTATATCTGCTTTGATTCTCAAATCCTGTTGCATTTGTTAAATGCATAAGGCACTGGCCTACTAAGCCAGAGACTGTGGGTTCATGTCCCATTTGGTATGAAATTATTTGAGGTCTCACAGTGGCACAGCTCTAGGGACCCAGGTTCAATTCTGGCCTTGGGTCGCTGTCTGTGTGGAGTCTGCACTTTGTCCCTGTATCTGTGTGGGTTTCCTCTGGGTGCTCCAGTTTCCTCCCACACTCCCAAGGTGTGTGGATGAGGTTAATTGGCCATGATAAATTGACTCTAGTGTTAGGGGTATTAGCAGGGTAAACATATGGGATTACAGGAATAGGGCCTGGGTGGGATTGTGGTCGGTACAGACTCGATGGGCCAAATAGCCTCCTTCTGTACTGTAGGGGTTTTATGATTTAATGTATTGCAATTTATCTCTAATGTATTTGATGCAATGTTCCCATATCTTTAGCTTGTTGTTAAAGTTATGGTTCTATTATAATTAATCTGATTTTCGATTTTTAATGGAAACGTGACCCTGTGAAGCCTGGAAAGTCCGATGTGTTTGTTTACAAGCAATAAAAAGCATTTGGCCAGAAGCGTGTTCCTGAAAACGTTGCCAATTTTAAAAGAAACAAAACGGTGGAACAAGTGCAAGTATTTCACGGATAACATACTTCATCCAATGAGGGTGTTCATTTTGAAATTGTCAGTAATTATTCTGGTTTTGTGCACTGTTTAATCTGCATAGGTTATGTTGCTAACTTAAGTTTATTGGATGCAGGATTTTTAAATTACTGTAAATTGTAGTGTATTAGTCAAGCTGGTGTGTAAGGTAACCTTCAAAATGATATTTTTGCTCACCCTCAGCAAATATAAACAGTCACAACGTGCTGTGCTCACATTGGGAGTAGTTCTCAATTTTTTCTCCCCACAAGTGCATATTTTACTCACCTTACCTTACACCTGGCCACTTGGGATCAAGCAGACAACATAGACCGTATTGCAAAGGTGCACAGGAATTTTAAAACATGCATCAGAAGCAGATAACATGTCAAAATAACAACTGCCCACAGTGGTGTTTCACTTTCATGCTCAACATGATAGGTGGCACGGTGGCACAGTGGTTAGCACTGATGCTCCACAGCACCAGGGAGCCAGGTTCGATTCCCAGCTTGGGTCACTGTCTGTATGGAATTGGCATGTTCTCCCCATGCCTGCATGGGTTTCCTCCAGGTGCTCCTGTTTCCTCCCACAGCCCGAAAGATTTGCTAGGTACATTGACCATGCTAAACTCTCCCTTCAGTGTACCCGAACAGGTGCCAGAGTGTAATGGTTAGGGGATCTTCAAAGTACCCTAAAATTGCACTGTTAATGTAAGCTTACTTGTGACACTAATAAACAAAATAAATATAAGTCAATCCAAGTTCATGGAGGGTTTTTTGATGTATACGTCGACATCTAGAATGCAGCACTAAGTTATATTGCTTGTAGGAGAGATCTGATTTTTGCATGATTATAATTGCAGGTATCTATAAGGACTAAACTGCTTTGTGTCTATAGGCAGGGAGGGGTGCATTCTATTTTTGTAAAGCTCTGCAAGAGCTCACACTCTGCAAAAACCCTATTATAAACGTGGTTCTGCCTTCAGATAAACTTGGAATGGGCCAAGTGTTGTTTTGACATAAGTTGGGAATGTTTAACAGGACAGATGGCTTTGGATAAAAAATGTGGAAAAATATCCATCTTTTGAGAATTTTAAACATATAAAAGAATAGGAGGATCATATTTTCAGCTGATTTATTGTGAGTTTGAGATTTTATGGTGAAAATAGAAGGATTGACTGTTAACTGGGTAGTGTACATGACAATGAAAGCAGAAAATGCTGGAAATACTCAGCAGGTATCCATGACCTTCTGAGAGAAAAGATTTCCTCTCATCGCTATCTATAAATATATACACAGGGTATGGCCCAAGCAATAATCTAACTTCATGTTTGTTACTACACAAATCTCTGTCCAGTCCACTACTGACTCTAGTCTCAGTTCATGTGTCTGATTACATCACGCGGTGGGCAATATTGTTTCACAACCCTTCTCTTGCAGTGTCAGATACCCTTATATTGCAACAGTGAAGTCTAGAGGTAATAGTGGCACAATTGAGGACTTTAGCAACTGATGAACTGACACAGGGGCAGAATCAAATGAACAATATACAAATGTATGGATTCAGAGCAAGAGTAGGCCATTTGGCCCCTCGAGCCTGCTCCATCATTCAATTAGATCATGGCTGATGCGATTGTGGCTTCAACTCCACATCCTGCCTGCCCCGATTACTTTTGATGCCCTTCTAAGTCAAGAATCTACCTCTGTCTTAAAATTATTCAATGACCCTGCCTCTGCTGTTCTTTGAAGAAGAGAGTTCCAAAGATTCATGACTTTCTGAGAGAAAATATTTCTTCTTACCTCCTTCTTCAATCGGAGACACCTTATTTTTAAACTGGCCTCTCTCACAAGGGGGAAACGCCTTTCAGCATCCACCCTGTCAAGTCTCCCCTAGGATCCTTATATTTTACAATAAGATTATCCCTCAGTCTTCCAAACTCCAATGGATTCAATTGCAGCTTGTCCAACATTTCCTCATGAGAGAACACTCCATCCCAAGTATCAACTGGGTGAGCCTTCTTTGTATGTATTTATGTCTTTTTTTTAAATAAGACCAAAACTGTATACAATATACCAAGTGATACCACCAATGTCTTGTTCAGCTTTAATGAAACATCCTTACTTTTATATTCCATTTCCCTTGCAATGAGCAACAACATTGTTCTCTCATTGCCTCCTGATCACTCGCTGCACCTGCACTCTAACATTTTGTGATTCAGATGCCTAAACACCCAATTCCTTTGCACCACAATCTCTCTCTAACTAATACGCTGCCATTCTGTTCTTCCTGACATAGTGGACAAGTTTATATTTCCCCATGTTATACTCCATCTACCAAATTTTTGTTTGCTCACTTAACGTATCTATGTCCCTTTGCAGACTCCTTTTGCCCTCTTCACAACTTGCTTCCTTACCTATCTTTGTGCCAACAGCAAACTTAACAATCATACATTCAGTCCTGCCATCCAAGTCATTGATATAAATTGTAGCTGCGGGTCTGGCACTGATCCCTGTGGCATTCCAGTCGCCACATCTCACCAAACAGAAAATGACTCATTATACCTACCCTCTGTTTCCTGTTATCCTCTACCCATAGGAAAATGTTACCCTCTACACCATGAGCTCTTCTTATTTTGCACAGTAATCTTTGATGTGGCACCCTGTTAAATGTCTTCTAGAAGTTTAAGTACTGCACACCAACAGCTTCCCCTTTATTCATTGCTTGTTACTTCATTAAAGAATCAGATGAGTTACAGAGATGAAAATATACCATCTTTGTGATGCCTTAGACGTGATCAAAAGCTTATTTTGGAGTCAGATACCATATTTGTGGACAATCTGATTCAGCCTCAAAAAGTTGCCAGGAAGAAGTTTAGAGTAGGTTGCTAAGAAATAGAGTTTCTGGTGGGGACTGAATACAATGGCTTTTTCTGCAACATAAAATCAATCCTTGAGTTTGGTTACTTTCTTCTTGTGTAACAATGTGCTATTGCAGAGCTCTCTGATTAGCTTTATCCCCACTGGTTTGAGACTGACTGACATGCGGAGTACATGTAACCAAGCATAATGCAACATTTGAAAGTTCCTCTAGTTACAGAGCCACCTGTCAAAGGAACTGCAAAGGATCCTGACCTTGTCATTCATTCAGATCTGACTTACACTGATATCGTTGTCAAGCCAAGCAATTACTTTAACAAGATTCCTTGTACGTCAGTCACTTGAGATATCTGAATTAACCTAACTTGTTTACGAGAAACTTATAGATCTGTTCCAATTACTTTGATCATACTGAATGCGTGAAATTAGCACTTGTTCAGACTGCTTTTAGGGACATGCCATAAAAGAAGGAAACTAATTTTTCTGCAGTCAATAGACATTACCATATATAATAAGCATTTGTCCCACAGGCATATTAATACATTGACATAAGCAATCAATATTTATATTCTTTGCAACTTGCAACAGAGCTAGCAGTACCCAATGGTAACCCCATGTGCATTTTGACATGCAAGAAAAAAAATCCATTAAATAATTCATTCATTGTTCACTGTGACAATATAATGAATGGAATTGTTCCTTCAGATATTACAGTCATAAAGCTAAAAATAAATGCATAGGAATAAGCCTCTGCAAGTCTTACAGAGAAAAAAAGCATTCCAACTTTACACTATGAAACCAGCTATTTGCCCTTCCCCAGACAATTGGAGAAATCTTTCAATGGCTTTTTCATTGTGCTCATTCTCTACTAACCTCAGAGGGTGGGCACAGCAATTTCCAGTGTGCTTGGGCATTCTGCAGTCTTTGGTCGCAAAATTGACTTGAACATTATAACTTCCACCTCCCTTCTGGCATGGATTGCTGGTGAGGTGGAATGGGTGAGTTGGGGAGAGGGAATTCAGGTTTATTTTTCCCATCTTTATCATTTCCCAATGTGAACCTCATTAATGGGGCTTTCTCATTATTTCTCAAATATTTTTGGGAATCTACCTTTGGGCCACTTACAGAAGGAGGTCATTTGACCGACTTGGGGGGGGGGGTTTCCGGCCTTATTCAACCCAAGGCCAGAAAATCCCAACTGAGGTCAACAGACCTTTGCACAGTCCGTCACCCGTCCCTATGATTCCCATGGTGGGCAGGGAGGGAAGATTCTTCCCATTGTGTCTGCGACAGAACTACCATTGCATCCTTCCTTGTTTGATGGGCCATATTTATTGGAGATATGTAAGACTAAGCTAAAATCAAATCAACAATTTGACTTTGTTAAGGTGTATAAACGAAAGGGGAAAGGAGAGAATAATTGTAGACCAGGACACATGGATTTTAGTCAGGCGTTTGATAAGGTTCCCCATGGTAGGCTCATGAAGAAAGTAAGGGGGTGTGGGATAGAGGGCAATTTGGTCGATTGGATAAGTAACTGGCTGTCTTATAGAGGACAGAGGATGGTGGTGGATGGAAAATTTTCAGACTGGAGACCGGTTATTAGCAGTGTACCACAGGGATCAGTGCTGGGTCCTCTGCTACTTGTGATTTTTATCAATGACTTGGAGGAGGGGGCTGAAGGGTGAGTCAGTAAATTTGCTGATGACACCAAGATTGGTGGAGTAGTGGACGAGGTGGAGGGCTGTTGTAGGCTGCAAAGAGGCATTGATAGGATGCAGAGCTGGGCCGAAAAACGGTAGGTGGAGTTTAACCCTGATAAGTGTGAGGTGATTAATTTTGGTAGGACGAATTTAAATGTGGATTACAGGGTCAACGGCAGGGTTCTGAGGAATGTGGAGGAACAGAGAGATCTTGGGGTTCATATCCACAGATCTCTGAAGGTTGCCACTCAAGTGGATAGAGCTGTGAAGAAGGCCTATAGTGTGTTAGCGTTTATTAACAAGGGGATTGAGTTTAAGAGCCATGGGGTTATGCTGCAACTGTCCAGGACTTTGGTGAGACCACGTTTAGAATATTGTGTGCAGTTCTGGTCACCTCACTATAAGAAGGATGTGGAAGCATTGGAGAGAGTGCAGGGGAGATTTACCAGGATGCTGCCTGGTTTGAGGGTAGGTCTTATGAGAAAAAGTTGAGGGAGGTGGGGCTTTTCTCTTTAGAGCGGAGAAGGATGAGAGATTTATAAGATGATGAGGGAGATAGATAGAGTGGACGTTCAGAGACTAATTCCTTGGGTGGATGTAACTGTTACTAGGGGACATAACTATAACGTTCATGGTGGGAGATATAGGAGGGATGTCCAAGGTAGATTCTTCATCCAGAGAGGGGTTGGGATGTGGAATGGACTGCCTGCTGTGATAGTGGAGTCGGACACTTTAGGAACTTTCAAGTGGTTATTGGATAGGCACATGGAGCACACCAGAATGATAGGGAGTGGGATAGCTTGACCTTGGTTTCCGACAAAGCTCAGCACAACATCAAGGGCCAAAGGGCCTGTACTGTGCTATACTGTTCTATGTTCTATATTGAAATGAAATGGCTACAAAATATGCTGAAAAGATTAAATGATTTATTCAAAGACAGGATTTACTCGGTGGAAATATTTATGTAAATTGCATAGAATGTACAGCACAGTAGGAGACTACTTAGCCCAATCAGTCCACTATCGGAGACAGACTGTAACACCCTCTCTATAAATCCTGTTGGAATTACCATTTGTAAATGTTGTCTCCCCTGATATATTTATCTTTTCAATGAAACTGGAGTGTTCTTTGCAAGGTGCGGGTTTATGGAGATCCAGAGCAACTCAAACATCAGGGTTCCCTTCTCAGCCTCCCTGTTTGTGTCCAAAGAAAGGTAAAACATTACTTCTGCCAGTCGATAGATTTAGATATCAGTGTGCTTTTAGGCTCATGAATGGATTTTTCTGTCAGTGTTTTCTCCTTCAGCCTTCATCTCGCCTGAGGTATTCACAAGGCAGTGGAACTATTTGCCAATAGCTTGGAGTTGAGTTGAAAAGTGCCAGGCTCCACATGCTGGTAAGCCTGTATACTGCATGCCTGGGAGTCAAATCTTCTCTGTGTTCCTCTGAAGCTTTAGCCTGGGTCTGTGAGGGATCCAGTTCCATGTGTCGCCACAAAGAGGCACATCTGAGAACTTGTGAATGGAGATGCTGCGAATAGACAGAGGGAGACTTACAGGGAGACTTGCACATTTTGTAACCCATTGGTGGAGGCTTAAAATGAGAAATAAACCAACATACTAAAGCAGAAAGCATGCTAACCCTCTTCACCCCACACACTGGATGCATAACATCGACTTATCTCTTTTGTAAATTGGAGGCAATAAAGAAATTCTCCTGTCCAGGTAAATGTGACAAGATCTGCAAATTTCCTCAGGGGTCATTGCAGATTTACAATTGCCCATAGAAATTTAGTTTTTAATATTCTTCTATTTGCAACAGTAGCAGGTGCAGCAGGTGGTCAGGAAGGCGAATGGGATGCTGGCCTTCATAGCGAGGGGGATTGAATATAAAAGTAGGGAGGTCTTGCTGCAGCTGTATAGGGCATTGGTGAGGCTGCAGCTGGAGTACTGTGTGCAGTTTTGGGCGCCGCACCTGCGCAAAGATATTTTGGCCTTGGAGGGAGTGCAGAGGAGGTTTACTAGGCTGATACCGGAGTTGAGGGGGTTGAGCTATGAGGAGAGGCTGAATAAACTGGGCTTGTACTCGTTAGAGTTTAGAAGAATGAGGGGAGATCTCATTGAGACGTATAAGATGATGAATGGGATGGATAGGATAGAGGTGGAGAGACTCTTCCCGCTCAAAAAAGACAGTAGGACTAGGGGGCACAGCCTCAAGATAAAGGGGGGGCGGTTTAGAACAGAGTTGAGGAGGAACTTCTTCACTCAAAGGGTGGTGAATCTCTGGAATTCTCTGCCCGTTGAAGTGGTGGAGGCTGCCTCGCTAAATATTTTTAAGACGCGGGTTGATGGGTTTTTGATAAGAGGGGGGATTAAGGGTTATGGGGAGAGGGCGGGAAAGTGGAACTGAGCCACGACAGATCAGCCATGATCTTATTGAATGGCGGGGCAGGCTCGAAGGGCCAGATGGCCTACTCCTGCTCCTATTTCTTATGTTCTTATGTAAACCAAGAATGTTGTATTAAAGTCATTACATTTATCAGGTTTATAAGATTATGTTTCGAACTGTATCCTTAAACTTAGGTTATAAATGAAGAGAATCATTTGACTATTCCAAATTCTCCTGAAAACACAACTGGGTAAGTCAAGATCTGACTGAGTAAGATGCAAAGTTCTCAGTTGGGAACAAAGGGCAAGGGCAGCTGTGCCAACTGTAAATAGGTTTGTTGGTATCAAGCTTTTGGGCAGAAGAGAAAAGCGAGAGAAGAAAGGAACAACAATTGGCATGGCAGTCAGAGAGAAGAGGCTACAGGTTCTTTATGAGCTACCAAAGTCAGACAACAAATGTCTTAGGCACATTCCAAAGACATCTAAGAAACCTGGGAGGTTCGTCCTGATATGTTCTTGCGGGGGGGGGGGGGGGAGGTGGAATAATCATTGGAGTGGCTGCTGGTAGTGGATTTGGAAAATTTTCCGAAAATTAATGGAAAGACCTGGAAACAGTCACTCGAAGTCACTACCTGACAAAATGGGAAAAGACAAACCTAACTGGAGCAACTATGAATTATTTGCTATGAGAGTGGAGAGTGCATAAGTAATAAAGGGGACATACCTTTCTGGAGTTTAAATTGTTGCTGACAAGATGGTATTGAGTTAATAGTATTTTTAGTCATTTGTTACAGTAAAAGTCTTGAAATATGAAATTTTGTCGTGACATCCTTTACCACTATTAATTGGAAGTGAGAATTTCATTTTAAATTTTATTGGTCTCCATGGGAATTGCGGCCAAGTATTACAAAAAAGCTACAATGAATGAAAAACTCATCAATGATAAAAACTAACACCGGGACCAAAATTCAACAAATGTGAATGTCAACTAAAAGAATACCAGAGCTTGTAAGCTAATTGTGCAATACAGATGTCCGTTAATGAATTCCATTTGGACACACCACATCACAAAATTCATCACATGCTAATGTTACATAGGCAAGCTCAACATGGGTTGGGGGAGGGAAGGAGGAGCAGCAGAGTTAAACACAAACTTCTACTCACTGTACAGTTGATATATAAATGTATTTGTACCAGAGTACAAAGTTATATTCTACAGAGCCTGAAGGGGAGTAAGGATTAAGGGAGAAGAAGGTCAGAGGAAAAGTTGAAGGGAAAAAAGTACCATTTGACTGCAGATGAAGATATGCAAAATGCCACGCACTTCGCCATGACTGAGAGAATTTAGTGTCCGGCATACTTTGGTGATCAGTCAGTGAGACCACATAAAAGTAGTCAGTGTTTGAATCAGACGCTCTGAAACCAGAGCCAAACTGATATATTCCTGGAGATCATAGATCATAGAAGGAGGCCACTCAGCCCATTGAGTCTGCACCAACAATCCCATCTAGGCCCTATCCCCATAACGCCACATATTTACCCCACTAATCCCATTAACCTACACATCCCGGGACACAGTGGCAATTTAACATGGCAAATGCACCTAACCCGCACATCTTTGGACTGTTGTGGAAACTTCATTTTTCCTAGCTGTCGGGAGAATAGGAATAAAGCTAAATGCTTAAATAGCAACTTGGAACTTTGGTTTTAGGTCCTTTTTTCGTTCATTTTAAATCCAGAGATTTAAAATGTATGTCCAAGGGTTAGGCAAACTAAAGGATCACCAATTTCTTCATCCAATTTGATAAACAGTCACATGCAGCCTAAATATGGAAGAACTATCTTAGGAAACTCTGAGGAAAATTTAATTTCTGTTATTTATACATAGTAAGTCTGCAACCACTTAATTTAGGGCTAAATGGTGAAAGGTCCAAATTAAAATTTCTCTTTCTGCTTTACAGCTATACTATATACATCCATTCCATTCCAATTTTCTTCCTGCATCTGCTGGTGCACTAAAGTGGGTTTTCTACTGTTTCCATAGTGAGTAATTCCTAGAACAGGTCACTAGTCTGTTGCCAGAGGTTCAGAGCTTGAGGGGTGCCACTCTCCACCAAACATGGCTCTTACTGCCAGCCATTGTCATGTTTGGAAGAATTTGCGGGTTGACACACTTAACGTTATGAATGCACCTTCCTTTACCATCAAGTCCTGCAGCAGGATTCGAACCCGGAGCTTCTGGCTCAAAGCCAGGGGTGCTACCCACTGCGCCACAACACCTCCTAAAATATATGTATACACACAAATGGCTATTTTGGCTTGTAACCCCCAGGCTCTTAATAAAGGTATTTTTATGTGTCGTAGTTCACACTGCACTTACATACTAAGCAAATGTTATTGTGAATTTTATGACTGTTGTGATGCTGTATGTGCATTCATATCACAATGCAAACTTAACTCGGATATAAATACATATGTATGGTGTAATATTAAATTAAAAACACAATGCTTGATTCAGCCACTGTGATTGTGATATATATCTTGACATAGGTTTCACATCCTGTGACATGTGAGGCTGCACGTTCTCCTTGCATCTGCTTGGGTTTCCTCCGGGTCCACTGGTTTCCTCCCACAGTCCAAAAGACCTGCTAGTTAGGTGCATTGGCCATGCTAAAGTCTCCTTCAGTGTCTCCAAACAGGCGCGGAGTGTGGCGACTAGAGGATTTTCACAGTAACTTCATTGCATTGTTAATGTAAACCTACTTGTGACACTAAATAAACTTAAAACATATCATTCTGCTGTAAAGTCCAGTATCCCCACTATTTTAGATTATAAGGTGAAAATGTATGTTGATGGAATTGTGTGAATCTGATCATAACTATTGTTGTATGTTGAATTAAGGTGGCTTAATGAATTTCATCACACCTCATCTCACATAATTGTTTGTTAGGCCTGTCCTTGAATTGCACTCGTTTGAAAATGTGATGATACTGTGCCTTTAAGAAATGTATTTTTGTCTTGTTTCTTGTAACAAGTATGTTTAAAATTCAGCTCTATTTTACATGGTGCCAATTTGTCTGCAGAACAAGCAACTCATATGCAGCGGAAGTCACTAAATGCCAGTAGGCAATCATGGCAGACCTGAAATTGTAGCAATATCAAAATGCATTGATGGAAAATTTGTTTCAGAGTATAACTTTATTTACAATATATACAGTACAGTCAGTGTTTCATTGAAACAAGAGTGTAGCATTGGCAATAATGGACTCTCTTTGCTAACAACCAAAATCCCTCCCTTCACATTGTCAGCCTTTCACAGTTAACGGTATAGAAATATACATACAAGATGACTTTTACATAATGTCAGGAAAAGCCTTTAACAGTGTCTGAAAATGCAACATACATGAAGGCATTCTACCCACATTAACTAAAAGGATATGCTAAGGGCAGCAGTCATGCTTTATAGGCTTTCTGCACTGCATGCTTGCACTGGTACAAATATTTAAGGTGATTTATACAAGTAATATCAATGCACAATCTCTTTTGTTAAAAGTTCTGGTTTTATGTCTTCAAAACATGAACTTCAGTAGTAAGTCACAGTTCATCCTAATGCATTTTCTCAAAGAGAATGAAAAATTAACATGTTAATTGGTTCTTTTTTTTAGAAGGGGCAATGGTTCGAGTTTTCTGTAGCAGTAAACTCTTCAAATATTCGTTTTCATTCACTACAATTTACTCTAATCCTTTCTGTCAAATCAAGTATGGTTACAAGGTTGAACGACTGAGAGTTCCGTTTTGACAGTAGTGACTGGTAGTTCAGAACTCAGGAAAGTTCAGTCACCCAACTACATTGTGCCAGTTCATTCATCAATTTGGCATGGTCACACCGTTTTAGCACTTGACATTGTGTTACACAAGTTACATCAAACAAAGTAAGCACAAAGCACTGAAACAGAATTCTTTCTACCAGTAGTCAGCCTAAGTTCTTCAAGAAGCCTTGTTGTAGCTTTTGCTTGTTGACTTAAATGAGGGTCCATTAACTGTTCTCATAAAGACTTCATGGAACCATAATACCTCTTAAATATTGACAATATATATGTACATGTTATCCAACAGTTATATACATTTGTATTTACATAGTCATAAATATGTTAAATTATACTGATTTCCTCCAGGTCTATAAATATTACATGAAAAATAGCAAATTAAAAAAAAACATCAGAGCAGGTTGAACTGTCATAGGAAGCACAATATGTAGGTTTTCTTTCAAGTAACCAGGGTGACAGCAGGATGACACTAAAACACTGCGAGGCAGAAAATCAGTCAGGATTCATGGGCAAATACTGAAAGACAATATAGCCTTGAATGCAATTTTACATTTTCATTTAGATCCCTCTTTCTAAGTTCCCCTACTGCCATATTCCACCACTTTGTCGTCACTTATTTGCGACAATGTTGAAAACGACTAAACTTTTTTTGTGCTAGCAACAGATGGCAAAGGGATGTAAAGGGACTGGAAGTGAGTAGTTTAGTGTTTTTTTTCAGCTTTAGTTGTTGATAAAAGTACCATATTGTTCATTACAATCACACAATTTCAACTACCAACAATTGCTGCTTGGTTTCAGACATGTGATGTAGAAGGGACAATGTAGTGGGGCTTTTCTGCTCATATGTTGTCACGAGTTCACTTTGTGAAGGGCTTAATACAGGTACGACAATGTGTGCCAGTGATTTTATAAGCAGAAAACAAAATGGCACTCCACAGAAAGAGACCACTCTCCCATGTCTACATCGCATGTCCAGCAACTGCTGACAACAAGTTTAGCAAATACAGACTAAAGTTTGAGAAGTGGAATAAATAATAAACCTATAGATCTGATTAAATGCTGCAACTGTGATGAACACAAGGTATAAAAGTTATCTGAAAAGTGTAAAATCTATTTAAATTAGTTAGTGTTAATTCAGATTCTAGATGCTAATTTTCTCATACTTATTATACACATTGTAGCACTGTAACAAACAGCATTATTAAACATGAAAACCCAGCTTCACAGAAATACTCTGAACATGCTATTTTTTTTACAATGTACGATACCATGCTTGACTCTATACACTATCTCCTCAAGCTTTTGCCAATTAAGGGAAGTTATAGCACTTCTGTAAAGTAAATCGGGCTATTTCAGAGTCAGAGCTTTCCACTGTGTGTTAATGTGTTCTTTTTATAAATATTATTCTGAACTGAAGTAAACACAACTCTCAACTAAAAATTCAGATTACTGTCTCAAAGTTGAACTATTCAAGTCAATGCCCATAAATAGCCTTTTTTTAAAAAAGGTCAAAAATATTGTTATATGTTTACGTGCTACTTTTTAATCTACCAATATACAGTGAACTATTCAGGCACACCTATGGGAATCGAGATACTGTATCTACAAACAAAAAACAATTTTAAGGGTCTGTAACATTTTGTTCTGCCAAACATGTGGCTTTATAAATACATACTGTACACCAATTAGTCCATTCTTTAGGAATGGTATTATTACTGTTGGGGTCCGACATTACTCAATAATGATTATATGACATATAATCTACTCTTTGCAAAACAATTGCTATCTTCTAAGAAGAGAGCAAGTGTGAAGTTTGCCTTCCTGAATTCTTGGAATTTTGAAGGGGGAAAAAATGCAGTTATTGTTCTTAGGGAGAAAGATTCATAGAATGTCTTTTTCCTTTCAGTTGAGTACGTGGTTTACTTTGCTCACACCTTAGTGACCATCACTCGTTGGTTGATGGTGGGTCCAGTCGACGATGATGAGTGTCATGCTTGCAATCATAACAAATATGCCAGTGATAAGGAAAATTAATGCCTAGACAAAAAAAAACTACTTAATACAGAATTCTTTTCACATGATTTATACAGTTAAAGATGCATTGCACATATGTAACACGATTCACAACAAGATATAACTGGGCAAGATTTTAATCTAACCAAAACCCAACTTTTTTTCAATTCATCTGTGGGACATGGGCATCGTTGGCTGGCCAGCATTTACTGCTCATCCCTAATTGCCTGAGAGCAGTTGAGAGTCAACCACATTACTGTGGCTCTGGAGTCACATGTAGGCCAGACCAGGTAAAAGGCAGCAGATTTCCTTCCCTAAAGGACATTAGTGAATCTGATGGGTTTTTCTGATAATTGACAATGGTCATTAGTAGATTCTTAACTCCAGATTTTCTTTATTGAATTCAAATTCCACCACCTGTCGTGGAGGGATTCAAATCCAGGTCCCCAGAACATTAGCTGAGTTTCTGGACTAATAGTCTAGTGATAATACCACTAGGTCATCACCTCCCTACTTGCACAAAGGTAAAATTAGGTCTCTTAATTATTCTATGGATGTAAAATTCAACTTTACACGGATTACTTAAGTATGTTCGTTGCCTAACTCTGAAGTCCTGAGAAAGGATTACAATGAAGAGACATACGAGGTAAAATTCAATTTGTCAGTGCTACACAACAATTGGCCTCCTGATACCCTCTGCACTCCATTTTCCTTTAGATCAGAAGTGGTATTATTTCCCTCAAACTTTTGAATTATATAACGACAGCTATAATTTCCTATAAAAAAATTCATACTATCTGCTGCCAAAATGATTTGATTGATTTATTAGTGTCACAAATAGGCTTACATTAACTGTGCAATGAAGTTACTGTGATAAGCCCCTAGCCGCCATACTTCGGCACCTGTTTCAGAACAAAGAGGAACATATTATCAAGACCAATGCACCTAACCAACATGTCTTTTGGACTGTGGAAGGAAACAGGAGCACCCGGAGAAAACCCACGCAGACACGGGGAGAATGTGTAAACTCCGCACAAATAGTGACCCAAGCTGGGAATCAAACTCAGTTCCTGGTGCTGTGAGGCAGCAGTGCTAACTAGCAGTGCAATGTGTAAATAGGACAGTGGAAATGTACGGTCATCTATCAAGGAATCTGCTTATATATAAACAGGAACTGAATTATTGGATCTTTGTTATTATTAACAAAACTATTCAATGTACTTCAAAAGCCAGCTTGATACATACCCCAATCTTCTGCATTGACTTCATAGGCTCTTTCTTTACAAGTTTGAGGTAAAATGCAGAAGGCAGTATGAAGATTAACATAGCAGCAGCAGAGGAACCTGAACAAAATGAGGAACAAAATTAGATTTGATGAACCTACATGAAGTTCAGTTCATTTCTGAAGTGCAGGTGAATGGCATTGAAAAGGAAACATCTCTTGCTTCATATGTACACTTACCTATGAACCCAAAGATATCTCGAATGGTAGGAACAAAGATAACCAGGCAATTGATGGAACCAAGAATTGCAACAGTGATTATGGTGTGACGTACCCAACTGAATTCTTTACTGGAAAACAGCAGCTGCTGAACAGAGGTACGGATCTGTGGAAAAAGATTATCATTATTTCAACATTCCTTCATGTGACACAACATTTATCAAAGTTCCAAGTATTATGCCACCAACAAATGACATGCAAATAAGGTCAAAGCATGGGTTATACCACTGCTGCAACATTATTAGTCTCTCATCCTGACATAAACCACCTAAGGAAATGGGCAACACAATGGCTTAATATTTATTAGTGTCACAAGTAACTTACATTAACATTGCAATGAAATTACTGTGAAAATCCCCTTGTTTCCACAATCCGGCGTCTGTTCGGGTACACTGAGGGAGAATTTAGCATGGCCAATGCATCTAACCAGCATGTTATTCGGACTTTGAGAGGAAACCAGAGGAAACCTATGCAGACACAGGGAGAATGTGAGGACTCCGCAGACAGTGACCCAAGTTGGGAATCGAACCTGGGTCCCTGATGCTGTGAGGCAGCAGTGCTAACCGCTGTGCACCCATGCCACCATGGGATAGACTGTAGGTGGATTCAGGTCTATCAATAATGGAAATTAAAATTACTTCCCTATTGAGAATAATGATTCCAAGTAAGGCTAGATTGGGAATATCTGACTTTACATTGTCCAAACTCGGTCTCATTCAAAGCCACAGGATAACTGGTTTTAAAAACCACATTGATGCAGCAAGTCTTTCTGTTCTCAGGTTGGGGCTTGGACACAATAGTAGGGCATAACAATTCAAGCTGTGAGGCAATATCTCTTTACCTTTATCAGAATTGTGCTATGTTTTACCAAAATGAAATACAAGGTTAATGGAACAAATTAATATTCTGAAACAGAATTTAATGTCCCATGAGAATAGAATCATAGAATCTTACAGTGCAGAAAGAGGCCATTCAGCCCATTGTGTCTATACTGATCACAATCCCACCCATGCCCTATCCCCAATAACTTCATACATTTATTTTAGCTCGCCACCCCCCCCCCCCCCCCCCCCGCCCCCCCAACCCCGCCTGAAACGAAAGGGTAATTTAGCATGGCCAATCCACCTAACCTGCACAACTTTGGATGATATTTCACAAGAGTACTTAAAGAAGAGCAGGAAAAAAATAATGAAGTGGGTCAACAAAACTGGCCAGCAATATGTTGATATCAGCTTTATCGGTTTATAAGACAAAGTATTCTTAAACTATGGGTGTGATCTTACCAGCCGTTCACATTGCGCTCCTGCTGCAGCAAGGTTGGAAAATCTGATGGTCAGCCAAACCTCCGTTCATTGCAGCAAGATGGGAAAATCCTGCTGGTATGAATGGCTGTAATGTCCTGGCCTACATCTTTTCCCAACTGAACTAGATGTAATCTTTCCTAGTTAACTTTTAGTGTACCAGAAAGGCATAACCGCAACGGTTTAAAAAATGTAAAAATTTATATATAGTGAACTTGAGTCAGGAGCCTTATTTTGATGGTAGATACAAGTGAAAGCACTCGACTATATTGAAGAGAAGATTTATGTTCACTGAATGTACTTACTGGAAATAGAACAACTGGAACTGTCAGTATAACAGCAATGAGCACAGCCAGACGAACAATAAGAAGGATAATATCAAATCGGTACACTTTTGAATAAGTGTGAAGCAACTCTGGCTCAACCTCTCCTGCAAAAAGGATTCAGATCATTAGTTTTCATTTTAAGTCTGATTTACTTTGCTTTGAAATATGCAGTGAAAGAAAATGCCTCAGGGTATTTTCCAAAAGATTTCCAGTCATTTCTTTTGGTAAATGTCTATCTCATTTAATTAGCAGCAATCATTTTATGACTGATTCTGAGAACTGGCGTTTAATGTTTTGACTCTAATTTGTCAATTCCTTTCTTGTAATGGCTTATTTGATCATTTATAATGAATAGTCAAGTTACCATGACTACACCACCAAATGCAGTTAAGATGTGAACTCAAGAGTTATACTGTATAATAAAGCTTGATCTATCACTTTTTTGTTTACAAGCTATCTTGCTGACTCCATGGCTCTTTAATATTATCCGAACCACCATTTTGTATTAAAATATACAACTAGGTTGCCTCAGTCATGCATTTATTGGAGTGTCTCATATGGCTAGTAAAACAGGCAACAATTCTCTGTTTCTATCAAGAGGCGCTAGATATAGCACTTGGGGCGAATGGGATCAAAGGTTATGGGGATTAGGCTGTTAAGTTGGACAATCAGCCATGATAGGGGTTCCATTCGTAGACATGCAGGGTAGAATAGGTGTAGGATGATGCGGCGGCGCGGGCTCGTTGGGCCGAAGGGCCTGTTTCCCGTGCTGGGTTGTTCTTTGTTGTATAACAAATGGTGGAGCAGGCGCGAAGGGCCGAATGGCGGCCTCGTGCTCCTATCTTCTATGTTTCTAACGCAGAAAAATGCATAAAATTTAACTGAGACATTCTAAAAGTTTAGTTCAATGAGTTTCACATCAGTCGAAATTAATGCAATCTGCATAACACATTTGTGATCATTTATTGAAACTCTCACCAAATATGCCAGAATTTTATACAGCAGAGTAAAAAGGGTACAGAATGTTAAGTGGAACTTACTATTGAAGGTCAGATAGCCAAAGAGAGCAGCCAACAGGTACATAATAAATATAAAGAGAAATGAAACATTGGACACCCTCTGCATTTTCTTGCGAGACCGACTGAAAGAGAAAGAGAATGTCGCTTTTATTAATTCATTCAACTCAATGGTACATTAGCCCCTAACTGGGTATAAATATTAATTTTATCAGAAAGCTGAAATTATTGGATTCATGAAAGTCGATTATAATAACTTATTAGTAAATGATCATGCACTTCAAGCTACAGCTTTGAAATGTGACGCTGAATATCTTATCTAGGGAATTAACAAGAAATATCCATTTATTGTCAAGTGTGAGTGCTGACTGTGAAGAACAGAATGTTTTTTTCACTCTGGGAAGCCGGTGTTAAGATCAGATTTGTTTATTGTTAATTCGTGAGACATGGGCGTCGCTGGCTGGCCAGCATTTATTGTCCATCCCTAGATGCCCTTGAACTGAGTGACTTGTTAGGCCACTTCACAGGGTTTTGGGAGTCAAACACATTGCTATGGCTCTGGAGTCACATGTAGGCCAGACCAGGTAAGGATGGCAGATTTCCTTTCCTAAAAGGACATTAGTGAACCAGATGGGTTTTTCCGACAATCGACAATAGTTTCATGCTCATCAGTAGATAGGTTTTTGATGGACAGGGGAATTAAGGGTTATGGGAAGAAAGCGGGAAAGTGGAACTGATCCACTTCAGATCAGCCATGATCTTATTGAATGGCGGGACAGGCTTGAGGGGCTAGATGGTCTACTCCTGCTCCTATTTCTTATGTTCATAGTAGATTCTTAATTCCAGATTTTTTTTTAAATGGAATTCAAATCCCACCAGCTGCTGTGACAGGATTTGAATCTAGGTCCCCAGAACATTAGCTGAGTTTTTGGATTGACAGCTTAGTGATAATACCACTAGGCCATCACCTCCCCATATGTAGATGTTGCAAGCTTTGGTAAACCAGATGCTAAAAACAGAAAACTGGTTCTTTCTAAGCAGCTCCTGAGACGTGCTTCACTATCAACCTCTGAAGAGTCCCTGTTATGAATTCTCAAATGCCTTAATTTAGGTGCACATACAAGAGGTCTCTTTTAGTCAGTGTCCACTTCTCCAAAACAATGAACAGTTTTAATCTGCAAATCTATTCAGCCTAGGGACTGAATTAGAACCATCCACAATTTATTTAATGGAGGATGCTTCCAATTAACCCAGAAAGGGGATCTCTAATCCTAGATTGAAGCAACATAAAAATTAAGGTATCCTTACTCTTTGAGTTCTTCATAGATGGGAAGTACAGCTGGGTGACACACAAATGCAAATGTCAGAATTGGCACAGCATAGACAGTCTGCAAAATAAACGGAGAATGGATGTGTCAATCACACATCAAAAAATAGAAGTACTCAACATGAATTTCAATAACAGATATTCAGTGATGTTTTGCAGCACAATAATTGCACTGTGAAATATCATAATTAACAGTGTCCCAATTACATACAAATACCATGGGTCATAAATTGGTGTGCTATATGAAAGTACACATTATATGATTAATTTATACATGCCTGTGAATTGAAGATAAAATATTTTGGCTTGCAGACGTCCTCATCGGTCACATTAAATAGTAAAGTGGACTCGGATCCACTTGTCACTGTTTTATATGCAGCCGTCACAGTTGCCATTATGGTGGCGTTCAAGGTTATATTCTCTAGATCTTGGTCCAGTTCAGGCAAAGGACAAGGGATATGAGCGCTCTTGTAAATCACCTGCAGGTTTTTGGAAAGTGAGATTATGGTTTAAAGGGCTACAAATGAATGGCTACAATACAGAATGATGATGAATGCAAAACACATTTACTTGCAGTTAAAAGATACTTCAATTTTTAAAAGATATTTTAAATTGTCCTGCCCAGCCCCTTGCCACCAGATCATCAGTGATGGCTCACTGAGTTCATGCCTCGTGTAATATGACACAAGCCAGGAAGATTCCAGATTCAGTGCATGCTCTGAACTGAACTAATGATTCTCAGAAATGCAGCAATACGCTTATCATAATGGATCTCAACATCTCCCAATGCAGGAGGGGACAACATCAGCCAAAGTTTCTGCTTTTGAATGACAATTAGAAATTGACTCTCCTGCAGAGCATCATACCTAAGTATTCCCCTCCCCCAATCCTATCTCTCCATGACCCCATGGATTTAGCCCACTAATCCCCCTAACCTACACATCTTGGGACACTAAGGAACAATTTGGTATGGCCAATCCACCTAACCTGCACATCTTTGGACTGTAGGAGGAAACCGGAGCACCCGGAGGAAACCCACCTAGACGTTGGAGAATGTGTAAACTCCACAGAGATAGTCACCTGATCGAACCTGGGACCCTGGCGCTGTGAGACAGCAATACCAACCACTGTGCCACCGTGCCACCCTGAATACAAGACCTTTGCCAGAGTTAGCACTTAAGGAGGAGTGGGGAGGAATCTGTAATGTGGGGTAATTATGAACTAAAACCTACTTTCCATTTCCCTGCAAACAATATAAACACAATGCAACTTGGCATTGAAAGGAAAGTCAAAGTCAATAAGACCCTCTGCAAGACTGAGACTGGCATTCAATATTTTACTCAGGCTGTGTTATCTTTTCTAACAGTATAAAACTAATCTCATACTTACAACTATTAGGAAGAAAAGCATACAAAGAAGAGACAGTCCACTGGTATAGCCCAGGTAACCTGTAAAATAGGACAAAAAATTGTGATGATTAGGAGTCAGCAATAACTTTCAACTCTTCTCCAACTAACGATTTAATACGTGTGCATAACAAGTGTAGCAAAATTAGAAATACATTTTTAATGAGGAGATTTACAATTTTGCCACACACACGAAAAACATTTTCCCTGAATTTTCTTCAGTTAAGTTTAAAGTTTAAGTATATTTATTCATAAGTAGGCATGCATTAACACTGCAATGAAGTTACTGTGAAAATCCGCACTCCGGCACCTAGTCGGGTACGCTGAAGGAAAATTTAGCATGGCCAGTGCACCTGACCAGCATATCTTTAGAACTGTGGGAGGAAACCAGAGCACCCAAAGGAAACCCAGCCAAACAGATGGAGGATGTGCAGACTCTGCATAGACAGTGAACCAAGCCGGGAATCGAATCCAGATCCCTGACGCTGTGAGGCAGCAGTACTAGCCACTGTGCCAAAAGTTGCTATTCAGATTCTTCTCCCAGTGATGAACAGATAAAACACAACAGAAGAAACTGACTGACTACCATCCCCCCTCAACTTTGAGTGTACCATTAAACTGTGCTGAGGTATGCAACATTTGGCACACACAGCAACTGCTGTTTGTCAAGTTCAAAACTGAACATGGCTACAGGATAGAGCTAGAGCTGGGTGTACATGATTTGAGTTCTGTCATTTGCCTTGCTAAAGACTAAGGTTCAGTGACTGTCTCAATCCTATCACACCGACCAACTTGTGCACATTATATCACAAAAAATTAAATGAAAATAGGTATGAGTTACAGCATCCTGATCTTTTTATATTGTGATTATAATTTTGGAAATTTCTAGACAAACCATGTAAAAACCAGACACTCTGCTCCAAAAGTAATAACTAGCATAAATCAAGGCTTCGTGCACCCACTGGCGACAAACTTGCAGTTCAAGCTGCTCACCTAAGTTCTTTAGAAGAGACAAAGGAAGAATTATGATGAAAGCCACCATAAGAACCAAGTAGTCACCATTCAGATACCAATGTCTGCAAAAAAAACAAATAAATTTCTATAAGCATTACTTTGAACAGAATGATGGAATTTTCTTAACACAGTTATTTTAACATTCTACATCTTTCCTAAAACTGTAATAAATTCTGAAATTTGGTTTAAAGCTTTGATATCAGGGTTGCTTTTGCAATTTAACTTCAACTTCATTTCAATGCAACTGTGATTTGTTTCCTCTATCCTTCCAGCTAAAGGAAAGCATTGCACGATACTGAGATCGGAGCCGGTTAGAACCAGTTTGTAGGCTTACTCCTAAATAAAAACATGAAAGTGGAACGAGATAATACCAGTCCAAAACATTCATTAGCCAGATGACACCTGAGACCGAGTGGCGCAAAAAGAAAAAACAGGTTGCAGCCATTCCTGACGCAGCAGAAAGACTCCGCCGCAGTTTTATAAATGGAAAGATAAATAACTAAAGTTTACCGCTCTTATTTGCCTTAATACTGGCATATTCATATCAAAATTTCTGACTGAAATGCATTTAACCACTCGTACAAAAATAACTGGAAAAATTTGCAGCATTTGTTTAAAGAAAATCCAGAAATTATTTTTACCCTTGACACAGGTTGATTTCTAATCTTTGCCAGGCAGCTTTGTGGTGTCTAAGCCTTCCTGGTCCAGGATTAAGAGTTTCCAACTCGTTATTGTGCTGCCAAGCATTTTTAAATTGGCCCAAGCACTTTGTCACTATTAATGGAGCCCTTTCTCATGGAGAAAGATATATTGTAGTTACTGATAGCGTTGCTATTCTACTGTTCCGAATGCCAACCTTATGGTTTGAAACAAACTGAACGTAGACTGATACTTTGACCTGTAACCATGGGTTACGCACCAGTTCATGTAGCTTCCAACATCATACATATTCATGTGAACTTGCTTCTGCAGGTTTCATGTCAATTGATTTGTCATTGCTATTGTGTCATAGTACATTAAAGGACTCAAAAATGAATTAAATAGTTATTTTCAGGAGTCATTTAATTAGAAATTGAGAGAGACAGAACTGTGTCATTGTAAAACTAATTTCTGTTACACTGTGAATAATGTGCAAAAGTAATCCAGTTATTAAAAATTACTATGCCATTCTTTACTGTTAGAAGGCACCCATGCTTTAGAAAAAGATTTAGGATAGTTAACCTAAAGCTGAACATAAGCCCAAGTTCTAATGTTACATTATCTCTTCGAAAGAAATTAGTTTATATCATTTAACAATAAGTATTGAAAATTCGAGGAAGAATGAATGTTCACATTTTAATGTGATTTCCCAATCACTGTTGTACTTATTCCATTACGTTGTTCCAAATTCTATGAATCATTTACAAAGTCTCCCATTATTATGTATCAGAAATAGGATTTACATTATATATTTGCATTGCTGAATAACTTTCAGTTTGGTGATACAGTGGACTGAGTTTTTCAGTCATTGGTGAACTGGTGGCACCAACCACTTACACTTGCCCATAGCCTCATTGTGGGGTTTTGCATTGGAACTTGCAGGGGTTAGTAAACTATTTTGGGGCAGCCCCCTCCACATGTGGTCTGTACGAACAAGTCAAGCAACAGTTTATCTTCTTAAGCAGACTGGGAAATTGTGACCGAGGACTGCATGGTTTGAAACAGATGCTGCAAGTTGGAATATTTACTTAAATGTCAAAACAAATAAGAAAAGTGAAAACAAGAGAGGGGGAAAGCAAGAGATTTAGAGAGAGAGGGATTGGAGACACAGGAAGAAAGTGAAACAAAAATCTAAGTCATTTTGCAAGATACTGTTATAGCAAAGCTTCTGGAGGAGCAGAGCAACTTGGACCCAATTTCCTGATTTCCATTTTTAATTGCATTTGTGCAGTCAACGGATGTTGTAGGCTGATTTTCACTTTGATAATTGTGCTGCTAGCCTCACCCTTAACTGTAAAATTTAGGTTATCAATGTGACCAGTGCTTCAAATTCAAACTGTTTACTCTCTTGTGACAGAATTCACAGCACCACTGGCAAGCTTGAAACAACGTCACTTGGCTCCATAGCTGAAATGCAAGCGAGACTGTTCTTTCCACAGAAGCTGACTCACTTACTGGGAATTTCAGTAATTCTCTGTTCTAAATTTCCAGCAACTGCAGTTTTTTTTTGCCTCTCACTTGGGCATATTTGTGTTTGTAGAGTTAATAGCCACAATTCTGACTTTAATGCAAATGCACATGCTTGGCCAAAAGCCATGACTGTGGCTCTGTGCTGACCTTAGAATTCACCGGCAAAAGAAGGTTATACATGTCAGGAGCACAGAAACCCCACTTCACTTCAGCCAAAACAAATTGGTGGCCTGTGGCATCCTACATGCAATCTATAATAAGAACATGCCAAGCACACATACTACTTTTCTTGGATTGTGTTTTGGCTAATGCAATTTTGGTTAGAATTATTGAATCATAGACTCCTACAGTGCAGAAGGAGGCCATTCGGGCCATCTATTCTGCACTGAACACAACCCCACCCATAACCCAGCCCTATCCCCATAACCCCATGCATTTACCCTAACTAGTCTCCCTGGCACGAAGGGATAATTTAGCATGGTCAATCCAGCTAACCCACACATCTTTGGACTGTGGGAGGAAACCGGAGCACCCGCAGGAAACCCACACAGACACAGGGAGAATGTGCAAACTCCACGCAGACAGCAACCCAAGCCGGGAATTGAACCTGGGTCAATGACACTGTAAGGCAGCAGTGCTGACCACTGTGCCACCCATCATTTAGTTAGAAACTAAAGATGTTACTTGTATATAAATTAAATGTTTAATTGTATTCACGAGGTTGGAATTCACTGGAGATTTAGCTGTACTCATACATATCAAAATTTGTTAAATGTTAAAAGACAATGCTCCAGTTCTATCCTTTGCCACCTGTCTATCCCAGTTGAAACACAAAAGGGTGGCACCATATTACATTCCAGGGCTGTGGCTGGATATCTTTGTCTGCTAATGAAAATTAGCCTTTCACAAAGCATGGGACACTAAATCAATAAGTAGCATTGTTAGAATAATGATGGATAACAACTCTATTGGGCCAAACATGGGCAATTGGGACTATGTGGGAGGGCACCATGGTTGACATGGACTGGTTGGGCTGAAGGGCCTGGTTCTGTGCTAAATTACTCTAAAACATGTGTGGCATCAAAATCCTCATAGTTTGAGTCAAATGAAGCTTTCTAATTAACCAAGGAACTAGTACAAACCAACATTCTGAACTAGATTCTGAAGAAACCAGAAAAATGTCATCTTAAATCTAAGCCTAGGTGCTTCTTGTTACAATGTGATTTAAGACCTTTACCTGCTATGGTAACTATTAGTAGGTGAGGGAGTTATTGACAAGATTAATATTTCTTGAACAGAGCTGAAATATATTGAAGATGTATTTGCCAAGGTGTGCCTAATATTATTAAGCAACTGATTCAACATACCCAGTATTTTCCTCAAGTCCCAGGAAAGCTTGAATGACTATTGGTAGCTCGTATTTCACTATGTAGAGGTAGCTTGATGTAGCTGCAGTCAGAAAATGAAAAGGGGGAGAAAACCAAAAAAATTATAGACTCTCTACACTATGATATTTAGTCTAAAAGTGCTTATGTTGGAATAAGTAAGACATTAGAGAGGAGATTGTCCTTTTAAACGAATAAACTGCTATTTTAGGGAGGCAAGTAGGATTTTACCTCCAAAATTCTGCATTGTAATTGAAGTAGACGCTGCCAATTTCCCCGGCAGTCCAAATGCTTTGAGTCCCAGCTGTTCATAGACCAGTGAACCTAGAACAACAACAAAAAAAGGTATAATAATTCAAGGCAAAGAAAATAGTTAATAAACACTGGTAGATTAGAAGAGTCACTTAAACCAAGAGTTTATCCATTACCTCCTTCTTTTGCAGTCTTCAACAAAAGATGTATAGAATATAATGAAAATATTGCTACAGCACTCAAAAGGATCCTGCAAAAGGAAGAAAAGCACATTATAATGAGAATATTAACAAAATATATTAACAAACAAAATTGAAACTAAAGCATTAACTGTCTCTGCCGTATTCTCCATGGCAAAACTGCTACCAGTTAGAGTCCACTTGCCAACCAGTCAGCACTTCCTTCACATGCAGTACGAATTGCTGTTCCCTTTACTGATGCTTTATCTACTGTTTCTGTCCTGATGAGTGTACGATGTAAAGCTTTGATATTATGTCTCTTTTTTCAGCAACGCACAATATTTTTAATATGATGAGAAGCAATGAATCAAAGACAACAGGGTGAATCCTCCTTAACTGGCATTTGGAATTTAATTCGCACTAAAATCAAAATAACTGGCTTCAGTATGAACAAACATGTGTTTAATTGTAATTAAATGAAGTGATTATAATCAATTTTTCATTATTTGTCTCAAAAGAAAAATTGGTTTGCTGGTTTGAAAATTGGTGTTCACAAAATTAATTTTAAAATGTTAACAGTTTGAATTTGGATAAAAAGCAGGCAGTCTTGACAATACTAAATCATTATTAAACCGTGCCGATTAAGAATGGAATATCTTATAAAGCAGAATTTACTGCAACTTTACCACTCACTATATCTAACGTTAGAAAGTGTCTTTATTTGATTTCATAGGTTTCAGCACGTGGATGACTTACTGGGTACAGAACTGAGTTTCACATACTAGGGACACTTCCTGACAATCTCTTCCTTATATTGAACATTTGAAATATGGATTGCTCTCATTCACAGCAGATCAAATTCTCAGAGTAACAGCAAATGTGAATCAACTGATACTACACTCGAACTATAAATAACTCCTTTTGGAATAAAGTGTAATCCATTGTCTTTGTAATCCATTGTCTTTCTTCCCCAGTGACATAAAACTATGTGGCACATACAAATATTGAACTCACTCCTTTGTTCAAACCTTTGTGAAGCTTGGGCAGATCTTATGATCATTCATGATAATATTAAACCAGCGCAAAGATGCATGAACAACTGGCCACTTCTCTTACTGGTTTCTGACTCCATTTTAAAGATATACATTAACTCTTTTCAGTTGCTCTGTCTGGGATACATTTCAAAATAAATAGATCAATAGAACTGTACTGGGCTACAGACATCCTTCAAAGGCAATATTTTTAAGGAAAAATTCAAAGTATCTAAATAAACGTAGGAAGTTACTTTCTTACAATTATCCTCAAGATTAGAATTCAGGAATAGCACTTTCAATTTCCCTGAATGCATTGAACAAGCAATCAAATCTGAACTATTCCATTGTTTCTTTGTCCACTCTTGTAAATGTTGATCAACTGTGCCTTTGCGTACTGCAATAGCAGCAACACTAAATGTACTTAGCTTTTAAAGATGTTTATTTGAACACAGATGCACTTCACAGTTAAGAAATTTTTGATATTTTCATTGATGAACCACTATGTTGTTTAATTAAAGCTTCTGTCGCTATATGGACATGACTAATCTCACTGGGATAAAGATCTGAGCCTCCTTCTTTGAGGTTGTCACAAGATCACTTATCTTAAACTATAAGTTTAGGAGCTCAATTATTTACTTTGTTGATTCAAAGAAACACATCCTTATTAGATAAGTCATTTGAGGACAAATATTTTAAATGTCCCTTGGCTATGAGTTTAAGGTATGAATGACAACAGCTTCCCTTATTAATACTACCAACACACATTTCATTGTGTTCATCCCTTAAAAAGATATCAAATAAATAAATGTTTTGCCACACTACAGCCTGCATATTTTGCCCTGTTACATTTTGCCTAGCTGCAATCACATGATAAATCCATTCCTGCAACATAATCTACTGTCTGATCATTAAGGCAATTACAGTATTTATCACAAGTCTGACCTTCTTAAACAGGCTTAGAAACATAATTCTGTTAATTCATTCATTCAATTGAATGCAACTGATCACTGTTGAATGCTTTGTTTGTAAACACCCCTTGGTCACTGCACCCCTTCCCCCACACACCCCTTCCCGACAAAGAAATATTGCCAGCGTCTCAGCCTTGTCTTGCACAATTACTCAAGGTTGCATTTAACGAGTAACCGACAAGAACAGAAGGATGCCACCTTGAGTTCTACTAATAGATGATTAATCTTGAACTCATTGAACCAGCAACCAAGTCTGAACTGTTCCACGCTGCTTTCGTCTACTCATCCCAACACATACAGACGTATCCATTACTCATTATTACCTGAGTTGGCTTATGACTGTTAAAATGACATTTCAGGATGATTTAAAATACTGAAGTTACCACAGAATATAGAATGGCCAGAGACAGTGACAAGAAGCCCCAACTTTCCTTCTTATTTAAAATCTGCAGTTTTTCCATATTGAATTATTTACTCGCTGGTAACCGTGTGGAAGCTATTATCAGCTCTCCACCCACCGCCCCCCCCACCCCCCATTAAGCTACCAATTTTATCAAGGCAGCACATTCTTATATGCAACAATGGATTGTTGCTGCTAGTGTATCTGTCTGCAATAATATTTCAAATGTCAATCCAAGGGTTGTTGGTATACTGAAATCTCATGATTTTAAAGCACAGTATTGTTTCCCTCCCCTCCCCCCTCTCTTAGGCATGTGATTAAACAGGAGGTAAGGCATACAGTAAAGGACCGCATTAGGTTCTGCTGCAGTCAGTGCTGCACTGCAGTGTCAGCAGGTTAAGAGCTGCATCTTAGAAAACACGTGCTTTTTGTTTTGTCGTATTTCAGCCACTTACACAAAAAGTGCGATCCCAGTGTTGGCCATGGCATATGCCAGTCCGAGGATTCCGCTGCCCATGATTGCATTGCTGAGGTTGAATGCAGAAATTCCAAATGAGGTATTGCCCGCTCTCTGCAAGAAAGAAAATAATAATACAGGTCACCAGAGTCACAGCTGCTCCGCAGTAGCAGGTTTTCAGGTATATCAGATGCCCGATACTCGAAGGAGGGTGATGATAAACAGAACATGGTACACTTACATATTCTTCTTCAAATTTCTTCTTCCCGTAATATAGATTTGGCAGAAAATTCTGGCTCTCTGCATCGATATCAACATACTGACTGTAAAAAAAAATACAGTTGTGGTATTATACAAAACTGATTTGCTGGTATACTAATGCTAAATGTAAATCATTAATTTTTAATGCATCGAATCACGAGTTGAGAGATTTGAATTATTCATTACACCATGTGATGGGCTTTCCATTTCAATGCAGTGGCGATGGTACTAAATAATTAGGTATTGCAAATAGTGTTCTGTTAAGTAGAATCAACAATAGTATTTTATACAATTTAACTTGCCATTTCTCATTCTGAGAGATTAGAGGCCACCCCTTACCTACTGATGGGAACCTTTTTAGTGGTAGCATTTTCTGGGTAGCTGTATTCATTGCTGTTAGTGCTGCTGCTGTCGTCATCAGGACTGATGTTGAATTTGTTCATCTCCGTTATAGTCATGGTATAGCCAGCGGATTTTCTAGAACGCTGCAAGTGTTGTGTCGGGTTCTTCTGCTCTTGTTGTTGCTGGTGCTGGGAGATGCAATCCTCTCCCTCTCTCTCTGTTTTCCCTCCCTCGAGTCTTGCCTCCTTCTTTTTGCCTGCGCTTTGGTCCGTGTGGTCCCTAAGGAATGAGTGAAACATCAGTAACCAAGTCCCACCGGCAGAATAGCCTGCTTTAATTGTCTTCTTCACACGTGACTCCGCAATGAGTACAAGCAACCTCGAATGGAAAAGTACTGAGCGGCAATGTGCGGGAGTGCTGAGCGGTGTAAAACACCATCAACACAACAGCAGCTACGACACACAGCAACAACAAAAAAAATCCTGGATACATTCGAACCGAGAATTAGCCTGTGCACTTACTGACAAATGATGCGGCAAGCTCTCAGATCTGTCCTTCCTGACAAGTCAGTTTCATATTTGCGGCTAACCTTTATTTTTATTTATTTTTGATAGCCGCCCCTCTTCTGAAATTAAACATATCTAACGTGGGAGAAAGATCACGATCAAAACAGTGCTCTGCGCTGGTGACCACTTCTGCTGATCCCACCTGGAGGGCAGGGTGGCAGTGACTCACGAGGCTACAACATTGAGATGAATAGAATTCCTTACCGCATGGCTGATTAAAGCGCCAATTCATACAGGGAAACAAAAGTCGAGATACGTAGGGTCGAAATAAAGTCAGATTCACACATGGTGCATACAAAATGAAAACATATCCTTCGAAACAAACACACACACACACACACACACAAACCTGATCATTCATGTGTTTTTATCACAGAAAGCGAGCAGACAAAATCGAGTTGTTACATCATCTTCCCCTTCTGAGAATCCGCATTACACATCAATGCTAAATGTATCCAAATATATAAAAATGCCGCCCGCAATAAAATCCAATCCATGTTAGACATATACCTCCATTGTTTAGCAGTGTATCAAATCATTCTGGGATAATACATTTAATCTGTTGGTTACATAGACAATAGCTCGAACACAATCTCACCTCCCAGGCGATGACCTTCTCGATCCGGCTCCTTGCTCCTTTATTTACAATTCAGATGGGTATATGAAATAAGCAAATCTCTGTTTTGGATCCAAAGTCAAACACAAATCAGCATTCAATAAGAGTTCGAATTATTTCAAGTGGCAGAGATATGTTTTCAAACACTTAGTTCTCAGGCTGTCTGCTTTGAACGTTGTTCCAGTTGATATATATATATATATACGTACTTCTATAAATAAATTAATTAAGGGCTGCACATTAAAGGATTGAGGTGATGTCCGAATAATCCACAGCACAATGACTAAATCTATGTTACTCCGGCGCGTATCTCATCTCGAATGAACGGTAGGTCTCTCTGACTGATATAAGAAGCAGTTGGAATTGCATCAGGCGGGGAGTGGCTTGTCTTGAAACTCCGTGCCATTCATTGGTGAGGATCAACCTTGCCCACAACTGTAAATGAAAGATGTATAGAATTTAATGTTTGTAAACAGAACCTTACTTTGATCTGCATTAAGCGTTAACACGGATTCACGCAATGTTTTAGTGATTGCAGGGGCTATGCTTTTGTTTTCGGGGGCGGGGGGAGGCGAATGCTAGAATAAATGAAAATATTTCTCATCTGACACCCTTTCTATATTTCCTGCCGCGAATTCATGCACACTCACAACAGAATCAAATCCCCTGCTTACAACCCAACCTCAAAATAAGCCATGACACGAAACACCGCGGGGTTGAATTTAAACGTGGGTAAATCATTTGCTTCGAACGAGAGGGGGGGAATCAGCCGTTCAAATTAAGGTAGGCGTTACAGAGAGCGATGTAAGGCAACACGCCATTATTTAAACACCCGCCACTTTAAACACGATGAATGGAATCTTTTTTGTGTGTGGAAGAGACATTAAAACATGATTAGCTGGCAAATTAAATGTAACCCATGCAAGGGTTACAGATCAACGTACACAGAGATGCGATGCTTTTTCAGATTTTGCCCCCTAGAGAAATAATGAACTCAAAATCCCCAGAGTAACAGGTATTTTTGGTACAGCTGGTTGTTGTTTACATTGTGAATTAAATGTTTCTTTGTCGGCGAACACGTGGCTGGAAAAATACCACGTTCCTTTTATTATTTTCCATCGCCCCCAGTTAACGAGTCTTGTCAAAGAATAAAAAGACTCAATTACTCATAACCAGTCGACTCAAGAATTCATGCGTCGCCGTGACTCAAAATGCAGCCACCCCTTAGTTCAACTTCCCCAGAAGGTGACTATCCCTGCTGGAATGGGTGTACCACATCACACATACACATGTTTGTATACAGCCGCATGGGCGCTGCCAAGGACATGTCTGGGGCGAATAACATGCTCAGAATCATAAAATCTACTGAACACACATGGAATTGCGACAGACATACAACCACTTCCATTTTTAACCCGAAAAGCGTCTGCCTTTACATAGGATACGATGCTATTGAATGCAAATGCATTTAAAAGCGCAATTCTTTCACAGCAAATCGCACCACCTGTCGGAACATTCTGTCCAACATCTGAGAAACCAACAGAAATTGCATCAATTGAGGAGGAGTTTTAACTGACATCCTTCACAGTGAGGCTAATCTCGCCGCCAAAAGAAATACAGAAATATGTAATACTGGTTGAAGTACATCGTCCTTTCTTTGTTGAAAGTGTGGTCAATTTTGAAATCGAATGTGTGGCGTAAAAAAAACAACAAACTGTGCAATTTCCTCCACGAACTTGTACTGAAAATGACCAATCATTAAGTCAGACGGTTGAGACCAGTAAATCCTGAATTGATTAGAACTGTTGCAGACATTTGGAATGGGCAGCACAAGTGGCACAGTGGTTAGCACTGCTGCCTCACAGCGCCAGGGACCCACTGTCTGTGTGGAGTTTGCATGCTCTCCCTGTGTCTGCATGGTTTCCTCCAGATGCTCCAATTTCCTCCCACAGTCCAAAGATGTGCAGGTTGGGCTGATTGGCCATGCGAAATTGCAGGGGAAATATGTGGGATTATGGGAACGGGGCTGAGATGGGATTGTGGTCCATGCAGACTCGATGGGCCAAATGGTCTCCTTCTGCACTATAGGGATTCTATGGTAATAGATTTAGGAGTGTGCAAGTTCCTTTCCAAGTCACTCACCATTCTGACTTGGAAATTTATTGCCATTCCTTCGCAGTCGCTGGGTCAAAATCCTGGAATTCCCACCCTAATGGCATTGTGGGTCAAACCGCAGTATGTGGACTACAGTACTTCAAGATGGCAGCTCACCACCGCCTTCTCAAGGGCAACTAGGAATGGGCAATAAATGCTGACCAGCCAGCGACGCCCATGTCCCACGAATGAATAAAAAAATGGAGCAGTGGACTGGATCAGTATGTCATTGGTAGGGTTTCAAACTCTGAACATATTTCTGGATGCCTTGTCAGATAGAACCTTCCCCCCTCCCTCACCATCTCCAACAGCCCAGCCAGGTTAAACAGCCTCCCCCCAACTTCCAAAATATTTATATCTTAAAATGTCAAACATAAACTAAAACAAAACATATTTTTAACGCTCCTGACTTTTCCTCCCCAGATTGCTTGCGATAGTATCTAGGCGATTAAGCTTTGTTTTCCTGGACATTCCAGAGCAATCCTGGAGGATTAGCAATGATCAACAAAGCAAATGGAATGTTGAACTATTGTAAAATAAACTCTGCAGATGCTGGAAGTCACAACATCAAAAAAAAGGGGAAACGTGTCCGAGGTCAGTCAGCATTCAAAGGGGAACAGAAGTTTTTGAGCACAATAGTGCATTAATGACAGAGCAAATTATGTATGGTGCTCTGTTGGAATTCATCCTGAGTGCAGTGCCCACCTTTGGTTATCAAGACAGAAGAAAGTGTAGGATTTTGGGTCTTCACCTGGATTCATTAACTGCTAAAGGAATCAAATCCGGTTAAAAGACTATTAAAGTGACTTGATTTTGATTTGATTTGATATCATCACATATATTGGGATACAGTGAAAAGTATTATTTCTTGCACGCCATACAGACAAAGCATACCATTCATAGAATGGGGGAGTAGGAAGGGAGAACGTGCAGTTGTTACTGTCATAGCTAGGATGTAAAAAAAGTCAACTTAATATAAAGTATGTCCATTCAGAAGTCTGATGGAAGCAGGGAAGAAGCTGCTCTTGATTTGCTTGGTAGGTGACCTCAGATTTTTGTATGTTTTTCGCAATGGGAGAGAGCACGTCTGGGGTATGTGAGATCCTTGATTATGCTGGCTGCTTTTCCGAGGCAGTGGGAAGTGTAGACAGAGTAAATAGTTGGGAGTTTGTACAGCGTGATGGACTGGGCTACATTCAAAACCCTTTGTAGTTTCTTGCTATCTTGGTCAGAGTAGGAGCCATACCAAGGTGTGATACATCCAGAAAGGGAGCTTTCTATGGTGCATCTATAAAAGTTGGTGAGAGTCATAATGGACATTTTCAATGATGCGCTGGAGGCATGATAGAGCTCCAATACTGTTGTACAATCTGTCTCAAAATCTATAGGTAAAGAAGATTTTGAAAGACTGTCATACAAAAACAAGCACAGACATTTTTGGCAGCTTTAGTGTGTGCAACCATGGGAAAAAAAGACAATGGAAAATTACCGAGAAGTTCTGATTGCCAGCAAACATGATATAAGCAACATTCTACAAGACCGACCAGCGCTCACTGCATGGGTTAGATCGGAAGAACGTGATTCATGAGTCAGTATGTTGGTGGATTATTAACCTTTTAACAAGCAACATGTCAGCTGAGAATTAACCTTCCATTTTCATGTGTCAAAAGAATCAACCATTTATAAGTTTCAAATTGTATTCCTGATTTAAAGATCTCTATAAACCTCGACTGCACTAATGCTAATAAAACCATTAGTTGGAGAAGTTTAAAGTCAGTGTCATTACAAACAGAAGGTGGCCACTCGGCCCATTGAGTCTGGTCTTTCTGTATATGCAATTTAGTCAATCCTGCAGCCCTGCAGGCTTATTTCCCTTGAGGTGCCTTTCCAATTTCATTTGGAATTTATTTATTAAAACCCTTTCTACTTCCCCTTTAGGCAGCAATTCCAGATCACAATTATTCAATCTTGATTGATCTCTCTTTCATTACCCTACTAGGTAAAACAAAATACCCTACAAAAAGATATTCAAACACTTGGGTGGGGGGGGGGGGGGTCAAAGGACAGTACAAAGCAAATGCCTCACTTCAGATTCAAATCTAAAGACTGTAAAATGTTGGACTTTCATGTCTTCAAAGAGGAAATTGAAAGGTGGCCTCATTATGTTACATAATCTTAGATGTTCCTGTTGGGTGTTGAAAGCATTGACGTGTTCGAGCAGCCATGGTCATTGTGACGATTCCATGCCTTTAAGAAACATATTTCACATCATGTTTCTGGTGAAGGGAATGTTTAAAAGACAGCTCTGTTTAACAATGCCAAATTGTCTACGACTGGTAGCCCACATGCTGAGCGCGCAGAAGGATAATTATTCCTAATTATTGGAGTGCTTACTTCAATCTGAGCTGATGCATTTTTGTTACTCTTAGGTTTGCCCCCTGGGATTTCAGAGTAAGGATTAATTATGTTGATTGACAAGAAGAAAATCATGTGAATGGATCGAGCTAGGATTGCAGAGAGAAAAATCAGGCAGTTGCTATTTGAATTTATAATAGCAGGAGCTGTTTTCCTCTCTCCATCTCTGTCTCTCTTGGAAATTGAAGTTTGGGACCTGCTAGAAAATGAGTATCTCTCTCCACAGTGTGTAAAGGGCAAGAAATGTTTTCTCCCTCTCCCTTTGTATCCTTCTCTCTCTGGAGTTCTGCTGTGTGAAGACAGATTTATCTCTGGAGCCTGCTGTCTGACAATCAGAAGGCAACCGTCTCTCTATATCTCTGTCCAGGGATTAAAAGGCTGGAGGTCTGGTAACTTGTGTAAGCTTATGTGTCTTGCTAACTGATCTTGAAGAGAAGTTTATATGTATGGGGATGTTGCTTAAATTGGAACTGATAGATAGCTAACTGTTAGCAATTATACCTTGCTATATTTAAATATTTCAATTGGTAAAAATTATGCTAATTCTTTTTGTTGCATTTTAACTGTATGGCTAATTAAAGCTTGTTTAATAAAAGCTTCCTGGTAGGTCAATAGGATCACATCTGGAATGAAACATCTTATGCTCACACTAATACCAAAATCAAAAATAGTTGGAGTCTAGGCTGACTTCACCCCCTGGAGTTTCTGATCTGGTTCCTAATGCTATATTAAATGGTGGAGCATGCTTGAAGTGCTGAAAGGCCTTCTTCTGTAGTTATATTCCTGGCTTCCTATGCATAAGATATGCATTCATGTGAAAAAGGTAGATTTAAAAAATTACTTTATACTAAATTATGAGGGCAGAATGGTGGCACAGTTGTTGCACTGCTGCCTCTCAGCGCCATGGACCCAGGTTTGATTCTTGGCTTGGGTAACTGCGTAGAATTTGCACGTTTCCCTCCCGCGCCCCACCATATGTCTGCATGGATTTCCTCAGGGTGCTCCGGTTTCCACCCACATTCCCAAAGACATGCTGGTTAGGTGCATTGGCCATGCTAAATTCTCCCTCAGTTTACCTGAACTGGCACCGGAGTGTAGTGACTCAGGGATTTTCACAGTAACTTCATTGCAGTGAAAATGTAAGACTACTTGTGACACCAGCAAATAAATAAAAATAATAGAACGAGAAAGTTCATGTCCAAACTAGCAAAGGCAACTCTAGCACTCATATTAGAAAGTTTGCCACACATTGACTCATCAGTGTGCTAGGATTCAGGTGTGCACCAATTCAATAACTTTATTCGAGATATTCTGATGGTTGTTTTGGGGATTAATGTGATTTTATAAAGCCCTGTCTCTCCCTCCTGTTTACTGCACAGGGCTATCCGAGAGAGGAATGCCACACTTTTAGAGAGCTGCTAATAAACACATTTAATCCACAGATGGGGGAACAAAAATAACACTAGCAGCTGCCTTTGACAGGAGTGCCTCCCTTTCCCAGCAATACTGCTGCTCCCCAACAGTCAGTCTTACAGTATCGAGAATTCCCCAAGGCAGGTTGTGATTAGAGGAGAAAAGCTATAGTATTCAAAAGAGGAGGCAGATGTCAGTCCATTACCCTCTTGTGGGAGTTGACTGGGGTATTTATTTTGTGTGGATCAGCTGTTTCTGTTAATGTGTTTTTCTTCAATCAGAAGTTACTCAGCCAGCCATTAGAAGTGACAAAATGAACTGAATTTTGGCTGAAACTGGATACTTGTGCATCGGAGCATCAATTGTATACTGGGTGTATGTTCATGTCTACAATCCTCATAGTGATGAACTCTGGAGTCTTGATCATGATGTAATTGCAAAGTCTACACAACTCCTGTCCATTGGAAGAAAAGTTCAGAGGGAAAGTTATTCTGGGCTACTCTTACCTGCGAGAAAAATATTGACAATGTCAAAGACTTGAGAACAAGTAATAATACCAGTCTCTGTATAGGAGCTGAGAGTAATGAGCAATGTACAAACAGGGATTCAGATGATAAACCTAATTAAAGAGTTGGATTCATTGTCCAATGTTAATGTGCTAAAGTCAATTAAAAGGGAGATGACAGACATTAGGACTGCTGCAATTTGAACCAGTACCTCTTGATGGGGAAGAGTATGCAATTCAGGCAGGGTTCCTACCCCTGAGGAAGGGCTATTGTTGGTGCAGATATTGTCTGTGTACTATAAGTTTCAACAAAGTAAACTTGTGTGCAAAAACCCTCTTTTGCTACGTAAAGTGCACAAAGAAGTCTCTCCCTCTGATTATGACATGGCGGCACCTGCTGCAAATGACACTGGACAAGGTCGAGATTAGGTTTAGTTGTAATCCCTCCCTTTCCCAAGCAGCATTTAAACCCCACACCCACACATTAAAAAATGTCAACTAGCCAAGGAGCCTGTGATACCGTATCTGAGCACCAGAGAGGAGGATAGAAAAGTGAAGAAAATTGATAAAATTGGTATCCGGCTGTCCCGGTAATTGTAATGTTTTCCTCCTTGAGCATTTCAATTCCTGCCTGTTAGTTTGCTTCTTTTATTTCCAACCTTTCCCTCATTTCTTCTGACTCTACTGAGTTTTACTGGGGTAATAAGCCCATTCACCTTTTGCCATTCTTTACTCTACCGATGACCCATTCTTATGTATGGAATCTGACGAGGAAAAGTTTACATTTGTACGCATTTCACAATCTCAGAATGTCCCAAAGCACTTTATTTTCAGCAAAGTACTTTTGAAATGTAGTCAGTGTTGTAATACAGCAAATGTGGCAGTTAATTTGCATCATGCCTGCTCCCACCAAGAACAATGTGGTAATAATTGACCAATTTGCTTTTTAGAGACGTATGATTGAGGGATAAGTATTGGCTATGATGCAGCAGAATCTCTCCCTGCTCTTCTTTGAAGTAGTCTCATGAGATTTGAGTTATAAGGAGAGGCTGGATAGACTGAGACTTTTTTCCTTGCAGTGTAGGAGGCTGAGGGGTGATCTTATAGAGGTCTATAAAATAATAAGGGGCATAGATCAGCTAGATAGTCAATATCTTTTCCCAAAGGTAGGGGAGTCTAAGACTAGAGGGCATAGGTTTAAGGTGAAAGTGGAGAGATACAAAAGGGTCCAGAGAACCAATTTTTTCACGTAGAGGATGGTGAGTGTCTGGAACAAGCTGCCATAGGTAGTAGTAGAAGTGGGTACAATTTTTCCTTTTAAAAATCATTTTTCTTTTTAAAAGCATTACATGGGTAAGATGGATATAGAGGGATAGGGACCAAATGCAGGAAATTGGGACTAGCTTAGTGGTTATGAAAAGGGAAGGCATGGACAAGTTGGGCCAAAGGGCCTATTTCCATACTGTAAACCTCTATGATTCTATGACTCTATGAGGCCTTTTACACTCACGTGAAAGGTCCAGCAGAGCCTGAATCTGACATCTCATCCAGATATTGGCATCTCTAGCAAGCAGTTTGTCCCTATGTACTGTACTGGAGAGTCAGCCTAGACTTTTGTGCTCAAGTCTTGATCCTGAGAAGATGTGAGCATGGGCAGTCATGGCATTTAAATCAGTCTCCACCTCCCCATCCCATTCTTTCATACACCTCTGCCCTTGTATAGACTGGGCAGGGATTGTATTTCTGACAAGGCCTATGGAATCCTAGTCAGAGGTCAGGACCTGATGTGTATGATCCCTGAAAGCTGTGTAGGTTGTGAGACTTGAACCTACAGAAAAACGAGTGCTGCTAATTGTGCCAAGGCTAGAGAAACAAAACAAGTCAGACATGGCACCTAAAGACCCAAATTGCTGAAAATCAGTTTGAATTGCAATGTGAATGCGTCCACTGAAGATCTCCACCATTGACCCTGACCCAACATGGGGATTTCCCCCTTTGTGTGCTGGAGGTGAGCGCCTGGATTACGAAGTGAAAATCAGAGGCATGCAGTGGTTGAAGAATGCCACAGGATTGTGGCACTGTTTGCCAGGTCTGGAAAGGAGATGGCAAATGTTATTTAAAAACTTGCATATCCTCATTGATCCTGAGAAGATGGGAGCATTGGAGTCAGCCTCTGGCTTCCCATTCGTGAGGTGGGCAGAGGTTTCAAGGCCTGTGGAATCCCAGTCTGTGATCAGGATCTAGTCTGTATCTCCCTGAAAGGTGTGCAGCTCTTGAGGGGTGAGTCTTATAGTAGGATGCACTGAAAAGGCCATGGATTGTCGATTCCACATCGTTAATCAGTGGATAGCAGGAAAGACAGAATGGCTGAGGTAAATAGCCTAAACGATCACCATACTAATCAATTAGAACAGCAAAATTAGTGATGGCAATAGATATGGAGGGCTCCTTCGATCATTGTAACAATGTTTTGGGAAGATAGGCAATTAATAGCTGGGAAGAGTTGATCATAGGAATCAAACCGAAGCAAAAGATGTTATGTTAATGAAGGGTTTAATCCTGGCTAATCCCAATTTAATCATTCAGAACATCAAAAGATAACAATTATCAACCATTTCAGAAATCAGCTGCTATCTACTGAAGTGTCCCATTCACTGCCAGCTGTTCTTTTCCCATGCTTGTGAGACATTATGCAGCACATTAAAGGTCACTGCTTAGCTCCTGACATAATAAAGTCAGGAGACTCAAATCCTCTCACCAGATTTTAGATAGACTTATGGACAAGTTGAGCAAGCAGCTGATTCTCAGGAACACAGATTCTGTATCGAACTGAATGGCTGGATTTGTACTGTACACATTGTATACGAAAACCGTGACAAAATGTGAAATCCAACAGATATATTCTCACGATTCTAAACTTGATGTAAATGGGGAAGTCTCAAAAAGAACAATTTTGAGCAAGAAAAGTTCAACTTAAATTAATCTATTAGACTCCAGTTGAAACTTCAGTAAATTTAGTGTTCACAATATGAAATGCATTTGAACCTAAACTATCAATGGAACGTCATGATCAGAAAATCATAGCTCACCCTCAGCAAATTTAACATTAATAAAACTCAGGTCCAGACTTACCTAAATTTATGATGTCTAAACAAAGAACTGAATTTTCCATTGTGCATAATGATCTCTGAACGCCTTTCGACAAGTATATCTTTTTTAAAACTTGGCACGTCAATTGCCGATTTGAAAATAGAGGTCATTGCCGAAATCGCGAACTGCAAATTTTCTCCAGGTCGTATCGGGAAATGCGTGTGTCTGCCATTTTGCGGGTTCCCTGCGAGCATTTACCAGCCATGCGCATCTCCAAATGGAAAAAAATGGCACTGCCGGGGCCATGCAGAAAACTAGCTGATTTATGTTACTTTCCGTACTTTAGCATGCCATTATCAGGATAGACACGGCAATCTCCGCCCACGTTAAGAGTCTCCCACCTCTTTGGTGTGAAGTCACTTTGATGTGAATCAGAGTAGGTACGTAAAAGTCTGAACTTGGTGTGGCAGCCTTGAACTGGCGTGAGGAGGTAAGTGATGCTAGCGGAGCACGGGGAATGTTGCATACAGGCCCTGGAGATACTGGTGGTCTTCTTCCTGCTGTCTCCAGTTGCTGGTCCATAGACCAGTGACATCTGGGGTACGAAGTTCGGGGGGGCTTATATTCTTACAGCACTCAGTGTCGGAGGTTCCATCAAGGAGTCTTGCTCGCCCTTACCCTCCACAGCGGCGCTGTAGCTCAGTGCGGAAGGCCCCATCAAGGAGTCCTGCTTACCCTTCTCCTCCAGGACAGCGCTGTAGCTCAGTGCGGAAGGCCCCATCAAGGAGTCCTGATCACCCCTCTTGACTTTGCAGTGGCATTGTCTTGCTGTGGGGTGTGGCTGGGGACTCGGCTGAGTGCTGGTGTTCCGGGGTGGGGGAGAAGTGCACCATGTGCTGACTGAGGCCTAACCAGATGAAGCAGCTGCTGCTCCAGGCCGAGGTGCAAAGGTTCAGATATGGACTGCATGGAATCTGCTGTCACTGGGCGCACATCTAGTGCTGATTTGCAGTCTGTTTCAGCCCTGTGACATGGATCAGCAACACATGCCTTAACGGATGCTGCAGTTGCACACATAACAATGGCTCAAGCTTGCACATTGCCCACGTCTGCCCACTGACCTGCAAAATCTGTGCCAGCGTTTGCCATGATGAGAATCTCTCACAGTCTTCATCAGGGCACGCATGGCACCATGGATTGTGTGGTGTTGCCAACACCCATAAGTAGGGGTACAGGCCTAAGTGAGGGATTGGGGTGGTGCTGGGTCTACGCAGCCAATGATAATAATCCGTCATCCTGCGCCCTTTCCAAACCCCACTGTGGGGATGGATCTCGGTTTGCTCGATCTGGAACTGGCCTTGATGGTGGCAGCAGGGATGGAGGAGGAAGAAGCAGCTCAGGATGGGCCGGGCGTGGAGGGGTCACTGCAGGAGCAGTCACTACCGGTCTTCCAGGAAGGAGGGCAGGGGGCTGCCGCTCAGGGCCAGGAGGTGAGTGAGCAGGTTCCTGAAATGGTGCACAGAAGGCAGAGGAGGTACTGGCCCCACAAGTCATTCGAGGCCCTCTCGGAGGGGATGTGACGTCGCTGGCTGTGACTCTCCAAGACCACAGTGGGACACATTTATGAGGTGCTCACACACCTGGCACCTCAGGGGAGGGGGTAGCCACCCGCTCCCTGTTGATGTGAAGGTTACGGCTGTCCTGAATTTTTATGCCTCTGGCTCATTTCAGGCACCCAGTGGTGATGGCAGGGTGACTGGCCTGAGCTCCAGAAGCTCCGGCGTTACCTGGCTTTGCCAGTCCTGGAGGCCTCGTTGTGTCTGCCCCTTGATCTGTGATTCCTCAGCCCTGGCCCTCTGAGACCGAGGAAAGCTCTGGAGTCCCTCCGCTACAGCATTCTGTGAGCGAGCCAGGCTCTGGAGCCCCTCAGCAGTAGCCCTCTGAGCCTGGGCTAAATTGTCAATGCCCACAGCCACAGCCTGCTGTGTCTCCAGAATGCCAGCGAGAGCCCCAGCCATGGCCAGCAGTGTCTCCCACATGCCCCTGACACCCATGGCCATCAAACGCTACGCCTTCTGGATGCTGGAAACACACTCGTCGGTAGCCCATTGTATCTCCAGGATGGCCTGGACCCTGTCACCCATGAGGACAGGCCCCTGAGCCAGACTTTCCACTGCAGTCGCTACCCTTGCAGTGTTGGCCTGGTTCGCACGCTGTGTTGGCACCACCTCCTGCAACAGCACTCTGTTGGATGCCCCTAAACAGCCTTGCAGTCGTAGCATGGGTGCTGATGCATCTTCACCAGACTTGGGAGGAACAAACCCAGAGGCCCAGCAGCTGGCTTGAGGACAGCTAAATCCTGGTTGTCGGCAAACCTCCTTGTGCCCGAACCCTCGGATGTGCCCACCTCCCCCTGATGTGCGTCAGTGCCTTTGATGCACGCATCAGTTCGTGACGCAGAAGCCTCAACACTAAATGTACCCACCTTGGCGATAGTCTCTGTGTTGGTGGGTTGTGTGGTACATTTTGGTGACACTTCAGTGATGCTGCCCTCAGAGGGTTCCTCAGTGCCTCTCTCCGAGGTGTCATCCCGGGGGTCATGGGCAGTTTGTTCCAGAGCAGCAGGGGCGGTGACAACACCCTAGGGGCTGGGCTCCTCTGGGTCCAGAGCTGGAAAAAAAGTAGACATGTTAGGGAAAGGGAGGCAAAAGCATCACGTTTACTTTGAGGAGGACCTAGGTTGAGGGTGCACTTCTGCTCACTTACATGCTGGACACTGCCCTGGCTGTCGGTGACCAATTGGGAAGGCCCGCCATCCCCTGCCACATGCTCCTCCATGCTACTCTGCTGCTGCAGGTCAGGCACACCACCACCAGTCTGTGTCGTCTCCCGTACATTGTGAATGTTCTTTTCTAGTGGGGACATAAGGTGGATAGCAAGCATTAATATATTGCAGTGCATGGTGTACAATGTGTGCCTGTGTCTTGGGCATTGTGCTGGCAGTTTTGGGGAAAGTGGTCACCACTGAAGGGTGCTTGTTGAGGAGTGAGGGGAAAGGGTTAGATTCTGTTCCTGGGAGAAGGGTAATTTGTTGCATGCCCTTCAGGTGTCTAAGCAGGGTTCGAGATCCGTGCCAAGCATGTGCAGTGTTCCAAGTGGGGCGCTCACTCACCCTTGCTGCTGAAAGAAGGTTGTACATTTTTTTCCGACACTGCCAGCCAGAGCGTGGTGTCAGGCTCCTGCCATTCATCACTTCTGCCACCTCCTCCCACAATGTTTTGGCGGATACATCCCTTGGGTTGGGGCTCTCTCCGGGGAAGATTTGCTCACACCTCTCCTCCATCGCATCTAGCAGGTGCTCCTGGTCGGCCTCAGTGAATCTGGGTGCAAGTTTGCGTACAGATATCTTTGTGGTGTGACTGGCTGCGTGTCCATTCCTGCAGCTTATATACAGCTCTGGCTTATTAGGGGAATGCGGGTACAGTGAACGTAGCCAGTCAAGGGCCCGTTGGCAACAAATACTTATGAGAAACTTTGCTAGGTCCAAGGGTGGTGCAATACTCAGAACTCCTAATCGATAAGCACCCCAAGATGCACCCAATTTCCTGTTAGTTTTGGCCCTTGGACGAGTCCAAACTGATCCAACCGAAGTTGGATTTTTGACTAAAAGTTTTAAATGGTAGGTTCAGCTTTAAGAGGTCATTGAAATCCAAGATGGCTTCACCAATTGTTTGATGGCAAAATCAAAGACCAACCTTGGTGACCATCCACTGCAGTGGCACTTACGCTCTGCCTTGAAAAAGTGTAAACAATGGCTGGTTAGACTTACTAGGTGCAGACTTTTCCTTTCCATTGTTATGGCACAGTGGCGCAATGGTTAGCATTGCTGCCTCACAGCTCCAGGGACCAAGGTTCAATTCCTTGCTATGATCACTGTCTGCGTGGAGTTTGTACATTCCTCCCGTGTCTGCGTGGGTTTCCTCCGGGTGCTCAGTTTCCTCTCACAGTCCGAAAGACGTGCTGGTTAGGTACATTGGCCATGCTAAATTCTCCCTCAGTGTACCTGAACAGGTGCTGGAGTGTGGCGACTAGAGGATTTTCACAGTAACTTCTTTGCAGTGTGAATGTAAGCCTATTTGTGACTAATAAATAAACTTATAACTTACTTTTAGGGCCACAAAATCCTTAACTTTGCTAATCTTTAAAGCTGGTTCTTTATTCGCCATTCTTCCAAATCAATAAATTAATGTTACATTTTCCTTTTTGGAGCGAGCACGGATCTCATGGGTTAAGACACCGGCTCGGGGATTAGGCTTCTCTGATGGAATTTTTAAATGGCAATTTCTGACCACTGATCTATTAAGATATTTTTCATGGCATTTGAATGTTTTAGCTCACCCCTGCTAAGTCTACTGGTTCTGCACTCTGGGGATTGAAGTTGGATTTCCAAGAAATCCCATGGATTCTTCTGCTGCAGCCAGGAATATTAAATGTCTGCCTTCAGATTTCAAGCCTTTCTTTGGAACTTTTCCTCAGCATTTTAAGTAGATTAGCTGTTGGTATTTATTAACTGCAAGAGCTAGGTACATGTACATAAATAATAAGGGGGTCAAGAGTTTGCAAATTCTCCTCGTGTCTGCGTGGGTTTCCTCCAGGTGCTCTGGTTTCCTCCCACAGTCCAAAGATGTGCAGGTTAGGTGACTGGCCATGCTATAAATTGCCCCTTAGAGTCCTGAGATGCGTAGGTTAGAGGGATTAGCGGGTAAATATGTTAAGGATATGGGGGTAGGGCCTGCCTGGGGTTGTGGTCGGTGCAGACTCAATGGGCTGAATAACTCCTTTCTGCACTGTAGGGTTTCTATGATTCAATCTAGAAGCTGTCTCCACACTTGCTTGTGCACAGGGCTCTATTTAACACTAGTTGGGCCCCTAGGTGTGGGTCATGTGTTTTCTTACATCAGAATGTGGGTGGTACTGTGCTCAGTCCCACTTTAACCCAATTCGTGCTTATGCTACAAGTCCCAGGAATCATATAAGGCACAACTTAAGCAATCTTCGCCAGTTAACTCTGCAAAGTCCTCCTCTAACATCAAGCTGGGATATGTATATGGCAGATTGTTCAACAGACTCCATCTCCTATCCTGGATACTCTTTACCACTCACAGAATAGAATCAGAAGCGCAGACATACCAGAAAGCAGTTGTGTTGGAATCCTTAGCTTTAGATCTGGACTGCATGAAGTCCCGTCATTATGACTGGTGACTTTGGACCTTTAGCTCTCAAAGCCTTATACCATTTGCTATTTCCTCATGTCATGCCTCTCTCTGTCTGTTACAAATTAATTAATAGCGATGATTAATTAACATCATTGTGTCTTATGACTATCACGAGATGGACCAAATCAATCATGATTTTTTTAACCTCCGGCAATCCCTACGTTCTGTGGTTCTAAGTGACTGGATTCAGATTTAAAAGTGAGGGCAAAATTCAGTGAACACAACTGGTAGCTAGGCTGTGTTTTTTGAAACAAAGGGACGTAATTACAGTATATATGCATTTTCAATAATAAATCACAGACTGGAACAAACTGCTGTCTATCTCATGTCTGCTCTACAGTATTTATGCTCCATTGAAAACAATCTTACTTGGGTGATATCCATCCTGGTTCACAGAAGCTTTTATGCATGGTACAATCTTCTATCTAGAGATAATTGCACATCCAATATCCTTTTTGACCACCCTGCAGTATGAAGCGGATTCCTTCGGATTGTGGAACAGTCTGTTTCACGTTAGGATCAGGACTCATTATCCTGAGCCTAATTTACAATGGCATAATTCTGTGAATACCATCCTAACACTTCATGGTAATGTGCACTTCAGAATAGTATTAGGACATCAAAGAGATACAGAATTTGGCTATGTCTAGACTGACCCAAACCAGTATGCATGTGATTTTCTCTAGCTGAGCACAGCACCAGCTAGTTTCAGGTGATAAACATGCCTTGCCTAAGAAACTGTGCAGGGATCTCATATATGTTCATTGTCACACCTTGAACGGGATTGACCTCCCAACTACACATTGGCTTTGGGAGCAGTAATCTGTGCTACTCACCTACTCACCTTGCATTCCTCTCCACTGTACAACTAAATTCCTTGTCACGGCTGTTTCAAAGCATCAAGGTGGGCTGTGATCCCCACAGAAGCTGCTTAGGCGCCCACTTTGGTCATTTCAATGAAACTGAATATTCAGAAGTGTCATGATTGTAAGGATTTGCCAGACAATGGCACAGTGGTTAACACTGCTGCCTTATAGCGCCAGGGACCTGGGTTCAATTCTGACCTCAGGTCACTGTCTTTGTGGAGTTTGCACATTCTCCCCATATCTGCATGGGTTTCCTCTGGGTGTTTCGGTTTCCTCCCACAGTCCAAAGATGTGCAGGTTAAGTTGATTAGCCATGCTCAGTTGACCCTAGTGTCAGGGGATTAGCATGATGAATATGTGAGGTTACGGGAATAGGGACTGGGTGGATTGTGGTCAGAGCAGACTCAATGGGCTGAATGGCCTCCTTCTGCACTGTAGGGACTCTATGAGGATTCTATAAAGATCTTGAAAGAGCTGTAACAGAATGTGGTCGGTCAGGACTTCTGCCAATACAATGACCTCACATTTATACCACCAGAAATCATTGAGCCAAAGATATGCATGTTAGGTGGATTGGCTGTGCTAAATTGACCCTTAGTGTTCAAAGATGTGTAGGTTAGGGGGATTAGCATGATAAATGTGTAGGGTTATAGGGATAGGGCAGGGGGTGGGTCTGGGTAAGATGCTCTGTCAGAGAGTCAGTGCAGACTTGATGGGCGGAATGGCCTCTTTCTGCGCTGTAGGGATTCTATGAACTCATTAGAATATTATTAAATGAGAAGTTTGCCCAGCAATTGTTACACTGCACTTGGGGGAGTTGGGGAAATCTGTCAGAGGAGTGTTTATGATCGTGTGGCGGTGTGGGGGGGGTGGTAGTGGCAGGGAGGAGGGAGTGGATAAAAACCATTCCATGAGTGCAGCTGAAGCTTTTAAAAAATCAGAGTACTTTAAGAGAAGAGCTGTGTGTATAGGAAGTTAAATGTGGTTTCAACAGAAGCAAAGAGCAAACCTTTCAGGCAGTAATATAAACTTTCTTCTTACTGAAATTAGGCTTAGAAAGAGTGGATGGCAAGGCTGATTCAGCAGTCAGAACCATATGATAGGAAGTGGTGAAGTTAGTAATCGATAATTGCCTAACCACTAGGATGCCTCGTCAGTGAACCCAAAAGCACATTGAATGCCAGCAAGAATGTTTATGGTTGTTAGCCACTTTTAATGGAAGTCAGACAGTAGGCATATGTATGTTTACACCTTGTCCAATTTTGAAATCATTCAATGTTGAAATTGGGCTGGACAGCCCAAGCCTGTTCTTGTCCCTTATGATAAAGGCAAAATACAATGGAAACTGGAATCTGAAACAAAAACAGAAAATGCTGGAGAAACTCAGCATATGCTTGTCTACATCAATGGGGACAAAGTAGAAAGGGTCGAGAACTTCAAGTATTTAAGTCAGCAGATCACCAACAACCTGGCGTGGTCTCCCCATGCCGACACCATAGTTAAGAAAGCCCACTAATGCCTCTACTTTCTCAGAAGACTAAGGAAATTTGGCACGTCAGCGACGACTCTCACCAACTTTTACAGGTACACCATAGAAAGCATTCTTTCTGGTTGTATCACAGCTTGTAATGGCTCCTGCTTTGCCCAAGACTGGACGGCACTACAAAAGGTCATGAATGTAGCCCAATTCATCACGCAAACCAACCTCCCATCCACTGACACTGTCCACTGCCTTGGCAAAGCAGCAAATGTAATTAAGGACCCCACGCACGCTGGACATTCTCTCTTCCACCTTCTTCCTTCAGGAAAAAGGTACAAAAGTCTGAGGTCATGTACCAATCAACTCAAGAACAGCTTTTTCCCTGCTGCTCTCAGACTTTTGAATGGATTTACCTTGCATTAAGTTGATCTTTCTCTACACCCTGGCTATGATTCTAACATTACATTCTGCATTCCCTTGTTTCCTTCTCTATGAATGGTATGTTTTGTCCGCATAGCATGCAAGAAACAATACTTTTCACTGTACGTTAATATATGTGACAAGAACAAATCAAATCATATCAAAAATCTGTAGCGAGAGGATAGAGATAATATTTTGAGTTGGCATTGATGGAAGGTTACCTTGACTGGAAAAGGTGGTTCTCTTCTCTTGCCACAGATTCTATCAGATCTATTGAGTTCCTCCAGCATTTCCTGTTTCTGGTCTTGTTCCCACTGGGCAAGTTAAAATATGAAGCATAGTCTTGATTTTAAGTTAAGTATTAGTCCTGTGGCAAAAAATGCCATACAAGTTCAGTGTAAATGTACACCTGAAATTCTGACTTTCACATTATGTAAAATGCAGTGTGTAATTAATGAGCAGCCATTGTACTGCTGTTATTGTGGGATTATCTCAGGGTTACTTGAGAAAAGCCCTTGTTGGAGCAGTGTTTTTTTTTGTTCAATAACATTTATTTACACACTAACTATTTTAAAAGTTTAAATAAGACCAAGGTATAGCTGGAGCTACTCTCTGAGATGCTTCACACCATTTCCTGCTCGGTAAGTGACATCGCTCATTACGCATACGCTCAATAGAATCACAGAATCCATAGAATTCCTACACTGCAGAGGGAGGCCATTCAGCCCATTGAGCCTGCACAGACTCTCTGACATTGCACACGGGACCACACCCCCATTCTTTCCCTGAAACCCCATGCACTTACCCTGCTGGCCTCCTAACGTATGCACTAAGGGGCAATTTAACATGGCCAATCCACTTAACTCGTACATCTTTGGACTGTGGGAGGAAACTGGAACATCTGGAGGAAACCCATGCAGGCACGGGGAAAACATGAAAACTCCACACAGACAGTTATCCAAGGTCATAATTGAACACTGGTCCAAGGAGATGTGAGGTACCAGTGCCAACCGCTATGCCACTATATATCTATCATTAACCCTTTACTGTGCATCTCCTCCTCCCCACAAGCCTTTATCCCCATGCTTTATACACCCATTCACCTATACCTCACTCCAAAGTCTCTTAAGAAGGGGAAAATTCTACTCTAAGCGTCAACTTAACATGGTCAACTAACCTAATCCACACCTAACCTGTGGGAGGAAACTGGAGGAAACCCACGCAGGCATGGTGAGAATGTGTCACCCAAGGTGGGAAACCTGCGGGCGGGGGTGTGCTGCCAGTAGGACTGGAGAATCTGGCTGGCATGAACAGCCAGAGAATTCTGACCAATGTTGGAAAACCCCGCCAGTTGCTTTGAATTTAAGAAGAATGTCAATTAATTGGAGTGCCATTTAAAACCATTTATTTGAGTAAGTAATGGTTTCCCAAGTTAAGTCACTTAATATATAAAATATTATATAAATTCATTGAGATTAAATGTTGAATATTAAGAGTTGTTAGATTGTCAGCCAGAAGTGCATGTATTTTATACTTGAAAATTATTCAATAAATAGCACAAGCAGTGTTTTATTTATTTGCCTGGTTTTGATTTTTATTTATTCTACTATTCATCTTCGTGGTACATTAAGAATTTACAAATGAATAGGATCGTCACTAATTTGATGATTTGAGGAAGCACTGAGATGTGATTTTCATTGATTCACTTTAGATGGTTTCACAAGCATTAAAGCTCTATGATATTACAATGTTTAGTGTGATGAATTTAATTATGGCATCCCCTTGGGATTGGTATTTAACCATCTGAAAAGCCATTATGCAAACCAGCCTCCCATCCATTGACTCTGTCTACATTTCCCTCTGTCTTGGCAACATAATTAAGGACCCCACGCACCCTGGACATTCTCTCTTCCATCTTCTTCTGTCGGGAAAAAGATACAAAAGTCTGAGGTCATGTACCAACTGACTCAAGAGCAGCTTCTTCCCTGCTGCTGTCAGACTTATGAATGGACTTACCTTGCATTGAGTTGATCTTTCACTATACCTTAGCTATGACTGTAACACTTCATTCTGCACTCTGTCATTTTCTTCTCTGTGAACGGTGTGCTTTGTCTGCATAGTGTGCAAGAAACAATACATTTCACTGCATGTTAGTACATGTGTCAATAATAAATCAAATCAAATCAAAGCTATGAATTTGAATATGAAGCACGTGAACATTTCAGATGGGACCTTTGTCTTTAGATCCACAGTAACAAAATGTAAAAATCCACTGCTGAACATGGTCGAAAGCTTCAAGTTTCTAGGTGTTCAGGTCACTAACAACCTGTCCTGGTCCCAACACACCAACGTTATAGTTAAGAAAGTCCACCAATGCCTCTACTTTCGCAGGAGGTTAAGGAAATTCAGCATATCCACTACAACTCTCACCCATTTTTGCAACTGCATCATAGAAAGCATCCTATCTAGATGTATCACAGCTTGGTATGGCTCCTGCTCTGTCCAAAGTCGCAGAAAACCACAAAGGGGTTGTGAAAATAGTCCAGTCCATCCCGTGGGGGTGGCACAGTGGCAGAGTGGTTAGCACTGTTGTCTCACGGTGCCAGGGATCCAGGTTCAATTCTGGCCTGGGGTGACTGCCTGTATGGAGCTTGCACATTCTCCCTGTGTCTGTGTTTCCTTCAGGTGCTCTGGTTTTCTCCCACACTCCAAAGATGTGCAGATTAGATGGATTGGCTGTGCTAAATTGCGTCTTAGTATCCCAAGATGTGTAGGATAGGGGGATTAGTGGGATAAATACTTGGAGTTATGGAAAACAGATCTGGGTGGGATTGCCCCTTAATGTCTGGGGGGTTATGTAAGGTTACAAAGATAGGGCCTGGGCGGGCTTGTTGCCGGTGCAGAGTCGATGGGCTGAATGGCCCCCTTCTGCACTGTAGGGATTCTATGATTCTACAAAACAGTGTCTCATCTATTGATTCCGTCCACACTTCCCACTGCCTTGGAAAGGCAGTCAGTATAATCAAGCACCCAGCACATACTCTCTTCCAATTTCTTCCATTGGGAAAAAGATGCAAAAGTCTGAGATCATGTACCAACCGACTCAAGTACAGCTTCTTCTCTGCTACCATCAGACGTTTGAATGAATTTAAAATATATTAAGCTGATCTTTCTCTATGATTCATTGATGAAAACAGACAAATTACTTACCTTCTGACTTTCCTTTGATTGAGATTAATAATAAACAAAACAATGAGAAGCAGGCAGAGTGAGAAGGAGTTTTCAGTTAAGGAGAGGAGGCAAGATCCGAGACAAAGCAGAATCAAGCAGGGCCAAACTTACAAATTCAAAACTCAAAGGAAAAAGGGCTTCTGCCAACTGAATGAACTGTACTTTCTGTAGGGAAGTGGGGGGGCAAACAAGAATTGTTGTTATCTATTCATGTTTTTTAAAATTTAAATGCACCCCCCTCCCTCCCCATTGTGGCAAGCCCACAATGGTTTCATTTGTCCTGCTATCTGAACCATTAATGACCCACTAGTGAACCTAGAGTCACAAAACAAATGTTCAGAATGTGTTTGTAACCTATTTGTAAATAAACAAGCAAAAGCTGATGTACTAGAATTCAGTGGTAGATGCTTTGGGGCTTCAATGATCTTTACAGTATCGCATCCGCCATTAACCAACTGCATTAAAAAGCATTTATATGGCCAATCATCATATCGAGTTATTGAGTAATATAATTCCAAAAATAGACAATAAATCAACTAACAATTTAAAATCCAATCAACGTGTTCTCATAGTGCATTCCATTAGATGGTTATCGTAAAAGAATTGCAATATGTTTGATTTGATTATTATTGTCACGTGTATTCGTATACAGTGGAAAGTTTTGTTTCTTGTGTGCTATACAGACAAAGCACACTGTACTTAGAGAAAGAAATGAGAGATTGCAGAATGTAGTGTTACAGTCATAGCTGGGGTACAGAGAAAGATCAACTTAATACGAGGTAGGTCCATTCAAATGTCTGATGACAGCAGGGAAGAAGCTGTTCTTGAATTAGTTGGTACATGTCCTCAGACTTTTGTATATTTTTCCCGATGGAAGAAGATGGAAGAGAGTATGTTCGGGGTGCTCAGTGTCCTTGGTTATGCTGGTTGCTTTTCTGAGGTAGCAGGAAGTATAGACAGAATCAATGGACGGGAGGCTGGTTTGAATGATGGACTGGGTTTCGCCCACGGCCCTTTGTTGTTCTTTGTGATCTTGGACAGAGTAGAGCCATACCAAGTTGTGATACAATCAGAAAGAATGCTTTCTATGGTGCATCTGTAAAAGTTGGTGAGAGTTGTAGCGACCATGCTAAATTTCCTTAATCGCCTGAGAAAGTAGAGGCATTGGTGGGCCATCTTAACTATGTGGAAGGACTAGGACAAGTTTTGGTGATCTGGACACCTAGAAACTTGAAGCTCTCGATCATTTCTACTTCGTCCCCATTGATGTAGACAGGAGGATGTCCTTCCCTATGCTTCCTGAAATCGTGACTATTTCCTTTGTTTTGTTGACATTGAAGGAGAGATTATTGTCATTGCACCAGTTCAGCAGATTCTCTATCTCATTCCTGTACTCCATCTCATCATTGTTTGAGATCCAAGCCACAAGGGTGGTGTCATCAGCAAACTTGAAAATCGAATAGGAGGGGAATTTGGCCACACAGACATGGGTGTATAAGGAGTATAGTAGGGGACTGAGAACATAGCCCTGTGGGGCACAGGAGTTGAGGATGATTGTGGAGGAGGTGTTCTCACCATTTATTACTGAGTGCATGCATTTTGATAAACATTAAACTAAAAGTTTAGAGTTTATTTATTAGTGTCACAAGTAGGCTTGCATTAACACTGCAATGAAGTTACTGTGAAAATCCCCTAGTCGCTACATTCTGGCACTGAGGGAGAATTTAACATGGCCAATGCATTTAACCAGCATGTCTTTGTGTCTGAGGAAGGAAACCGGAGCACCCGGAGGAAATCCACGCAGACATGAGCAAAATGTGCAGACTCTGCACTTCCCAAGCTGGGAATCGAACTTGGGCTCCTGACGCTGTGAGGCAGCAGTGCTAACCGCGGTGCCACTCTGCTGCCCACAGTAGAATCAAATGCTATCCTTTCTCTCTTGTGGTTCTAACACCAATAATCAATATGACAATTAACAATATTCAATTACAAATAAAATTGAATGTGAGGCTACTCCACTAGGCTTATGATTTTGACTCAGGGGATAAGCAAAAACCCAGCCAGTTTCAGCTTAATTGTGTTCCATTGGCAGCACGCGCATGGAGAGAGAGAGGTGTCATCATTGCTCTGACTGACGCCAAGATAGGGTTGGGTCATAGGTGGAGCAAGCAAAGGTGATCATCAAAGGTTCAGTCGTTAGTATGGATGACATTGAAACCGGGAGACTAACACTTCAGAAAACCTACCTTCTCTTTTCATTAAAAAAGACCCCAATGGACTCAAAGTATTCTCTATTATTTCTATGTTCTGTTTGTTCTGTGTTCCACTGTTGTAATCTAGGCCCTGCACTCACATACATAACATTGTATGGAATACCATTTATTTATATTGGCTATCAGGGAGGCAGCTCCATATATGCAATGTCAAAGAGCTTATCTAAATTCAGGTAACAAATAGCTTCAGTGATGGTGGGAAAAGATGTGAAAAAGAGGGAACAACTTAACTAAACCAAATAAATAACTGTGAGAGACGATGGAAAGAGAGAAAAAAGTAAGCTTTTCTGAGCAGAGTGTCTAGTTAGTGAAAGTTTACCTCAGGGTTATGAAGAAAGAAACACTTGGTAAGAAGGCTAAGGAAGACAAGTGCTGTCTACTGTTCACAAGCGCTGTTTTCTAACATTTGTTCATGGGATGTGAACATTGCTGGCTAGGCCAGCATTTACCGCCCATCCTTAATTTCTTTTGAAAACTAATGGTGAGCTGCCTTCTTGATGTGCTGTGGTCCATGTGCTGTACTTGATCTGCTGTGGTCCATGTGTTGTACTTGATCTGCTGTGGTCCATGTGCTGTACTTGATCTGCTGTGGTCCATGTGCTGTACTTGATCTGCTGTGGTCCATGTGCTGTACTTGATCTGCTGTGGTCCATGTGCTGTACTTGATCTGCTGTGGTCCATGTGCTGTACTTGATCTGCTGTAGTCTATGTGTTGTACTTGATCTGCTGTGGTCCATGTGCTGTACTTGATCTGCTGTAGTCTATGTGTTGTACTTGATCTGCTGTGGTCCATGTGCTGTACTTGATCTGCTGTGGTCCATGTGCTGTACTTGATCTGCTGTAGTCCATGTGTTGTACTTGATCTGCTGTGGTCCATGTGTTGTACTTGATCTGCTGTGGTCCATGTGCTGTACTTGATCTGCTGTGGTCCATGTGTTGTACTTGATCTGCTGTGGTCCATGTGTTGTACTTGATCTGCTGTGGTCCATGTGCTGTACTTGATCTGCTGTGGTCCATGTGTTGTACTTGATCTGCTGTGGTCCATGTGTTGTACTTGATCTGCTGTAGTCCATGTGTTGTACTTGATCTGCTGTGGTCCATGTGTTGTACTTGATCTGCTGTAGTCCATGTGTTGTAATTGATCTGCTGTGGTCCATGTGTTGTACTTGATCTGCTGTGGTCCATGTGCTGTACTTGATCTGCTGTGGTCCATGTGCTGTACTTGATCTGCTGTGGTCCATGTGTTGTACTTGATCTGCTGTGGTCCATGTGCTGTACTTGACCTGCTGTGGTCCATGTGCTGTACTTGATCTGCTGTGGTCCATGTGTTGTACTTGATCAGCTGTGGTCCATGTGCTGTACTTGATCTGCTGTGGTCCATGTGTTGTAGGAACAACCACAGTGCTATGAGGAAGGGAATTCCAGGCTTTTGACCTCCAGTGACATGCGACATTCAGAATCTTTTGCCCATGGTTACTGACTGCTCCTTACACTCTTTCAATTAATTCATTAGCTCTTCCATTTGTTTCTTAGAACTTTCCTTTTCTGCATTTAAAGACAGGATTTGCTCTTACAAAAATCTAAGATGGCGTACTCTCTTCAGTAAGAAGTCTGACAACACCAGGTTATGCAGCACTTTTCCAGCAATTCCTGGTTTTGGCAGGCACCTGCAGTAATGGTGTTCACAATCTCAGCATTGATATTTTTTCAATAATTTCTGCCTAGATCGATTGGCTTGAGTTTTCCCTGCCTGAGCACAATGTCGTCAGGTCCTGGAAGCATCAAATTCGGGCTTTTACCAAAGCCACCTACTCAGTCACAGTTCATTAATTAGCATTTTTTCTTTGCTCAGAGTGAGCTTTGTCGCCTCGTGTTCAGGTGTCAACTTGCTAATTGGATTTCTCAGATTGCATTTGAAATTGCAATTTCTGATAATTGCAGTACTTAATTTATTTTTCATGACTTACGTTGCCCAAAGATTTAAATTTTTAGCTCATCCCTGCTAGATTTGCTGACATTGTACACTCTGGGTACTGAAGCTGCACCTTTATGGGTGTCAAATGCAGTGACAAATTTAATTTCTGCCTTCAGCTTCTAAGCCTTTCTTTGGAGATGTTTTCTGGTGGTCTCTTTCTGCGCCTTCACTTCTTGAGCTTTTCCTCAGCTTAGAATAATTATTTTTTTCCTTTAGTCTTACAGAATTTTAATTTTCTTCTGCAGTCTCTATGAAAGTTTGAGATCTTTGGAAGGTGCTTTCGAAGGCTTTTTAGTGAGTTGCTACCTTGTAGATGGTACACATTGCTACCACTGGCATCAGTGGTGAAGGGAGTAAACGCTGAAGGTGGTGGATGAGGTGTCAATCAAGTTTTGTCCTGGATGATATCGAGCTTCTTGTGTGTTGTTGGGGCTTCACTTATCCAGACAGATGGAGCATATTCTATCATATTCCTTACTTGTGCTTCGTAGCTGTTGGACAGGCTTTGTTGCTTCAGGAGGTGAATTACTCTCTGTAGACTTCCCAGCCTCTGAGCTGCTCTTGTACCCATTGTATTCATTGACAGCTCTAGATCAATTTCTCATCAATGGCAACCCCCAGGATGTTGGTGACTAGGGAGTCAACAGTGGTAATGCCATTGTACCTACACCATTACCGAAACTAGCTTTATATTTCAGATTTCTTAATTGAATTCAAATATCATTAGCTACCTTGGCGGGATTTGAACCCATGTTCCAGGGCATCAACCTGGGCCTCTGGGTTACCAGTCCAATGTCACGACCACCATACCACCATCTCCCCCCCAAATTCCTGATTCAAAATTGTGGAATTTCATACCTAACAGCATTGTAGAGGTACCTTCATCACTGCATGAACAGCACTGGCGGAGGCAAGTGCCTGACCACCATCTTAAGAAGAATTAAGAATTGGCAATGAATGTTGGCCTTTCCAGCATTACCCGCATTCCATGACTGAATATATATTTTTCAAATTGTTTACCTGCAATCATTGCATTACCTATAGCATTGAGAGTGGCGAGATGGAGGCTGTGTTTTTGTGAGGGGAGGCAGTAGGGTGTGCGGAGGCTCTGTGGCAATAGATAGAAAGGCCATTGATCTTTTGGTGCGTGGGATTTTTGCTCATTGCTTCTGAACAACAGCCAATTGTTCCTGTAATCAGCAGATGGCCCATGACTGCAGGTCTCCTGGGGCACAACATGTTTACTGCTGGCGGTTCAACAATCTTATCAAATGGAGAACCCACACAAACTTTGCAGGTGTGTTTTCTTGATTCCCCCGGGCGCATGCTCCAATTACGCCTCTCCATTTTGTGCTCGTTTCTGACACTAGTTGAATCTGCTCAGTTTACTGATAGCCTTCACATGCCCACTAGGGAGATTGGTAACTTTTCACTGCAACTGTAACATGCCACCTTCTGAGTGACAGTGAGTTTTAGTAATAATGCATTCTCTTTCCAATAATGAGTGAAATGTAAACTTTCCCACTCTCTCAATGTGTTCTCTTCCGAAGCACAACTGGTGTACAAAATGGAGCTGTTCTTTAGAGATTTGCAGCCATTCCTGTTCTTTGGGCCAAATTGTCTGCATCCTGTGGTGGCAATGTTGGTGTGTATTGGGAAATTGTGGACAGTGTACCTGGGTAAGGTGCTCTGCTGGAGAGTCAGTATGGGCATGATGGCCTCCTTCTGCGCTGTAGGAATTCGGTGGTTCTATGATCCCTTTACCTTCCATTGCTAACATTTGAATTTCATGAACATATGATTTGTAGTCCACCTCAGCCACTTCTGGTGTCCTGTATAGAGTTACTAACATTTTTTCCTTGAAGAATGAAATAGTATTTTGTTACCACAATCAAAGAGGTGCGGGAGGAGTGGAGAGGTGAACCTGTGAGGGAGACTAGAGGGCAAGTGAGAGGTAGAAAAAAAATCAAATCGTGACATCGCAACCAGCAGGTAGGTGATTGGCTGGTGTCTGGTAAATTATTTTTCTTTCTTCTTTGTTCCTTTCTTTCTCTTGGCATTATAGTTGTTGTTGTAAGTTAACCCTTAATGGCAGGAGATCCTAAACCCATGTCATGCTCCTCTTGTGAGATGTGGGAATTCAAGGAACTTTCATGTACCTCTGGCTCCTTCATGTGCAAGAAGTGTGTACAACTGCAGCCCCAGTTAGACTGCTTGATGGCTCTGGAACTGTGGATGGATTCACTTAGGAGCATCCACAATGCTGAGGAGGTCGTGGATAGCATGTTCAGTGAGTTAGTCACACCGCAGATAAAAATTACTGAGGGAGGTAGGGAATGGGTGAACACCAGACAAAGAAAGAGTAGGAAGGCAGCGCAGAGGTCTTCTGCGGTTATCTCCCTCCAAAACAGATATACTGTTTTGGATACTGTTGGGAGATGGCTCACTGCGGAAGGTGGCAACAGCCAGGTTCATGGCATCGTGGACGGCTCTGTTGCACAAGAGGGCAGAAAAAAGAGTGGCAGGTAGTGATAGGGGATTTAATTGTAAGGGGAATAGACAGGCGTTTCTGTGGATGCAAATGAGATTCCAGGATAGTATATTGCCTCCCTGGTCCAAGGATCAAGGATGTCTTGCAGCGGCTGCATGGCCTTTTAGAGGGGGAGGATGAACAGCCAACTGTTGTGGTGCTTAAAGGCACCAACAATATAGGTAAAAAATGGGATGAGTTCCTACAAGCTGAATTTAGGGAGTTAGGAGTTAAAATAAAAAGCAGGACCTCAAAGGTTACTCCCTCTAAGGGTTGCTCCCACTGCCATGTGCTAGCCAGAGTAGGGACAAAAGGAGAGCCAAGATGAATATGTAGCTTGCAGGATGGTGCAAGAGGGAGGGATTCAAATTCCTGGGACATTGGAACTAATTCTGGGGGAGGTGGGACCAATACAAATCTGCACCTGGGCAGCACTGGAATCAATGTCCGAGGGAGAGTGTTTGCTGGTGCTATTGGAGAGGGTTTAAATTAATATGGCAGGGGGAAGGGAACCGATGCAGGAAATCAGAGGGAAGTAAATTGAGGGGCAGAAACAAAGACAACAATCAAAATGGGCCACAGTACAGAGCAGAGACTGTAGAGAACTCAGTGAATGAGTCCAATAAGGCTAAGAGAAATAAAACACAGGGAGAGTGTACAAAACATGACAGTGCAGATGGTCTGAGGTGCGTTTGCTTTAACGCAAGGAGTATGATAGGTAGGATTAATGAACTTAAAATTTGGATTATTGCATGGAACTATGACGGAGACTTGGATGAAAGAAGGGCAGGAATGGCAACTTAGGATTTAGATGCTTCAGGCGAGATAGAAATAGTGACAAAAGAGATGGGGGTGTTGCTTTACTGATTATGGAGAATGTCACAGCTAAACAGAGGGAGGACACCTTGGTGGGACCATGCAGTGAGGCCATATGGATAGAACTCAGGAACAGGGGTCGTGCAATCACACTGTTGGGGTTGTTCTCCGGACCTTCCAACAGCCAATGTGAAGTGGAGGAGCTGATATGTCAGCAGATTATGGGAAGATATAAAAGCAACAGAGTTGTTGTGATGGGTGGTTTTAACTTCCCCAACATAGACTAGGATTCCTTTAGTGCCAGGACTTGGATGGGGAAGAGTTTGTTCAGTGTGTTCAAGAGTGCTTCTTGAGGTAGTCCAACCTGGTTCTGGGAAAAGAGCCTGGACAAGTGATTACTATCTTAGTGGGGGACCATTTTGGGAACAAAGTCACAATTCTATAAGCTTTATGATACTTGTGGAAAAGGATAGAAGTAGTCCCAGAGTGAAAGTACTGAACTGGAGAAGGCTAACTATGACAGTATTAGTTAGGAACTAGGGAATGTAGCCTGGGGGCAGCTGTTTTAGAGTTAATCCACATTTGATTTGTGAGAACCTTTTAAAACATAGTTGCTAACAATTCCGGACAAGTCTGTCCCTGTAAAAATGAAGAATAAACTTGGCAAGGGAATGCTGGATGACAAAAGAGATTGTGAGCTTAGTGAAAAAGAAGGAGGCATACATGAATTTCAGGAAATTGAAAATGGATAAGACTCTTGAGGAATATAAAGATAGCAGGAATGAGCTTAAATAGGGACTTAGGAGGGCAAAAGGAGGACATGAAATGTCCTTTGCAGGCAGGATTAAAGAGAATCCTAAAGCTTTTTATAAAGAGGAAGAGGGTAGCTAGCTAAGGAAAAAGTAGGTCCACTTGAGGGTGGTGGAGGGAATTTGTGTGGAGCCAGATGAAATGGATGAGGTCCTTAACAAGTACTTTGCATCATTATTCATGAAGGAGAGGGATGTGGTGGATGGTGAGCGTAGAAAGGAGGATGTTGACATTCTAGGACATGTTGAGATAAAAAAGGAGGAGGTATTGGAGGTTTTGACAAAACATTAAGATGAACAAGTCCAGGGCAAGATAAGGTCTATCCCAAAATACTGAGAGAGGTGAAGGAAGAAATTGCTAAGGCCTTGGCCAAAATCTTTGCATCCTCTTTAGCCACATGCGGGGTATCAGAGAATTGGAGAGTAGCCAACATTGTTCCTCTGTTTAAGAAGAGCAGAAGAGATAATCCAGGAAATTATAGGCCTGTGAGCAGGGGAATTATTGGAGGAGATTCTTAGATATACTCACGTCTGGAAGAGAATAGGCTTATTAGCGAGAGGCAGCATGGCTTTGTGAAAGGGAGGTCGTGTCTCACAAACTTGATTGAGTTCTTTGAAGGAGTGATAGTGGGGTTTAGTAAAGCCTTCAATAAGATTCCTCATGGCAGGCTGATACAGAAGGTGAAGCCGCATGGGATTTGAGGTGAGCTGGTAAGATGGATACACAACTAGCTTGGGCATAGAAAGCAGGGAATAGCAATAGAAGGGCATTTTTCCAACTGGAGGTCTGTGACAAGCAGTGTTCCACAAGGATCAGTGCTGGGGCCTCTGTTGTTTATAATATCTATAAATGTGGGTGGTCTGATTAGTAGATTTGCAGATGACACAGAAATTTGGGGAGTAGCAAGTATTGAGGAGGATTGTCAAAGGATACAGCAGGATATAAATGGGCTGGAGACCTGGGCTGAAAGTTGGCAGATGGAATTGAACCCAAACAAATGTGAGTGATGTGATTTGGAAAGTCTACTGCAGAAGGAAAGTAATCAATAAATGGTAGAGCCCTCAGAAATATTAGCATAGAGGGACACAGGCATGCAGATCCACAGTTCTCTGAAGGTGGAAACTCAGGTGGACAAGGTGGTCAAGAAGGCGTATGACATGCTGGCCTTCACCTGTTGGGGTGTTGAGTATAGAAATTGGAAAATCATGTTGCAGCTGTATAAGACTTTGGTTAGGCCGCATTTGGAGTATTGTGTACAATTCTAGTTGTCACACTACCAGAAGGATGTTAATACATGGGAAAAGTTGCAGAAGAGATTAACCAGGATGTTGACTGGTTTGGAGGATATGGATTATGAAGGAAGGTTGATTGTTTTCACATAAGAACATAAGAAATAGGAGCAGGAGTAGGCCAACTAGCCCTTCGAGCCTGCCCCGCCATTCAATAAGATCATGGCTGATCTGTCTTGGCTCAGCTCCACATTCCCGCCCTCTCCCCATAACCCTTAATCCCCTCGCTTATCAAAAACTCATCAACCCGCGTCTTAAAAATATTTAGCGAGGTAGCCTCCACCACTTCAACGGGCAGAGAATTCCAGAGATTCACCACTCTTTGAGTGAAGAAGTTCCTCCTCAACTCCGTTTTAAACTGCCCCCCTTTATCTTGAGGCTGTGCCCCCTAGTCCTACTATCCTTTCTGAGCGGGAAGAGTCTCTCCACCTCTATCCTATCCATCCCATTCATCATCTTATACGTCTCAATGAGATCTCCCCTCATTCTTCTAAACTCTAACGAGTACAAGCCTAATTTATTCAGCCTCTCCTCATAGCTCAACCCCCTCAACTCCGGCATCAGCCTAGTAAACCTCCTCTGCACTCCCTCCAAGGCCAAAATATCCTTGCGTAAGTACGGCGCCCAAAACTGCACACAGTACTCCAGCTGCGGCCTCACCAATGCCCTATACAGCCGCAGCAAGACCTCCCTACTTTTATATTCAATCCCCCTCGCGATGAAGGCCAGCATCCCATTCACCTTCCTGACCACCTGCTGCACCTGCAGGCTGGGTTTTTGTGACTCATGCACAAGGACCCCGAGGTCCCTCTGCACCGTCGCCTGATGCAGTTTTTCTCCACGTAAGTAATAATCCTTCCTACCATTATTCCTACCAAAGTGGACCACCTTGCACTTGCCAACATTAAATTCCATTTGCCATTTCCTGGCCCATTCGCCCAGCCTATCTAGATCCTTCTGTAGACTCTCCCCCCCGTCCGCACAATTTGCCTTTCCACCAATTTTGGTGTCATCAGCAAATTTCGACACCCTACACTTGGTTCCGTCCTCCAGATCATCTATATAAATGGTAAATAGCTGAGGCCCCAGCACCGACCCCTGGGGCACTCCACTAGTCACCATCCGCCAATCCGAATAGCACCCATTGACCCCCACTCTCTGCCTCCTATTTGACAACCAGTCCTCTATCCACGCTAACACCCTACCCCCAACTCCATGCCCCCTTACCTTCTGCAATAACCTCTTGTGAGGTACCTTGTCAAATGCCTTCTGAAAATCCAGAAAGACCACATCCACCGGCTCTCCTCTATCCACCGCCCTAGACACATCCTCATAGAACTCCAGTAAATTTGTCAGACACGACTTCCCTTTAAGGAAACCGTGCTGCGTCTGCTCTATCAAGCAGTTCCCCTCAAGATGCCTCGCTATTTCCTCCTTGATGACGGATTCTAACATTTTACCTCTGTTAAACTAACAGGCCTATAATTCCCCGCCTTTTGCCTGGCACCCTTCTTAAACAACGGCGTAACATTAGCCGTTTTCCAATCTTCCGGCACTTCCCCGGAATCCAGTGACGTCTGGAAAATAACCACCAAGGCATCCACTATCACCTCCGCCATTTCTTTCAGAACCCTCGGATGCATTCCATCCGGTCCTGGGGACTTGTCCACAATCAGCCCCTCCAGTCTGTCGAGCACCACCTCTCTAGTAACAGTAATGTCATCGAGACCCTCCAGTCCTATCATCTTTCCATCTCTAACATCCGGCAAATTATTCATGTCCTCCTCTGTGAAGACCGAAACAAAAAAGTTATTCAAGACCTCAGCCATTTCCCCATTCCCTACCACTAAGTCCCCCTTCTCATCCTCTAAGGGACCAACGTTCACCCTCGCCAGCCTCTTCCTTTTTATATATTTATAAAATCACTGGACCATCGGAGGGTGAGGGGGGACCTGACCGAGGATTACAAGATTATGACAGGCTTGGGCAGAGCGGATAGTCAGAGACTTTTTTCCAGGGTCAATTACATGGGGGCATTGGTTGAAAATGAGAGGCAGAAGGTTTAAAGGAAATAGAAGGGGCAAGTTTTTCACACACAGGGTGGTGAATGCTTGAAATGCACTGTTGCAGGAGACATTAGAAGCAGATTCTATAACAACGTTCAAAAAGCATCTAGATTGATACATGAATAGGCAGGAAATTGAGGGTTATGTACCACAGAGAGACAAGAAAATATTAGATTAGAGAGGCATCTGTGTCAGCACAGACTTAGTGGGCTGAAGGGCCTGTTCTTGTGCTGTACTGTTCTTTGTTCTTTTAAAGATCAAAACTGTTTGTAACTAAAGCAAACCATTCCTGCTAGGTGTGGAAATGCTTTTCATTCCATTGCCCTATCATTGCAAACTTGGGGAAACATGCGAGGCACAATATTCACTGTAAGCTTACAGAACGAGACAAAATAATCCATTTGAAGTAACTCCTAATAATAATTCCACAGCTTTTACTTCACATCTTAAATCAACCTTTCATCCCATGGACAGTTTGGAAGGAACAGCTTGTAATAACAGTCATGTAAGCAACATTTTTTGCAGTGGGAACCAAATGAAAGTATTGTTAACTCCAGAAGCACTGGAAGTATTTTCACTAGTGAATTGTAAGGGGAAATGTGATTCTTTTATTAAACTCTACCTCTTTGCAGGAATAGTTTCAATAACTAGTAAAGTCACATCGGAGGTCTTGTGAAGCAGTGTGTAGCATCTCTGCTTCTGAGCCAGAGGCTCTGGGTTCGAATCCCACCACAGGATTTGATGGCCAAGGAAGGTGTGTTCTTTATGCAGCCAACGGGTTGAGTTAAGACCTGCAAATTCCTTCCAACACATGCCAAGAGTGGAAGAGACTCCAGGTCATCCATGCTTGATGCGGAATGATACTCCTCAAGTTATAAACCTCTGATGACAGACCACTGAAATCTTTCAGGAGAAGCCCCGCTACGTGAACCGATGAAAGTCCATCTTGTGCAGGAAGGGAAGCAATCAAGGCATGTGGAAACTACAAAATAGCTCAAGTGTTGGCATTTGAAGCCTATCTGCTCCTCTGAAAGGGAAACTGCTTTTTAATTTAAGTGAACCAGAGCAAAAGACAGAGGTAGCAGAAGCAAAACGAATCTTTAACCAACAGTTTTCTCTGCATATTTCCACAACTTTGGAATAATAAAGTTGCGGAAGCTATTATTTGATTAATCTGCATCTGCCCAATTTTGTTGTGGAAAACCTCATCCAACTCCATTGGAAACTAGTGAGGAGCCACCCCTCAACTTCCTTAGTGTGCACAGGAAGCAAGCAAGTTGAGATATGTCGCATTTTGGTAATGATATAAAGACACCAGTCATCCGTAAGCGTAAATATTTTGGGGGTTCATTTATGGAAACAAGGCATGTGGGAATATTTATACGTAGTTAGAAAGCTTATCGACATCAGAGCTTCAGAGTTATGTGTGTGTACTTCACTGAAAGCAAAAGCATAGCCAAAGCTGGATCACGTGACACATTTCCTTTCTTCGCATGCTACTACCCCTTAAAAGCATATTACAATATTCCCCCTTTCTTTTTAAGGATTTTTTCCTCTTTCCAAAGATTTATAACTATTTACAGTACATATTCATGTTTATATGTTGCATATATGCCCAAAAGTGTTCCAAGAATGCTTTGGGAAGATTAGGTACTATGGCCAAGATCTAACTGGGCCCAAAGGCCTGACCTACATACTTCAAGGCATGGCCGACACGCTATGCTCTACGTGGCAAGGCAGAGGCTGAATTGAAACGTTGAGAGGAACTTGGCATTATATACCCAGTACAATTTGCAATCTCCCCTATGGAATTGTGACGGTACTGTGTCTTTAAGAAATATATTTTAATCATGCTCCTTTGCAGGATGTTTCTAGAAGGTCCTGGAAGTTGTTGGCATTGAGATGTCTCTAACTGGTGCCCTCTAATTGTTACTGAAGCAATATAATGGACGTCATGCTGATTTTAATCTGGCCTAATCAGTGTTCTGTGGTTCAATGGTCCTTTGGGGATTGCTGAGTAGAGCTCGGTCAGAGGACGATTGATAGGTCAGGTGAAGTCACATATGATGAAGATGACAAAGGGACATCCAGACTCGAAACATTGGCTCTATTCTCTCTTCACGGATGCTGAGTTTCCCCTTCATCTTCTGTTGTTTTTTTTAAAGATGTGGATTGAACTGTTTAGCTTGGTTACCAACCCATTTTGAGATCAATTAAATAAATAAAGAATTGTCCTTGAACCAGCGGTGATTAAATTGACTAGCCCATGAAAATGGGAATAATGATTGAGATATGTGATTAAACTAATCATATTCATTGAAACGCCGGCAGAATCTAAAATTCACACTGTTTGCCTATTTAAGATGTCTCTGCATACAACCAGTTGACATTCCTAAGTTGGTCAAACATCTTTTTTACCCTCTTATCCATGCTACTGTTATATAAAGACTGGCAAATAGTGCCCAGCATGAGATTAGCTAAAAGATGACCTCAACTGATGAACCCGGTGAAGTGACACCTTTTGGGTACATAATCCTGCAGTCATTGGCCAGAGATCTTTGAACAAGTGATTGACACAGGGGTAAACAAAACCAGCCCTTGGAAATAAGATATATTAAGGGTTATTTGGGGGCAGGGTACTCCTTGTCATGTAGCTGCCTTCTTCAGGTTAAAAGGAAGACCAGGGAAGGTGGAGGAAGGTTGGGGACAGGGGTTGGAGGATCTGCCTAACACTTCCAGCAGTCAAACAGGTGGCTGCTGCCACAAGCTACAGACATTAACCCACTCTGTGCCATCTGTCTGTTTGCCCTCCAGGATCAATAGACCACTCTAACCTTTAATGTGCTTTTCCTACCTGTTCAGCTGATGCATGTCTAAACCATTGATTCTTAATAAATTTAGTAGAGTACCTTAAAATCACTCATGAGTTCTCAAGCATCTATTTCAGTTAGTCAATAACTCAAACATCAAAGCTTACAAGGTGTTCAGCAGACGGTGAGAAGGAATGGAGGCAGAGGTTGATGCCAGGAATGTTGCCTCAAGAACGTGGATATGGTAGAAGAGGAGGTGATCTGACATGAATTGTCACTGTCAGGAAGACATTTTTAAATGGTACATCCTCAGAACTACATCACTCATCTCCTTTACTACTCATTTCACACATCCCTATCATTTAATTAGCAGCAAGCTATATGAATCATGATGAGGGTGTCTGCAGGAACCTTCTGTCATCTTATTTCCTCCTTATTGCATTATCCCTTCTGACCCAAGCATTTTAATGTTCCCACTGTGATTCACCCTTGCCCTGTTTTTTGTTTCAGATATCCAAAAACTGGAACCTTCCTCAGCAAACGAGGAAGAGGAAGGAGACACATTGACATTATTTGATTTTAACTCGTAGCCACCAGCTCAGAGAATGACATTGCAAGTACTTTAGAGGCTTGAGGAGGGATCCACACTTGATGAGACAATGGATACAAGTGCACGGGGGGAGGGTCACGATTATAGTAAATCAGAGAAGACTGGTGTCAGCTCACTGGAGGATAAGGGTGCGCACTGGTTTCTCTGCAGAGGAGTTAGATAAAGACTTTGACGGACCAGGTGAAATGGACTGTCACTGAGCATGTACAATCAAATGCTTGGCGTATGGAAAGCATGCCAGAAAGTCTGCACATAATGTCATAGAGCATGAAAGGTCCGGCACCATCTTGGCAGAGGACCTTGCCCAAAGCTTGGACTCAACCCTTTCAACATGGAATGGATGGATATCTCCATATGCAGACCTGTGGAACTCACCATGGACAATGACCCATGACCAGTGCCACAGCTAGCTTTGCAGCATAAACACTTTCTGTCCAAGGTCGGAATGCTATAGACGTAGAAACATAGAAAACAGGAACAGGAGGAGGCCATTTGGCCCTTTGAGCTTGCTGCATGATTTAATATGATCATGGCTGATACTCAATCTCAACACCATACTCTTGCACTCTCCCATTACCCTTCGACACCTATGGAGTCTGCAGCCACAATTTACTGGGCAAGTTAGCAATGGGGGCAAATCCTGTCATGGCCACTAAATCTCACGAGAGGCTAAAAATGGGATTTGAGCCAATGGGATTTCTGAATTTGATCTTCCCAGCCCCCTCTAATGACACACTCAGGCCCATGCCCAGGAAGGGCATGGGCCTGATTAGCATATATTATAATACATTTTAATATTATTAATAGGCTTAATGCTGCTGCTTCTGCCCTCAACCTGTCATCCCACCCAATCCATCAAAAATGAAAACCAGTCATGATGATTGGTGAGGGGGCGGGGGGTTCCACAGGCAAGAATAGCTGCTGGGTATGAGAGACATGCAGGGCAGTGCCCTGGTATTGCTCCCTGGTGTGGCCAACCTGGCAGTGCCACCTTAATATGCCAGGTTGGTTTTCAGTGCCATGGTCAGGCCCTCTGGGGGTGTCCTATTTGGGGGTGAGCTCCTTATGTGTGATGTGGAATGGGTGTTCCCCAGTGCCTGTGACGGGGATGGGGTGTGATGCCTGTGAAGGGGAGGAGTGCCCCAATGCTTGAGAGGTTGGGGGGAGGGGGATCCTCCAAGTCAGTGGTGGAATATGGGGGTAGTTTATTATCAATGTAGATCAAGGATGTCCTTTAAAGATGGTGCCCTGATCACTTTGAAGCTGGCATTGCCAACTCTATCGGGCCCTGCCCCGCCAGAGTAATGGCGCAAACCATGCACCCATACTCTCCACGCACTGAGTGTCAGAACTTGGCTGTGCATCTGATTTTGACACTGACAAATCTTGACAAAATTCTGCCCTAGAAATCTATTTCCTTTTTAAATATATTCAGTGTCTTGGTCTCCACAGCCTTTTGTGGTAGAGAATTTCATAAGTTCACCACCCACTGAGTGAAGAAATTCCTCCTCATCTCTGTCCTAAGTGGCCTACTCATATCCTCTGACTGTGACCCCTTGTTCCAGACAACCCCAGCCAGAGGAAATATCATCTGTATGTCCAGTCTGTCTAGACCTATCAGAATTTTATATGTTTCAATTAGATTCCCTCTCATTCTTCTAAATTCCAATGAATGCAGGCTCCCTCTTCACCAATGTCTTTGCCCTCCTTTGATGTTTATTGAATTTCTCCCAATCCTTGGGCTTGCTACTTTATCTACCAACTCCATGTGATTTCTCTTTGCATCCAATACTATCTGTAATTTCCTTTGTTGACCAGGGTTGGGCTGCTTTTCTTACTGTACTTTTTCACCAGAAAGGAATGTATAACTGTTGCAATACATACATTTGTTCCTTGAATGTTAACCATTGCCTAACCACTGTCACAGCTTTTAGTGACTATCGGCTAGATAGTCAATATCTTCTCACAAGAGTAGAGGAGTCTAAAACTAGAGGGCTTAGGCTTAAGGTGAGAGGGGAGAGATACAAAAGGTTTCAGAGGGATAATCCTTTCACACAGTGGGTGATGAGTATCTGGAACAAACTGCCAGAGGTCGGAGTAGAGGCGGGTATAATTATGTCTTTTAAAAAGTATTCAGATAGTTACATGGGTAAGATGGGCATAGAAGGATATGGGCAAAATGTAGGCAATTGGGACTGGCTTAGTGATTTAAAAACAGAGCATGGAGAAGTTGGTCCGAAGGGCCTGTTTCCATGCTGTAAACCTCTATGACTCTATGACTCAATGAAGTTTCCCATTCCATCTTAGCTAACTCATGCTTTATGCCCTCATGGTTTCCTTTGTTTTGATTTAGGACCCTAGTTTCAGATTGGACTTTTTCACTTGCCATCCTAATGAAGCATTCTGTCATGTTGCGGTCACTATTCCCTAAAGGACCCTGAATAACAAGATTATTAATTAACCCCTTCTCATTGCATTATGCCAAACCTAGCTTAGCAAATCTAGGAAGCTTGTTGGTTCCTTAACACACTGCTCTAAAAAAGTCGCCTCGTACAAACTCCAGCAATTCATCTGCCACAGCATTGTTTGCTAATTTGATTTGCTAATCTATATTTAGATTAAAGTCACCCATGATTATTGTAGCACCCTTGTTACATGCATCTCGAATTTCCTGTTTAAGGCCACCCCCTACCTTATCATTACTGTTTGGACAACTATCATTAATCTTTACTCACTCTTCTATTTGATTTGACTTGTTTTTTTCTATTTGATATTGTTACATCATAGAACAGAATCCTTACAGTGTAAAAGAAGGCCATTCAGCCCATCGAGTCTGCACTGACCACAATCCCACCCAGGCCCTATTCTCATAACCCCATAAATTTACCCTAGCTAGTTCCCCTGACATTAAGGGGCAATTTAGCATGGCCAATCCACCTAACCCACATATCTTTGGATTGTATTGTACATGTATTACTATACAGTGAAAAGTATTGTTTCTTATGCATTATACAGACAAAGCATACTGTTCATAGAGAAGGAAATGAAAGTAGTGACAGTTACAGTCACAGCTAGGGTGTAGATAAAGAACGACTTAATGCAAGGTATGTCCATTAAAAAGTCTGATGGCAGCAGGGAAGAAGCTGTTCTTGAGTCAGTTGGTACGTGGCGTCAGACTTTTGTATCTTTTTCCTGACGGAAGAAGGTGGAAGAGAGGATATCCGAGATGTGTGGGTCCTTAATTATGCTGGCTGCGTTGCTGAAACAGTGGGAAATTTAAACAGAGCCAATAGATGGAAGGCTGGTTTGCATGATGGATTGGGCTACATTCACGACCTTTTGTAGTTTCTTGCTGCCTTGGGCAGGGCAGGCGCCATACCACGCTGTGATATAGCCAAGAAGAATGCTTTCTATGGAACATCTGTAAACATTGGTGAGAGTCATAGTTGACATGCCAAATTTCCTTAGTCATCTGAGGAAGTAGAGGCGTTGGTGGGCTTTCTTAACAATTGTGTTGGAATGGGGGACCAGGACACATTGTTGGTGACCCGGACACTGAAAAATCTGAAGCTCTCGACCATTTCTATTTCATCCCCACTGATGTAGGAAGGGGCACGTTCTCCACTACGCTTGTCGATGACAATCTTCTTTGTTTCGTTGGCATTGAAAGAGAGATTATTGTTGTCGCAGCAGTTCGCCAGATTCTCTGTCTCATTTCTGTACTTGTCAGTGTTTGAGATCCGACCCACAGTGGTGTTGTCAGCAAACTTGAAAGTCTTGTTGCTTCTTGTTGCTTTTTAGGTCCACCCAGATTGACTCTATATCTAGATTTTCTGAGCCAGTATCATCTCTTGCAGTAGCGTTGATTCACCCCTAACTAACAATACCACCTCACCTCCTACCTCCTTTTTTCTGTCCTTTCTAAGTTTTGAATACCCTTGGATATTCAGTTCCCAGCCTTGGTCACCCTGCAGCCATGTCTCTGTAATCTGAATCATATCACGCGTTGTTCCTTACTGAAGCTGATTTGAAAGAAATGCTCCTGAAAGGCCACTTGCAGATGGGTAGATACCTGCTGAGAGCCTTTCTTCCACTTCCTTTTTATGTGACTTGTCCTGACCTGCGTGGCCTCTCCTCATTCCTTCAGTCGTGTTCACTTTCCAGATAAAGCCCTACAAGACCAATCATGTCACAAAGCAACTTGCTTCAGTGCAGACTTTTGAATGAATAGGAAAATATTTCAGAACCATCCAGAGCACCCCCTGTAGATTGCAGCTTGTAGATTGAAACTTTATTGAAGTATAAAATATGTTCCAGTGATACTTACAAATTAGTCAATTTCCAGTAGGAATAATCTATCACCTGATTTTTCCGGTCGCTGATGTTGGGAGAGGGGTGGGACAGGGGCAAGGGATGTCCTTCATTCACTGAATCATAACATTTCTACAGCGCGGAAGGAGGCCATTCGGTCCATTGAGCCTGCACCCAGCAAAGCATCCTATCCAAGCCCTATCTCCTTAACCCCACACACTTATCCCACTAATCTACACATCTTGGGACACTGAGGGGCAGGTTAACATGGTCGATTCACCTAAACTATGCATACAAAATCATAGAAATCATAGAAACCCTGCAGTGCAGAAGGAGGCCATTCAGCCCATCGAGTCTGCACCAACCACAATCCCACCCAGGCTCTACCCCCATATCCCTATATATTTACCGGCTAATCTCTGTAACCTACACATCTCGTGATGCTAAGGGGCATTTTTTTTTAGCACAACCAATCAACCTAACCCGTACATCTTTGGACATCTTTCGAATGTGGGAGGAAAGCACAGCACCCAAAGGAAACTCACACAGACATTGGGAGAATGTGCAAATTCCACACAGACAGTCTGTCAGTGCTGGAATTGTAACCAAATGCCTGGCGCTGTGCCGCCCCAACATCAAGTTCAGTTGTGCAATATTAAAACAGGGTGTCAACTGGAGTGTGGTATTCATAAATGTAATGCTGACTTCAAACAGTTCTGCACACTGATTAATGACATGATATGCTTGCATTGCCAGCTGTTGGCAAGCGTGTTGTAGGCCAAGATGGTGTTGGGTTGATTTCCTGCCGGAAATGTCAGCATGCAACTTAGACAAACTTTATAAGAACTGAGTGGTAACGTAGTGCCGAAAATACAAGCACTGCATAGTCCAATTTAGACGATTATGTTTTAAAATATGCTCACCCTTCCTTACATATTAGCATTGCTGCACATTGCCTCTTCAAAAGCTAAATTGTAAATATGAGTAAGATTATACGTTGGTATAATATTACTTTGAGCTACTTGCTTTATGATCTGTTTATGATCTGGGTTATCACTGATCAGGAGTGTGATGGAATACTCCTCCCAAAAAGACTTTTGGGAGAATCACCCCCAAATTGTCTCCCATGGTCAGTAACCAGAGGACTCAGATTTAAAGTGATAGTCAAAAGAGTCAGGAGGTACGCGAGAAACCCTTTTTTTTGACACGGGGATTGTTATGATCTGATGTGCATCTGAATCAATAGCAACATTGAAAAGACAAAAGGATGTACCCTTGAAGGGAAGAAACATTTCAGGGTTTCAGGGAAAGAGGAGGGCAGTGGGATTGGGTAGCCCTACAAAACAGCTGGCATAGGCTTAATGGGCCAAATAGCCACGTTCTGTATGGTATCATTGTACTATTTCTATGAGTCCAAAGATGTGCGGGTTAGGTGGATTGGCCATGCTAAATTGACCCTTAGTATCAGGGGAATTAGCAGGATAAATACATGTGGTAACAGAGATAAGGTGGGATTGCTGTCAGTGCAGGCTCGATGGGCCGAATGGCCTCCTTCTGTACTGTAGTGATTCTCTGATTCTATGAGTTCTGCTTCCCTGATATAGAATGTTCCTGAGCCTGACCATGTTTCAATGACAAAGGATCAAGTCGGTGATAAAGAAAATTGGAGAAAATTCAATACCCAAGACACTCCAGTGTACATCCTGTCTGCAGTGGGGACTTGTGTCTGAGTATACCCACCCGGAGCTGGGATGTTCCAAGCCCTCTTTCGCACATTAATATCGCTTTGAAAAGAGAAGATTCCATCCAGAAAGTTAAGTCCAATTGAAATTAGGCGGAACTGATTTCTGCCGAATTTTGTGGTCTGCTGCACGTTGGCTTTGCTTGAAAATAAACATGGGACTAGGAGTCTCAGACACGGCAATCTGCTTCCTGAGCTGTACACATGTCTTTTTTCTGATCTCTGCTCCTGAGCTTTCGACTCTGATCTTATGCAGGAGACAAAACTGAATTCTTGGCTGCTGGGGCATGAGGGATCAAAGTGTTCTGTGAAGTGATTGAACATGGCTATTAACCAAATTTGCAGACTTCAATTCAACACACTTACTTAAATCCGTTGAAAATTATCAAGAGGCTGTCTTGTTATATTATAATTGAGTGCTATTTATTACTTTCAATTAATACATTCAAGTGGGATTCTCACTGTAACAAGGCTTCCACTACCTGGATTGCCTCGAACAGGAATACAAAAACTCTGCAATTAATTTTTAACCCAAGTACATTGGTGAAAAAGCAAGTTCTGTTTTAATGCCTGATCTATTGGATAAGAATTAATTTAAACACTTGTAAAAACACTGCAACATGAACATCGCTAGTTTTGTTTTGTTAAAAGTAAACCTGAAAAGATCCATAAATGGCAAAACTCCATGCACGTTCGGCCAGATGATGTGGTAACAAGGAGTAGGTTGGGAGCCTGGATAGAATGGACATGGAGAGGATGCTTCCACTAGTGGGAGAGACGAGAACTCGAGGGCACAACCTCAGAGCGAAGGGACGCTCCTTCAAAACTGAAATGAGGAGGACTTCCTTCAGCCAGAGGGTGGTGAATCTGTGGAAATCATTGCCACAGAGGACTGTGGAGGCCAGATCATTGAGTGTCTTTATGACAGAGATAGCTAGGTACTCGAGCAATAAGGGGATCAAGGGTTACAGAAAGAAGGCAGGAGAATGGGTATGAGAATCATATCAGCCGTGATTGAATGGTGGAGCAGACTCAATGGACCCAATGGTCTAATTCTTCTATATTTTATGGTCGTATCGGATATTTCTTGCATTTTAAATTATTTTATGGCTTGCGAAGCCAACATTTGTTGTCCATCTCTAATTATCCTTGATAATCATAGAATTTCTACAGTGCAGAATAAGGCCATTTGGCCCATCAAATCTGCACTGGTTCTCCAACAGAGCACCCCACCCAGGCCCTATTCCCTTAACTCCATATATTTACTTTGCTAACCTCCTAACCTATACCTATGGGAACACTAAGGGGCAATTTAGTATGGCCAATCCATCTAACCTGCACATCTTTGGACTGTGGGAGGAAACTGGAACACCTGGAGGAAACCCATGCAGAGAATGTGCAAACTCCGAGCAGACAGTTACCTAACGCTGGAATTGAACCCAGGTCCCTGGCACGTGAGGCAGCAGAGCGAACCACTGTGCCACCGTGCCAGTGGGGGTGAGCCATGTTGAACTGCTGCTGTCAACGTGGCCTCGGTACACCCACAGCGCAGTTCGGAAAGAAGTTGCAGGTTTTTGACTATGAAAGTGATGGGACTGTTGTATAGGGCTGAATTGTAGCATCCCCCTATCCATCCTCCTGCCGAGTGCGTTGGCAGGAAAGGGTGGAAGGGGCAAGTAACATAGGAGGGGTGGCTAGTCCACCATCTTCACACTCATGCCTGTGCTGTGCTCCATAATATGGGTTGGGGGGGGTGGTGGGTGTCAAAATCAGTAGCCTGCCCACTGCATGTAAATAAATAAGGGTCAATTGAACTTGTTTATAAGCCAATTTATTATGCTACCCATGTAATAACACAGTTTGCATGGCCAGGAATGTGGGAGTGGGCAGGAAGAAGGTGGAGATACTGTCTTCTGGGGGAGGGGGTGTGAGGGGGAGCTCTTTGTGCCCCTGGAAATATGCTCCTTTCGTCCTGTCTCTCTGCACTGCAAAACCCACACACCCGAAGGCTCTCCCTTATCCTATAAAATCCAGCCCATGGTTCCAAGTCAGGATATAAGGCTTGGAGAGGAACTTGCAGGTGCTGCTGCAGTTGTGCGTCTGCTGTCCTTTTCCTCCCAGCTGGTGAACGTCATGTGTTTGGAATGTGTTGTCGAATGAGGCTCAGTGAGTTATTGCATTGCATCATGTGGATGGTGCTCACAGACTTCTGCTTTCATTTACTGTAACCAGGTGGCACGGCGACGCAGTGGTTAGCACTGCTGTCTCACAGCACCAGGGACCTGGGCTCGATTCCTGTCTTGGGTCACTGCCTGTGTGAAGTTTGCATGATATCCCCGTAACTGTGTGGGTTTCCTCCAGGTGCTCTGATTTCCTCTCATAGTCCGAAAGACGTGCTGGCTAGGTGCATTGACCAAGCTAAATTCTCTCTCAGTGTACCTGAACAGGTGCTGGACTGAGGCAACTAGGGGAATTTCACAGTAATTTCATTGTAGTGTTAATGCAAGCCTTACTTTTGACAAATAAATAAACTTCAACTCATTTACACCAACTGGGCAGCAAGGTGGCACAATGGTTAGCACTGCTGCCTCGCAGCACTTGGGACTCAGGCTCAATTCTGGCCTTGGGTTGCTGTCTGTGCGGAGTCTGCAAGTTCTCTCCATGTCTGCGTGGGTTTTCTCCAGATGCTCTGGCTTCCACCCAAAGATGTGTAGGTTGGGCTGATTGGCCATGCTAAATCAACCCTTGGTCTCAGGGAGATTAGCAGAATAAATACACAGGGTTACAGGGATAGGGCTTGGCTGTCGGTGCAGGCATGATGGGCCGAATGGCCTCCTTCTGCACTGTAGGGGTTCTATTCTTTTCAACCGAGGACAGATTTAGGTGAGCAGGCAGCAGAGCCAGGATAGAACACATACACACACACAAAGGGTGAATGAGGCCTGGAGTATTTTAACTCCTGGGCCTCGCCTGCATGCAGTTAGTCAGTTTCCCAGCTGAAGTGAGGATTGAAGCAGCCTCTCAAAGGACAGAAGCGGAAGTTTGGACCATCAGAAGGCAAGTAGGTAACTTTGTCTTGGCAGTTGGGTAACATCTACCACATGATGGGTACATTTTTCCAAAATCCCCCTGCCACTGCAGACAATTTGTGCAAAGCTACACGGCAATGTTGCACCTGTAGAAAAATGCTGGAAGTGAAATCGAAAGCGTTGCTTCACCCCCTCCCCCGCAAACTTTACTAATAATGTGTCTCCTTGAGTGTCAGCAGCCTTCAGATAACTTTAGCCTGTACAGCTGCTTCCCAAGTTTGTGTGGAGTGAGAGGATTTCACCTGGGTGTGAGACAAGCCACATTTCCTGAAAAACTGACGAACTGCCCTATTAGCTCATGCACTAATTCCAACTCACAGAGCAAATTTAATAAATCCCATGCTGAATGTATGACTTCCCCCTAAGAAGTAACTGTAACTCATCGAAGAATCAATGGAATCTAGATTTCCATGCAATAAAATACAATCCGGGCTGCTCAGTTAAGTAATGATGTCCAAAGATGTGTGGGTTAGGTTGAGGTACTAAATTGACCCTGGTGTCAGGGGGATTAGCAGGGTAAATATGTGAGGTTATGAGAATAGGGCCAGTTTGGGATTGTGATAGATGCAGACTTGATGGGCCGAATGGCCTCCTTCTGCACTGTAGGGATTCTATGAATGATCCTAATGCATAGTTCGTTTTTAAAATTCGGAGGTAAAAGAACGTAGGTTATTTCTGTGGACTTCCCTGAGTATGATCGTGAACAGTCACTTCCTTGCTTTTAATACTGTTATTGGTCTGAATGGTTGTGAAAAACTAATTAGAAGAATTTGGTGATGTTGGAAGGCATTTGGAAACACCAGTGAATTTTCAACAGATGGTTAAGACAATAAAGTATCACAATTGGAAATAGCCCTGCATGAATCCTTAATCCTTAAGAATCCTGCTGATTCTTAATATTGCAAACTTTTTCTCCAACAATACATTGGGAGTCACATTAGTTGTGTAAATGTATATAAGAAATATAAAGTTTACTTATTAACATCACAAGTAGGCTTACATTAACACTGCAATGAAGTTACAGCAAAAATTCCTGAGTTGCCAACTCTGACACCTGTTTGGGTACACTGAGGGAGAATTTAGCATTGCTAATGCACCTAACCTGCACGTCTTTGGAGTGTGGGACGAAACCGGAGCACCTAGAGAAAAGCCATGCAGACACAGGCAGAATGTGCAGGCTGTGCACACTCAGTGACCCAGGTCCATGGCGCTATGAGGCAACAGTGCTAAACACTGTTCCACCGTGCCACCCAGTTTGAAAGTGCTTTTAGGTTCAGGTCTTAGATTATAGCTGACAGTATTCTGATTTTTCTATCTTGTTACTCAAAACCATTAATCTGATTATGAAGCAGCCTACAATTATAATAATTCAAAGATTTGTTTGATTACTTGACAATTTACTGGAATATTTACAAAGCTATCTAGTCAGACTCCCCTAGGCTTTGGTCTATTGTCGAGCGAAATGACAATGATCCAGTATAGTTTAAAGTGTTAGGGTAATTTGATCTGTATTTCTCCTGAATTTTTTTCGCAGTGAAGGTAAGATAAGGCCATCTCATTGTAGTCAGATAAATTATACAGTGGATTCTGGAAGGAAAATACAATGCAATGTCTTTGTTCAGAAGTTTGTGAGAGGTCCTGCCGAGGATCCTTTTAGCATTAGGAAGCTGCAATTTGTGCTTAATATTTTCCATGGTCAGACGGTCAGAAGAATCATGCTTATGATTACATAAAGTGATAACTGCAATTCTTCATTGTCAGGTAGAGTGGCTTTAGGTGTGGATAGGCTGAGGAAACATTGGCCATTGAGTAAATTGGCACTGAATGCATCACAAATATCATTGACACTACAATCAGAACTTCAGGGAACATGGTAATGTGTACAGGTGAAGGCCACAGATCAATCCTTTTCCTTACGTAATAAGACTGCAACAAACCAGTCCCCAGCCTAATTCTAGTTACGGATAAATTGTTTCTATATGGGAAAATCTAGTGTAGATTTTCTACATGAACTGTTACATTATTTAATCTTCCATAGTTCGGATCTGCTAGACCATAATTCAATATGCAGAATTACATAGTAATCCTCCTGCTGGTGGGAAAGTGATTTCAGTCGACAACTGTGGACAAAAAGAACATAAATATAAGAGTGATCATGGAGGTGGAATAAAATTATATTGACTAGGTCCCAGGCGTTGTTGCAGTGAACTAGTATAGCTTGTCAATTATTCAGAAGCTCTAAGTCACGTTTGGCAAAAATCATTTCCAGTTCATGCATTCCAGAATTGGAGTCACACACAATCTTTGTTTTGTGTCTACTGACTAATTACCTATACATTCTAGAATCCTGTGCATTTAAGAACAAAATCATTTGGGTTAATATTGTGGTGCCAAACTCCCATAAAAATGTGGTTTCTGTTTTTTTTTCAGGCTATCATGATCTTTATAACAATTGTTTTGATGTGTATCTGCCTCTTGATCCTACTGCTATGTGTCTGAAGAAAAAAGTATCCTAATGTGCATTTAGTTGCAACAAATGGTTTTTGTGTTTAGCCTCATCATCTACTGACTACAAGCCTGTGGAAACTAATGAAAATATTTTTGATGCTTCAATTCACTAGATGAATCATTTCACTATTCCTCATTTGTCTCATAGGAGATTAGTCCTTTCCTGACAGTTCATTTTTATTATCCAAGGTAATTACAAATTAGCGCAAATGTGGATTTCCTCTGGGTTCTCCAGTTTCCTCTCACACTCCAAAGATGTGCAGGTTAGGTGGACTGGCCATGTTAAGTTGCCCCTTAATGTCAGTAGGGTTAGCAGGGTAAATAGTGGGTGTTGCAGGATAGGGCCTGAGTGGGATTGTTGTTGGCGTAGGCTCGATGGGCTGAATGGCCTCTTTCTTCATTGTAGGCTTCCTATAATTGTATGATTGTTATGATACCAACTAATTGGCAATGTTATATAGTGAAGCTAACTGTTAATTACAAAAGAGTAATGTAAAACAAAGTGGCCATAGTCCCAATGACAATAGGCTGGTGGTGATTTAACCTGAGGGTCACCACACCACAGGCTAGGGGTGAGAGTAAGAGATAGGCCTTCATGACTAACCTCAGCTAGTACGGGAATTGAACCCACACTGTTGGCATTACAAAGCTATCTAGTCAGATTCCCTAGGCTTATCACAAACATCAAATCACAAATCAGCCACCCAGCAAGCTGATTGAACCAAAAAATATAATGCTGCGTTGAACATGTGGTGCCGAAACAGGCTGTTCAGTCCAATTGTAAAAGCCTATGCTCCATAAGAGCCTCCACTCATCCTTTGTCATCTAAGGGTCATGGGATGGCACAGTGGCACAGTGGTTAGCAATGCTGCCTCACAGTGCCAGGGACCTGGGTTCAATTCCCAGTTTGGATCATTGTCTGTGTGAAGTCCGCACATTCTCCGCATGTCTATGTGGGTTTCCCCCCACAGTCCAAAAGACGTGCCGATTATGTGCATGAGCTGAGCTGAATTCTCCTTCAGTGTACCTCAACAGCTGTGACTAGGGGATTTTCACAGTAGCTTCATTGCAGTAAGCCTACTTGTGACTAACAAATAAACTAAATCTATCACACAGATGATGTAGGGAGTGGTCTGCTGAGGTTGATGCTGAGGAAACTTACACTGTGATTTCACGACCCCTGACCTCTCATTTCCGATGCTGTTTAGAATGGGCGATAAAAGGGGAAGGGTTCTATTCCTGAACACCAAATGTTCAATGTTTTTACAGGTATATATTAAGTAAGAAGTCATGGCCATTGGTGGGTTAGTTAAGGCGGCACACTGGAGTCAATGAAACCGTGCCGCACAATTAATCAGAGGCTTTGGGAGAGGGACACTGACAATCATGTCCCTGCTTTCCAAATAATTTAGCATGGAGTTTTTCCTCATCGACCTTTGCTGGAGCAGTTTCACTCAGATTGGGGTATTTTGGAAAGTCAAAATTATTGCTGAGAAGAATTGACAGATCACCGTTAATGAGCATATTTCTGGAATTGTGGAGGAGGTATTATGCATGAGTCGATTTGTAAGCAGCATAGGAATGTAAGCTTGAAGAGAGAAAAAAATGACTGAAAAAGAAGTAGGAGTGAAAACACTCATGATTCAGACATCTGTTGTGCAAGTCACATGGTGGGATGTAAGACAGAGAGGAGACTTGTACAAAACCCCCTTTCTCTGTTTATAGGCTGTGCACCTGAAAGCATGTTTCGACTGTGAAGGACTTTTGCTTTTTAAGCCTGTATAAGATTTAAAAAGTTACAGTAACTTTTTTTATGCAGTGCCTTTAATGTGGTAAAAAGATAAACATTTTACAGCAACATTTGAAAACAGAGTGTGACACCTAGTTACAGAAGGAGAGATAACCAAAATATGACGTGGATCTTAAAGGAAAGGAGGCAGAAGTCACAGAGGTCACAGAGGTTTACAGCATGGAAACAGGCTCTTCAGCCAACTTGTCCATGCTGCCCAGTTTTTACCGCCAAGCTATTCCCAATTACTTGTGTTTCATCCATATCCCTTATATCCATCTTACCCATGTAATTGTCAAAATTGTACCTACCTCTTCTACTGTCTCTGGCAGCTTGCTCCAGACAAAATTGTACCTACCTCTACTACTGCCTCTGGCAGCTTGTTCCAGACACTCACCACACTCTGAGTGAAAAAATTGCTCCTCTGGTCACTTTTGTATCTCTCCACTCTCACCTTAAACCTATGCCCTCTAGTTTTAGACTCCTCTACCTTTGAGAAAAGACGTTGACCTTATCTATCACCTTATCTATGCCCCCCATTCTTTTATAGACCTCTATAAGATCACCCCTAAGCCTCCTATGCTCCAGGGAAAACAAGTCCCAATCTATCCAGCCTCTCCTTATAACTCAAATCAACAAGTGCACAGAGAGAATTTAGGGTGGAGATTTCGGAGTCGTGGACCTTGGCAGTTGAAGACTTATCTGCCAGTGGTGGGAATGCTCAGGAAACTTTAATTGGAAGGGTGCAGGTACCTTAAAGGTTCTGGAGCTGGGGGAGTTACAGGGATGAGGAGGGGTGAGGCCATGAAGAGATTTGAAAAGTAATATGAGAATTTTAAAATCAAGGCGTTTCCTTACCAAGAGGCAGTGAGGACAGTGAGCATAGAGGAGATGGGTGAATTGTAGGATCCCTACATTGCAGAAGGAGGCCACTTGGTCCATTGAGTCTGCACCAACCACAATCCCACCCAGGCCCTATCCCCATAACCCCATGTATTTACCCTAGCCAGTCCCCCTGACATTAAGGGGCAATTTAGCATGGCCAATCCACCTAATCTGAACATCTTTGGACTGTGGGAGGAAACCGGAGCACCCGGAGAAAACCCATGCAGACACAGAGAGAATGTGCAGACTCTGCACAGACAGTGACCCAAGCCGGGAATCGAACCAGGGTCCCTGACACTGTGAACCAGCAATGCTAACCACCATGCTGCCTGGCATTGGGAGTTGGTATAAAATAGTACATCGGTTGCAGAATTTTGGATGACCTTCAACTTAAGGAGGGTAAAAAATAGGGAGGTCAATCCTGATTTCATTTGCAGTATTCAAATCGTGAGGTAACATAGGCATGGGTAAAGGTTTCAGTAATGGATCAGCTGAGGCAGGACAGAGTGGAGCAATTTTATGAGGTGGAATTAGAGCCTTAATGATAGTGCAAATATATAGTTAGCTCAGAATCAAATATCGGGCCAAAGCAAAGCTTCAGACAGTTGCTGGGGAGAGGGATGGAGTTGGTTGCTAAGCAATATATTGTGTGACTGGGACTGAAGACAATGTTCCCAAAATTCAGCTGGAGGAAATTTTTGCTAATCCAATATTGGATGAACAGTCTGACAACTCAGAGACAAAAGAAGGCATCATGAGTGGTGATAATGAGGTGGAGCAGGGTGCTGTCAGCTTACATGGGGAAACTAATGGTGTGTTTCTGAATGGTCACTGAGAAATAGGAGGGTGCAGCAGGAAGAGAAGCCATTACAAGTGCATCCCTGTCCAGCTGTATACACACCTCTGTACCCACATTTATTTATTTATTAGTCTCAAGTAGGCTTACATTAACACTGCAATGAAAACCCCCTAGTCGCCCCACTCTGGTGCCAGTTTGGGTATACTGAGGGAGGATTTAGCATGGTAATGCATCTAACCAATACATATTTGGACTGTGGGTGGAAACTGGAGCACCTGGAGGAAACCCACGCGGACATGGGGAGAATGTGCAGCCTCCACACAGACAGTGATCCAAACTCGGAATTGATACCAGATCCCTGGTGCTGTGAGGCAGCAGTGCTAACCACTGTGTCACTGTGTTCTGCCCCTTACAAATCCTTACAAATTTCCACACTTTAAACAAATCCAGGTCATGCCTGGATCAATGTACTTTAGGCAGAGATTATTTGTTAGTCAAATTCTGCCAGTCTTTGCGCAGCAGAATTTGTTAACAAAAGCATTTTTTTTTGATCAATATTCTGCAAATATTCTGCAATATTCCACAATATTCTCCTCTCAAAATAATTAATACACACAACTTTGGATTTCAGTTTAGATAAAACTGAAAAATAATAAAATGCTTTCATTAACTTTCTAAACAGAGATAGCACTTTCAGCTGCAGGCAAAATAACTTGTTGGAGCTTGAGAATTTTGCTTCCACCTTCTTTGAAAAACTCTTCTTGCCTTCTGTACGACTTATCCTGTTGCCCACCCCAAAGCTGCCAGTGTTGTCAGCCTCAAAGGTAGTTATGGCTGAAATATCAAAGAAATACCAAAGACCCAGGTTTGATTCCTGTTTGAGTCACTGTCTGTGTGGTGTCTGCAGGTTCTCCCCAATGTCTGTGTGGGTTTCCTCCAGGTGCTCTGGTTTCCTCCCACACTCCAAAGATGTGTGGGTTAGGTGGATTGGCCATGCTAAATTCCCCTTTAGTGTCAGGAGGATTAGTGGGTAAAATTCTTGGGATTACGGGGATAGGGGCTGGGTGGGAATGTTGCCAGAGCAGGCTCACTGGGCTGAGTGGCCTCCTCCTGCACTGGAGGGACTCTATGACTCCATGAAGAGGGTAAAAAGTCTGACAACACCAGGTTTTAGTCCAACCTATTTATTTGATAATATACTCACAAGCTTTCGGGGTTAGCCCCTTCGTCAGGTGAATGGAGAGTTCTGGCCTCAGACAGAGCATATAAAGCACAGACAGTTTAGAGATTACTGATTAGAATGCGAATCCTTACACCTAACCTGCTGTTCAAGACCTGAAGTGGCTGATAATGTGAGTGGAAGGAGCACTGATCACAGTTTAAAGAGATGTGTATTGTCTCCAGACAGTATAGTGAGTGAGGTTTTGCAAACCCAGGCAAGTCACGGGGGTTACAGATAGTGTGACATGAACCCATCTTGGGTTCATGTCATTATCAGCCACTTCAGGTCTTGAACAGCAGGTTAGGTGTAAGGATTTGCATTCTAATCAGTAATCTCTAAACTGTCTGTGCTTTATTTGCTCTGTCTGAGGCCAGAACTCTCCATTCACCTGACGAAGGGGCTAACCCCGAAAGCTTGTGAGTATATTATCAAATAAATAGGTTGGACTAAAACCTGGTGTTGTCAGACTTTTTACTGTGTTTACGCCAGTCCAACGCCGGCATACCCACATCTATGAAGAGGTGCATTACTTTTAATGTTCTGAACCTGTCCATCTGCTCTTACTTAATTTATCTGTGGCATAGTTAGCAGCAGATAAACCAGTCATCACAAGTGTCATGTGACACTGCAGGGAAAGGACTGTTAAACAGCAACACTTGACAGCTGATACTACTGGCGCCAGATTTACGTCTGTGAGGAAAGGAATGCCTGGCTTACTGTCATACTGTTGGGATTTTATCTGATTGTAGCCTGGATAAATTAGTCATACATCTTTTGAATGCTTCTCCAAAATTACTTCCAAGCTCCATTCATGTGGCAGGAAATTATTCTTTAAAATTGTTTTTCTCTTTTAGAATCGAACAATAACACCGAAGCAAGAAATTTTATATAAAGTGCCTTTAACATAGCAAAATATCACAAGGCATTTCTCTGCATTGTGAAATGACACTGAGGTGATTTGGAGGTGGATTTAAAACAGATCTCAATTGCTAATAGTTATTAAGGGGACTGTGTGAAACAAGATATTAAGGAATGAGTTTCCATTTTCATGTTTATGCATTTCTCTCCCTGTTTTTTAAAAACTTAGTTCCACAACTTCACGGGCCAGGAGTGTGACAAAGGAAGATAGGAACTGCCAAAGAAAGACAATGATTCCTCCTGTTTACCTTCTGCTGATGCAGTGATAATGGAAGTTGTTGGCTAATCGCAGCATTAGACCCTTTCAAATAGTCTGCAACAGACCCAGATATGTTGCACCTTCGGAATAATGGATTAAAATGACCATTTTCCTTCCAAATATGCTACATTTTTAAAGTTTTTAAAATTTATTTATTAGTCACAAGTAAGGCTTAAATTATTTATTTATTAATTACACTACACTTGATCTTAGCCAAAAGGCCGAGAAGCGATCTTGAGGGGAATTGCTTGATAGAGCAGACGCAGCACGGTTTCGTTAAGGGGAAGTCATGCCTGACAAATTTATTGGAGTTCTATGAGGATGTGTCTAGGGCGGTGGATAGAGGAGAGCCGGTGGATGTGGTCTTTCTTGACTTTCAGAAGGCGTTTGATAAGGTACCTCACAAGAGGTTATTGCAGAAGGTAAGGGGGCGTGGAGTTGGGAGTAGGGTGTTAGCGTGGATAGAGGATTGGTTGTCAAATAGGAGGCAGAGAGTGGGGGTTAACGGGTGCTATTTGGATTGGCGGTTGGTGACTAGTGGAGTGCCCCAGGGGTCGGTGCTGGGGCCTCAGCTATTTACCATTTATATAGATGATCTGGAGGATGGAACCGAGTGTAGGGTGTCGAAATTTGCTGATGACACCAAGATTGGTGGAACGGCAAATTGCGTGGAGGGTGTGGAGAGTCTGCAGAAGGATCTAGATAGGCTGGGCGAATGGGCCAGGAACTGGCAAATGGAATTTAATGTTGGCAAGTGCGAGGTGGTCCACTTTGGTGGGAATAATGGTAGGAAGGACTATTACTTACGTGGCGAAAAACTGCAGCATGCAATGGTGCAGAGGGACCTCGGGGTCCTTGTGCATGAGTCGCAAAAACCCAGCCTGCAGGTGCAGCAGGTGGTCAGGAAGGCTAATGGGATGCTGGCCTTCATAGCGAGGGGGATTGAATATAAAAGTAGGGAGGTCTTGCTGCAGCTGTATAGGGCACTGGTGAGGCTGCAGCTAGAGTACTGTGTGCAGTTTTGGTCGCCGCACTTATGCAAGGATATTTTGGCCTTGGAGGGAGTGCAGAGGAGGTTTACTAGGCTGATACCAGAGTTGAGGGGGTTGAGCTATGAGGAGAGGCTGAATAAACTAGGCTTGTACTCGTTAGAGTTTAGAAGAATGAGAGGAGATCTCATTGAGACGTATAAGATGATGAATGGGATGGATAGTATAGAGGTGGAGAGACTCTTCCCGCTCAGAAAGGACAGTAGGACTAGAGGGCACAGCCTCAAGATAAAGGGGGGGTGGTTTAGAACGGAGTTGAGGAGGAACTTCTTCATTCAAAGGGTGGTGAATCTCTGGAATTCTCTACCCGTTGAAGTGGTGGAGGCTGCCTCGCTAAATATTTTTAAGACGCGGGTTGATGGGTTTTTGATAAGCGAGGGGATTAAGGGTTATGGGGAGAGGGCGGGAATGTGGAACTGAGCCGTGACAGATCAGCCATGATCTTATTGAATGGCGGGGCAGGCTCGAAGGGCTAGATGGCCTACTCCTGCTCCTATTTCTTTTGTTCTTATGTTCTTAATTAGTCACACATTAACTTACATTAACACTGCAATGAAGTTACTGTGAATTCCCCAAGTCGCCACAATCCGGCACCTGTTCAGGTCAATGCACCTAACCAGCAAGTCTTTCAGACTGTGGGAGGAAACTGGAGCACCCAGAGGAAACCCATGCAGACACAGGGAGAACATGCAAACTCCACACTGACAGTGGCCCAAGCCAGGAATCAACCCCAAGTCCCTGGCGCTGTGAGGCAGCAGTGCTAACCAATGTGCCACAATGATTAACACTGCAATGAAGTTACTGTGGAATTCCCCTAGTCACCAGAGTCCAGCGCCTGCTCGGGTCAATGCACCTAACCAGCATGTCTTTCAGAATGTGGGAGGAAACCAGAGCACCTGGAGGAAACCCATGTAGTTACAGGGAGAACGTGCAAATTCCGCATGAACAGTCACCCAAGCTGGGAATGGAACTGGGGTCCCTGGTGCTGTGAGGCAGCAGTGCTAACCACTGTGCCACCCTGCCAGCCTTAGCACGTGGCATTCCTCGAATGACTTATTTACTGAACCCCAATATATCATTTTCTATCTTTGTGCCATCAGCTTTAGCTTCTGCCAGTGATCGTTGTGTGATTAGCGAAGGGGATAAAATCCAAGGCACAACGTTTCATGATTCTCAACAATTCTGTTGGCGAGGCGTCTTGGAGCTGTGCCCAACAATTCAGCCCAAGTTTGTCAGCTGATTGTCTTGAGAAAGCCTGAGGTTGAATGTCAACCGTTGTTGGAATTTTTAGGTCTCTCAAGCTTTGGCCGAGCACTTCCCTGCAAAACTTCATTCATTTGCAAATGCAGTCAAAATGTGCATCATAACCAGCTCTGTTATTTAACTTCAATTCAGCAAGTTTCGGATGAGTTCCGAGTTCAAATCAAATGATGAGCTTCTGGACCTGTCTGTAAGACGGCAGATGGCGGATGTCCAATGTGAGATGTGTAGAGATTTGGTGAGGGGTTGCATGCTCTGACACGGACTGCGGACATGCCCATCCATGCCATTCATGTTGTCAATCAGCCCCTCTTCAGAGTGCCAAGCTTCCTCCGTGGATAAACTGGTGACTGTCCTGGAGGGATATACCCCTTCCGATAGCAGAAGCAATCGTCAACATATGCTCTGACCTGCACATTGTCACTCTGACTCTGAGTTCAGGAGCTCAGGGCCACTAGGGGACCAGCAGACTGGACACTCAGCCAGATCCTGGGAGGCGGTGAGGCAGCAGTGCTAATGACTGTGCCACCATGCCACTCAAATCTTCATTGGATCCCTGGAGAAGAGCAAGTGGTGGTGGGACAGGAATGGTGGGAGGACGGTTGGACAAAAGAGCAGAGGAGGGCTCTCAGTGTCCCCCTCCCCTTTCTGATGCCATATCCTTTAAGTGGAGGAGGAGGATGGGGTGGGAAGATGCCAGGGATCCATTCCACCTCCTCCCACCTGAGAAATGGATATTTCCTGACTCTGAATTCACATCTTGTGTGGTTTGGGGAGTGGGGGGGGGGATGTGGCAGGGTGCAGGGAGGGGGGGCAGGGAGGGGCGCAGGCGCACACACACACACATACACACATATGTACACCCTTCAGCACTGTACTAATTGACTATTGTGTGCTCAAGCCTAGAGCTAGACAGTGAGTGTCAGCAGTCTGTTTAATCACAAGGTTGTATGGCCTGCCAAAATTTGCTGTCTGAGGTTACAGATAATGAATGGTCACAACAATGAGTTAGCAGAAGGCAGCCAGCGCCCACTGATCTGGATATCAGTGAGACGTAAATGCTTACTGGAGAGGAGAAGAACAGCTCACTTCAGAAGGAACAAAGAAAACACTTGCTCCACTTGATTTTCAGTGGAGAGTGACTTAACTTTGACGTATGCTCCTTTATAGGTCTATAATTGTTGATGCTTAGTTGCTAAAATAATAAATAAAACAGGTGGCATTTTCTCAAAGTGTGAAAACAGGAGTGTTCCACCCTGTCTTTTGAGTGAGTTTGGCATTGCAATCCTCCGGCACTCTGTCAGCTTTTCAGACGGGTAGGAGCTTTGCTCCAGTAACGTGGAGGGGATGGAGAAGGGTGGGGAAGCACTAGTATGTCAAAGGAACCAGCTGCAGAGCACTTGGACGCCATTGCGCAAGGTGTCCTAATCTACTGAACCTGGAGATCTCCTCCTGCCACCCCACCACTCCCCCCAACCCTCCAGCCTCACACACACAGATATCAGATACCCCCCCACATCATCACTGGCAGCAATGCTACCCCCTCACCCCCACACCAACACGGGTTGCATCAGGTATCAGGATCCACCCGATGAGTCCTCTGACAGACCCCCGACAGCCTCCCCTCCCCCCTCTGTCAAGGGCCCCTCTGTGGCCCACCCTGGCACAGCTCCCTTTTCTGCATGACCACTGGCCCCGACCCCCCCAACCACTGCATAACCCCCGCACTGCATGGCACCCCCCTCTCTGCATGACCCCCCTACTCTTGTATATTCCCTCTTGCACGCACCCCCCCCACCACCAACCACCTGTTTTGCACAGCTCCCCCCTTGCTGACATGCCCCCCCCCCGCATGAGACAGCAGTGCTAACCAATGTGCCACCATGCCACATGTACTCAGAAAGATGTTCAATTCCATCCAGAACAAATCTGCTTGGTCCACATCTAATCTGCCCATTCTCCACCATCACTAATGCACAGTGTACAGGATCCAGTGCATAAATTGACTGAAGCTCCTCCACCAACACCTTCTGGATCCACAACCTTCATTCCCTGGAAAGGCAAGGGCGTCAGATACTTGGAAACACAATCGCTTGCAAGTTGCCCTCCTTCATGCTTCATCCTGGGTTGGACATGTATCACTACTGTGTCTTTGTTGCTGGCTCAAATTTCCAAATCTACATAATTAACAGCACTTACAGTTGCACCTTCCCCATATTGCAGGGGGTCAAGAGGAAGCCTCACCACCATCTTCTCAGGGCAACCAGGGATGGACTAGTGTCAGCCATGCCAGTAACACCCAAATCCTGAAAATGACTGGAGAAAGAAAGAAACCCGTGGTCCTAAGATGATGAAAACTGTTTATATAAAACGATGAATGTTCCTGCCACAAGTAAAGACAGAGTACAGTTCTGGTCTCCTTACTTGAGAAAGGATATACTGGCACTGCAGAGGACGCAAAGGAGATTTATTAGGTTAAGTTTGGAGCTGAGAGGGTTGGCTTTGAGGAGAGACTGAGTAGACTGGGGCTATACTCATTGGAATTCAGAAAAGTAAGGGTAGATATTATAGAGACATATTAGATTATGAAGGGAATAGATAAGATAGAAGCAGGAAGGTTGTTTCCAGTGGCAGATGATACTAGAACTAGGGGGCATGGCCTCAAAATAAGAAGAGCAGGTTTAGGACTGAGTTGAGGAGGAACTTCTTCACCCAAAGAGTTGTGAATCTGTGAAATTCCCTGCCCAGTGATGCAGTTGAGGCTGCCTCATTGAATGTTTTTAAAGCAAGGATAGGTAAATTTTAGAACAGTAAAGAAATTATGGATATGATGGGCGGGTGGGTCAGTGGAGCTGAGACCATGAAACGATCAGCCATGATCTTATTGAATGGCAGAGCAGGCCCGAGGGGCCAGATGGCCTACTCCTGCTCCTAGTTCTTATGTTCTTACGTAGACAAGCTTGGAGTTTCACTTTAAAATGGAACAGAATTGGACAGGAAAGAATGACAGCTGGTCAAGGTTATTACTTAGCAGTGAGCAATTTGAATAGCTTGATTCACGATAACAGGATTGAAATTGAGAATTTTTGTCAATTGAATTGTTCTATGTAAAGTTTTTCTACATACTGCTTATGTGAATCCTTACTAATATATTGAAGCGTCTCATCAAATGAATTTAAACTTTAAATTGCCAACGATTCACTGCTGTACAACAATAGTTTGTGAAATCATTAATAAAAATCCAGCAGCAATATTAACAGAGAGGAACAGTGTGCAAACAATACTTCAGTCAAAGGTATCAGGAATGTTTTATAACAATACTTAATGACCCCTCATTAGCACTGCTGCCCCTCAGTGCCAGGGACCCAGGTTCGATTCCTAGCTTGGGTCTGTGTGGAGTCTGCACATTCTCCCCATGTCTGCGCGGGTTTCCTCTGAGTGCTCCATTTCCTCCCACAGCCTGAAAGATGTGCTAGCTAGGTGCATTGGCCATACTAAATTCTCCCTCAGAGTACCCACCAAAGTATGGCGATTAGAGGATTTTCACAGTAACTTCATTGCTGTGTTAATGTAAGTTGATTTGTAACACTAATAAATAAAGTTAAAGTCTCACAATGTTGTTACATTTTTGATTCTTCAATAGAGAGAAAGAGAGAGCTGGTTCTCAAAGAAAATATTTTGGCAAAAAAATAGTTTTGTATATTATTCCATGATAAAGTATTACCTTGTACCTGAACTTTAAACAAATTACTTCCAAACATTTATTGTCCTCTTCCACATTATAAACGCTTTCTAAATATTAACTGACACACGCCAATGATCAAACACTGATATAATTATCTGCGTCATTCAGACTTTTCTTTCAGGTAAACAAGCTAATCATTTCCTGCAGCATTCAGATGTTAGTGAATAATCATGTTGCTGATTGCCAGCTATACATTCTGCTTTTAAAGTTTTATGTAGCATTTTGAAAAATAATAAGCAAAGCACCGTCTCAACAGCTGTGCAAAAGGAAAGGTTCTTGGGGTGGTAAAAGCAAAGGAATATGATCAATTGCATCAAAATAAGCTCCCACTCACAAATCATTTTACAGATCCATTACAGACTGAGTGGGATTCTCCGGTCTTGTCCGTGATGGAACCCATTGCGAATGAAATTGGAAATTTTGGCATTTCAGCCAAATTCCATTAATTTTCACTGGCGTTGGAGAATCCCAGCTTTCAGCGCATTCAAATGAATTCAGTCTGTGCCTCTTGTAAATCATTGAATCCCTACAGTGCAGAGGAAGCCATTCAGCCCACTGAGTCTGCATCGACTCTCCAACAGAGGATCTTATCCAGGCCCTCTCCCCCACCCTGTCCCCATAACCCCATGAACATACCCTACTAATCCTCCTAATCTACATATTCTGCAACACTAAGGGGCAATTTAACATGGCCAATCTACCTAACCTGCACGTCTTTCGGACTGTGGGAGGAAACCGGGGTACCTGGAGGAAACCCATGCAGACATGGGGAGAACATGCTAACTTCACACAGTCACCCAAGGCTGCAGTTGAACCCCGGTCCCTGGTGCCAGGAGACAGCAGTGCTAACCACTGTGCCACCACGCCACTCCATTGTCCCCACACTCCTACAGAAATATTAATTAGTTAAATAAATGCAGAAATTGTTGAAAATGTGATTTTTGTAGAATGGAAATAGCTTGTCAACATGGGTCTACACAATGATATTCCTTCTTGGTAATGCCTGACTGCAGTCTGCCCATTCCCAGTAATACAGTAAGAAGTCTTGCAACACCAGGTTAAAGTCCAACAGATTTATTTGGTAGCAAACATCACTAGCTTTTGGAGCGCTGCTCCTTCGTCAGGTAAGTGGGAGTTCTGTTCACAAACAGGGCATATAAAGCCACAAACTCAATTTACAAAAAAGGTTGGAATGCAAGTCTTTGTAGGTAATCGAGTCTTAAAAGTACAGACAATGTGAGTGGAGAGAGCATTAAGCACAGGTTAAAGAGATGTGTATTGTCTCTAGACAGGACGGTTAGTGAGATTTTGCAAGCCCAGGCAAGTCATGGGGGTTACAGATAATGTGATATGGACCCAAGATCCCGGTTGAGGATGTCCTCATGTGTGCAGAATACCAATAATACCATGTGCGGATTCCATCTTTGTACCATCCTCTGAAGTTTGTCCAATGCTGGTATCTAAACTGTTTGTTTTGATTTTCAGGACAAGTCTTTCTCTCTTTCAGAGTCCAGGTCTCCGTCTATGACTTCAGCCACCCATGTCACTGACTGATCAGGTGGCATTTCATGGGCATCTGAACGCATTAATGCACAAGGGATGGATTGACTGAGGGAACAGGGGATGGGAGAAAGACAGAGGTGTATGTACCGTCTATGATTGTACAATATAACAGGTTTCAGAATGGAGTTGAAGGGGAAGTTAGGAAGGCAGGCACATACCATCACCCTTGATAATTTCGGTGATGTCAGTAGGCTCAATAACAAACATTCCCCAGCATTATTGCCTCCTCGGGGAGATTGGTACTCAGTGCCATGCCTAACAATTCCAGGAATGTGTATCAGTGAGTGTGGCGCAATGTGTTTGGTTGCTGTGCCTGCCACAGTTGAATAGCTGACAGTGTATACAGACTGTGATTTGCTAGCGTGTAGCTTCCAGCAGTGCTAAAGTGTGCAAGGGTGAGGTGAAGCCAGTGACTATGAGGTTTGAGTTGTTATGATTGATATAGGTGGTTGTGGTATGGTAATTGGAGATTCGTGTGAAGACACTGGTGTTGTTGGCAGTGCTTGGTATGTGAGGATGCATTCACTGAGCATAATCACTTATGTGTGTACATTACATTTCTTGCCATGGTGCAGCCACGTCCTTGAAGCTAGACCATTGGCACTAACTGCTACGGCAAACTGCTCCCTCTCCCTCCTGAACATTACCCCCTGCTGCGCTGTGGGCAGTGAACCTTTCTCCTCTAGTCTTTCTCCTCTAGTCTGACTCTAACATGGCATCTGAAAATCTGGGGACATGCTCATTTGCTTATTGCATCATTTTGGATCTTTCCTGAAGTTTTCCTCAATTTGCCCAATTGGTTTCGGTCCCCATTGCGGCTAGGCTGCAGTTCACCTTTAAGAAATGCGGACTGGCTTTAATTGCTGCTAGCCTTGCAGAGCTGTGCTGATGCTCAGTAACTCAGTAAAAAGTCTGAAGTTTCAGACTTTTTACCCCAGTCCAACGCCGGCATATCCACATCATGCTCAGTAACTCAGTCAGTGCTGAGTCGCACACCATTATTGTGGATATGTGGAGGCAGTGTGAAGCTTGTGTGCATTCTGCATCACATCAATTGGGAGAGGGATAATCGTACTTCACAATGCTGGTGCTCCAATTTGGGAGCTTTCCAAATTTGCGCCCTAAATATCACACTTCTATGAATGAGGCATTACTCAATGAAGGCTGTTGAACCATTTATTCGTCCTTGTTATTTGCCTTTTCAACTTTCCACATGCTTAATCCATTGCTCCTAATGAATTCTGCCTACATAACAACAGTGAAGGCACTTCAAAAATAATTCATTGGTTATGAAGTATCCAGATAGCATGTAATATTTTTTGCACTATATTTCATTCACTTTCTGCGCCTCAGCTTTCATCAATTCTCTTATCTTTGGCATTTTTAGATCGGTCGATCTTCCTGCACATTTGTTGTGTACCTATGTGGCACAGAAAAGATATATTACTCATCCAATTCTAAGATTATTAAATGTCAGCAACAATGACAAGAGAAGGAAAGTTTGGCTTCGAGGATATGCAGCTGTCATTTCAATGGACTCAGACAGTGCAAGCACAGAAGAGAAAGCCTGGGGATGGCATTTTGACTGGGTTCCACCCAGTGATGACTCAGGATACTTTGCTGAGGCCTCACATTTAAGTTCCACCAGGAATAAATGAAAAGGAGACAAAACTGAAATGAGATTTGACCAAGAGAGGTGGCACCCCAAATTCTCTACGGAAGCTTGGGAAAAAAATCATCCTTCACGTTCATCTCGGATAGTGACGCAAGATGGTTGTGTTGTCCACCCAGGCACCAGATGGTTCAGTTGGCTAGATGGCCACTCTGTGCTTCAGAAGAGCGCCAACAACAAGGGTTCAATTCCCTCTTGTTTCTTTGATACAAATCTCCTATGTATGTGGCTTTAATAAAGGTCGATGCATGCGTCGCTGCTAATATGTTTTTCATGAACTAGCAGAAAATCTCAAAAATAAATCAATGGGCTTTCTTATTACTTTGGGGATCGGGGGTGGATTATTTGCGAACACGTTGACACAGTGTTTTTGTTTGTCCTGTGTCATCGCCTCCTGACCTCAGCCACAGCTTTCCTGTTCTAACACATGATTTTATTGACAGAATTAAACATGCTACAGCAGTTGCCTTGTTTGTTGAAGGAACACTGACGTACAGGCCTAGAATTTGAATGGTGTGGCAACTGTATGGATGGAGTTGATGGACACTCACAGCAGCTGAGAACAAACTCAGGGCTGCCTGTTCATTTCCATGGTGGCCAGCCCTATTCACATTGCTCATTGGCTGCAATCATGAAGGGGGGAGCATGGGGTGGGGTGGGGTGGGAATGCAATGTATCAATGCCACAATAAAGGCAAGCAGTAGCTCTCAAAGAGGCCAATTCTGTATTGAGGAATGGTCATGCTACCTAGGAATGGCTGAAGGAGGAAGAGTGTGGGAGTAATAACCATGTTATGCATTAATTATCCAGTAACACTGGCTGGAATAGTGATGGCACAAATCAGCAGAGATTTGGAAAAACATGAATGTAGCCAGAGATGTGACGCAACCCACCAACAGCTGTGCAGGCAGAAAAGCTTACTAATGTGTCATCACATTAAAGCCTGCAGTGTGCTTGGCCCAAGAAGTCAAAGAGAAATCAGCAACGAGGAGCTTGTAAGTACTGTAAAATCCATTGGAAGATTTAGAAGCCTTCAGGCTGCTTGGCAACACATTGGGCTGAGTGAGATCAACCCTGTGTTGACCAAATTCATTGGGGTGGTCCAAAATAAACCCTCTTCTCTTGCTGCTGTTGTGCACTCCTGCGAGAATGCTACTGCTCCAGTACAATGGCGGTCAATGCGCTTCCTCACAGTGTTAGGGACCCAGGTTCGATTCCTGGCTTGGGTCACTGTCTGTGTGGAGTCTGCACATTTTTCCCATATCTACGTGGGTTTCCTCCGGGTGCTCCGATTTCCTCCCACAATCCAAAGATGCCCGAGTTAGGTGGATTGGCCATATTAAATTGCCCCTTAGTGCCAGGGAGACTAGCTAGTGTAAATACATGGGATAGCGCGGGGGTGGGATTGTGGTCGGTGCAGCCTCGATGGGCCGAATGGCCTCCTTCTGCACTGAAAGAGTCTATGATTCCTGACTGCCATTTTGTGACTGCACAATACCTGAAAAAACATCATATTGTGGTGCAATTTCTAGAGCACAGTACTCAGAAACTGCCTGTCAAATATTAAAACACTTTCTGATTTTATTCAGGCAGTATAAGGAACAGGAAAGGATGAAAAATTTTGAAACACTGCCTTACCTATTTTAGAGAGGGAAACCTGCGATTCTTGCCTGGTCTGGCCTATATGTGACTCCAGAACCACAGCATTGTGGTTGACTCTCAACTGCCCCCTGAAACAGCCTAGCAAGCCACTTAGTTTCCAAGGGCAATAGGGATGGGCAATAAATGCTGGTCCAGCCAGCAATGCCCATGTCCCACAAGCGAGTAATAAAAAGAAAATGACGTGTAATATAGACATTATTTTAAGTACACATGAAAAGCTGATTTGGAACATGTGTTGAAGGCAACCAAAACAAATGAATGAAAATGAGTGGAAATTTACAGAAGTGTTATTTCCTGCTGTGGTTTTAAGTGCAGGCAAGTGTGGCAGAGGGTGTGGGATGATGACGGTGTAAGGTATTCAAAAATTTCTTGTGTTCTGTTGAAACAAGTAGATTACATCATTTGCAATGACGGCTGCCATTTCAATTTAAATTGTTCGACTTTGGCAGTGAGTAATTTTTTTTTCCTTTCTAAACAGAGCTTAGCTTTGCAAGACTTTGCCCGTGGATCACGCCTAAGCGAATGGTGACTGTCTAAGATAGTGGTTATGAATAGTATCAAGAAAAAAAGGAACTAACCTTATAAGGCACCTTGTCATTTCCTCACAATGTCCAAGATCACTTTACATCAATGGTTTTGTTTGCAGTGCATTCACTTTCAAAACAATCAATTTGTTGCTAAGCGCAGCACCAACCATTGTGCAGATGCAAAATTAGCAGCAACTTGCATTTATATAGCGCCGTTCATGTTAAATAGGATGTCCCAAGGTGCTTCACAGTGGTGTCTGATATTACACTGAGTCTGAACCATGTAATTTAACATCAGTTTAACACCATGACCCTCTTGACTCAAGTTCACCTGGACCTCCTGAGACAGAAAAAGAGCCCCAGGAAAATATTGCAGTCTAATTCAGAAATAACAGGCTGGTAAATTCCTCTCTGACTCAGAGGCTGATAAGTGAAGTTCTGATCAACCCCTTTAGCTTTGATATTGGAAATGCTGGCGTTTTGACTGGGGTGGGCACAGTAAGAAGTCTCACAGCACCAGGTTAAAGTCCAACGGGTTTATTTGGACTCACGAGTTTTCGGAGCGCAGTACTGAGGGACATCTCCCCTGACACCCCATCTACATTTGTACATTGTCATCAACAGTTGCCATCTCAGATGCTTGGTGACAAATTTGCGTTCATGGAAATTTATTCAAAATTTTCCAAAGACCGTTTTAAAAAAATTATTAGTGTCACAAGCAGGCCTATGTTAATACTGCAATGAAGTTACTGTGAAAAATCCCTTAGTCGCCACAGTCTGCCCGCCTGTTCGAGTACACCGAGGGAGAACTTAGCGCCATGCTAAATTCTCCCTCAGTGTACCCAAACAGGCGGTGGAGTGTGGTGGCGACTAGGGGATTTTCACAGTAACTTCATCAGCACATTTTAAGGACGTGCTTCTGCTGTCCTTACCTGGTCTGGCCTACATCATGAAAATACATTTACACCTTATTAGCAGCTTCCCCGCTGTATTGACCTCCATGTTTGGGTATCCCCCTCACTGATGTGGGAACACATCAGTGAGGTTTGCAATAAGTCTGGAGAAACATGAACAAGGTGAAGAGAGCCTACAGCAGACAGAGTACCCTTCGTCATCCAGTATTTCCCCGGAGTGGAGAAGCTACGACATCTCCTCCAGAGCCTTCAACATGTCATTGATGAAAACAAACATCTTGCCAAGGCCGTCCCCACGCCCCCACTTCTTGTGACGGCTATTATTAATATGGTTCAGTCACACCCTGGGTGCCAGCCCACCTTCTGCAGAGCAGCACACCAGGAAGCAGGGACAAAGACAGGAGAGCCAGGAGTCACCCACTGGTGCGATATGGTTGCTGTTCTTTAACAGCATCCAGAAAGTCGCCAACCTCAAAGTATCATTACAAATCTGCAAAGGGCGCCTCACAGCGTCAACGACCTAGGTTCAATTCTAGCGTTGGGTGACTGTGTGGCATTTGTACATTTTTCCTGTGACTGCAAAGTTTTCCTCTGGATGCTCTAGTTACCTCCACAGTCCAAAGATGTGCAGGTTTGGTGTATTGGCCATGGTAAATTATCCCTTAGTGGTCAGTGATGTTTAGATTAGGAGAACTAGCCATTGTAAATGCACAGGGTAAACACAGTAAGAAGTCTCACAACACCAGGTTAAAGTCCAACCAGTTTGTTTGATAGTAAACCCACAAGCTTTCGGAAACGCTGTGGGAAAGGTACAAGGTTACAGGGATAGGGTGGGGGGGGCACGTGGTGGCGGATTGTGGGCCTGAGTAAGATGCGCTTTTGGAGAGTCAGTGCAGAGTCGATGGGTCGAATGGTCTCCTTCTGCACTGTCGGGATTCTCATAGAACAGTACAGAAGTTGACCATTCTGCCCATCAAGTCTGCACCAACCACAGTCCCACTCAGGCCCCGTTCCTGTCACCCCACGCAATTACCCTGCTAATCCCCCCGACACTAGGGTCAATTTAGCATGGCCAATCAACCTAACCCACAAATCTTTGGACCGTGGGAGGAAACTGGAGCACCAGGAGGAAAATAACGTAGACATGGAGAGAACATGCAAACTCCACACTTATAGTGTCTGGATGCCAAGATTGAACCTGGGACCCTGGCACTGTGAGGCAGCAGTGCTAACCACTATGCCACCATGCCACTCATTCTATAGTTTAAAACAACACAAGTTCTATTGTGATCTCTCTCTCTCTCTTGTCTTTTGGGCTCTTTTCAGCAACTGTGATCAGAATGGGCTCCAGCTGTAAGACTAACTATCAATCGTTCAGGGACCCCTGATTTTGGGTCCCTTTTGCAGGAGAGTAGTAATTGGAATGGATGGATTAATGGTATTTCTAATAATACAAAACAAAATTAAATTAAAATAAATTTACATAAATGGAAGTTTCTCATTAAAACACTTTTTTTATTGGATTTTCTTTTGTTTTATGGATGTTTGGGTGATTCTTCTTCACAACTTTGCCCTGTTGAATAAATAAATATTACATTTAAATGGAAAATGTCGGCCTAGTTTAACTTTATTTCAATAGTGATTCAAGAGGGAATAGGTAGATTATCTGGGGAGAATTTCTGGGGACAGGTGAAGAAATTATAAAAGTATCTTAATTTTATTTATTTGTTGACAAATAGATAGAAAATCTTACAGATGACAAAAAGGCCAACTGACCTTTGCAACCCAATTCCTGGTATGTGCCTACTTTGTTCAGATTGTAAGATTTATCCCATTCTGCAAAGTCAGGCACCCAAATTAAATACCAATTAGTTTTACAACTCACGCACTGTAAGGCAGCAGTCTTGTCAGAAATATAGGCTAAAATTTTCTGGCAGTTCCCGCAGGTGTGGTCTTCCAGCTGCTCTGACGCTGATCTCCTGCAGCAAGTTCCCTGGCAGTGGAGGGTGCAAAGCAAAACCCTCTTGACATCAATGGGACTGGAAAATATGCTGGGTGGGGACAAGGGTAGCCAGGGACCCTGGCAATACTCCAAAGCTCTACACTTACATTGAAAATTACAAACATAGCATCAATTGAAAAGAAACAGGCCATTCAACCCAACTGGACTATGCCGGCGCTTGTATTCTACCCGAGCCTCTTCCAACCCCAATTCTCCTCTTCCTACACTACACCAATATCGTTCTTTCCCTTTGCCCTCATCCTGGATTGGCCATGGTAAAGTTAGTGTCCCCAGGGTGTGTAGGTTAGAGAGATTAACAAAGGACAAAGAATAAAGAAAAGTACAGCACAGGAACAGGCCTTTCTGCCCTCCAAGCCTGTGTTGGTCATGATGTCCTACCTGAAGAAAACCTTTTAACCTTACTCAGTCCATATCTGCCTATTTCCTCCCTATTCATGTACCCATCTAGATGTCTCTTAAGTGTTACTAATGTGCCTTTTTCCACCTTCTCTGGCAGCGCGTTCCAGGCACTCACTACTCTCTGCATGAAAAACTTCCCTTGCACATCTCCCTTAAACTTTTTCCCTTTCACCTTGAACCTGTGCCCTCTTGTAATTGACACTTCCACCCTTGGAAAAAACCTCTGACCATTCACCCTGTTGATGCCTCTCATAATTTTATAGACCTATATCAGGTCTCCGCTCAGCCTCTGTGTTTCCAGTGAAAACAATCCTAGTTTATTCAACCTCTCCTCATAGCCTGAGAGCAGGCAACATCCTGGTGAAGCTTCTTTGCACTCTCTGTAAAGCTGCTACATTCTTCTGATAATGTGGTGACCAGAGCTGCATGCAATATTCCAAATGAAGCCGAACCAAGGTTTTATATAGCTGCAACATGATTTTCCAACTCCTGTACTCAGTGTCCTGGCTGATGAAGGCAAGCATGCCATATGCCTTTTTAATTATCTTGGCCACCTGTGTTGCCACTTTTAGGGAACTATGGACCTGCAGACCCGGATCCCTCTGTATGTTAATGTTCTTAAGCATTCTGCCATTTACATTATAATTCATGCCTACATTTGATCCTCCAAAATGCATCACCCTGTATTTGTCCGGATTAAACTCTATCTGCCACTTCTGTGTCCAAGTCTCCAATCTATCTATGTCCAGTTGTATCCTCTAACAATCCTCAGCACTATCAGCAACTCTGCCAATCTTCATGTCATCTACAAACTTACTAACCAGACTATCCACATCTTCCTCCAGATTATTTATATATACTACAAACAACAGAGGTCCCAGCACTGATCCCTGCGGAACACCACTAGCTACAGATCTCCATTCTGAAAAATACCCTTCCATCGCTACTTTCAAAGGGGAGAGCAGCCCATTGTTATCTGGTACTAGAGTGACTTTATAGGAAGGACATAAAACTGTCGGAGAAGGTGTGAAATAGGTCAGATTTTAGGGGTCGGTTTAGCTCAGTTGGCTGGATAGCTGGCTTGTGATACAGATTGTCACTAACAGTGTGGGTTCAATTCCTGTATTGGTTGAAGTTATTTATGAGTGCCACGGTGGCACAGTGGTTAGCACTGCTGCCTCACAGCACAAGGGACCTGGGTTTGATTCCTGGCTTGGGTCACTGTATGCGTGGAAATTGCACGTTCTTCCTATGTCTGCATGGGTTTCCTTCCGAGTGATCTGGTTTCCTCCCACAGTCTAAAGATTTGCGGATTAGGCTGATTGGCCATATCCTGGATTGGCCATGGTAAATTGCCCTTTAGTGTCCCAGGGTGTGTGGCTTAGGGAGATTAACAAAGGACAAAGAATAAAGAAAAGTACAGCACAGGACCAGGCCCTTCAGCCCCCCAAGCCTGTGGTTGACCCTTAGTGGCAGGGAGATTAGCAGGGTAAATGCGTGGGGTTATGGGGATAGGGCCTGGGTGGGATTGTTGTCAGTGCAGTCTCGATGGGCCAAACAACCTCTTTCTGTACTATAGGGATTCTACGATTCTTCTATCATACTCTAACCTCCTCGAAATAATGGATAGTCCATCATTTTCCTGAATCTGCACATTAACTTCTTGTGATTCATGCACAAATTCCTCTGCGTACCAACATTTACTCATCTCTATCTTTTTACACTGTGTTTTGTTTTTCTATTCTTCCTACTGAAGTGGATAATTTCTCACTTTCCCACATAATATTCCATCTGCCCAGTCACTTAACCATTTATATTCCTACGCCTTTTAATTGTGTTCTCCTCATTCCCATCCAGTTTTTTAAACAATTATAAATCTTAAAAGAGGTTACTGGTTCCCTCACCTAAGTCATTGATATAAGTTGTGAGTAGCTGAGGCCTGGATATTGATCAACCCACTAGTTACGCTCTGTCATTCTGAAATTTTCTTTATTCATTTGTGGGACATGAGTGTCGCTGGCTAGCCAGAATTTATTGCCCATCATTAATTGCCCTTGGGGGGGGCAGTTGAGAGTCCACCACAATGCTGTGGCTCTGGAGTCACCTGCAGACCAGACCAGGTAGGCACAGCAGATTCCCTTCCCTAAATGACATTAGTGACCCAGATGGGTTTTTTTTTCCTGACAACCCACAATGGTTTCGTGGGCATGAGTAGATTCTTAATTCAAGATATTTTTTATTGAATTCAAATTCCACCTCCTGCCGTGGCGGGATTCGAAACCAGGTCCCCAGAATGTTAGATGAGTTTCTGGATTAACAGTGTAGTGATAATACCACCAGGCCACTGCCTCCCCTTGTTCATTCCCAATCTCTGTTTTCCCTCAAACAATATTGCCCCCAACCCCATCATGCTTAACTTTCTTTGTAATATGCTGATACACAAACGTTTAAAGCTTTGCGTAGATTCAGTACTCCTCCCTTGTGACGCATCTACAAATCTTGTGGTGCATGTCTCCTCTTGCTATCAAAGGAACAACAATGCCAACAGTGATAACTGGAAAACAGGCAATTTCCCATCCCCTGGATCTGTACCAGATGGACAACTGCCCAGCTTCTGTGCCTTGCAAGTTCATGGTGTAAATTGCAGTATTAAATGTTCTGCTAGTTTCTTAGAAGAGTAGAAGGAAATATTTATTGATTGTTACATTTTTATTATTAACGTTTTAACAAGAAGATCAAAAGAGAACACAAGCCTAAATATATTTGACGCAGACGAACAAATAACAAGGCACTGCTAATAATTAGATCTAATTGCCCAGATTTTTAACCATGTCTGTTTGTGACCTTTGCATCTGCGAAATGCAAACGTGTTTGGCCTGCCTTCCAGAAAAGGTCAATGCAATGATGTGCCCATGTTACAGTTTGACCAGATAGCAAACTGTTCAAATTTGATTTGCGCAATTTAAGTCTACGTAGAGTTTTATTTGGAGTTGAAAGCAGTGGGCAAAATGTAAAGGGGTTTAATTAAAAAAGAATAAGTGCTGGCTAAAAACTTGGGGCATCTGTGGCAGAAAAAGTTTCACCACAAACAATGGCCCCTTTTTTAGGTTTTGTTGCCCCAGTTTCAACCTGGTAAAAGATGTTGAAAGTGCTGGAAGTTTCACTTTTTCCTTTGTGTAAAGTACACAGCTCTTCCTCTGGTGTTTTCAAGCTTTCTATCTATGTTTATCTGTTCTTATATACCTACTCTGAATAAATGAATCCACAACATGTTTATCCAATCACTCATGAGTGACTGGTGCCTTTATAGCATTATATAAACACAATGTGGTGCACAGCAGTGTTCAAATAGCCTGGTAGCGAGATTAAGCGCAGATGCAACATGGGGAACAGCTTTAGATCATTATACATGGGATGATCCTTAATATTCTGGTCAGACCACAATGGAGTCACAGCCTCGGAGAGTGTTAAAATCACACCCTGATGGCAGCAAAGAAAGGCTCTGATGACACAGTACCAGGATAGCGCTCAAATAAAGAGTAAGATGATGGATCTCTTGTGATGAGATTGCAGTACGTAACCTGTAAATTCCACGAGTTGGACAGTACATCAGGAGGACTAGCTATGAATTAGCTTCGTCTGGAAAGGCGAGTGACGAGAACAGCGAGTGGGCCGCATGGATAGTGAGGTAGTGTCAAGCAAAAAAAGAAACCCTCTTGAAAATTTGACCAGAGAAGGTAACGATAATAACAGCTAGAGTTTCAGAAACATGTACAAAAACAGCTACAGCAACACTTGTCTCAGGTACTATAGAAGAAGAAAGGACAAAGGGATATTGTCACAATGCCCACAAAGTTCTCCAATTTGAATTGGATTGCAGCTGTCCGATTGTCCAAATTCAAAATGTTTGAACAGCATACAGAGCTTTAGTTCATTGATTCAGGTGTTTCTGAGCCAGACAAACAATCCATAAAAAATTGCGTGGCATATAGGAATTATTGTGGATAATTCTTTTAGGTAGCCTGATTAATTTAAAGGCTTCCATGAAACATTTCATTTTACAAAGGCAAAAAAAGTTTATTCAGTTCAATGAAATTCTTCAATTAAACTAGTTTTTATTAAAACATTGAAATGTTAGAATCAAAAACATTACAAATTAACAATATTCAGACAAACATACAATTAGGACAAAACAAATATCATTTTGACCAAAATGCGAGATCAATGGTTCCACCTACGCAGCTAATGTGCTAGCAGGCTTTTGCAAAAGATCTCAGATTTCATGCCAAAGAGCAGAATTGGTTATTTTGTATTATTCTCAAACCCACATATTAAAATATTAGCTGCTAATTATCCTTACATTGGGTATTTAGAATTAGTCAGAATTCCCAACAACAGAATGAAGGTCTACACGGGCTGAACATGTTAGGATTAATAGCAGAGGATTCCCAAAAGATATGGACTTGGAAGACCAGTTCAGAATTAGGTTAAACTTCCATATTAATCAGTTAAAGTTCATGTCATCTCAACAGAACTGCCAGAATCCACAGATCGCTTCATCAGCAGATGCAGAGAAAAGGAACTCACTGCGATTTTCCGAGTTACGAGGCAGAGTTTCTGGGCACATTGACTCCCATGGAAGCATTCCAGAAAGACCCATAGGATAAGCCTAAAATTCCCAGCATCAAAGGACTACTCAAGGATGGACATAGGTATGAACTGATCGGCAAAGGTCAGCAAAGCACTCAATAGAACATCCAAACCTGGCAAGGCTTATGGACGGTGTGACCTTCTGTACATGCCAACAAAATTCCCAGTATTCCAGCAAGGCATGTGGCAGAACGGACCATTGGCAGTGGCAATATGATAGAGAAAAGGTTAATGCAACTATAAAGAGGCACTCACTGATCCAAACAGACTGTACACTGCAGATACATTCAAGCAATAAGAATGACCATCGAGTCTCCCATCAGAAATATGTTCATGAAGTGACTGACAAACCAAAATGTACACGATGAGGCGAAGGGCGCGATCTTACTGGCAGTCCATGCCACGCTCCTGCTGCAGCAAAGTTGGAGAATTTGGCGCTCAGCCCAACCTCCATTCACTGGAGTGGGATGGGAAAATCGTGCTGGAGTGAATGGCTGTAACATTCTGGCCAAAGAGTGGTTAATATATGTTTCGCACTGTCCAACTTTGGAAAACATAGACACTGTCTCACCATCCAAAGTATTTGTCAGGGTTTATATAACCTGTCCTAAGAAAGTTGCATCTATTTGTTTTTGGCCAAGATTGCTATAGGGAATCGTGCCAACACACCTCTGGGAATTCTGAAGGAAATACATCCACAGACATGGAGGGCCATGGCAAAACCTAGTACTGCTCAACTTTCAGCAACAGTTATTCAATGTGCAGCTTCCATAATCCAGGAGTGTAAGTATAACCAATCCTCCAGGGTGTCACCGATGTTTACATTCATAGAATTCGTAGAATCCCATGAGTGCAGAAGAAGGCCTGTCGAGCCTGTACCGACGGCAATCCCATCCAGCACACATCCCCATAATCCCACGTATTTACCCTGCTAATCCCCCTCATCTACATATCCTGATACAGTAAGGGGCAATTTATCATGGCCAATCAACCTAACCCGCACGTCTTTGGACTGTGGGAGGAAACCGGAGTTTCGAAAACCATGTAGACACAGGGAGAATGTGCAAACTCTACACAGACAGTCACCTGAGGCAGGAATTCAACCAGGGTCCCAGATGCTTTTAGGCAGCGGTGCTAACCACTGCCCCTTGTGGACACTAAAAGCCCAGCGATCACAGGTCTACAGATATGTCATGATCTTGCATTAGAACAAAGAACAAGGAAAGTTACAACACAGGTATAGGCCCTTTGGCCCTCCAAGCCTGTACCGACCATGCTGCCTGACTGAACTAAAACCCCCTATCCTTCTGGGGACCATATCCCTCCATTTCCATCCTATTCATGCATTTGTTAAGATGCCCCTTAAAGGTCACTATTGTATCCGCTTCCACTACCTCCCCCGGCAGCAAGTTCCAGGCACAAGGCATATCAAAGACTGCTTCTCCCATCTCAGTTTATGATCTTAAATCAAAATATCTGGAATGTTTTGAAAAAATTGATAGTTTCACAGGAAATGCAATGTTAGTCCTTCAGGAGAAAGCAAGGCCATCAACTGACCTGGTACAAGTTGCAGAACACAAATACCAGCAGCGCTGAGGCAGAATAGTGAAAGATTCCAAAGGCAGGCAGGTCATTTACTGGAAGCTTTGCACCATGATATTTATCAACAACTTCACCACTCGCACATGGGCATTAGATGGGAAGATTCACAAGAGAGACAGTCTATTATTCGGGCATGAATAATGACATTGAAGTTGTCATCAAAAAGTGTAAGGCAAGATCATATGCCAAGATAGCACAAAGAATCACTGATTCCATGTGAAGTTCCTACTCATTCTTGGTCTAAAATCACATCTGACCTCTCTTATGTCCTTGGCACTGACTTCATTGTCAACATTGACTACTTTACCAAGTACACCATTATTTGACAATTGCACAGTACATCAAACACAACTGTCACACACACTATAATTGCTATTTTCAGTTGATTTGCTGTGCTTAGAGAGATCATTGCAAATAATGGGCAAAAATTTAAAGTCATTTCGGGATATGTGGGAGAAGTGGAACATTGACCACATCAGTTCTTCTTGCCATTATTCTAGAACTAATGGTCTTTTTAAAATATATTTTTTATGAGATATGGATGTCGCTAGTGGGGCCAGCATTCACTGCTCATCCCTAGGTGCCCTTCAGAGAGTGGTGTTTATCTGTCTTCTTGAACTACTGCAGTTCCTGAGGTGTAGGAACACCCAAGGTGCTGTTAGGGAGGGAATTCTAGGATTTTGACCCAGCAAGAGTGAAAGAACAGCAATATATTTCCAAGTCAGGATGGTCTTGAAGGGGAACTTCCCTGGTACCTGCCGCTCTTGTCCTTCTAAATGGTGGTGGTCATGGGTTTAGAAGGTGCTATCTAAGGAAACTTGGTGAATTCTTGCGGTGCATCTTGTGGATGGTACATGTTGTTGCCGATATGCTGGAGGGATTGAATGTTTGTAGATGTGGTGCCAATTAAGTGGGCTGCTTTGTTCTGGACGGTGTCAAGCTTCTTGAATGTTGTTGGAGCTGCACCCATCCAGGCAATTGGAGAGTATTCCATCATGCTCCTGACTTGTGCCTTATGGACTGTGGACAGTCTTTGGAGGATCAGGAGGTGAGTTACTCAATGTAGGGTTCCTACACTTTGACTTGCTCTGGTAGCCACAGTATATATACGGCTAATCCAGGTCATTATAGGGCTTTTAATTCCAGATTCCTATTGAATTCAAATTTCATCATCTGCCATGTTGGTGAATCCGGATCCCCAAAGCATTATCCTAGGTCTCTGGATTACTAGTCCAATGACAATATCACTACACAGCTGCCTCCCCTGTGATACAGTTTTAGTTTCACGTTTGCTTTTGAGCAGAGCACACAGCACATAACACTGCTGTCGAAGTCTTCAAGCTTTTTATCCAGGTATATCTGTTCTCATGTGCCTACTTTAAGTAAATTAAATCACAACACGTTTACCCAATGCCTTTGAGTGAATGATGCCAGTATATTATTGTAAAAACATGGCAGGGGTGACCTTCTTTTCAATGGGAAGGTGGTACGCATCACATGCGATATGCGCGATGAGGAAATCATTATGTTATACAAAAACAAAAGCAGCAGAGGCGATTGCAACAATTCCGACAAGTACAATTCCAGCCTCGGGTCACTGTCTGTGTGGAGCTTGCGTGTTCTCTCTGCATCTGCATGGATTTCCTTGTGCATGAGTCGCAAAAACCCAGCCTGCAGGTGCAGCAGGTGGTCAGGAAGGCGAATGGGATGCTGGCCTTCATAGCGAGGGGGATTGAATATAAAAGTAGGGAGGTCTTGCTGCAGCTGTATAGGGCATTGGTGAGGCCGCAGCTGGAGTACTGTGTGCAGTTTTGGGCGCCGCACCTGCGCAAGGATATTTTGGCCTTGGAGGGAGTGCAGAGGAGGTTTACTAGGCTGATACCGGAGTTGAGGGGGTTGAGCTATGAGGAGAGGCTGAATAAACTAGGCTTGTACTCGTTAGAGTTTAGAAGAATGAGGGGAGATCTCATTGAGACGTATAAGATGATGAATGGGATGGATAGGATAGAGGTGGAAAGACTCTTCCCGCTCAAAAAAGACAGTAGGACTAGGGGGCACAGCCTCAAGATAAAGGGGGGGCAGTTCAGAACGGAGTTGAGGAGGAACTTCTTCACTCAAAGGGTGGTGAATCTCTGGAATTCTCTGCCCGTTGAAGTGGTGGAGGCTGCCTCGCTAAATATTTTTAAGAAGCGGGTTGATGGGTTTTTGATAAGAGAGGGGATTAAGGGTTATGGGGAGAGGGCGGGAAAGTGGAACTGAGCCACGACAGATCAGCCATGATCTTATTGAATGGCGGGGCAGGCTCGAAGGGCCAGATGGCCTACTCCTGCTCCTATTTCTTATGTTCTTATGTTCTTATGATCTGGTTTCCAATCCAATGTGCTGGTTAGATTGATTGACCATGCCTAATTGCCCCTTAGTGTCAGGAGGGACTAGCAGGATAAATACTTGGGTCACGAAGATAGGGGTAAGGTGGGATTGTTGTTGGTGCAGGCTTGATGGGCCAAATGGCCCCGTTCTGCATTGTAGGGATTCTATCATTCTATGAACTAAAGGCATCTCATTCCTTACCTTCACTGGGAAAGCCTTGGCTAGGACAATACTTAAAAGTCTCCATCTACTTGCAGATCAAGTATATCCAGGAGAACAAGTGTGATCTCCATGCCAGCAGCCTAAAGTGAACATAATTTTATCCATACAAAATAAGTGGAGCAATAGAATGTTTAGACTTTACTAAGGCATTCAACACTGTCAGCAGGGCAGGACTTAACATGCTTTTGTGGTGGAGGGGCAGAGGGGGGAGTCTGATTGTCCACCAAAGCTCCTCAGTCTCTTCCACTCTTTCCATGACTGTGTTTGTGGAGAGAATCTTCCAGGTTGGTGACCTTTCATCAGAACAGAAGGAATGTAGAAATAATATGAGAATTTCTAAGCTACTACAAGGGTCGGGGATGGTGGGGTGGACTGGACAGGAAGGACAAAAGGAAAGGTCTGTGATGGTTGGAGGGCAGCTTAACTAACAAAGAGATTTTTAGCAAAAGCCAAAGAGAGTAATATTGGTTATAATAAAGAAACAAAAGATCATGTTCAACAAAGACACCAATGGCTATATTAACAACCTGAATGTAACTTGAAGGAATTAAAAGCGAAGGAAGTAAAAAGGGTACTAACAAAAACACAAAGAACAAGATAGAGGCAGAGGTTAGGATCTAAAGATGTTGAACCGAATATTGAGTCCAGAAAGTCATAGGACACTGAGAACTGCTGTTCTGGCATCACATCTGTCCCTTCAAGTTTTTGAATCATTTCCCTTGTAAACATCAGCTTTCAATAAATTTTCACTTTTCTTACTAATTAAGTCATCAACATGCATGGTTCCACTGTGTTAGCTGTTCAGCAAATGACTCTAAAAAAAATTAGAAGAGGATTTAAAAAGCTGAGAGAAAGTGCAGACGAGAATTAATATTTGAAGAAATAAGAAATTTCCCAAGTTCAGGTGCCTCCTCCCAAAATATGAGCACAGTAAGAAGTCTCACAACAGCTGGTTAAATTCCAACAGGTTTATTTGGAATCACAAGCTTTCGGAGCGCTGCTCCTTCATCAGGTGAGTGACAGAGGCATTGGGTGGGGGGAGGTATTAAGTGAGCAAGCAATTGCATTCAGGTGTGAGAAATCAACGGTTCTATCTGTCTATTATTATTCTGTATCAGCATCAGAGAATTCCACTAGATTGTCAATGCTTTGATATGGACAGGTTAATGAAGGATCACTTTGAGAATGCCTCTAATCCACTTTGTTCCTCAACTCGATTCCAATCTTCAATGTACCACTTGCGTGACTAAAGAGCAGTCTGGTCAATGATGCGCCAATTTAGAATCAAGAATCATAGAATCCCTATAGTGCAGAAGAGGCCATTCGGTCCATTGAGTCTGCATTGATTCTCTGACAGTCTCTCTTAACCAGGCCATCTTCCTCAATATCCTCAAGTCTGCTCCTTCTTGTTACATTCGTGTTGTGGACAAAGACAAACCATCAAATTCCAAATAACTCCTCTTTCTATTGCTGGAAAAATCTTTTTATATATTCTTCTTGCACAATTCAGCAATTCCTAACTATGATAGGATCATAGAATCCCTACAGTACAGAAGGAGGCCATTTTGGTCCATCCAGTCTGCACCGATCACAATCCCATCCAGACCATTTTCCCATAACCCCTAATATTTACCATGCTAATCCCCGACACTAAGGTTAAGTTAGAATGGCCAATCAACCTAACCCGCACATCTTTGGACTGTGGGAGGAAACCGAAGCACCTGGAGGAATCCCACGCAGACATGGGGAGAATGTGCAAACTCCACACAGACAGCGACCCAAGGCCGAATTGAACCCGGGTCCCTGGCGCAGTGTGGCAGCAGTGCTAACTGTGCCACCCCAAAGACGGCAGCGCCAAACAATAGGTTTAGGTCAATGGGCAATCTACAATGCACATCATACTTGCTCGTTACCTACTGTCTGAGGTCTGCTGTAGATACTACCATTCTCTGGAATTGACATACATAGGTCTCAAGGCAGCCTTTGATGTTATCTGCAGATTCATGTTCTGGAAGGTGCTATGAGGCACTGACACACTGACCTGCTCCTGACGTTAATTTGAGATCAATGGGAATTATTTACAGAATGAAGTCTGTTGTAGGTAACAGTGTAGCCAGAAAAAACAAAGTCAATAAAAGTGCTGAATAGAAGCTTTTTATTTTTTGAGGAGTGGCGCAGTAACAGCAGTGTTGATAGGGAGAAGGGACAGCACCTGTTGAATAGCTTGGTGGAGGGAGAGCGGGGACAGGCAGCACCAAAGTGGTCAGCAGCTTAGTGCGAATGGAGTCAAGGGAACAGGAGGTGGGTGTCATGAATTAAAGTAAGCTTGGCAAGAGAATGAGGGGAGTTGGGAAAGAGAAGAGAAAGATGCAAGTCCAACTCTACATTAAGAGGAGTCTGGGGGAGTTTTGACTTAAGGAAAACAGAAGGGGAAGGAAGAACTTACAAGAATCTACAGTGGGCAGTCTGACCTTAGTGATGAAGAAATCCACTAACTACCTGTGCTTGTTGGAAATGACGATAGTGTGGGTTAGAAAGGGCTGTTTAAGAGTAAAGATGCTGCCTCATAGTGCCAGGGACCTGGGTTCGAATCCTGGCTTGAGTCACTGTGTGTGCTGAGTCTGCACATTCTCCCCATGTCTAAGTGGGTTTCCTCCGGGTCCAGAGGTTTCCTCCTACAGTCTGAAAGATGTGCTGGCTAGGTATATTGGCCATGCTAAATTCTCCCTCAGTATATCCAAACAGGTGCCACAGTGTGGCAATTAGGTGATTTTCACAGTAACTTCATTGCAGTGTACTTGTGATTAATAAATAAACATTAAAAACTTTTTAGACAGATGGGTCCTTCCCAGGGGAAATGTGATTATCCACTGTTGGCAAGAAAAATATTGTATGTTTTTTATTCATTCAAGGGAGTTGGGCTTCGCAGGCTAGGCCAGAATTCATTGCCCACCTTTAACTGCCCTTCAGAAGGTGGTGGTGCCTTCTTGAACCACTGCAGTCCATGTGGTGTAGGTACACGTATAGAGCTGTTAGGGAGGGAGTTTCAGGATTTTGACTCAGTGATAGTGAAGGAACAAAGGTATATTTCCAAGTCAGGATGATGAGTGACTTGGAGGGGAGCTTTCCAGTGGTGGCGTTTCCATGCATCTACTGCCCTTGTCCTTCTACATGGTAGTTTCTGTGGGTTTGGAAGGCACTGCTAAAAGAGACCTGATGTACTCCAGAAGTGCATCTTATACCTAATACACACTGCTGCTACTGTGCATCAATGTGAATTGAGTGAATGTTTGTGGAAGGGATTCCAATCCAGTTGTCTGCTTTGCCCTTGATGGTGTTGTTGAAGCTGTACTAATCCAGGCAAGTGGAAAGTATTCCAAACGCTTCTGAGTTGTGCCTTGTAGATTGTGGACAGGCTTTGAGGAGCCAGGAAGTGAGTCACTCGCTGCAGGATTCCTAGCCTCTGACTTGCTCTTGTTGCCACTGTGTTTATATGGCTGGTCCAGTTCAGTTTCTGATCAAAGGTAACCCTAGCCTGTTGATAGTGAGGAATTCAGTGATAGTAATGCCTTTGAATATCAAATGGCCTCAATTCCATTTTCTTTGACTCCCATGTCAGTCAACTAACTCAGTCTTGAATATATTTAAAGATACAACCCTCTAGGGAAGAGACTTCCAAATCTCCTCATTGCAGTCTTAAATGGGAGACCCCTCATGTTTAAACTGTGTCCCATTGTGCTAGATTCCCTCACAAAGGGAAACAGTCTTTCAGCATTCACCCTTCAAGCCTCCATGCGGATCTTATATGTTTCAATTAGCTCACCTCTCATTCACCCAAACTCCAATGGGTACAGGGCCAATCTGCTCAAACATTCCTAATTAGATAATCGCTTCATCCCAGTAATCCAGCAGGAGACCCTTCCCTGAACCACTTCCAATGCAATTATATCCTAAGTAAGGAGACCAAGAGTGCAGACGGTCCTCCAGACTATGTAATTTTCTCGATTTGTGTAATGGGTGTGACAGAATACAATCTTTCCAGCCACATCTAGGTAAATTTAAGTAAACATGGAACCATTTATTCAAGGTGGAGTATTGAGTCATTTCACCACTTTCATTGTAGTTTACTTTTCATCATCATCCTTTCTAATCTGTAGGTAAACACAAGCCTGAATTAAGTACTCCCCAGTTTACCTCTGGAGCTTGTTAACATGCTGACGTTCGAAGAATCACAGTGATGATAAATTGACTCCTACAGTGTCCTGTGGAAGGGGGTGTTTATTTTAGGTGCTTATTTAGTCAACCTTCTTTAATTTCTCTTTAACTTCTACAATGACAGCTAAATAAAGGGAAGTCACTGGAAGATACTTAATTGGTAAACTCTTTGTTAGAATTGAACTGAGTTTTACAAAAGAAGGGTGTGGATTTATTGATGATTGAACAGGATTTAACGATCAGTTGGATTTTTTTGAAAAGCTACCTTTGGATTCAGGGAAATAATTATAGTCTCCATGAGCTTAACTGGTAAATGGAGTTCTCCTTATCAAACTGGGAATCCCAAGATTCCAACCCTACTCCATGTCAAGTTTGTTGATCTTTGCTAAGAAGTGTGGTTACTGGGTTTTGCAGGGTCACTCCCAGCCTAGTAATTAAAAAAAAAATTACCCTGTGCTGATAATACACCAGGAGCAAACATTGAAAGCTACTTGTGGGACTTCCACCACTCAAGGAAAGGAAATCCCACTCTCAAGAGTTGCTGGCCAATCTTATTATTGTCACATGAATTGGATACAGTGAAAAGTATTGTTTCTTGCTTGCTATGCAGACAAAACACACTATTCAAAGAATACATAGGGGAGAAGTAAAGGAGAGGGTGCAAATGCTGCAGTTAAAGATCTGGGGAAGAGAAAGATCAGCTTAATATATAAAAGGTTTATTTAAAAGTCTGATGGCAGCAGGGGAGAAGCTGTTCTTGAGTCAATTGGTACCTGTCGTCAGACTTTTGTATCTTTTTTCAGATGGTAAAAGGTGGAAGAGATTATGCCTGGGGTGTGAGGTGTCCTTGATTATGCTGGCTGCTTTTCTGAGGCAATGGAAAGTGTAGACAGAGTCAATGGATGGAGGTTGGTTTGTGTGATGGATTGAATTAATTCACATTCCTTTGTAGTTTCTTGCAGCTTTTGGCAGAGCAGGAGCCATACCAAGCTGTGACACAAAGAGAAAAAATGCTTTCTATGGTACATCTGCAAAAGTTAGGGAGAGTTGTAGCAGACATGCCAAATTTCCTTTGCCTCCTGAAGAAGTAGATGCATTGGTGGACTTTCTTCATTATAGTGTTGGCGTGATTAACTGGCAGATGGGGAGTGCTGGCATCATCAGAATTCAGAAGGAGCTGGGATGACAAGGGTGTCCCAAAAAGGAAAACATAGCTACCACATTAAGCTGAGCCTGGGATGCTTGGTTGATGGGATGGATGGGGAGGGTGGAGAATTGGGGACCATTGGGATGGAGGAAGAGTGCGGAGGTCAGGTTGTGGAGCCTAGAGGGGAGCCAAAAAGAAGTGGGGGGTAACGTCTTGGGCAGGTACTCCCAATGGGCATGGGTCATCCCTAAGAGGAGGTGCCCCACCCCTTTTCCTTCCAGCCTTTTTATTTGAAATGGTGAAGTGACTGGCCAGCTTCTACGTTCCTCTCCCTAGGGGGAGAGGGAAACAGGCCTATTACTGACCAATTAATGGACAGTTAAAGGTCTCATTAAGCCTAAAGGTGGGCAAGTTGGCTGAAGCCTGACCCACCCACTGTATCATGGAGGACAGCTTGGGGACAGGTGAGAGGTGTGTACTGCCCTGCAAATGTGATAGCTTGAAGGGCTGGGAGAGGGGGAGGAGGCTGTAAAATCCCTTTGCTGGGCGGGAAAATAAGGAATCATCCAATTACCTGCTTCTTAACATTACCCAGTGACCTTTGCTGGAGATGCGCTTGTGTGCAGATTGGGCACAGGTGGGACTGGTGACAATGACGCACCCCTCTGACCGAATAATCTGCCAATGTCACCCACTGTTTAGACTGGTGTAAAGGATGGCCACTTTGTCCAGTCAATTGGCCGGCGTGGGTGAGAAAGTATCACAAGAGATAGGGAGAAAAACTGAAGCAGAGGAAGGATGATAGCGAACGGCTTAGCGGAAGGTGACTTCAGCGGGGTTGTATCCGATTTAATTGGCTTTCAGGATGAAACACACACTCTCTTGTTACTGGAAAGAGGGCATGTGATCATGACAACAGGCCGCTGCTGAATGAATAGAGCTCGCAGTCATCAGAGTGTAACAGATACTTTGATCCCACTTGGCCTTTGCCTTGCTATCGTTATTTTGTAAAACAATATATGGACTGTTCGGAAAGCTTTGAAGAAAAAATCAGAGCAAGCATTCCATTGGGGCAGCCATTTGCACGTATCGATGTTATTCCATGTTTCCCCTGTTGGATGTTCAGAAATTACTTCCCTTTGAATGCGGCTTAAGCAGGAGCCTGTTGAAAGATTTTTATTTGGTTTACGAACAATACCTCAGTTTCTAATGATTTATCAGGGAACATTCCCTATTTATGCCGTTTGACTCTGATAAAAACTATTAAGTAGGTTAGATGTGAGAGTCTGGATAATATTGCTACTTTGACAAGCACAGTTGAGGTACACAACAAAATCAAACATGGTTTCGTCTGAAATTTAGTCCAGATTGATGAAAAGATGAGACGTGAGCATTAGGTCAACTAGGCAGCCTTCTCTGCTGATATCTTCACAGTGTCTGTCAGGCCAGTGGATGTTAGGTTGTTTTTTAAATTCTTTTTTGTAAAAAAATGTGTTTTCCATGTAATTCCTTGGTGCCTAGCAACAAAAGCAAACAGTAGCCTCCTCATTATTTCCACATATGGAGTTAGATTCATATCTCATGGGCAATGAAACATCGTTATGGACATGCAACTGGCTGAAGATTTGTCATAACAAGCAGTCATGCAACTAAAAATGTTATTATCATTTGTGCAGTTGAATAGAGTTAGCACAGAGGTTTGGAGCAGGGCAATTCATTTTTATAAAGGAGAAAGTTGTTGAAGTTACTTGCTTATCTCTCAATAGATAATAGTCATGCAATCTGCCATCTTATCTTAATATCACAGAATCCCTACAGTTCAGGAGAGTCCGTTTGGCCCATCGAGTCTGCAACAACTCCCTGGCAGAGCACCTTACCGAGGCCCTCTTTCCCCACCCTATCCCCGTAACTCCACACATTTCCCATGACTAATCCATTTAACCTACACATCTGAGGACACTAAGGGGCAATTTAGCATGGCCAAACCTGACCATTGATGTCTTTGGACTATGGGAGGAAAGTGCACCCAAGCTGACATGGGGAGAATATGCAAACTTCACACAAACATACACCCGAGACCGGAATTGAACCCGGGTCTCTGGCGCTCTGATGCAGCAGTGTGAGCTACTCTGCCACCGTGCTGCCCATACCTTTTACTTTTTGCCCTGGGTTCCATAACAATAATACAGTGCATTCTCCAGAAGGCTTCAGCTGCAGTGGTTAATAATAATATCACAGGCCCAAAACTATACCGAAAGAGCAATGGCCATAAATACCATTTGCTGGATGATGATACCCTGCTAGGTTGGGACTTCTGCACACCAACTATCTCCAGCAAAGAACTGTGCCATAAATCATGGGGTCAACTCATTTAACTCTCTAAAACCAGCTCACACCCTGTGACACAGGACTACTACATCGGAGGAGTGAAATTATACAGAATTTACAGCACAGAAACAAACTATATGATCCAGTTGGTCGGCACTTTTTTATTCTCCACACAATGGTCTCCTCCAAATCCAATTACCTTTCTCTCCACTCTGCCCTCTATTTGTCCGTCCCTTTCCCCATCACCAAGCCTCCCTTAAACGTGTTTTTCCTGCTGCAGCTATTCCATGTGACGGTGAATTTCATGTCCTCACCAATCGGTGCAAAGAAATTCATTTTAACTTCATTATTTGCCCTGTTACAAGCTATACGTTATTGAATTTGGCAACTACAACCTTTAAAATGCCAAGGAAAGCTGAAGATATGTAACAGCTTGAAGCTTGGTAGCAGTGGATTAGTATTAAACATATTGAAAGAGCGAGTCAGCTGTCAGCTAACTAATAGATGGCTCATGTGGGATTTTGTGGCACTTATAAAGGATGTCTCCGAATGGAAGAACATGAGAGGTAATCACCGGATGGAATAGAATTTTGAAAGGAGGTAGAGAAGAGGTGCACAACATTTTTAATGAGGTCAACTTTCAGCAAGTCTTGGAAAGAATATAGCAATTGAGTCAAAGATTAAATTGGGTGCTCCTGGGAGGAAACTGCTGAAATTGTCTTACCGTAAGACATAGCAGCAGAAGTAGGCCGTTTGGCCCATCGAGTCTGCTGTGCCATTCAATGAGATTGTAATAGAGTGGCACCCCTCAGGCGGCGCAAAGACACTTCAGGCTTCGTTAGGAAAAGTTTCTTTATTCGTCACAAGTAAGGCTTACATTAACTCTGCAGTGAAGTTACTGTGAAATTTCCCTAGTCGCCACACTCCAGTGTCAGTTCAGGTCAATGCTTCCAATCAGCACGTCCTTCAGACCGTGGGAGGAAACTGGAGCACCCGGAGGAAACCCACGCAGACATGGGGAGAATGCGCAAACAGTGACCCAAGTTGGGAACCAAATCCATGTCCCTGGCGCTATGAGGCAGCAGTGCTAACCGCTGTGCCATCATGGGAACAACAGGCATTTAGTGATAAAGAAAAATCAGGTACAGAGGATTACAAGGTTGACTACGTGGCTATAGATGATTCCGCATGAGAGAATTTTCAACCCTTTAGTGTGATCACTTGGTTCCTGAAGCCAGGTGACCCTCTTCCGCTGCACTGTCTTAAAAAAAACAGACCAGTATCACTGCAGAGATCATAACAGATCTGAAATGATAATCCTCAACTCCACTTCCCCTCCTTATTCCCATAACCCTTGATTCCCTCACCAATTGGAGATCTGTCTACCTCAGCCTTGAACACACTTAATGACCCAGCCTCTACAGCCTTCTGTGGTAAAGAATTCCATAGATTCACTGCCTGTTGAGAGAAGAAATTCCCCCTTATCTCTCTCTTAAATAAGTGACTCATACATGCCACTTGGTGGGAAATGGCAGCACTGTCTCTCCACCACTCCAGAACTGCAACCCAATTCCAAAACACATTCAATTATTGAGTGAAAGCAATATAACACCAATCACTCTTTCCATGTCTTTGTGGGTTTCCTTCGGATGCTCTGGTTTCCTCCCATAGCCCAAAGACGTGCAGGTTAGGTGGATCGGTCATGCTAAATTGCCCCTTAGTGTTAGGAGGACTAGCTAGGGTAAATGCATGTGGTTATGGGGATAGAACCTGGGTGGGCTAGTGGCCAAATGGCCTCTTTTGCACTGAAGGATTCTATGATTCATTCTCAAAGAATCAGGCTGCAAAGCAATGCACTTCCATGAATTTCCACAAATGCTGGAATAGACATGCTTGTTTTAATCCATTAACTATGGGCAGCATTTTGGGCAGCATGGTAGCACAGTGGTTAGCACTGCTGCTTCACAGCTCCAGGGTCCTGGGTTCGATTCCCAGCTCAGGTCACTATCTGTGTGGAGTTTGCATATTCTCCTTGTGTCTGCGTGGGTTTCCTCCGGGTACTCCGGTTTCCTCCCACAGTCCAAAGATGCGTGGGTTAGGTTGATTGGCCGTGCTAAGAAATTGCCTCTTAGTGTCCAGGGATGCGTAGGTTAGAGGGATTAGTAGGTATAATGTGTAGGGATATGGGGTTAGGGCTTGGGTGGGATTGTGTTTGGTGCAGACTTGATGGGCCGAAGGGCCTCTTTCTGCACTGTAGGGTTCTATGATTCTACTCTAGAAGCAGAAGTGAAAACTTTTCAGCATTCCAGTGCTGTGTCCCCTACCAGGTGTATCAGTGATCTCCCTCTTATACTCCAAAGGGTGCCAGAAATAATGGAATTGACACAGCACTTTTATTATGCAACGTTATGTCAATGAAGACAGGTCCTGGCCCCAGAAAATGATTCCAAAAATGTTGCCCTGCTCGTTTTAAGCACTAACTTCGTCAGGAATTGCATATGAGTCTGAGCCAACAAGTTTACTGCATGTCAAACAAAATAACAACTGAACATAATAATAATGACAGGAGGGTGGCCTTGGCAAAACAATCGCTCATTTATATGAACCCAGATGTTCTCATTTGAACAAAAGTGGAATCAGCTGCAGGATGCGGAACTCTCCATGTTTAGTTTTCACATTTTGTGCTGATGACATCCAGGATGTAACATACTGCAAGAAAAATGCTTATTTTCTGGTTAGTGCACTTAAAACACACCCACTGATCTGTACAGACTGATATTTTAGGAATTATAATGTATATTGTGCCATGGTCTTTGTGTGCCTTTTTAAATTTCAAGTCTTCAGGATTAAGGGAAGCCAAGCAGAATTTCAGACCTAAATACCTATCATCTGGAAGCAGCATTAAGATAGTATACTTGTGACCTGGTTGTGGATAAACTGACCCCAGTGTCCATTTCTGCACAATTGTCAATGAATTTGTATCATTGAATTACAGAATCACTACAGTGTAATAGGAGGCCATTCGGCCCATTGAGTCTTCACCAAGCACAATTCCACCCTGGCCCCCATCTCCGTAACCCCACGTATTTACCACGCTAGTGCCTCTGACATGAAGGAGCAACTTAGCATGGCCAATCCATCTAACCTGCACAACTTTGGAGTGTGGGAAGAAACCGGAGCATCCGGAGCAAACCCACGCAGACACGGGGAGAATGTGTAAACTCCACACAGACAGTCACTGAAGAATGGAATTGAACGTGGGTTGCTGGCGCTGAGAGGCAGCAGTGATAACCACTGTGCCACCCTACTGCCCTTATATGTCTGAGGAGAGGTGATTGGAAGACAGCATTGGTATAATGTTAGAATAAGTAATAATGTGCGCATGCTTTACACACCACTTATTTTTCTCACTCTGAAATTAAATTATTTTCTTTGTGTTCAATTACTGCTCATATTCTGAAGATGTCTAAGGCATGCATACACATACAGAGTTTACAATCCTTCTGGGGAAAGAAAGACTTAAATTTATATAAAACCTTTTGTGACCTTAGGTGATCCCAAGAGACATCATTATTGTAATATAGAACATAGAACATAGAACATTACAGCGCAGAACAGGCCCTTCGGCCCACGATGTTGCGCCGACCAGTTAAAAAACAATGACCCACTAACCTAAACCAATCCCTTTTCGTCCATAAACCTATCCACGGATCTCTTAAATGCCCCCAAACTAGGTGCATTTACAACCGCAGCAGGCAGGGCATTCCAATCCCTCACCACCCTCTGGGTAAAGAACCTACCCCTGACATCCGTCCTATAACTACCCCCCCTTAATTTAAAGCCATGCCCCCTCGTGCTAGCTTTCTCCATCCGAGGAAAAAGGCTATCACTGTCCACCCTATCTAAACCTCTAATCATCTTATATGTTTCAATAAGATCCCCTCTTAGCTGCCTTCTTTCCAGCGAAAACAACCCCAAATCCCTCAGTCTCTCCTCATAGGACCTCCCCTCCATACCAGGCAACATCCTGGTAAACCTCCTCTGCACCCTCTCCAAAGCCTCCACATCCTTGCTGTAATGTGGGGACCAGAACTGCACACAGTACTCCAAGTGCGGCCGCACCAGAGTTGTGTACAGTTGCAACATGACGCTGCGACTCCTAAATTCAATCCCCCTACCAATAAATGCCAAGACACCGTATGCCTTCTTAACAACCCTATCTACTTGATTCCCAACTTTCAGGGATCTATGTACACATACACCTAGATCCCTCTGTTCATCCACACTATTCAAAGTCCTCCCGTTAGCCCTATACTCAACACATCTGTTATTCCTACCAAAGTGAATTACCTCACACTTCTCCGCATTAAATTCCATCTGCCACCTCTCGGCCCAGCTCTGCAACCTGTCCAAGCCTTCCTGCAAACTATGACACCCTTCCTCACAATCTACCACACCTCCACTTTGGTGTCATCAGCAAATTTACTAATCCACCCAACTATACCCTCATCCAGATCATTAATAAAAATTACAAACAGCAGTGGCCCCAAAACAGATCCCTGAGGCACACCACTCGTAACCGAACTCCATGACGAATATTTACCATCAACCACCACCCTCTGTCTCCTATCTGCTAGCCAATTCCTGATCCAATTTCCTAGATTACCCTCAATCCCATACATCTGCATTTTCTGCAGAAGCCTACCATGGTGAACCTTATCAAACGCCTTACTAAAATATAGGAAAGGTGTCAAACAGTTTCATAGTGAGGATGAAACAGCCTAGTTTAAATGATCTGTTTTAGATGTTTGAGAGGTAAGCGTTGGCCAGGATTTCTCTGGCTGTCTTCTAGTAGTACCGTGAGAATTTTTGTATCCCTCTGAGAGGGATTGGTTCTTATCAAGAGGGTAAGATCCTTCAACAGGGTGGAACGGTGGCATTATGGTTAGCACTGCTGCCTCACAGTGCCAGGATCCTGGCACTGTGAATTGTGTGGAGTTTGCACATGCTCCCCTTGTCTGCGTGGGTTTCCTCCGGGTGCTCCGGTTTCCTCCCACAGTCCAAGTAAGTGCAGGTTAGGTTAATTGGCCATGGTAAAACTGCCCCTCAGTATCTCAGGATGCATTGTTTCGGGGGATTAACCAGGTAGGTACATAGGCTTAAGGGAACGGGGCTTGGCTAAGATGCTTCGTTGGAGAGTCTGTGCGGAGTCAAAGGGTCGAACGGCGTCCTTCTGCACTAGGAATCTATTAACAGCACAGCGCTTCCTCAGTACTCTGCTGAGGCAGCATAAATGCTATTGACCTGATGCCATTGTGTAGTGATTTGCTTCGTGGGCTAATCTATATTGGGACGGTTTCTCTCTCATTAGTAACTGCTCTGATTCAAGTATGCTATTTCAAAGTTACTTTATTATACACGGTAAGCTGCAGGGTAAGTGCATCTCTCTTGTGTATAGACTATCCCAGCTGCTCTTCTGAATCTTTAGTACATGTCTGCTGATGTCATTGCTACACGATGATATGTGTCACTAACTAATTGTGTAACTATTGACACATTCTGCCACATCTTCCCCCCAGTACAACGTCAACTTTTCAGTGCTGTAGGTGGACCTTTACAGATTTTTGAACAGCCACAGAAGGGATACTGAGTTCTTCACTGGTATTGACATTACTACCAATTCTCAATGTGCCTCTCACTGAGATAAGTCTCAGTGAGGAAATGAGTCTCAGGGAGGAAATCGGAACACCCGGAGGATACCCACGCAGACACAGAGAGAAAGTGCAAACTCCACACAGACAGTGACCCAAACTAGGAACTGAACCCAGGTTCCTGGAGTTGTGAAACAACAGTGCTAACCATTTGTCACCATGCTGCTCACTTTCTTGCCTCTTTGCTTGCCACCATAAGCCTTCACCCTCCCCCCCAACCCTCCTTGCGCAGCCCTCCTTCCACATTGCACCTCCCCCACCCCCTCCCCACCTTGTCTTTGTCACATTATACTTTGCACTCCACCTCCAGCTGAATTTTGAACCTTTGTTGTGGTGATTGCATGAGTCCAGATAGACATTGGTGTGTGGCACCTGCACTACCTAACCCCAGGTGCAAAGCTGCTCTAAGACATTGACCCAGGAGGGTCCACGGATCCAGCGGCACGGCGCAGCCCATGACGACCAGCTCAGCATGGAGATAGAAGGCAGGGACTGGTTTGCCTCAGCAGAGTGGGGAACAGTGCAATAGGAGCAGTGCAGCACAATGGCAAAAGGCTTTGTTGCATTCACTTCAAAGTATCTGGCTAGCTGAGGACTGCACCACTCCGTATCAATCGGGTTTCAGGCCGATGTAATTTCATGTTGGCTTGACGCAAGGAAGGCCTGATGGGATACCGGTGGCAAGCTGTTTTATTGAGCATTCATGAGACGCAAATGAATGCAAATCATGTACACAGCACCAGCCAGCAGGAAGACTGACTCACTATTAACCATCCATTGGGAGAATTGTGAGTTATTTTACACCAGTGGGTATCTCACTTTTTAGCGGCCGGGATTCTCCGACCTCACCTGTGGCTGGGATTTTCTGACCTAATCTGTGGCTGGGATTCTCCAGTCCCACTGCTGTGAATGGAGAATTTGGCTGAGCGCCAAATTCTCCATTCTCGCTGTTAGTGGCTGCGGGGCATGCGAGAATAGAGAATTCCAGCTTTTGACTCATGCTAGATTCTCCTGCTGCAGACGGGATGGGAAAAATTTCACCTCATGTTATCAGTTGTGCAGGATTCCTGAAATACAATGGGGGTCCTGGTTGTGATCTATCAGCTGCACTGACCATGGGCACAAATCCTGTACTGATTGCGAAATCTCGCGAGAGGGCCAAATGGGATTTGCACCGGCAAGATCTCAGTTTGCGATCTCTCCCCCCTCCCTCCCCGCCTGCCCAGGTCCGGTGATGTGATCAGGTCCCTGATTTCCATACAGTTTACTAAATTAACACTGGTTTTGATGTCGTACCTTCAGCCACGCCTTATCCTCTCACCCAGTCAGCATAAAGTCACGCTGGCGAGACTCACCGCTGGTTTTCAACAAAGGAAACTATCCGTGTGACCAAGCCAGGGGTATAGCCTTGGGTGGTGAGGACATTGCCCCTTGGCACTGGCCCCAAAAGCGTCAACGTGACAGTGCTGAGTTGACAGTGTCATGTTGACACTGCTGGGGTGGCCCTTGAGAGAGTCCCATTGGTGGGCATGGTGGGAGGGGGAAGGTTAAATTCCTCTTATATGTGGTTGTGGTGGTGGGGGGGGGGGTAGAATGGAGAGCCCTGATGCCTGTAAGGGGGAAGGGAGAGCCCTATTGCCTCACGGAGGATTTGCGGAACAGGGAGGAGATTTCTGATGCCTGCAAAGCATGGGGAGAGTGGAGTGGACAGCCTGTATGGTTGAGGGGGGGGGGGGGGGGGTTGTTTGGGGGGCGGGGGGGGGGGGGGCGTAGGTTAGAGAGGGGCAGGTCCTTATATAGCGAGAGCCTGGAAGTGAAGCCTGCGAGCTTCACACTGGTTTTCTCACCTGAACATTGTTGGGATGATTCCAACCCTTACATTCGGAGTTTTTAATGTCAGGCAGGTTGATTTTCGTTTCAGTCGAGAAATCTAATCTAGGCTCTTGACAGGAAAGCATTGGCAGGCATATTTGCATAATAACATGAGCATCATTTCTGTAATATAAAACCACTGAATCATCCATTGTTATAGAGGGAACACTGACAGCACAGAGGTTAACACTGCTGCCTCACAGCACCAGGGACCGGGGTTTAATTCCTGGCTCGGGTCACTGTTTGTGCAGAGCCTGCATGTTCTCCTCGTGTCTATGTGGGTTTCCTGTGGGTACTCCAACTTCCTCCCACAGTCTGGCAATAGTGGGTTTAAAATGGCTATTCTGGCTGAGAGCTAAGCATTCTGGGATGTTTGGTCAACTTATAGATTAAAACCAGATGCAGGCCACAAAGAGGCTCTGGTCTGGGAGCTGCGACCTGAAGCTTCCTGTGTTAGCCAAGATAAGGGAAGTTGATAACATTCAGGACCTTGGTGAGACCACATTTGGAATATTGTGAGCAGTTCTGGTCACCTCACTATAAGAAGAATGTGGAAGCGTTGGAGAGAGTGCAGAGGAGATTTACCAGGGTGCTGCCTGGTTTGGAGGGTAGGTCTACTGAGGAAAGTTGAGGGAGCTGGGGCTTTTCTCTTTAGACCGGAGGAGGATGAGAGGCGACATAATAGAATTTTATAAGATGATGAGGGGAGATGGATAGAGTGGACGTTCAGAGACTATCTCCTCGGGTGGATGTAGCTGTTACTAGGGGGGCATAACTATAAGGTTCATGGTGGGAGATATAAAAGGGATGTCCGAGGTAGGTTCTTTACTCAGAGAGTGGTTGAGGTGTGGAGTCCGCTGCCTGCTGCGATAGCGGAGTTGGAACTTTTAAGCGGTTATTGGAAAGTTCCACACATACTTGGAACTTTGTATGTGTGGAGCACACCAGAATGATAGGGAGTGGAATAGCTTGATCTTGGGTTCGGACATAGCTCGGCACAACATCAAGGGCTGAAAGCCTGTACTGAACCGTACTGTTCTATGTGCTTGTTGGGTGCACTGGTCATGCTAAATTCTCCCTCAGTGTACCCGAGCAGGCGCTGGAGTGTGGCAACTAGAGGATTTTCACAATTACAGTGTGAATGTAAGCCTACTTGTTACACTTACAAAATAAACTTGACGGTAGTTTCACTATGCATTTTGACTACTGATTCTTCCTGTTCCAATTTGTAATCGTCTGGAGCCTACTTCCTCAATTTGTTGGGGGATTTCTATTTTTACTAAATTGATTTACGGGATGTGGGCGTTGTGTCGCTGGCAGGGCCAGTATTTATTGGATGTTACTTTCAGAGTTTTCAAATGTGCTGAACAATGGCCAATATCTCCTAAATTTACTGTCTGGGTACCTGTCCAAATCAATATTTTACCAAAAGGAAGAATCTGAACTTTTATGGCAGATTTCATATCCTCAGGATATCTCAGAATGTTTTACAGTCATTTTAAGTGTAATCATTGTTGTTATAAAGGCAAACAAAGCAGCTAATCAGTGCAAAGCCATACCCTGTAAACAGCAAATGAAGTTCTTGACCAGTTCATCTATTCAGTAAATTTCCAAGATTTTGCCTTTGATCCAATTTATTTTTGTACATTGGTTGAGAGATAAATATTATTTATCACTGTTAATTGCCATGATTTATGGCTTAAATTGTAAAATATCTCATTTGATGATTCTGAATAAAAAGAGAGAATAAATTTACTTTTATATAGTGAGTGCAGGACAGTGACTTTACAGCAAATGTTACACAATTAATTCCTTATCTTATCCAAAAAAGGCATTGGCTTTAAATATACACATCCGCTCCGATGTGCTGTGGCCACAGCTTTGGCAGGAGTCCACTGGAATGATGGGACAGTAGCCTGGGACGGTATGGTGGCACAATGGTTAGCACTGATGCCTCACAGTGCATTGAATTGAACCTGGGGATCCAGGTTCAATTCTGGCCTTGGGTGACTGTTTGACTGGAATTTTATCAGCACACCCACCCCAATTCCAGGGACGGACGAGGCTTGGAGAATGCATTCTCTGTTCGCCCCCAGGCGGGATCGTATGAACCTCAGGCAGACATGCCGGTAAAATTCCACCCTTTGCGTGGAGTTTGCATGTTCTCCCCATGTCTGCGTATGTTTCCTCCGGGTGCTCCGGTTACCTCCCACAGTCCGGAGATGTACAGCTTAAGTGGATTGGCTGTGCTAAATTGTCCCTTAGTGTCTTAAGATGTGTAGGTTAGGAGGATTAGCCACAGTAAATGTGTAGGGTTATGGGAATAGGGCGGGAGAGTGGGCCTTGGTAAGATGCTCTTTTAGAAAGTCAGTGCAGACTCGATGATGGACTGAATGGCTTCCTTCTGCACTGTAGGGATTCTCAGAGACCTGGATTTCCTGGGTGCCGGCTTCAATCAAGGTTTTTGGATGATCTGCTTTGAACAGCCGGCGTCTGATGTAAAGTTAGTTGTGAGCAGAGGCAAGGACACCCTTTGTCATCACTTCCATTGAACTATTGAATTTTACAGCACAACAGCAAGACGTTCTGTCCATCATGTCTATGCTGCCTTTTTGAAAGAGCTTTCTGCTTTCCAATGAGTCCAACTGCCCTATTCTTTACACGTGGCCCTGCATATTTTTCCCAGTCAAGTTTATGCAGGCATCCTGGAATCTCGGGACTAGATGCACACTAGTTTGGCAGATATTGTATTCATTTTGGATGCTATGCCGAACGTGATACATAAAACAAAATGTGGAAAGTAAAGAATAGAAGGGTTTTATTCAAATTGCTCCCCAGGGCATTAGCTTTGAATGTAGCTGGGTTATGGGTCTGGATTTTGGGAAGCTGCTTACGGGGTCAGGTATCTGTATTCAAACTCCCTTTTCATCTTCCCTGGGACCTTCACCAAATTTGAATTCTCGGATCCAAATCAACCCTGCAGTCAAAGAACAAACAAAAAAACAAAGAAAATTACAGCACAAGAACAGATCCTTCAGCCCTCCACGCCTGCACCGACCGTGCTGCCCGACTTAACTAAAACCCCTGACCCGTATCCCTCTATTCCCATCCTATTCATGTATTTGTCCTGGAAGCATTTTCCCCTTGTTATCTATCTAAAACCCCTCATAATTTTGAACGTCTCTATTAAAACTCTGCTGACTCTTCCCTGTTGTAAAGAGAACAAGTTTTTTTTAAGTTTATTTATTAGTGTCACAAGTAGGCTTATATTAACACTGCAATGAAGTTACTGTGAAAATCCCCAAGTCGCCACACTCCGGCACCTTTTCGGGTACACTGAGGGAGAATTTAGCATGGCCAGTGCACCTAGCCAACACGTAGTTCATAGAATCCCCATAGTACAGAAGGAGGCCATTTGGTCATACTGACCACAGTTCCATCCAGGCCCTATTCCCGTAACCTGCACATTTGTCCTGTTAATCCCCTTGGCACTCAGGGCAATTTAGCATGGCCAATCAACCTGACTCGTACATCTTTGGACTGTGGGAGGAAACCGGAGCACCCAAAGGAAACCCATGCTGACACGAGCAGAAAGACAGTGATCCAAGACCTGATTTGAGCCTGGGTCCCTGGTGTTGTGAGGCAGCAGTGCTAACCACTGTGCCTCTATACTGCCCTGTTCAGACTGTGGAAAGAAATCGGAGCACCCGGAAGAAAACCACACAGAGAGGGGGAGAAAGTGCAGACGCCACACAGATAGTGACCCAAGACCGGAATTGAACCTGGGTACCTGGCGCTGTGAGGTAGCAGTGCTAACCACTGTGTCACCTTTGTGAGTTCTTTCACACAACTGGGATGAGGCAGTTCATCCCAGGTATCTTAGATTTCGGAGAAACGCAGCATAGATCTGAACATGGCAACAAAACAGCAAATGTTGGTGCATTTGGAACTTACTTGAGACTCCAGGTTGGCATTACTCCTTCAGAACCCAGAAGAAAACAAAAAGTAAAAATGGCAAAATAAGAAGATTGATCCAAATTGGTCTTGTGTACCTTAAAATGGAATACCAGTAAAAATTCAGAAATATAAACATTGCTCTAAACTGTTTCTTTCCTGTTGGGAACCTGAAGAAAAGCCAGGGCATTGTAAAAACTGCAGTCCCCTTATGGAGGGGCAAACTAGAGGCAAACCAAAAGGATGTTCAGAGCTGGACCCAGCACACTGGTCAATCATCCTTGGCTATACTTTTCTGCTTTGTTGGTGAACAGATATTTAGGATGTGACTATGTGCTTTTTTTTCTTTATTCGTTCATGGAACATGGATGTCACTGGCTGGCCAGCATTTATTGCCCATCTCTAGTTGCCCTTGAGCTGAGTGGTCATTTCGAAGGGCAGTTGAGAGTCAACCATATTGTTGTGGGTCTGGAATCACATGTAGGCCAGACAAGGGAAGGACAGCAGACCTCCTTCCCTAAAGGACATTAGTGAACCAGATGGTTTTTTTCTGACAATTGAATTCAAATTCTACCATCTGCTGTGGTGGGATTTGAACCCAGGTCCCCAAAACATTAGTTGAGTTTCTGGATTAATAGCCTAACGATAATACCACTAGGCCATCACTTCCCCTTGTGGTGCTGGGACTGTTCCAGAAAATGTGCGTACCATTTCTAGCTTGCCAACATCAGTCGCAAGTGGTGTGTTTTTGACTTGTCATATGCATTTGAAAAGAAATAGCCTTAGCTTTTCTGACACAAGACAGGGCAGGACCTACTTATTAATGTAGGGCACTGGGGAGAGTTACAGAACAAAGAGATCTAGGGGCACATATTCATAGCTCCTTGAAAGTGGAGTCACAGGTGGACAGAGTGGTGAAGAAGGCATTCGGCATGCTTGGTTTCATCGGTCAGAACGCTGAATACAGGAATTGGGACATCTTATTGAAGTTGTAAAAGAAATTGGTAAGGCCACGCTTGGAATGCTGTGTATAGTTCTGGTCACCCTATTATAAAAAGCATATTATTGATCTAGAAAGAATGCAGAAAAGATTTGCTTGGATGCTACCGGGACTTGATGGTTTGGGTTATATGGAGAGGCTGGATAGACTGGGACTTTTTTCTCTGGAGCACAGGAGGCTGAGGGGTGATGTTATAAAATAAGGTCTATAAAATAACAAGGGGCACAGATCAGCTAGGTAGTCAATATCTTTTCCCAAAAGTAGGGAAATCTAAAACTAGAAGGCATAGCTTTAAGGTGAGAGGGGAGAGATACAAAAGTGTCCAGAGGGGCAATTTTTTCACACAGAGAGTGCGAGTGTCTGGAACAAGCTGCCAGAGGTAGTAGTAGAGGCAGGTACAATGTTGTCTTTTAAAAAGCATTTAGATAGTTACATGGGTAAGATGGGTATGGATGGGCCAAATGCGGACAATTGAGATTAGCTTAGGGGTTTAAACAGAAAGGGCGACATGGACAAGTTGGGCTGAAGATTTCCATGCTATAAACCTCTATGACCCTATGAGTCTATTGCCGCTTTAAGAATTTTGATGAATCATTCGGGTGTGTCTGTGTAACAAGCCTTACAACAAGCAGGAGCATGTAAATATAGCTGTTCCAACTCATCAATCAACAGTTTGAGAGGTCTAGTATTTCAGAATAAAATAAAGGAAATCCCCAACTAGTGCAGTTTTATCATTATCCAGATCCAAAGATAATAGTTTGCACTGTTTTGCGTCTAATTCCTAAAATTTAATGATAATGAAGACATGAGTTAGGCTTCGCTGTTTCCTATTTCAATACATTATAATGAAACTGCATGACACTGGCATGACATCACAGCGAAGAAAGTGATGAATAAAACAAAACAAACTAACTCAGGAGACAAGTTTTGCTCGCTGCCAGCTTTCCATGGAACTTTTGTATGAGGGAAGAATCAAATTAGACAAATTACAGAATTGGGAGAAAAAACACAGGGTTTCCAATCCTGCCAGCAACAGGCATCATCATGGGTGGGATGGGAAAATTTGGAAAGCAGCCTAACATCAATTGAAAAAGTCCATTGAATGATATGCATGGGAGATTTTAACTACCCTGATATGAATTGGGCAGAAGAGGTGGGTAAATAGGATAAGGGAGTGAAGCCCCTACAATTTGTACAGGACTCTTTTCTAACCCAATATATAAAAGGCCCAGCAGGAGTGCATTCACCTTTGAATCCAGTCGTGGGGAATCAAACAGAGTAAATAAGTGACGTAAAAGTAGGAGAGCATCAGGGCAAGAGTGATCATAATGTAATATGCTTTGAGCTGATGCTTGAGAAGGAGATAAGTGTGAAGAAAACCAAGTTAATAGATTGGAGAAAAGCTGATTGTGAGGGGTTGACGTTATGGTGGAGAGCCCGAGCATTGCCTCACAGGGGCTGATTAAGATGGCTTTTAAGGCAGACCAGGTGCTGCGGGGATTCTGCAGCTCTTGGCTCATTGGTCAGCACCAGCTTAGCTGTGAGGCACCAAATGAGCCCAGCGACATCGAGACTCCTGTGACAGATTGTTTTCTACCTCTGCCAGTTTGAGCCAGGGTGTTGGTAGAATGGATTAGTCAGTGGTCAGTCCAGCAGTTGTTGGCTTCAGTCATGGGGAGGGTGATGTGGACATTTTTGTGGTCCCTCACTCAGATGATGATATGGTTTATTTGGTGCCAGGACTTGGGAGCAGGGGTGTCGCCATGAGGTCTTCTGCTTGTGCCTTTGGCGGATGTACCTTCCTCCAGAAGAAGGTGTACCCACCACCTTGTTGTCCTGCCAGCTGTGTCTCGCTCAAGGTAGCGATATGCATGTCATGGTGCTGGAGTATAGTATCGCAGGGCAGTTGCTGCTGAGGTTGTCCACAAGGTTCCGATGTTCCCAGTCTCTAAATTCATTTGGGTGGGTGGGATATGGTGGGGTGGGGTTGGGGTGAGGTTTGATTTCATTTGATTTATTATTGTCACATGTATTGGAAAACAGAGTACTGTTTTTTGCATGCTATACAGTCAAACCATATCATTCACAGATCCTGTGAGGATCAGCTGGCGGGGGTATTCGCAGACTTCTTCAACCTCTTTTTACAACAATCTGAGGTCCCTATCTGCTGCAAGAAGATGACCATCATCCCAGTACCAAAGGAAAACCAAGCAGTGTGCCTTAATGACAATCGTCCAGTGGCTCTGACATCCATCATTATGAAGTGCTTTGAAAGGTTAGTCATGGCACAAATCAATTCCAGCCTCCTGGACCAACTGGATCCACTACAGTTTGCCTACCGCTACAACAGATCCACAGCTGACATTATCTCCCTGGCCCTGCACTCAACCCTGGAACACCTAGATAACAAAAACACTTATGTCAGACTCCTATTTATTGACTACAGCTTAGCCTTCAACACTATTATTCCCACAAAACTCATCTCCACACTGGGCCTGGGCCTTGGCTCCTCCCTCTGCGATTGGATCCTGAACTTCCTAACTCACCGATCACAACAGTAAGGATAGGCAGCAACACCTCCTCCACTATCATCCTCAACACCGGTGCCCCACAAGGCTGTGTTCTCAGTCCTGTCTATACTCCTTATACACCTGATGCCTGTGTGGTCAAATTCCCCTTTAATTTGATTTTCAAGTTTGCTGATGACACCATCGTTGTGGGTTGGATTTCAAACAATGATGAGACAGAGTACAGGAATGAGATGGAGAATCTGGTGAACTGGTGCGGCAACAATAATCTCTCCCTCAACGTCAACAAAACAAAGGAGATTGTCATCGACTTCAGGAAGCATAAAGGAGAACATGCCCCCGCCTACATCAATGAGGACAAAGTAGAAAGGGTTGAGAGCTTCAAGTTTTTTGGTGTCCAGATCACCAACAACCTGTTCTGGTCCCCCCATGCCGACACTATAATTAAGAAAGCCCACCAATACCTCTACTTTCTCAAAAGACTAAGGAAATTTGACATGTCAGCTATGACTCTCACCAACTTTTACAAATGCACCACAGGAAACATTATTTCTGGTGTATCACAGCTTGGTATGGCTCCTGCTCTGCCCAAGACTGCAAGAAACGCCAAAAGGTTGTGAATGTAGCCCAATCAATCATGCGAACCAGCCTCCCATCCATTGGCTCTGTCTACACTTCACGCTGCCTCGGCAAAGCAATCAACATAATTAAGGATCCCACGCATCCCGGACATTTTCTCTTCCATCTTCTTCCTTCAGAAAAATGAAATAAAAGTCTAAGGTCACATACCAACCGACTCAAGAATAGCTTCTTCTCTGCTGCTGTCAGACTTCTGAATGGACTTGCCTTGCATTAAGTTAATCTTTCTCTACACCCTAGGTATGACTGTAACATGACATTCTGCACTCTCTCATTTCCTTCTCTATGAAGGTATGTTTTGTCTGTATAGTGAACAAGAAACAATACTTTTCATTGTATGTTAATCCATGTGACAATAATAAATCAAATCAAATCAAATATATAGGAGAGAAGGAAAGGAGAGGTGCAGAATGTAGTATTACAGTCATAGCTAGGGTGTAGAGAAAGATCAACTTACTATAAAGTAGGTTCATTGAAAAATTTGATGGCAGCAGGGGAGAAGCTATTCTTGAGTCGGTTGCTATGTGATCGTAGATTTTTGTATTTTTTCCTGATGGAAGAAGGTGGAAGAGAGAATGTTTGCAGTGCATGGGGTCCTTGATTATACTGGCTGCTTTTCTGAGGCAGCTGGAAGTATAGACAAGGTCAATGGATGGGAGGCTAATTTGCGGGATGGACTGGCCTTTGTTCACAAAGAACAAAGAACAACACAGCACGGGAAACAGGCCCTTTGGCCCAATGAGCCGGCCCGCCATTTTAACATTATGAGTCCCCCCTCCACCCATGACCCTTGTCTATGCTTTTGGCATTCCACATTGAGGGAAGTCTAATTTAGGGACAATTTGTTATACCAATCAGCCTAACAGCACTTCTTTGGGGTGGGGAGGAAACCGGAGCACTGGGAGGAAACCGGAGCACCTGGAGAAAACCCACGCAAGCACGGGGAGAATGTGCAAACTCCCGCAGACACTGGCCCAAATCCATGTATCTGCACAGCAAACAGAAAAGTCACTGAGCTGTCATGTTGCCCAGCATCTGGTCCAGTTTCACAATCCTTTGTAATTCCTTGCAGTCTTGGTTAGAGCGGGAGCCATACCAAGCTGTGATATATCCAGGAAGGATGCTTCTGACGATCCTGAGGAAGAATGTGACATCCCTGCCCTCTCAGCTATGTGCAAAAATCATTTCTTTGTGAATAAGAAAGCCATTGCTTTTTTTTTCAATGGGATTCATATTACTCTCTGTTTTTGGAACTTTAAATTTATCTTTCAACTCATGCCCTTCTTGAGACCGTTCCGTCCTCTCCATCAAACGCAAAACGGGCAGAGGCAGTTGAATACATATTTGGACACTGTGTTAAATTGCTCAGATATCTAGGTTCATGGAACCTCATGATTCAGAAATATCTTGAGCCATCATGAATCAATTGTTCTAAATTTAAATGTAGATGTAATTTTAATTCCGGGATTTAGCCAGTGTTGAAATACATGTAACTATATTAGAATACTGTAGTACATTAAGCTCCCTCTTTGACCTCGGTTTGCAAAGAAATGATTACAATACAATAATTAGCAGCAGCTATTCCCACAGTATTATTTATAGCCATTAATGGGCTTGAAGACTCCCCACTGTGTATACATCTGCACCAGATCACCCACATTCATTTGCTATCCTTTTCAAAATTTCAGTAATATTACTCTATTTTTACCCAGGAATGCATCTTTTGACTCTGGACACTTGCCAGTGACAATAGAATCACAGCAATCACAGACCCCATCGACTGAGTGATATAAAACCAAAGCCAATAATAACAGACAAATATTCAAGAACTGTAGACGACTCGGAGAAGTATCTGATTAAATCGGTTTCATTTCAGCTCTTAAAATCCCACAGGAAGATTTACTGCCATTCCTCTTGCCTTGATGTGAAGAGCAACAAGAGTGCATTTCTTGGAAGGATGTACATTTTCGGGATTTGCGTCAAATCCATGAAATATGTCAAAGGAAAGCATTCTTTGCCGACAGCTTCTGATCATTGTGATACGTGTTGGAATGTTACATGAGGCAGAGCCAGAAGACAAAATTGTGCCTCAAACATCTGCCCAAATTAACATCTGGAGTGGGATTTTCCAGCCGTGCTGGCTCCAAAATCGGAAAATCCTGCCTGAAGTCAATGGACCTTTGCACCCACTGCTTGCCATGATTCCTGTGGCAGGCAGGATGGGAAAATTCCCCCCATAGTCTTTGAAAGAATGTCTATCTGCAAAATATTGGTTTTTACTATGACATATAATGCTGATGCAAACCAGTACTGAAATATTTCTAATCACAACCTGGTACAATTTAAATATTGTGCTATTGATTTCCATATTTAGATGCCCAAACTCCCATTTTAACCTTGATGCTGGGAAAAATGGCAGTCTGTAAAAAGACTTATTTCAGTATCAGGACACATTTGTAAGTATTTTATACTTCAATCATTTTAAAACTCCTTGATCTGTTAGCAAGTATAAGCTAGCACTAATGAAAAACTTCACTGAGCTGCTTTTTTTGAAATTAATTCACAAGATATGGATGTCGCTGGCTAGGCCAGTGTTCACTACCCATTCCTAAGTCTGCTACACACAGTTTTGAACGTGTGTTCAACACCATTCCAGATAACCCAAAACTCCAGCTTGATGCATGTTAGTTCTCACTGGGCAGGTTTTCCTATCCATAGGCAACTGAGTACTACAGTTTCCCCCAAAGCTCAACATCATAGTATCTGTAGATGCATTTGCACTATATCATGTGTCATGCATGTTTCAGCAAAAGTGGACCACCCAACTCGGTGAAGCTTAACTAACATATATGCCACACATATTAGGGTAAAACTTGACCTTTGTGGCAATTTTATATGCATTAAAAATGCACAAAAAGGGAATAAATTTTAGGGCACGATGTTTTGAATTTTAGAACATCATCCATCCATCTTTTAGGCAGCTGGGGTGATCGCCTAAAAGAAGTGAGCCCTTTGCATATGCTAATGAAGAGCCTTATTTTGGGAAGATATTGTGTCACAATGGGTTATGTTCCTACCTATGGACAAAAGGCACCGGATTCAAGTCCCACTCCAGGAGGTGATAGCCGTGGATGGCACATTAATATCATGGCCAAGCATGTTGACTATCAGTCTATAAATCCTTCTATTATGCCTGATGGCAGGCAGTAAGAGTGGGATAGTTTCCTGGTCAGCTAAACTAATCTGATCAGATCCCATGTGGAGCACTGTGAGCAGTTTTAAGTCTCCTATCTATGGAAGGATGTGTTGGCTTTTGAAAGGGTCCAAAGGAGGTTCACAAGAATGGTCCCTGGAATGAACAGCTTTTCGTATGAAGAAATGTTGAGGACTCTGGGTCTGGAATCTTTGGAGGATGAGGGGAGATCTTATTGTAATTCACAGGATACTAGAGTGGATGTGGAGAGGATGTTTCCATTAGTAGGAAAAACTAGAACCAGAGGGCACAACCTCAGACTAAAGAGATGATCCTTTAAAACAGATGAGGAGGAATTTCTTCAGCCAGAGAGTGGTGAATCTGTGGAACTCTGCTGCAGAAAACTGTGGAGGCCAGATCATTGAATGTCTTTAAGACTGAGATAGATAGGTTCTTGATTAATAAGGGGATCAGGGGTTATGAGGACTGGGCTGGAGAATGGGGATGAGAAAAATATCAGCCATGATTGAATGGCGGAGCAGACTCAATGGGCTGAGTGGCCTAATTCTGCTCCTATGTCTTATGGTCTTATGGTTTAAACTTGCAGAAGGCAACAGCAAACCATTTCAGTATTTGGTCACACATAATCATGGAACAATTTGTAGTTGCTAATGCCTTCTTAGGGCACATCCTTCTGATGGAGGAAGAATGTATCCCTCAGTGCCCCTTTCAGGAATGTAGCTGCTTTGAGTGGAGTTAATTCTGAAAATGCTGTCAGTTAATACATCTCAATTGTTTCCCACCTCCTCAACAATCCCTATTGTTCTCCTATCGCTGGGGAATTCAAGTTGAAACTGCATTGTCTATCAGAAGAACTGACCGTTGAGAAAGAATTCCCCGACCTCACCCGTGGCTGGGATTCTCCAGTCCCGCTGCTGTGAATGGAGATTTGGCTGAGCACCAAATTTCCGTTCTCGCTGGCAGCAGTGGTGCGACTGGAGAATTCTGGCCCATAGCTTTCCTGGACTATGTTGATGAGGCCCAAGGATATTGTCACCATGAAATTTTTCGGACAATTACGTGCAGTACGATTCTTGGTAAAGGTGAATGGATTTACTTAGTACCTTCTTCAGAGTTCATTTATTCACCTTTCCAGAGTTCCTGATTTATTCTCGAAAGCATCAATTAATTCCACTGCTCTGATCTGGGAACTTTCATTTGTGGCTTTATCTGTCCCCTTTAGTGAAATAACACATTGTGGAAAATTTACTTTTCCTGCTCATCATGATCATAATAAAACAAAGCTGAACAGCTGGTTCAAGTTTTAACTGATCACATTTGCTTTACTACTTACACAAATGCTGGTATGGTAGCACAGTGGTTAGCACTGCTGCCTCACAGCACCAGGGACGTGGATTTGATTCTTGGATTGGGTGACTGTCTGTGTGGAGTTTGCACATTGTCCCCATGTCTGTGTGGGTTTCCTCTGGGTGCTCTGGTTTCCTCCCACCGTCTGAAAGATGTGCTTGTTAGGTGGATTAGCCATGCTAAATTCTCCCTCAGTAAACTAATTAGGGGGGGGGAGGGTGCGAGGGTAGGTGATGTTAGGAGGTCTACAGTTAAGGATAGGGTACAGGTAAGGGAAGAGGCTGAGGATGTCCCAAGTGGTGGTGTTACGACAAATAGGGTCCAGAAGAAGGCTGGGATGAAAGCGCTTTATCTGAATGCACGAAGCATTCGGAATAAAGTGGATGAGCTGGTGGCGCAGATCGACACAAATGGATACGATCTGGTGGCCATTACAGAGACGTGGCTGCAAGGTGACAGGGACTGGGAGATGAATGTACAGGGCTATCAAGTGTTTAGGAAGGATAGGCAGGAGGAAAGAGGGGGTGGCGTAGCTCTGCTGATTAAGGACAGCATCAAGGTGGTAGCAAGGGATGATATCGGAGCCAAAGAGCAGAAAGTGGAATCGTTGTGGGTGGAGATTAGGAACAGCAAAGGGAGGAAGACGCTGGTGGGTGTCGTCTATAGGCCCCCGAATAATGATCTGGAGGTGGGGCGGGCTGTTAACGCGCAAATAAGTGCGGCGTGCAGGAATGGGACGGCAGTAGTTATGGGGGATTTCAATCTGCATATTGATTGGTCGACCCATGTTGGACGAGGTGGGCTCGAGGAGGAGTTCTTGGAATGCTGCCGGGATAGTTTCCTGGAACAGTGTGTGTTGGAGCCGACGAGGGAGCGAGCTATCTTGGATCTGGTGCTATGTAATGAGGCGGGTAGAATTAGGGACCTTGAGGTGAAGGATCCTCTTGGAGAGAGTGATCATTGTATGGTGGAGTTTCTGTTGCAGATGGAGGAGGAGAAAGTGGGTTCCCGGACACGTGTCCTTTGTTTGAATAGAGGGGAGTATGGTAGGATGAGAGAAGAATTGGCGAATGTGGACTGGGGGAGCGCGTTGGAAGGTAGGTCTGCTGAGGAGCAGTGGAGGATCTTTAAGGAGATCTTTCTTGGTGCTCAGCAGAAATTTATTCCGATGGTTAAAAAGGACAGTAGGAAGAGAGGTAATAAGCCGTGGATAACGAAGGAGGTGAAGGAAAGTGTTAAATTAAAAGCGGAGGAATTTAGAGTAGCTAAGAGCAGTGGGCGAGAAGAGGATTGGGAAAGGTTTAAATGTCAACAAAGATTGACAAAAAAGTTGATAAAGGAGGGTAGAAGAAGCTATGAAGCTGGGCTAGCGCTTAATATAAAAAAGGATAGCAAGAGTTTTTATAAATATATAAAAAGGAAGAGGCTGGCTAGGGTGAACGTTGGTCCCTTAGCGGATGAGAAAGGGGACCTAGTGGTAGGGGATGGGGATATGGCTAAGGTCTTGAATAACTTTTTTGTTTCTGTCTTCACGGAGGAGGACGTGAATAATTTGCCGGGTGTTAGCGATGGAAAGGTGGTAGGACTGGAGGGTCTTAATGACATTACTGTTACTAGAGAGGTGGTGCGCGACAGACTGGAGGGGCTGATTGTGGACAAGTCCCCAGGACCGGATGGAATGCATCCGAGGGTTCTGAAAGAAATGGCGGAGGTGATAGTGGATGCCTTGGTGGTTATTTTCCAGACGTCGCTGGATTCCGGGGAAGTGCCGGAGGATTGGAAAACGGCTAATGTTACGCCGTTGTTTAAGAAGGGTGCCAGGCAAAAGGCGGGGAATTACAGGCCGGTTAGTTTAACGTCTGTGGTAGGTAAAATGTTAGAATCCGTCATTAAGGAGGAAATTGCGAGGCATCTTGAAGGGAATTGCTTGATAGGGCAGACGCAACACGGTTTCATTAAAGGGAAGTCGTGTCTGACAAATTTACTGGAGTTCTATGAGGATGTGTCTAGGGCGGTGGATAGAGGAGAGCCGGTGGATGTGGTCTTTCTGGATTTTCAGAAGGCGTTTGATAAGGTACCTCACAAGAGGTTACTGCAGAAGGTCAGAGGACATGGAGTTGGGGGTAGGGTGTTAGCGTGGATAGAGGATTGGTTGTCAAATAGGAGGCAGAGAGTGGGGGTCAATGGGTGCTATTCGGATTGGCGGTTGGTGACTAGTGGGGTGCCCCAGGGGTCGGTGCTGGGGCCTCAGCTATTTACCATTTATATAGATGATCTGGAGGAGGGAACCGAGTGTAGGGTGTCGAAATTTGCTGATGACACCAAGATTGGGGGAAAGGCAAATTGTGCGGAGGGTGTGGAGAGTCTGCAGAAGGATCTAGATAGGCTGGGCGAATGGGCCAGGAAATGGCAAATGGAATTTAATGTTGGCAAGTGTGAGGTGGTCCACTTTGGTAGGAAGAATGGTAGGAAGGACTATTACTTACGTGGCGAAAAACTGCAGCAGGCGACGGTGCAGAGGGACCTCGGGGTCCTTGTGCATGAGTCGCAAAAACCCAGCCTGCAAGTGCAGCAGGTGGTCAGGAAGGCGAATGGGATGCTGGCCTTCATAGCGAGGGGGATTGAATATAAAAGTAGGGAGGTCTTGCTGCAGCTGTATAGGGCATTGGTGAGGCCGCAGCTGGAGTACTGTGTGCAGTTTTGGGCGCCGCACCTGCGCAAGGATATTTTGGCCCTGGAGGGAGTGCAGAGGAGGTTTACTAGGCTGATACCGGAGTTGAGGGGGTTGAGCTATGAGGAGAGGCTGAATAAACTAGGCTTGTACTCGTTAGAGTTTAGAAGAATGAGGGGAGATCTCATTGAGACGTATAAGATGATGAATGGGATGGATAGGATAGAGGTGGAAAGACTCTTCCCGCTCAAAAAAGACAGTAGGACTAGGGGGCACAGCCTCAAGATAAAGGGGGGGCGGTTCAGAACGGAGTTGAGGAGGAACTTCTTCACTCAAAGGGTGGTGAATCTTTGGAATTCTCTGCCCGTTGAAGTGGTGGAGGCTGCCTCGCTAAATATTTTTAAGAAGCGGGTTGATGGGTTTTTGATAAGAGAGGGGATTAAGGGTTATGGGGAGAGGGCGGGAAAGTGGAACTGAGCCACGACAGATCAGCCATGATCTTATTGAATGGCGGGGCAGGCTCGAAGGGCCAGATGGCCTACTCCTGCTCCTATTTCTTATGTTCTTATGTTCTTATGTTCTTATGTTCTTATGTACCCGAACAGGCACCAGGGTGTGGCGATTAGGGGATTTTCACAGTAACGTCATTGCAATGTTAATGTAAGTCTACTTGTGACACTAATAAGTAAACTTTAAGGGAAAAATGTCGACACCTCATGGAGCTGATGTTTCTGAAGTCTAGTTGCACAAAGTTCTGTCGACTCAAACATCAAAAGTGTGGTTTTATAGCAAGCAGATGTTAGGATCTGTTGCTGAGCAGAAAATGTTATTTGCGTTTATCAGAAATGCAATATTTACACTATGGAGTACTGACCATTAAAAATATATACCAAAATGAGCAGACTATGGGCAGTATTTTACTGCCTTGCTTGGGCAATATTGTAAAAACCCGCCCGAGGCCAACAGTGATTTCAGTCCTGGGAAATTGCATTCTAATAGGGTTTCGGCCAATGTCTCAATTTTGTTTCTTTATGAACTGTTTTGTATTGTGTCATTACAATTGTTGGTACAATTGCAACTTCCTATTGTGCCATCAGTAACTGTCCCTCGATTTGAGGGTGACGTTACCGTTAGGTTTGCATGTGACTGAACAGGCTGATTCTCAACCTACAGACCTTGGGGTAGATCCTGAAAAAATCTATGACCAATTTTGATTAATGTGAGGATCTTGGGTTCATTGTCCGCATGATCTTGTGGGATTAGTGGTCAGATTTTAGCGACGTGTCCTAACATGCTGCAGCCTTCTTCCACATGTGCAACTGATGAGATGCATTGTCTTCCTTCACTTGTTTTAGACTGTAGGACGTAGGAGCAGAAGTGGCCATTGAGCCCATCGAGTCTGCTCCACTGTTCAATGAGATTGTGATTGATCTGATATGATAATCTTCAACTCCACTTTCCCATTTTATCTCCATAGGTCTCGATTCTTTTCTGTGTATGGAGCGTAGGGATTGAGGTCGTTGGACCAGGTTGACAATCAGTTGGTTTGTGGGCTAGTTGGGTTGGAGCAGTTGGCCATGGTGTTGGGGATGTAGCAAGGGGCATAGATAGTCAGGCCGTCAAAGGATAGTCAGGTTTTTTGGGGAGATTAGTTGGGTGGGATGACCCCCAGTTCAGGGGTTTGTTGTCTCTGGGCAGGTATTGGGAGGATGTGTTGGTGGGTGCGATTCAGGTGTCCAGTGGGGAGTCTCGGAGGTCAATAATATCGTTACCCAGGATTAGAATTGGTTTACATCCTTCTAACTTTTCCAGGTGGGTCTTTCATCTGACGTCTCAACTCTAACTCAGAGTTGGAGACTCTTTCGGAGGGTCTGGACAGAGCAGACTTGCCCAATAGAAGTTTAAACTTCCTGGGTGAATACTGCATAGTTAGTACACTGGGACATCCAAAGTAGCCTACCCTGGGTGTTATCTCCAGGGTGCAACCGTCCAGAGATCAGGGAGGCGATTCTCCCAAAAGAATTCTGAGAGAATTGGTGGGGAAAATGGTGTAATTCATGATTATTTTTTCAGTGGGAGCTCAGAGTCAAATCTCCCGCACTCTGTGCAATGCAGTGGTCACAGTCGTGAATATCATTAAAAGCTCATGGGGGGGGGGGGGGGCCTATTCACGCCTGGGCATGGGCACTTTGCCCCTTGGACAGTGCCGGGGGCACAGGCTGGCACTGCCAGGGTGCCCGTGCCCAGGGGACACATCCCCCACCGCCTGACCCCCTGGAGGGCCCTGATTACCCTCCCTTCATTCCAGTGGGGTTTCCTGCTAGTTCCCCAAAAGTGGGCAGCTACTCTAAACCCTGCCAGAGTGGAATACTCCTGGTGGGGTGGGGAATGCTATCAGGCCTGGAGTATTTAGTTCCGGGCCCAGCAATCACATTTAAATTACATTACAAGTAGATTAAAATCACTTACCCGGTCATCCTGCTGGTTTCCAGCGCGGTCCCGACTGCACCTGCCCTCTGGTAGTGGGTGACGCGTGTGCGTGAGGAATGCATGTGCAAATTCCATGAACCAACGCACGCACATGTCCCAAGTTCCGACCCACCAAAAAATTAATGGGTCAGAATGGGAGAATACCACCCCACCCCTGCAGAAGTTCTGGGCGGATCCACCAATCATTCCCTTTCAATTCAACTATGTATCCATGAGACTATTCTCTATTTTCTACTGTACAACCAATCACTTAACCAAATCAATAATTTACTTTCATAAGACCATAGCAGCAGAATTAGGCCACTCAGCCCATTGAGTCTGCTCCACCATTCAATCATGGTTGATACTTTTCTCATCCCCATTCTCTTGTCTTTTCCCCTGAGCCCCTTATTAATCAAGAACCTATCTATCTCTCTCTTAAAGACACTCAATGACTTGGTTCCCACAGCCTAGTGTGGCAAAGAGTTCCATAGATTCACTGCTCTCTGGCTGAAGAAATTCCTCCTTATCTCTGTTTTAAAGGATCGTCTTTTTAACCTGAGGTTGTGCCCTCTGGTTCTAATCTTTCCTTCTAGTAGAAACATCTTCTTCATGTCCACACTATCCAGGCCTTGCAGTATCCTGTAAGCTTCAATAAGGTCCCCCCTCATTCTTCTAAACTCCAATGATTCCAGACCCAGAGCCCTCAACCATTCTTCATATGACATTCCAGGAATCATTCTTGTGAACCTCCTTTGGACCCTTTCCAAGGCTAGCGCATCCTTCCTTAGATATGGGGCCCAAACCTGCTCACAATACTCTAAATGGGATAATTTCAGTAACTTCAGTAATCTCTAGATTGTAATTACAATAAATTTTTGCTAAATCGTAGAATCAATGGGGGAAGTTTCCCATCCTGCCAAGGGAATTGTGGCAGGCAGGAGGGTGAGAGTGGGGAGAGTGGGGGTGCAGACATCAAAGTCCATTGATTTTGGGTGGGATTTTCCAGTTTTGGGACAAGCATGGCTGGAAAGTCCTGCCCATAGAATCCCTATAGTGAAGGAAGAGGTCACTCATCTCATCGGGTCTGCACCAACTGTTTGACGGAGTGGCCCACCTAGATCTTATCCTTGTAACACCACTTATTTACTCCATTAATCCACCTAACCTACACATCCTGAGACAGTAAGATGCAATTTAGCATGGCAAATCCACCTAACCTACACATCTTGAGACACTAAGAGGCAATTTAGCATGGTCAATCCAGCTAATCTGTATGCCTTTTGACACTAAGGTGCAATTTAGCATGGCGAATCCACCTAACCTACACATCTTGAGACACTAAGAGGCAATTTAGCACGGCCAATCCAACTAATCTGCATACTATTGGACACTCAGGTGCAATTTAACATGGCCAATCCACCAAACCTGCACATCTTTGTGCATCATTGCGATTTCTTATAAAGTATAAAACTGTGAGGGAGTAGAAAGTCATGATGTGGAGATGCCGGCGTTGGACTGGGGTAAACACAGTAAGGAGTCTGACAACACCAGGTTTAAGGCTGGTTTAAGGCCAGGTTTAAGTCTTAAACTTACTACTAGGGACTTCTTACTAGGGAGTAGAAAGCCCAGTGAGTTTGAGCTGGTATCTTTAAATTCCTTGCAACTTGTAACCTTGGCTGCACAGACTGCAGGGACCAAGGGAAGTGATAATGTAAATCATTCTTTACACCTACTCATTCCAGGACTGCACTGGCACAGGAACAGGGGAACAAACTAACTGTTGAAAAATAAAGTGAGTAAGGGGAAACGCTTTCAACAGCTGGACAGATCAACAGCTTGATAAATGAAGTTACATCCTTTAAATATTTTAATCTTATCTCGCAGAGCACTGGCTAACATGTCTGTGTCGAATTCCTTTATGTGCTATTTTAACCTAAATTGGAAGAGTTGAGAACTGTAATAATGAGACATATTCAGGAATTTATCACTGAAATGTGGTCAGAGGACATCAACAATCTCTACTGAGCCAGGTGTTCCATGAGACAACTTCAGCTGTTGTTACATTTTACAATTAAGGCTATGAAATATGGACCAGGATTTTTAAAAAGTTTTTTGTTACGTTTATTTGTTAGTGTCACAAGTAACACAGCAGTGAAGTTACTGTGAAAACCCCCTAGTTGCCATACTCCAGCGCCTGTTCGGGTACACTGAGGGAAAATTTAGCATGGCCAATGCACCTAACCAGCACCTCTTTTGGACTGTGGGAGGCAACCAGAGCATCCGGAGGAAACCCACGCACGCATGGGGAGAATGTGCAGACTCCACACAGACAGTGACCCAAGCCAGGAATCGAATCTGCTCCCTGGCATCTGTGAGGCAGCAGTGTCAACCCACTGCACCACTGTGCCGCCCATCGACCTCGCCTGCTGCTGGGATTCTCCAGTCCCGCCACTGTGAATGGAGATTTGGCTGAGCGCCAAATTCTCCATTCTCGCTGGCACCAGTGGCAGGGTATGTGCAAGATCAAAGAATCCCGGCTGTGGGCTAGAATTCCTTACTCGTTCACTCCTCACTGGCAGCGGCACTCAACCAAATTTCCATTCATGGCAGCGGGACTGGAGAATCCCAGCCGCGGGCGAGGTCAGAGAATTCCAGCCTGTGGGGTTCCTTTTTTAATTATTTTAGTTTCGATTGACTTCTGATTATGGTTATTTTACACCATTACGTGTTAGCTTGAGGAAGAAACATAGGATAGTCAGTCACGGACTTAGTCATGTAGTTCCTTGTAGCGTCTCATGTCTAGAGTGGAAATGCACCAGTTTGTTTTAATCCTAGTGTTTGTTTTTAATAGGATCCTGGAGATGGCAGCCTCTGGCAGTTCACAATAAATGACACAATAAAATTCAGCACAACGTACAAGTTTCTGTTTTCACTTAATTACATTCATTGAATGGAATTCTCCAAACATAGAACAGGGCTGTAAAATCTTCAGCCATTTTTTTCGGACATTTGCCTGTTCCGGAAATTTCCACCCAGAAGAGCACAATAAATAGTCTTTAAACTGCAGCATACCCTGCATTGTTCACTTGGCCTCCTGAGGCCATGCAACGAAAGTTTATTTTTAATTATTTGGATGACTCACAAAAGCTTCAGTCACCATAGATTGCAAGCGCAGCTAGGTCCTGGTCTCAGTAAAACGACTTTGGAATTGAATCTCAGGAAAGTCTAAGTTTAAAGGATATTATTTTCTGAAGGAGACTGCACAGATCACCAATGTTTCACGTAAGGCTGTTTTAAGGCAGGTGAAGTGAATGATGTGCACCTCAAGCAGTAATATTCCGGAAGATAACAACAGTGTTTGTTCTCTTGATGGAAGCTGTAGAAGGGGAAGGCACGGGAACATAATGGTTGGCACTGCGGCCTCTCAGAGCCAGGGACCTCGATTCGATTCCTGCCTTGGGTCACTGTCGGTGTGGAGTTTGCACATTCTCCCCATGTCTGTGTGGGTTTTCTCTGGTTTCCTCCCAAAGAAGTGCTGGTTAGATGGATTGGTCACGCTTAAATTTTTCCTCAGCGTACCCGAAGAAGCACCCGAGTGTGGGAAACTTCAAAGTAACTTCAGTGCAGTTTGAATGTAAGCCTACCTCTGACGCTAATAAATAAACTTAAACGAAGAAAAGGTTGACACCTTGTGGAGCTGATGTTTATGATGTTGTACTCAGATAAATATTGGGTGCAATTCACCCAAATTGGCTCCAGGGGTCCACATCACCGGGAAAACTAGTGCTTAGCAGGCCCCACTCAGCCTATTCTAATTGGGCATCAGCTCTTAGCCCTGACAAGTGGGAGCAACATATAAACACTCGCTGCAACACCCAACCTCATTTCAGCCAGCTCCAAGGCTACCAGAAAGAGCAGCCCCTGGGTTTCTGGATGCTGACCAGATGCTGGATGCTATCAAGGAGAGGAGGGCTGGAGGAAGGGGGAGCCAAGGTTTGAGAGCAAGTGGGGACACAAGGGCAACATTAAAGGGGATGTGGGAATGGAGCTACTGGACATTTATCCTCCTCAGTGGCAAACCTGGAAACCATGAGAGTTTCCCTGGTCCCCCGGCCCTTAGCACCCAGCTGGGAAGACAGGTACGTGTCAGGAGGCTGCTGAATCAGCTATCCAGCCTGCAAATTATATTAAAGTGAGGGGTTTTGCATAATTTCGGACTGCCGCCTGCCCGAGGCAGGAATCTGATTGGAGCTGCCGGAGCCATAAGGGTGAATCGGAAATGCTTTGGCGGCAATCATATTTTAAGCCCTGTCTTCTATTCAGCAGGCTATCGAGAGTCCCATTAGTGAGGAACGGGAGCGGTGAATCTCCCTGCATTGTCTTTCTGTTCTCTCGACAGCGACATTCACAGGTGAGGTGCCTGAAGATTGGAGAGTGGCAAATGTTGCGCCCTTGTTTAAGAAGGACTGCAGGGAAAAGCCTGGGAAATACAGACTGGTGAACCTAACATCTGTAGTGGGTATGTTGTTCAAAAGTATTCTGAGGGACAGGATCTACAGGCATTTAGAGAAGCTTTTTCGTAAGTGCAGTATCAATGAATGTGTTGTCATAATGGATTTAAGCAATTGAGCTGTTCCCTATTCATTTAAAGAAAACATCAGTATCTGACTCACCTCTAAATGGCCGGCTTCACATTCTGGAGTTGCTTGAATTTTCTACCTGATAGCTTACACTTCCTTTTAATGTGTGCTAGGCCATGGAACAGCTCCGCCAACTTTAGCATAAGCCCCCAAATGTTAGTAAGGAGGATTTGCAGGATTGAATGGGTCCTGTTGGCCATTTTCATTTCCATGCACCATCTGGTTTTATTTCTTAAAGACCATTTTGTAGTGGGTTGGTACAACTAAGTGATTTGCTGGAACACTTCAGGGTCAACCACACTGCAGAGCTCTGGAGTCACACGTAGATCAGACAAGGTAAGGACAATAGATTTCCTTCCTTCCCTAAAGGGCGTTAGTGAACGAGATAGGCTTGATGGTAATCTGATAATTATTTGATCAACCTTACCAAGACTAGTTGTTAATTCTAGTTATATTCACTAGTTGAATTTCAATGCTGCTGTGTGGTGGGATTCAAATCCAGAATTGGGGCCAACGGGTTCACAGTCCAGTAACATTACCACTATGTCACAGTGACCACTGATGTTATTAACTAGGTTGAACTTCATGGGGCCTGAAAGAGCAGGGAAGGAGATGGGAGAGCCCCATAAACTGGTGGGGAGAGAATGGGTAGGAGGCCATTGCCTTCCCATTGCCATGTCATTCTGCCAGTGGTAGGGAAGGTGGAGGACTGCTCAAAGGCTAATTGTGCCTCTTAAAAGGACATTATGGCTTTTTTTTTCCTCCCACCACCACTAGCATTGTACCATTAGCATTGGGTGCTGCACCATGTGGTGAGAACACCTGGTGAAATCTGGCTCAGCGTGGTTTGGGGGCTTTAAATCAGGTACTCCTGGGCACCATGGAAGCCTTTCTGGCAGCAATGGCCATCCCCAGCCACCATTCCACTATCCCCATTAAATCCTCACACAGCGTCCCTTGCTGTAGTCTGCCTGACTGACACCAGCAACCCCCAACCTCACTAACCTTGCTGCGATTGCAGCCTCCATTCTGCTGGGGGCAGTCCTGATAGTAATCACCCGTCCTGGTGGGTGCTGCTGTGCCTACAGAACTGCCAGCTATCCCATTGGCCAACAGGACCTGGAGATAGGCTCTCATCCCTGAGAGGGATATGAGCCCAAACAGCATCCCACTAATTGCACAATGGGCCTGAAATCCATCAGGGGCTTCGCACATTATCCTCTCCATCGAAACCATCAAGGCTGAAACAACTAGCTAACAAAACTCATCCCATTCTTTCAGTGATTGCTGCCTCAAAAAGAAGAGAAAGAGTTAACTTTGGAACTGGAGCTCATTTGAATATACTCTAAACCAGTTTTGACAAGTACCTGTCATTTCCCAAGTTTTACTGGTTTTCCTTCTAAAATGGTATTTACAAGGAATTTAGAACTAGTGGGGGCACATCACCAGACATAGGGCCATATTGGAAACTAGCATACGAGCATAAAAATTGGATTTATACCCCGGCCAAACAGTTTACAATCATCCCTTTCCAATGGCATGAACCAGATCATGCCCAGAAAGGGCATGAGGCTGATTATTATACTTAAATATGCATTGCCCATTGGCTCGCAGCACATGGAACCTTCCCTCCAATGGGCGCAGTGCGATAATGGTGATAATCGCTGATGGTCTTCACTATCGGGGACCTGGTGCCATGGTCATGCCTGGGGGATTGGAGGCCATTGAAGCCCTGAGTGGCTGGGGACATGGCTGGGCAGTGCCCATCCTTGCAGTGCCCACTGGGCACCGTGGCAGTGATCACCGGACATCCTGTAATGACCCCCGGCTGAGATCACCAGGAACCCCAGCTGTGAGCACCAGGCACCCTGGCAGTGCCAATTGCCCATCTCCAGTGTGCCAGGGGCAGTGCCAAGAGAGTGGGACCTGAATTGAGGCTATGACAAGGGTCTGTGTAGGGAGGGTTGTGCAGGGGGGCTATGCAGGGGGGTGTCATGCAGGGGTGGAGCATGTTGAGGGTCCTGAATGGGGGTATTTCGAGAGTCAGGAAGGGGATCACATCAGGAAGGGCCTGATGCCCCAATATGGATGACTTGTATTGAAGAGAGGGTGGGGGGACATGTCATCGATGAGGTGAAGGGGTGGTCCTGAAGTTGTGGAGGAGAGTGCATTGTAAGATCAGGATGCCCTTGCAACCTCCTGCCCCTTCCTCCCAGTACTGGCATAAAACTCACCACTCTCCATACAAATGAGTGAGTGTGGGAGGTTGCATTACAGAGTGCACCTAAGAGACTGGCAGGAACGCTTCATTATTAGAAACTAGATGCAGGAGTAGGCCATTCAGCCCTTTGAGTCTGCTCCACCGTTCATTTTGATCACGGCCGATCATTGAATTCAATATCCTGATCCCCCATATCCTTTGATCCCTTTATCCCCAAGAGCTATATCTCATTTCTTCTTGAAGTCTGACAATATTTTGGCCTCAACTACTTTCTGTGGCAGTGAATTCCACACATTCACCACCCTCTGGGTGAAGAAATTTCTCCTCAGCTCAGTTCTAAAAGCTTCATTCCTTGCCCTCAAACGATGACCCCTAGTTCTGGACTTCCCCATCACCAGGAGCATTCTTTCTGAATCTACCCTGTCTAATCCTTATAATGTCATGTAAGTTTCTATGAGATCCCTTCTCATTTTTCTAAAACTCCAGTGAATATAATCCTAACTGACTTAGTTTCCCCTTGTATGATACACCTGCCATCCCAGGAATCAGCCAGGTAAGCATTCACTGCACTCCCTCTATTGCAAGGACATCCTTCCTCAGATAAAGACACCAAATCTGCACACAATATACCAGGTGTGGCCTCACCATTGGCCTATACAGTTGCTCTATACAATTGCAATTATTCTAGCTGTTATGATACTTGACACCATCCAGGACAAAGCAGCCCAGTTGATTGGCACCACATGTACAAATGTTCAATCCCTCCACCACCGACAGTCACTAATAGCAGTGCGTACTATCTATAAGATGCACTGCAGCAATTCACCAAAGATCCTCAGACAGCCCCTTCCAAACCTATGGCAACAAGGACAAGGGCAGCAGATAAAGAGAGACATCAC